>NC_138549.1:33958900-34576400 GCF_964273705.1 Natrix helvetica
AAAGCAGCCCCATTCTCAGCAGGAGGCCAAATCAAAATGAAATTTATTTAGTCTGCCCTGTTCTCAGATTGGATTTCAGACTGACTGCTTGAGGAGATAGCATGGCTATGGCTGATGCATGCTTTGCATAGAAAATTGCAGGAGGGTTAAAAAAAAATCTACATAATCAAAAAAAGCTGTGCTGTGTGCGAAGGAAACCTGCATGTATCCATGCATGCACGAATGCACACACGCACATCCGCCCATGCCCACTCACACATGGATATTGAAAGCATCAACACAAAAAAGACCTTTCTGATTAAAATTAATTGTTTCCAAAAAAATAAATATTTTAAGGAAATGCCTGAAAAATAATCTTGCCCAGCTCTGCTGAGGGAATTAGTCGATGGAGAGATCATTCTTCTCTCTCTTTTTTGGTGTGAAAAATATTGCATAAGACATAAGAGCCTTAAAATACAACAACACATGAAAAGTAAAATATGTTTGTAGCTTCCAATATACTCCATTGTTCTCCTGATCCTTCATACTGTTTTTTATTTAATCTCTTCCTTCCTTCAGGAACCAGAAAAGAAAACAAAAAAGAAAAGAAAGCTCTTTTGGTAGAAAGTAACATCTGTTTTCATAATCATTAATATAAGCAGACCATGCTTGATTTATAAGAGAGAAAGATTTCTTTCACTAGGTTGCAATCTCATACCCAATTACCTAGGACTAAATCCCATTAAATTCAACAGAGCTTTCTTTAGGATTGCATTGCGAGAGACTTAATTTTATAGCCTACTGAATAAATTATCAAGCAATCTCCATATATTTTCCCTCAAAGTTGGAAACAAGACAAGAAAGTTCATCTAGAAAATATACAGCACAGATCTCATGTAATACCTTTGTTATTAGTTATGCTGCAAATGCGATTTCCAAATAGAATTATTTGCAGAGTAGGATAGTAAACCTGTAGAAAAATGCAGCATAAGCAACAAGGGAGCTTGTACCCTACAAAGGCAGTGTAGACCCTGCCTGATCATTCGTATTCCTATTGAGAACCTGCTCGGGGTTAGCCCTGCAAAGTAGCAGACGCAGAATGGTAGATTTTTTTTAGTGGCATGACTCTGGCTATGAAAAAGGGTCTATCAGCCACATCAATCTAAGCCAAATACACATGCAAACAAGCAACATCTCCGGGCATTCTATTTAGAAATTATTGCCGATGAACATAAGCAGTGTTAAAAAAAATGATAGTGTAAATGGCACTGTGGTGTACAGGCAAGAACTCAATTTATATTTCATCCAGGAGGAATGCAGAAGGGATAAGAATACCAGGCAGAAAGCGGAGCTAGAAACTTGCTGCTATAATGAGATACAGTACAAATCAAGAGCACGATATGCTTTCAGAGAGCAGCCACGGAAGTCACTGACAACAATGTAGCCATGGCTAGGCATCCCTTGGAGACATCGTTGATAATTCAATCTTCTGTGTCTTCTAGGATGTAGGTTGGGGATCCTCAGCAATAACTGCCAGAGTATAAAATCCTTCAGTAATTGGAAATTGCAGGATGGAGCCTCAAACACATATTGTGTAACGCCACAGCTATTTCATAAATTCCGCAGCCCATGAGGAACAAGCTGCATGTACTACGTAGGGTTAAAAGACAAAAGTGCATTCACAAGTTTTTATTTTTCTAGTGTGTTCGGTGACATACAAGCTGACTTCAGGGCATGTGACAAAATAATAATAATTACTGGCATAGCCTTATGTTAATATTCTTTCAAAAATCCTACAATTTATTTTGGCTGGAAATAGTTTTTGTCTCTTGCAGCCACACTTTAATTCTAAAAAGACTGTCTCCCCCAACGCTAATCTTCCCCAAATCCAGTGCACCTTGCATTTCTACTAAACCTAACAAGCGTCCTTAAAAAATGGATATCTTTGATGTCTCCAGTCAACTTATTAATTTATTCCGCAGGCAACTGAAGAATATGCACCTAACTCTTCAACTATTTTAAAGAAATATTGGATGTCAACACTGCTACAGAAAGTTGGAAAACCCTTGATACACTGGAAAACTTTTCACCTCCACCCACCCTTTCCGTGGTATTTCAGACACATGCTTCCTACAAAATGTTTTTATTAAAAAAAGTTTAAAAATGCCAAGGCTTAGCTATAAGAGCCAAAATGTACATGTTAAATAGAGAGGAATAAGGGGGGGGGGGGGAGAGAACAACTTACACTCTGTGGCAAATAGCAAAACTGAATAAACGCAAAGGAATGTTTTGCTGAAAGAAGAATTTATGAGCAAGTCATTTCAACGGAGCGAGCTCTTTTTGGATGGATTGTTTAAGAAAACTGATTTTATATATGGACCTGGTCTCAGACATATCCAAAAACAATCTGCTGCACTTTTCTTAATGCAGAATAGCTGAATAATTGTGTGCTTTGCCCACATTAAAAGCTCGGAATAATGTTTATAAAATGTTAGGAAATCCCTGTAGGTTTCCTATTTAACAAGCCATGTATGACAAATCACAGTGTAATGTACTACGTTCTTAATCTTTAATTAGAATGTGAATATCTGCTAGAGAACGCATTTAACTTTGACACATTAAATCTTCTGGTTAAAGTGCCTTATAGGAAGTGCAAAGATGAAGCACTGTAGCAATCTACTGCCTCTCTCTCCATTCACCCAGACAGTTGGGGAAGGACGATAACATCTTGTAATACCTGCTCTGTAGTAATTAATCGCTGTGGTATTTAGGACCATTCAAGTAGACAAATATGACAGAGACAGGAACAATTAGGAACCTTGTTCAAGCTACATTAACTTTTCCAGCTATTACAACACAGCAGCTCAAGTTTGCTTGTAAAAGCTGCAGAGGGATTGTTATGCATTAGCCATGCGATTATTAATGAAAAGAAAAGGAGAATTGTGTTTATTGTACTTTGAAAATTGCAAATAAATTTCAATTATCTGCTGTGTCATTTTGTTAAACATGCATTTCTGAAGTGCCTTTGTGCTCAACAATCACATGCTACTTATGACAAAATAATACTAGAAAAACCCTCAGGGAAATACAATGCCAAATTATCACATTTAGGATGGGTGGGTTAGTTCCCTTTTTGTGCACTGGTCTTCCTTTCATTGGCACTAGAGGTGACACTGGAGAGAAACTTACCTCACAAGATTTCTGAAGTATAATGAATTCTGTTGGGGACTGGCCTTCCTTGCTTTCCTCAAACACCTCACTGATGTTTGAATCAAGATTCAGTCCTGAGAATGTCTTGCTTCAGTCACTGATAAGTATTATAAATGATTAGAGAGCAGAACTTCATCAGGAAACCAGGACAAGAATCCAGCAATTCCAATGTAGCAGAGAGAAGTTATACTTTCATTATCATTATTAACCCTATTATCAATGTACTGTATCAATATTCCTCTTTCATTTTATCTTCCTAACATAAATAGGAGGGCTCTCTGATCTGACTGCCTGAATCTATTCAGAAACCTGTCAGCTAGCGATTTTTGTATGAAGTTGATCATACACAAACAACTGCAAATAAACACATTCACTGCACAGACTCTTATATTAATCAGTCATGAAACAGAAGGTGAACTGCATGCTTCATTTATTGAAACAGAAAAGCATAACTCAACCAATACAGTGCTGACATCAAACTTTCCAAATAGTTGATAGTTGGGGTAAATAAAAAATACTGTTTTTTTTAAAAAAAATGTTAGAATCCTTTTGGAAGTATAAAAAATATTGATGAAATCCATGAAACTTACAGATGAGTTTGAGTCTGCTCTAACTACAAATGCAAACTATCTTGTTATTTTACAAATGAATTCTTCTCTTGTGTCACCGCAAGTTGGTGTTTCATAAACATTTGAACAACAAATCAAGACAAGCAACTCCTTAGTTAATAAAAGCAAAGCACATGGACTGCTTTGACTTAGTTTTTATAGGAAATGGTCTTAACATTTCTGAGACTTCATGTATATCTCTGTATAAATAGTTAATAATATAACAACAACAATAAAAAAACATTCCTAAATGTATATTCTTAATCTATTTCTTCCTTCTACCTTGTCAACCATGTGTGTGGTCTTTTTAAAGCCTTTAACAACTCTACACTTCACAAGACTTTCTGAATTTAAATATACAACTCTGGCATTTGCTACAGGCTGGGCAGGAAGTATCCTGATCTTTCGAACAGGGACTTAGAGATTTCTTGAATTTTCTGAAACTCAGGACGTCTGAACACCAGGCCTCAACCATTTCCCTTCCTTCTTTTTTTTTCTTTTTTCCCTTTTCCTTTTCTTTTCTCTCTTTTTCTTCTCTGCTTCCCCGTGGCAGTTTTCATGGAGATTGACAAACTTACATCAATTGTGCTCTGCAAATAAAAAGAAAGGCCAGCTTAGTGTGGCACAATTTACATCCCACCTCAGAATCTATTGTCCCCAAACGAGAAAGCCAGGGAAAGGGGGAGAGGGGAAAAAAAACACAGCCCCACAGCCAGGAACAATTCCCCCTCTCAGCTGAGTTGCAATGATGTCAGCTTTCTGATTACAAACTGCTTATTTATGCTTCAACAGCTGCCAAGAGCAGCCAATAAGTGGCTAAAAGAGTGTCTAGACCAGGCATTCAGGCTGCTATTGTTTGCTGGTTGTTACCTGGTTGACAGCGATGGGTACAGCTGCCTGGTGTGAAAGGGAGCAGAAATGGGGAGGTGGTGATTGACAGTAGGGCCCTGGGGGTCAGGCACAGGCTGCCCGGATGGCCCCATGTCTTTATATTCTCTGCTCTAAAGGGAAGGCAATGGCCCTGCCTAGGGGTTGGAGGTGAAAGGAAATGTTTCAGGGTAATGAAAAAAATCCTTTGGTCAAATTTGTGATCATGGACTCATACTCTGGGGAATTTAAACCAGCAACATCCTCTGCAATTCCCAGCCTATATACGTAACAGAGCAAACCAGAACAATCTGTGACAACTGTAATACTGAGAGAATACACTGTATATATCCCATTGATTTGCTTGTACTGTATTCTTATTCTGCTTTCAGGGATGGATGGCTGCCTTTAAAAAAAATGTTACAACAAAAGAAAGGAATATAAATTCATCTGCATGGGATCAGGCAAATACAAACTACATTGCTTTATAATTTTTCTCTCTAATCTTCTTTTTTAGTTAGTCCCAAACTAGGCAATTTCTGTGAATGCTCTTTTAAAAATTATGCTCACAGCAATCTGTGTATCTATTATCATCAGTGGATATTGCCCAGGCTTGATTTTGATTCCATGCAATATGGTATGGTTGAGTTACAACAGTGTTGCTGCTGTTTCTCTACGTATTTAAAGCTTTTCAAGGTTGGAATTGCACATATACACAAACACATATATCCACACATGCAGAAAAACAAAAGGAATAATTTTGTCTTCAGATACACTCCAAAAAAGAGAGTTTCTAGACTGATCTTCAAGCTAGCTGAGCAACAGTTTTGTATCTTCAGGGGATTTATAACCAATTTGTGTGTGTGTGCGTGTGTGTGTGTATGTATGTGTGTGTGTGTGTTTTCATAGATTTTCATGGGTGTAGGTATGCTGGTCTTGTTGTATTCGGGCCTTTTCCCAGTAAAATTGAGATTGTCTTGGCAACGTTTCGGTGAGGTCTCACACACCATCTTCAGGCTGGGTTTTCGGCTTAAAGCGTGGTCTGAGCTGCCGTCTTTCTATAAATATTAGTGGGGTGTGTGCGGAGTGCTGGCTTTGTTTCAGTAAGTGGAATGATTGGTTGTGTGGTTGTATCATGATTGGTAGATTGGCGCTGATTGGTGCTGGCTGTGTGTCCGTTGTTTCGTGTTGTAACGGGCTGAGTGGTAGGTGGGGCTCAGCCCTTTGTTGATTAGGGCTGGTTTCCAGATGTCTGATAGGCAGGAGGTATCATCACGTTTATTCATGTTGTGGGGGTGTTTCTCTATTTCGATAGCTTCCATAATTATTCTCTTGTTGAAGTGTTCAGTTTTGGAGATTAACATGGTTCCTTCAAAATTAATTTCATGTCCTGTAGCTTTAAGGTGCTGGAAAAGGGAGGAAGCTTTTTCTTTTTTTCTTACTGCGTTCTTCTGTTCTGTGATGCGTGCATTTATTCTCCTGTTTGTTTGTCCTTATGTATATTGCAGGGCAGATTTTGCATGGTATTTCGTAGACACCTTGGTTTTCTAGCTGGATTTTGTCTTTGGGGTTTCTTATATAAAACCAGATTAGTGGTTCTCCTTAAATAATGCATCATTTTTACAATAGAAATTAAGCTGATGAATGCAATATATCTGTAAAAATAATGAAAGAGGGGAAAAAACTTCCAGGTACAATCTTAATGTTTTAAAATTCCCACTCTCCCCAGCTTCCTAGTTTTAGGACAGTCAAGGTATCTGACATTCCGAAATAAAAATTCTGAACAAGTCAATAACATCAAGATTGATTAGATTATAGAAAAATGTAACAGAAGTAGCCTAGTAGAGGATCTTCTTTCAGTTTCCTATAAATATCTGATGCAGACTCTGTAAGTAAAATGGAATCATGTTAAATTAACTATAAAGAGTTGATTTAATTAAGCACAGACTTATTAGATATAATAAATGTTAAAAAGTCAAATGAGGTGCAGTTGCATTTCACTTAGCCAATGCACTAAATGTGTTCCTTTCAATAATGATGTGTTTTGAGCATTTAGTTAGATAAATAATATTTAATCACGCCAGCAAAGCTGAATTAGAAGAATTTGCTCTCCTCAACAGTGACACTCACTTCATATTATCTATTTTAAAGAATAGAAGAAGGCAGAAAATAAATAGGTGGGTTGAGGAATTATAATGGATTAATCCTGCCTCATTCAAAATCAAGATTTGCTAAAGAAGACATTGTTTATTGTATGGAGTGTGCATGTTTTCTTGAGAAAGAGAATTGTTCTGTTTGCCACCTTCTAACACACAGTTCTGGAGATATATTGTGAGAAAAGACATTCAATAGATGTCCTATAATTCATCATAATACTGTTTCATTTAATAACTACTTTTCTGAAGTGATTGGCGTGATTACAGGAAAATTACTTCAAATTATTCATCTCTTATCTTGCATCTAAGATGTCCTAAACTTGCATGATAGCTAGCATAATGGCACCTATTAATTGCTAATGCTGGGAGTCCTTCAGTACTTAAATATGCCTTCTATGGAGAATAGCAATTTATTGAAAGAATGAAAAGGCAGTAAAAAGGCAACTTGATGGTGTCGCTTTTTAAAGATGCTCCATGTTTTGCCAGATCAATGAATATGCCAGCAAAAATGAAGGCCAACCTTTCGGGGAAGATCCAGCACATCTTTAATCAAAGACAATGTGAGATAGTGGAATTTGACTTAAAGCAACTGAGGAACAGTTGTTTCTATGAGGTGACACAGGTAGCTGTTCTGAGCATGATTGTTGCAACAGAAGTGGGCAGAGAGGAGAAACAGAGATGGTGGATGGGAAAATGTTCACTGGTGGCCCAATATGTTTCAGCTGAAGTCCTTTGTCAAGGGCAGTGACAAATTTAGCTGCTTAGATGGTCTAAATCAGTTCATTAGTCCAATACTCTCTACTGATTTAACTAGCGCAAATGAAAATCTGTCATTGCCCTTGACAAAGGACTTTGTTCAAAATGCATTGGACCACCAGTAAACCTTTCCCCAGCTCTGTTGTTGTTGTTTTTTTGCAAAAGAAAAATGGGACAGAAATTATCCAAAACAAACAAATGAATACATTTATAGTTGTTTATATAGACAACAGACTGTGTTCTGTTACTAACTCTTCTACCTATATCATTTTATTCCTTTGTG
Organism: Natrix helvetica; assembly: GCF_964273705.1. Taxonomy (NCBI): domain Eukaryota; kingdom Metazoa; phylum Chordata; class Lepidosauria; order Squamata; family Natricidae; genus Natrix; species Natrix helvetica. Next base: position 33,966,760 of record NC_138549.1, read on the forward strand.
TTTTAACATGTCATTCAAAAGCTGCTATTTATACCTTGCACTGAAGGAATCTATTGACTTTGTTATATTTTCATATAAGATTTTTCTTTCACTTTAAAAGATGTCCATAATTTCCCATATATTGATAAGATGTACATATATTTACACTTTAAATATGTAATTCCATATTATTGATTTCTAAATGTGGGATTCTCATTATTGTAGTTTGTCACACACTCAGCCAGATGTTCAGACTGGATTTGGCATCTTTGGGATAGGCAGATGTGTATGTTTGATTATTATTATTATTAGTACAGGTATTAGAGGTAGTCTTCATCTTATAGCCATTTGTTTAGGGACTTTTTGAAGTTACAATGGCCCTGAAAAAAATGACTTATGGCTCCCCTCCGTTCTTGTTTTTGTACTTATAAATGAAGTCTGCCTTTTGAAACCACCTTGGGGAAAAATGATAATCTTTGGTATCTTTTAATACCTCCTCTGAGGGTGCCCTGGACCTCTTCTGTTATGTGGACTTTCTGGATTTTGATTATTTGATTTTTCTCTTTCTGGTGTACCTCGGTATCTTGGAACAGTGAAGGAGAATTAACTTTTTACTTTCGGATTTGCCTGCTACCTTGGACCGGACCGGCTGCGCGCTCCACTGACTCCATTTTCTTTGTAAAAGATTTACCACCTCTGAACTTAGACAATAGGACCTAAGAAACCACCAACGGGCAAGTCACTATTGGCTCCCACTTCAGCAACTTCCAGTCCAAGTACGCAGCAGCCAAAAATTACTTCATTGTTACAAAAAAGAAGCGTCTGGAGAGAGTTCAAAAGAATTATCTGTCAACCAAATGTTTCAGGAAATTATGAGAGGTCAAAACGAACTGAGGAAGGAAGTGGCAGATCTCAAAGACGAACTCAGAGGGGTACAACATAACATAACAGAAAATAGACAAAGAATTGTGGTGCTGGAGGAAGGGGCAGCTGGGATGGGGGAAAAGGTTAAGGAGGTCCAAAAGGGAAATTTAGAACTGGAAAACTTTATGGCCAAAATAGAATTTGAAAGAATGTCTTTTTTTCTCAGGTTCCAGAACCTACCAGAGACAGAAAATGAAGATCTTAAAGATATTATGAGCACAATTTTAGCAGAATACCTTAAGAGAAACAAAGAACGGTTGTGGTGGGATATGGACCTGGTTTATAGAATTAATTCAGCATATGCTAGAACCCATAATGTTCCAATAGAGGTACATGTTAAATTTCTCAGGAGGACCACGAGGGATGCGGTGCTAGGGGCCCAAAGGGAGGGACCTTTAAAATATCAAGATAAAGAAATTACTATTCTAAAGCAAATTCAGAAAAAAGATAAGAGAAAAAGGAGGAAGTACTCTTCCTTATCAAAGAAACTATACAATAGAGGAATTTGGTTTAGATGGTTATTGCCAGAAGGAATGCTGATTTTCTGGGAGGGAAGCCGAATTAGAATTAAGACAGTGGATGAGGCCGAAGCCTTTATTAAAAAATATTTTTCTCTCCCAGAGGACAAAGATAGCGGAGGTGGGGAAAAAGGCAGCAATGTACAAGACATGGGGAAGGGGGGGGCTATGGCTCCACCTGGGGGCAGGGAGGAGGGAGCAATATCGAAAAGGCTCAGGTCACAAAAATAAATGTATTTGAAATATTATTGTAATTGTTGATATACTAGAAAGTGACAAAGAAAGAGATGATTGAACACATGGCTGATATAAAGTAAGAATTCTGTTTATGCTTATCTTTTATATGTTATTTTTAAAATTGTAAAAGTGTGAGATTTGGAGGAATTTCTACTACTAACATGGGAGCTACCAAAATTTTCTATGTACCTTTTTACCTTTTCCCCATAAATGTTTTAAAACCAATAAAATTCTTTACAAAAAAAAATGACTTATAACTGGTCTTTACATTTATGACTCTCTCAGTATTGCCATGATCATGTGATCAAAATTTAAGTGCTTGGCAACTGGCATGTATTTATGGTAATTGCAGCATCCCATGGTCATGTGACTGTCAGAGTTTTCTCTGATCAAAACAGGGATAGTAGAAAGCTGCTGAAGGAGATACAAAACAGTCAGGATGGAGGCAGCCAACATGCAATCAAGGCTCCCTCTCTTTTTTATGTTTCTTATTTCAAACATGTGGGCATGCTACCCTCTTGACTATTTTTACACTTCCCTGAAGATGCCCCTGGCTACTATATTTTCCTATCTTCCTCTGAGTAGTTTATAGAAGGTACCTTAAACCTTGGCTCAGTGGCAAGACACTGAGCTTGTCGATCAGAATGGTCAGCAGTTCGGCGGTTTGAATCCCTAGCACCGTGTAATGGAGTGAGCTGCCATTACTTGTCCCAGCTTCTGCCAACCTAGCAGTTCGAAGCACGTAAAAATGCAACTAGAAAAATAGGAACCACCTTTGGTGGGAAGGGAACAGCGTTCCGTGTGCCTTCGGCATTTAGTCACACCGGCCACATGACCACGGAGACGTCTTCGGACAGTGCTGGCTCTTCAGCTTTGAAACGGAGATGAGCACCATTCTCTAGAGTCAGGAACAACTAGCACATATGTGTGAGGCAAACATTTACCTTTACCTAAACCTTAGTTTCTCAGCAAACTGAGTTGAATTGCATATGCTGGTTTACAAAGTCAGAAGTGCAATATAGCGGAGTGCATGGATATGGAAATTGCATTTCTCCAAGATCAGTTTGTTAATAAGCTATGCTTGGCCAAAGGTAAAAATCATTGAAATGCAAACAGTGGAAAGAAACAAAGGTTCCAATTTCTCTACTAACATTGGTAGATCTTGAGTTTTCTCTTCCAAGAGTTAAAGCGATCTCTTGAACTGGCCTTGTGAAATTTGGAGCGTCACGTGGCTCAAAAGCTAAGGTTATCGACCTTGGCACAAATGTATTTGAAAGCTGCGCTAGGATTGATAATCTTAATTGATATTCTCCTTGAGATTTCTGGAAAAAAACATGTCATTTAATTCAGTGTAGGCAGAGAAATCCCTCTTATTGTTTTCTCCCAATAACCTTCTCTTTTATTAAAAAGACATGACTTTCAAAAATTCTTTCAAAGTGAAAATTTTCAGAGGTGGAATGCAATATGCAATGTTCCTGCACCTATTTAGTGACAAAGTGACCAAGAGTTTGGTATGAATCTCTTTTCTTTCACTGTACGGTCATCTCACTAATGGCTTCCATCTTCTGCTTTCTGACTTTCAATTAAATCTTGAAAGGTGCCACCAGGAAATTTTGCCCATTGGGCTTTTTCAATATAGGGTCCTACAGGAGACCTGCCATAGACAAATTACTGAAGAATTTCTCCTTTCTTTAATAAAATTAGAGGAATCTTTACATTTACATTTCTTGTGCCACAAATTTGGTGCCATCTGATGCCAAGCCATAACCTAAATACAGATTCTTCCCCTGTCTACAGCTATAAATAAACTAAGGCTAGAAGGGGGAAAAGCTGGGTGCCCATCAGTTTTATCAGAAATATAAAACAAAATGAAACACATGCATATTGCAAAGGTGATTAACAACTACTCATAACCTTTTTTCTTGCTGGCTCTGTCATATTTCTTTGGAAGAGGAGAACACGGAGAGAACTATTTTACAATTCTTATGAACAGTGTCATACCCAGTGGGGTATGATAAATTGCATCACATCTTTAATGAATAAACTGATTTTTGGACCTTGTAAAATGCATACTTTTCAAATTAGTCATTAACTTTTATTTTTATTCTGCTCTAGTGTTTAAATGAAAAACTTCTTCGTATGTAGCATTCACACTGGGAAGGATTGGGTGAAAAGATAGCTCTTCAGATGCCACCAAGTCATACTATGATAGAGCACCTAATATATCAGTTGAGAACAACCATAATGCAATGGGTGCGTGACCCCTCCCATCCTCCTGCATGCTCACATGACCCCTGTGTGCATCCTGCCCCCTGCACATGCATGCATGATCCCTCGTGCTCCCCCTGCATGAACACTCTCCCTGCACATGCCCCCCATGTATGCACATGTGACTCCACACATATGCATGTGATCCCCCACATATGTAAGTATGACCCCTGCACATGTGCCCCCCCCCATATGCACAGCAGGCAAAAACCAGCTGGCCAGTGGGAGGCACGTGCACATGAGTGGTGGAGCTGAGCTGGGGCGATTGCTCGCGTGGCCACAGAGAGGGCTCTGCGTGCCACCTGTGGCACATGTACTATTGATTCGCCATCATGGTTATAGACCATGTGGTCCATCCAAACACAAAACAATTCTTCCCCATCTCCTTCTTCTTCTCCTTCTCCTCCTTCTCCACCCCTCCTCCCTCCTTCCCTTCCCTCCACCTCCTACCTCTTACTTCCACCTCCAATTCAGCAGTATATTATAAATTTAAGAAGTAATGACTCTTTAATTTCTATCCCACTTCCCATCTAAGCATTAATAGGCTTGACATCTATTTTATTTAACTAACTAACTAAATAAATAAATAAACCAAAAATTGGTTGTGAAGATGCAATTATAATACAGTTATAATGACAATAAAGCTTCAGCCCTTGGAGTTTTATTTTTCCCCCCAAAGTGGGGATGTGTAAGGTCCTTATCCTACCCTTCCCTTTCCTTACATATAAAAATATAAAATGGAGTGATAAGGTGCATTATTTTGTTGGAAGACTTGTCAATTTTTTCAGGGAAAAAAAGGTAAGGTGGTATGTTGAAGAACTTCCTGAAGATCTCCAAGAACGCTGCAAAGAATAACGATACTATCCAGGAAAAGTAGTTTCATGATTGGCTTGGACATCTATACCAGCCCTTTTGTAAGGAGAAAAGTTTTCAATGTTCTGGGCATTTTGCAGAACTAACAATATGGCTGATGATAATTAATACAGATTTATAAATCTGCATGATTTGGTAGACAATGATGTTCCTAAGATCAAAGAAGGCAAATGAGGCTATTATAAATGAATTCTGGCATGGGGAGGGGGCTTAATAAGGGGAAAGGATTATGATATTCAGCTCCTTTAAGGCAGAACCTGTCTATTTTTCTAGCAAATCTTTATAAAATCACATCTGCACTAATGACATTGTATAAGCAATGCATTCTATTTTTTAAAAATCATATGAAAAGAAAGATATGTATTGTTTTCTTTTGTTTTGCACCGGTGAAAATATTCTCAATTGTTTAGTCTTAGTTTCAATATACTGAATTGCAACATTCAATAAAAACAATGCCCCAGAATATCCTGGAAGGTTAGAATTCAGCATTGGTTCAGAAGATTCAATGGAGTGTGAAATGTGAACAACTTGGTCGTTCAAGACGTAAAGATCAGGTCAGTTCACATCAGAATTTGTAAAAGTTCAATTGTTCAACCATTCTTAGTGCACTTCTGGGTGTGGGAATGCTGCTTTTGTGCAATTTACAATGATTTTATGCTATAGAAATTAGAAATACAGGAAGATGTTACCAACTAGGATATAACCCTTCTTCTAAATTCTCTCTGTCCATTATTTTTTTCATATGTACAAGGAAGATACATTTATGCCATTACTTACTCAGTAGCAGATTGGTCAGACAATATCCCATAAATGCTGTCCTTTGGTACAAGCAAAAATAAAAGACGGAAATTTGAGTTCTCACAATCCAAATTCTCTCTGCCTTCAACTTTTCTTTTAACCTAGAAGTTTTAAACAGTAGGAAAAAGAGGCTAAGAAGAAGAGAGTGTGGGATAGACCTATTTAGCCATTGTTTTCTATTTACTAAATGTTGGATATCACAGACTACCCTTCAAGCTGCCTAAAATAAAAAAGGTGTCTCCATCAATTGACATAAATGGGAAACCATAACTGATATAAGATAATCATGTCCTATGCATTCATTCATGTGTAATACAGTTGGACCTCGGGTGCTGACCGTAATCCATTCCAGGACTTTGGTCGGCACCCGATTTGGTCGTGACCAGAAACAAGACTGACTGCACATGTGCATGCGCGCCCACACAAAAATGGCACGGAAGGGAAAATTGCTGCAGCTGTGTTTATTTGGCACCCACGGATGTATTTGTGACATGAGTTAAACATTTAGTGGATCTTTCAGTCGGCACCTGAATTGTGCCGTTCAGGACCTGAGGACCCACTGTACTCAAAGACCTAAAGTAGGGAAGAAAACCTGAATATTCATTGAAGCTCATTCCCACACCTCCACACCTACTTATCTACATGAGTTTAATATGACGATCTGAAAGAAGTTTTTGAAGTCTTATTTACATACTAGAAACCCCTAAAGCTATCTTTGGCTCTATAGCTAAAGCTGGTAGTGTGGCTTAGGACATAAACCAACAAATAAACATAGTTCCAACAATTGGGAGTTTGAAGTGAGTCACCAAACACCAATAGAAATTATAATAATATATGTATGTCATAGTAGAACTCAGTAGTCCTTGCACTCTCTGAGTTTGGTTGTTTGTTTGCAGACATTTCATTACCCAAGTTAATAACATCACCAGTGCAAGTCCTGGTGTCTTTGTCTGATACGGTATAGGGTTGCCTGCCTAGGCAGTGGGTTGGACTAGAAGACTTCCAAGGTCCCTTCAAACTCTGCTATTGTATTGTATTGTATTGTATTGTATTGTATTGTATTGTATTGTAAGTAGAATGAGGTTTATTCCTTGTTTAAAAACAGCAGCATGCCCTGCCACCAGCCAATGTCCAAGTAAGCAAGGATTAACACCAGACAAACAAGCACAAACAATACCCTAATCAATGAACTAAAAGGGTAAACTGCTCCCTCCCCCAAACCTGGCAGTTAAGCTACTATGTATACTGTAAACAGGTAGTAAACCCTACACTCACTTGTACTAATGATATTACCTAGTTGGGTAATAAAACATTTGTGAGCAAACAATCAAACTCAGAGAGCACCAAAGACTCCACTCATGTAAATCTTCCCATTTTCAGCAACTCTTGTGGAACAGGCTCCCCAAATTTTGAAAATATTTTAGTATATTTGTAAGCTTCTTTCAGATCTTCATGCTAAAACATGCAAAGATTTGTCAAGAGTAGATGTGGATATTGTGAGCAGGACTTGCCAACATAGCCACTTCCATATTGGGTGAGTTCTTTAGGAACTAAAGCCAATTAACTGAATGCAATCCATTTTTCTAGACAAAGCATTATACAAAATATCAGCACTATCCTATCTGGGTTTTTAATCATGACTCAATGATCAATCTCCCATGACTAGCCAAAAAACAAAACAAACACCCAAACTAGGGGAAAACCAGGAACAAATAATAAAAATGACCAAATACAGTATCCATTCATCAAAAGTCTGTAGAGATTCTCAGTCATCCAGATCGTGATTGTCCCAAAGGTGTTTTTCAGGAGACAACGAGACTTTCTTGTTTTCTCTTTGAACACATTTTGCTTCTCATCCAAGAAGCTTCCTCAGCTCTGACAGGATAGTGGAATATAAATCCTTCCATTCCCCACTATCCTGTCAGAGCTGAAGAAGCTTCTTGGATGACAAGTGAAATGTCTTCAAAGAAAAAACAAACAAGAAAGTCCAGTTGCCTCCTGAAAAAGAACCTTTGGGGCCATTCAACAAAATTTACTCAACTCTCGCAATTTCCAGGGGACTCAGAGATAAATTGTGGCATGCAAAAATGATCACTTTAAATATCATGTTTGCAGTCTGAAATATAGACGTCTAATCAGGGCTTCCTTAGAAGAAGAGAAAATGATTACATAAACAAAACATGCGATTTACTAACAAAAATATTTGATAAACTACTAAATATTTTAAAAATAGCTGTTCTAAGCTTTTTAGTTCATGGCAATGTAGTCAGAAACTGGAGAGAGAGACAGAGAGAGAAAGAGACAGAGAGAGGGGGGGAGGGAGGGAGGGAGAGATTTAAAATGTGCATGTGAAAAATTATTCTAGGTTTATTCCTTTGATGTGGACTTCAGAGTCTGCCTTCATAGTGCAGTCTGCACATCAGCCAAGACTGGATTTTTTTTTTGGGGGGGGGGAATGCTAGTCCACAAAATTTAGAGGCTACTTTAATCAACAAAACTGCTTGGATTCAAATTTATGCTACTCCTTAGAGACAAACATAATTAAAGCACATTTAAAATTCATTAAGTGAAAAAAATAAAACTTTGAAACACATATGCACAGAAACACACACGCTTTCTAGTTTTTTTTTTTAAAAAAGCACAATGGTACTTTTTTTCTGTCTTTTACCCCGTTAAAAAGAAAAGCTATGGGGCCTAGTTCTGTCATGGCGGGAGCAGGCAGTTGGATACGGTAATGCATGCCTGAAGCCTTCACCAAAGATGATAAGCCTGCATGAATTTTACGAGTTTCAGTATCAAGGTTGCCCTCGCCCAAGGGATTTAAGAATAAGGGGGAAAAAAGAGAAGGCAGATGTATGAATAACTGGCATTGTAAATCTTCACCGTGGCAACCTACAGCTAGAAAAAGTCTGTGATGGGTTCATGACTTGAGAAGAAAGCGACACAGCAGAATGTGAATGGATTTTCTTCAGCTACTTAATACACTGCTTAGACCAGCTTAAGTGTGTGTGTGTGTGTGTGTGTGTGTGTGTGTGTGTGTGTAAATACGCATGCACATGAAAGGAAGAAAGAGTACATATATGAGTGTATATGGGGGGAAGAGGATTGTATTTTTGCCATTTGTAGATGAAATTGCTGGCATTACCCCGCTTATTAGCTTCAAGGGAAGAGTACACTGTAGAAAAAATATCATTTAGTTGTACTTTTAAACGTCTTGCCGGGGGGGTGGGGTGGTGAAAGGAGGGAAAAAAAGATTGAAGGGAGAGGTGTTCCAATTTATGCAAGCACATAACACCATGAAGCAAATTGGACACTCAACAACACAGCACAAGGTCACCGCGGAAGTCAGAAGAATGGGGTGGGGTGTAGATAGCTGGAGGTAGAAAACAGATCATGATAAATAGCTTCCCATTCTGCAAAATCTGGTAGTTAATGAAAATAAGATGCATTTGAGTTCTCGGTGAGCATCTCTCTCTCTCTCTCTCTCTCTCTCTCTCTCTCTCTCTCTCTCTCTCTCTCTCTCTCTCTCTCTCTCTCTCTCTCTCTCTCTCTCTCTCCCTCCCTCCCTCTCTCTCTCTCTCTCGTTCACTCATGGTCAGGTCCTGCTGATGTATGAAAGCAAAGGGCTGGCTCTAATTGCACAATTATAAAACGGAAATGATGCAGATTTGGCAACAGAGAGAAAGGAGGCAGCTCAATAACATTGTTTAATAACAAGCAAATAAAGCTCAGAGGGGAAAGAGGTGACGATTTCTGCTTTAGGCTCATTAAGGAGCCTGAAACATATTGTAAAAGAGTGATATTTAATTATGGAATGGACTGATAATACGGAGCAGTGCCTCACTGGGAGAAATAGACCCCTGTGTTCCTAAGAGCTAGCAGTTCCCTCCAAACATCAATTACCATGATTATCAAGCCAGGGCTTTAAAAATGCGCCCGCCTTAGTATTCCATCAGTGACCCATAAACAGGCCCAGGCAGAAGCAGGGGCTAAATTTATGGGCATTGGCAGCCAGGCCCAGGTGGGAGGGGGGAAGAATCTCCCACCACTCACCTCAGCACAGGAGTATGGAGGGAGAAACAAAAGAGAAAGAGAGAAAAATTTGTCTTCTGCCCTGCCAAAAGAGCAATTTATTACTAAGCGTTTGCTGGAGACAGCATGTGTTGGCCTGCTGCCTTTTTCCCCCTCTGTTGACTGTCTGAATGAGAAATGGGAGCATATTAACCATCTTATGGGTTACAAAGGATGGCTTGGCATGGTCCCATCAAACTTAGTGCTACTCAGGTGGGTCAGAAGTCAAGAGAGAACATTAGCAGCAGAGATTTAGAATCTGGTGCATTTTCTTTAACCTTAACGGCTGGGGACAGAGGATCACTTTATTTCTTTGGTCAAGAAATCATTTACACTGGAAAGACATTACAGGCAGGGCCGTAGCATCCACCTTAGAGGAGATGAAGGCAGTTCTAATAGGGTGGAAAAGAAATATTTCTCTTAGGAAGCTGCACTTCTATTCCCACTTTAATGGTAAATCATTGTTCAGCTTGCTTCTTTATAAACCAGCTGACGTCCTATTTCCAAATAACAATGAAAGAAGAAAAATACTAGATCCTACAAAGCAAGAAACAAATAATATTTAATCAAATATTAGTTTCTCTTTGACATTTGAAACAATCCCTACCCAGAAAGGCTTTGGTTCAGAATGCGGCCGCGCGGGCAATTGTGGGAGTTACTAGGTACTCCCACGTAACACCTCTCCTGCGCGGGCTGCACTGGCTACCTGTGGCTTTTCGGGTGCGTTTCAAGGTGCTGACTATCATCTTTAAAGCGCTCCATGGCACAGGACCTAGGTATTTGCGGGATCGCATCCTGCCCCATACATCCCTTCGGCCGATCCGCTCTCACAGAGAGGGACTCCTCCGGGTGCTGTCCACTAGGCAGTGCCAGCGGGCGATGCCCAGGAGCAGGGCCTTCTCTGTGATGGGCCCGACCCTCTGGAATGACCTCCCCCCCGATATCAGAAACACCACCGATCTCTGCTCCTTCCGTAAGAAGCTTAAAACCCACCTGTTCAATTTAGCCGGCCTGGCCTAATCCCAGTTTAGTCCCTCAAGTCTGTATTTTAAATTTTTAGGGGTGGGTTTTAGGTTGTTTTTAATTTTTATCACTTTGTACAGCCTATTGTTTAATTCGATTTTTTTGGGAACTTAAGGGTATTTATTTTTGTATACGGTTTTTTAATGAGATATCTGTACACCGCCCCGAGTCCCTTCGGGGAGAGGGGGTGGTCTATAAATCAAATAAATCTAAATCTAATCTAATCTATATAGCAAGAGTCAAGCCCAGTGTGTGCTGTCTATTCCCAAACTTTTCTACATATTATGCAGTGGTGGGATGCTGCCAGTTTAACAACTGGTTCGGTAGCACTTAAAACACTTGTGCACAGCATTGAAAATGCAGCATTTACAAGCTCAGCTGCTTACCTTTCAAGTCAGCAATGGTTAAGTAGAACAGCGAGGGGGGAGAATCAGCTGTGCCTCGCGATTGAGATGAGCTAGAAGGCAGGAAATAAAGGACAGGATAGGGCAGGGGTGAGTGGGCAGGGCCAACTGATCGTCAGTGTTATCAGTTCACCCGAACCAGTCCGAACAGGCTGAATACCCCCTTTGATACTGTGCAACTCAAGCAAAGGAATGGTAGAGGACCTCAGATTCTCTTTCATTTAATCTTGTGTTTCTCAATCTCAGCAATTTTTAAGATATAAATTCAATTCCCAGAATTCCCCAGTGAGCCATGAGTAATCAAACTTGACCAATTTTTCCAAGTAAGTATCCTTTTGTCCATGTTATTTCATGTGAATCTCAAGATGAATTTATGTTACTTATGAAACATAATATTGTCTTGAAAACAAACTTTGTTGTGCAACCTGGTTAAATAAGGGCTCCTTAGATTTTGGACGATTGAATGCAACTCCGATTGCTATGGCTGTGGATTAGATTTGGCTTTATAGGATGCCCAAGGTAAGAAAAAGGTAGGGATAGCAAGCAAACTTTTTAATATTCTCAGAAAGACAACTGTAACTTTTCCTGTGTTAGCAGTGACACTTCTTACAACTTTATCAATTAGTAGCTTGATCCATTGTGAGCATTTTAATAGCATACTTAGATTTTGAACCTTGTTTTTCATATGTAAATTCTATGTTGCCTAAATTTTGCATGTGTTCAAACAGTCAGATTTCATATGTTTAATAGACAAAGAAAGAAACAGCTAAAATGGAGGATCCTTGCACTTGCTTATTTTCAGGGTCCTTATCTTCCAAGCAATTCAATATCCAGATATTTCTGTGGATCTCCTCTAGCAACTTTAATCCTGTTTGGGAGGATACCAGAACCCTTTTCTTGGTCTGACAAGTATGTCTCTAGAATGGAATGGGAATGGGTTTATTGGCCAGTGTGATTGGACACACAAGGAATTTGTCTCAAGTACATAAGATACCCAGTGGATATCTCTTTTGATATCCCCAATACTTATTTTATTTATTTATTAGTTTAGTTTGTCAAACATGTACAAGATAACAGGTATAAGTATGGGCATGAACACAGGAAATGGGTACGAAGAAGTGGGGACAGTAGGACAGGGATGGTAGGCATGCTGGTGCTCTTATGCATGCCCCCTTACATACCTCTTAGGAATGGGATGAGGTCCATGGTAAACAGTTTAAGGTTAAAGTTATGGGGGTACTTTAACTATATCTCTCGTCTCATTTCTTCCACAACCATTCCTATTCCTTCTCACAGCTGCCTGTTCTCAGATACCAGGGCAGATGTTTCCTAGCTGTGGATGTATAGCTGGCGATAGGGCAATCTACAATGACACAGCTTTTTAATGTGCTTTTTAATGTTTCTTTATGATGTGTTAGAACTTCAGCTCCCACCATTTTCCCAGCTAGGTTTCTGTTCAAGGAATTCTGAAAGTTGAAGTCCACACATCTTAGAGATGCCAAACTTGAGAAACACTGCCGTTATTACTATATTGTTAATACAAATTGCCATTAAAATGGTTTCAAACTCTTCAAAATGTCACAACTTCCTACAAATTAATCTCGGCATAAGAAAGCCCTTACAACAAAAAACATTACAAATTGTTTATATGTACAAATAGAATAGAATTCTTTATTGCCCAAGTGTGATTGGACACACAAGGAATTTGTCTTTGGTGCATATGCTCTGAGTGTACATAAAGAAAAATAAAATAGAATACATTCATCAAGAATCATAAGATACAACACTTAGTGAAAGTCATAGATTACTAATAAGCAATCAAATTATACTAGGAAACAAATAAAACAATATAAAATTTAAAGATACAAGCAACGTGGTTTAGTGGTGAAATTCAATTTTTTTTACTACCGTTTCTGTGGGCATGGCTTGGTGGCCATGGCAGGGGAAAGATACTGCAAAATCTCCATTCCCACCCCATTCTGAGACCAGCCAGCGGTGGCATTTGCCGGTTCTCCGAACTACTCAAAATTTCCGCTACCAGTTCTACAGAACTTTTCAGAACTTGCTGGATTTTACCCCTGACATGGTTATAGTTATAAGTGGGAAGAGATAGGTACTAGGTAGGAAGAGAAGAATAGTAGTAATACAGTTTTAGCAGGTAATATGACAGTATTGTGGGAATTAGTTGTTTAGCAAAGTGATGGCATTTGTGGAAAAAAAAACTGTCCTTGTGTCTAGTTGTTCTGGTGCGCAGTGCCCTATAGCGTCGTTTTGAGGGTAGAAGTTGAAACAATTTATGTCCAGGATGTGAGGAGTCTGTAGTTATTTTCACAGCCCTCTTTTTGACTTGTGCAGTATACAGGTCCTCAATGGAAGGCAGGTTGGTAGCAATCGTTTTTTTCTGCAATTTTACATGACAACATTAGAAACTATCCTTCTCAGTCCACATTTGTTGGGTCAGTACCCATAAGCCTTAGCCAATGTGCCAATAGCCATATTGTCTGGGGAATATGATGACTGTAATCCAACACATAAGTGGTGAATAGAATTTAATAGCCAGAATAAAATCTTATATATTTCTCTTTTCTGACCATAAGAAATTCTTGCCAAGCACCTACACAAACACACAGAAGAAGCTTGAGCTCATGAGTATTTTGGATAAAGTTGTCCCTTCCATTCTTCTTCATACTTGAGATCTCCAGTGTAATCACAAAATAGCAGTTACTTATTTATCTCACGTCTTGGTCCTTGATAGCTACCCAGTCCTGCCGGCATGACCTCTGAAGCACACACATTAATTTTACTTCAGTATTTCTATAGCATCAATTAATAAAAACTGACTACGTTTTCAACAAACACACATGTACTGATAAATGAGGGTTCTGACTTAATTGCTCTGTAAATTAAGAGCTCACAGTGGTGACAACAGAGAATAGTTTTAATATTTAAAAACTCATTAAATTTGTGTACATTCTGCATAATTAAAGACGCACAACCACTTTTAACAGCTAATTCAAGATTAATTTTGGAATGTATAGTTCAGACAATAGAGTTTTTGAGAAGTTTATAAAAATATTTTTATGATTCAGTAAGCCACTGATTTTTCATTTTTGTTCAATGGTTCTCTTAATTAAGTAGAAGATATACAGTACATGTATATTCTAATACTGTGTATGTGTGTGTGTATTAATGTGTATTCATATATGTGTGTATGTGTATATATAGACAACGTGACGATATCTCTCACCTACCGGACATCTGGAAATCAGCTCTAGTCAACAAATGAGTCCCACCCACCATGCCGTTACAACACAAAACAACAATGGACACACAGCCAGTACCAATCAGCACCAGAACACAAGAATACAGTAAGAAAAAACTTCCTCCCTTTTCCAGCACCTTAAAGCTACAGGACATGAAATTAATTTTGAAGGAACCAAATTAATCTCCAAAACAGAACACTTCAACAAGAGAATAATTATGAAAGCTATCGAAATAGAGAAATACCCCCACAACATGAATAAACGTGATGACACGCCCCGAGTCCCTTCGGGGAGAGGGGGCAGTCTAGAAGTTTAATAAATTAAATTAAATTAATTAATGATACCTCCTGCCTACCAGACATCTGGAAACCAGCCCTAGTCAACAAACGAGCCCCACCCACCACCCAGGCTGTTACAACATGAAACAACAATAGACACATAGCCAGCACCAATCAGCACCAATCTACCAATCATGATACAACCACACAACCAATCATTCCACTTACTGAAACAAAGCCAGCACTCCACATACCCCCAGCAAGATTTATAGAAAGACGGCAGCTCCGATTACACTTTAATCCCAAAACCCAGCCTGGAGATGGCGAGTGAGACCTCACTGAAACGTTGCCAAAACAATCTCAATCTTACACGGGAAAAGACCCGAATACAACAAGACCAGCATACCTACACCCGTGAAAATCTACAAAAACAAATATGTGTGTGTGTGTGTGTGTGTGTGTTGTATTTGTGCTGATAAATAAATAAAGGGAGACTAGCATAGATCTATTTCAAGCTATTTAGCTCTCATCAGCTAGCCATACCCTTACTGGGATTTGAACCTGGGCTGTATTACATATTAGGCAAAGGCAACATTAAAAATAAAAATATGGTTTTCTGCCTGGATGGTCTTTCGTAATGAGCCAAAGGACAGAAAGGGGGAGTAGTGAGCTCCCTCCCATATTTGGGCATACCAGGGGTTGTAACACACACACATACATACATACATACATACACACACACACACACACACAAATTTAAATATATAAATATGAATTATTTGTACACACACACACACACACACACACACACACACACACACACACACTTTTGTTTTCCTAATACAAGTAAGTTTAGGTGAGGCAGATAGGAACAATATTCCATATTTTTGCAGTTTAGGGGTTTGTTTGTGTGCTTGTTTTTTTTGCATTCCTACTCTGGACACAAGATATTAGTCTACTTATTTAAAAAAAGTTAACAGTCACTTTGGGAATATAAATGTGTGTATGCTGTGTGCTTCCCCCCAATTATAGATACAATTAAATCCAACTGCAAATGCTGTAGCAAAATACCACACGTTGTTCAGGAAAAGCAAGATGTAATCTATTCAAAAGTTTGCTTTTTTAATTTATATAACAATAAATTTGTTACATGGAAATGAAACACTTTCAAAACTTGTAGAAAAAATATTGTACTTTCACAAACTATGTTTCTTTCTCTTCTTTTTTCTTATATGTTTTAGTTATAGCTGCATTTCATTTAACAGGTTCTAGAGCTAATAAGAATAATCTTCATTTTACATTTATATTTTAGTTTGTATCTAGACCCCATATTCTAGAATTAGGGAGGTTAGGCACTAGAGTTTGGTGTGCATGTGTTAGTTTGTGTTGGAGGTAAGAATGAATTGTAGCTCTGGCTTCATCAGAAAAGGCTAAATAACATTTGTAAGATTGATAATATATTATTAGAAATTTCTTTTGGATTTTACAAATAGGGAAATTTCTGAAAACTTCAGCCAAAGTTCTTAGGAATCTAAAATAAATGTGATATACATTTCAATTATTAGCATATAGGTTTGAACTACAATCATCAACTGTGCAGTGACATCACTAAGATGTCCATTAGTTTCTTTTCTCTTTGCTCAAAACACCTCATGAAAACTGGACATTTGGGAAACACGTATTCAAATATATATATATATATATATATATATATCTGGAAAAGGTTGTAAACCAAATTTGGCATTTATTATGGTTGCTTGACTGGAAATGGTCTAAAATAGTGTACATTATTTTAAAAACATATATTAAATTAAAGTTGTGACAAAGGACCATATGATATTGAAATCAGAATAAGCTTTTCCAGTATTTTTTTAAAGATAGCAAATAGAAAAGTATGGAACAATATGTAAAAGTTAGCAATATTCACAAACACAGTGTTTCTCAACCTTGGAAACTTTTAAGACATGTGAACTTCAACTCCCAGAATTCCTCAGTCAGCATAATCCACTTGTTTTAAAGTTGCCAAAATCAAGAAACACTGAAAAAACAGCAAATTTTGATTTATATATTCCCACTCATTACAAATAACCCATCCCCTTTAATAGTAATTTGTTTTCAGTTTTCTTTCCCTGTAATGTTATCTCATTCAAATCTTGTTTATAAGCACACATTGTTCAAAATCTATCATAAATTATGTAATATTAAAATATGGGCAAATATGTGAATGTTGAGAATGAACCAGCTATAGTGATGCACAGTTTAATCTCACTGATTTACTTGTTCTGCCATTGAGAATTAGAACTTAACTAAGCATTTTTATCTTCAGATGAATTGTGCCTAGTGTCATTATTATGACAAAGATGTACATAACCCAAAGTATCTTATGTTGTTGTAATCCCATAATCGATTGCAAAATAATTAGGGTAGAGGAACACCTGGTATTCCAGTGTGTTGAACACCAGCTTCACCTAGCTAATTCTGAGAGATGATGGGAGGTGTAGTGAGGGAACTTTTTAAGGGCCATGTGTTGCCATTGGGGGTGGGGGCAGAAGGGCAGTGACATCTTGCACATCAAGGATGCAACTGATATGTTGCATATCATTCTTGTGATGACTTGACTGGTGCAAATTCTGTAATTTGTATCCTTGCACATAGACATTATTCCATGTGTAAAAATTATGAACGTTCTTAGAAAGATGTAGGGGTTTCCACCAGGCAAATAGTCATAAATCTTGCTGAGGGAAAAGAATCATAGTAACAAGGAGAGTAAAAAATAAAATGAAAAAAAGAAAAGGAAACTTACGCTGGTGATGTCACACATAAGTGAAATCATTGTCATGTTTAGTAAATTAGTATGGCCTAACCACACAGCAGCAGTAGCAAAAAAGAAAAAAAAAGGAAAAAAAAAGACAGAAAGAGAGAGAGAGAGAGAGAGAGAGAAAGAAAAACCTCCTTAAGCTACAATAAAGCCTAAATGATTTCAGACTCCCATGATCCTTTGTAGTCATCTTAAAGCACTACTTTAGTGAGCTAAACCTGTAAAGTTTTCTTTGGAGCGGCTGTGACTTGATTAGATCTATTTCAGCCTCCTCGTGGTAATAGGCTCCTCTCTGTGAAACTGCTTAGCCTCTGTTCCCCCGGCAGCTGGAGAAACTGGAATTAATCAGGTCTGCTGGGGACTTCTTCAGCATCTCCGCAGGCCAGCAACTCTGGAATCATTTACTACAGAATCTTAGTGTCAACTCTTTGTCATTTAGGCTTTTGATTATGCTTTCTTTCCCTGGAAAAGGAAGAGGAAAAAATGGAAATGGGTGACAGATTATCCTAATGGAAAATTTCACTACTTTTATAGGCATCTATTATCCTGCTTTGTACTTTATTTTTTTTTTAAATTATAGGTGCACAAAAGATTCAAGGGGAAGAGGGTAAGCGGGGGTGGGGTGGGGAAGCAAAAGGAAGCGATTAAAATGAATGAGTTACTTCTAATTAAAGTACTACCGTGCTAATAAAATTAGCTGCTAAGAATGGTTTATATTTTACCCATGTCAAAAATAGAAATTTGCAAGACTGTTTAAAAGCATTTGCAAAGTCATTGAGGTGACAGTAGGCACTTTTCTTTATCAAGCAAACAGAGAACTTTTTAACATGCTGTATGTCATTGTGAAACTTAGGAATCTACTCTTTATTCTGGTGAGCGATGAGCTTTATTTCCAGGTGACAGAAGACCGGACCTTTGGGGATTCCTGCATAAGACGGGCTTGAAGATTTGAGTTTGGCCATCACTGAATCAGCCTTTGATGTTTCTTTATAATCTGCTTCTCTTCCAAAGTGCTTCGACCAGGGCTCGGTTGATGGGAATGGCAAAACCTGTTGCTCAATGACTCTGGAGATCACTGGGACTGTAGGAGGTATGATAAATTGTGAGGATGTCCCACTCCAAACTTACTCTTCAAAAGAGTAAGTAATTTTTTTTTTTGCTTCAAAATATTAAAAGAATAATAGTACCATAAAAATGACAAACAGACCTAGAAAGGGAACATTCAAGGGGATAAAGGCATTTGTCCCTATCCATTGTCATCTCAAGGGGCCATCTCATCCATCTTAACCAAAGGCCCAAGGGAACTGTCAGGTTTTAAAGAAATACTTGAAGGAGGGCAAGGTGGAAACTCACTCAGAAAGTTCTTGACGTTTTGTTAAATGATAGGAAAAAGGTGAAAGAAATGAGCAACCTCGCAGGTGACATTGGCAATGTGGTGGCTACCAATGACTGTCGTTCCTGCATATTCAAAATAAAATTGCTGCCTTTTTCTCTCATTGCATAATGAATATTTGGGGGTAGACCAGGTTCACGGAGTAGTAGAGCAAAAAATATGAATGGAATTATGAACATTTATTTGGGCTATTCTATGCATAGTATTTAGTATTGAACATTTATTTGGGCTATTCTATGCATAGTATTTAGTATTTAGTGGGCTGCAATGGCTCAGTGGCTAAGACGCTTGAGCTCATCGATTAGAGAGGTCAGCAGTTTGGCGGTTTGAATCCCTAGCGCCACATAGCATAGTGACCTCCAATTACTTGTCCCAACTTCTGCCAACCTAGCAGTTCGAAAGCACATAAAAATGCAAGTAGAAACATAGGAACCACTTTGGTGGGAAGGTAACAGCATTCTGTGTGCCTTTGGCATTTAGTCATGCCAGCCCGTGTGCCTTTGGCATTTAGTCATGCCAGCCACATGACCACGGAGATGTCTTCGGACAGCGCTGACTCTTCGGCTTTGAAATGGAGATAAGCACTGCCCCTAGAGTTGGGAACAATTAGCACCTATGTGCAAGGGGAACCTTTACCTTTACCTTACCTTTATGCATAGTATTTATGTCTTATATGGCCTAGAATAGCCCAAAGCAAACATTCTGGTAGTTTCTTTAGGATGAGGTCCAGCACAAGTCCAAAAGCTAAGAAGACTAAATGTCTGATCCCAGTGATTGATCCAGATTGGATCCTGAAACATTATTTCTGGGACTTGCCTTAATTCTATTTGCATCAGTTCTATAATTGATTCAACTTTTCGTTCTTTTTTTAAACAGTATTCCAAATGTCTAAAGTTACTTTGGTGTTTGATGAATGATATATAGGGGAACCATTCTTACTTAAATTTACTTAAATTAGGTTTAGATAGATACAGATATAAGGAAGTGGAGAGAGGGAGAGATCAGTTTTGCCATTGCTGTGTATTATCTTTTGGTTTCCTTTTCTTATATTGTTGGAATCAATGAACATTTCAACCAATTTCCAGCTTTTGAATAAACTTATAGCAAACAGGATATGGGAAGTGCTGTGTTTGTCCAAATATGGGATAGGAATGGCATCATAGGAGGATGTTCCCATTAATTTATTCCAGGTAGCAAAAAGTACTAAGTACTAAGACAAAGTAGACCTGAAAATTCTGTCCAGATGAAGGAAGGCTGTGTCTCCCTTTGAATGGCTTCTTTTGAATGGCTTGTAGGTGATGAGTAGCAGATGAAAAAACTGAACGGAAATTAATGGACAATAAGCACTTTTTTCTTTAAAAGTACTTTCAAAGAATAAGAAAATAAGAGATAGGACCACTGTGTGGCTGTTCCATTCTTGGTCCACTCATAAATACTATTCTTGGCACACTCATAAGTGAATGGTTGAGGAAAGCAATTGCTACAGGGTAAATTGAGAAGAGTATATATTTTTGGAGATGGGTTTAAGATATTTTTTAATGGGAGAAAGACAGCCCTATCTTTAAACCGCAACCTATTCAGTCATCCATTGCCCAGCTCAGCTCAGTCCAGCTCTGTCCAGCATTATTGTTCATCTTCTGTCTAGTATTATGGAATTTGATCATTAACCAGAGTGCTACACCATCATGGTATTTTTATTTACAAAAATTTACACAAAGCCTCAAAGAAAGACATATTCTATCATCTCTTCGCTTTCTGTGCCACTGTAATTTATTTGGCATCTTATAATGGCATCGTTGTAGGTAATTGTATCCATTCCTATATGTCTTGATTTTTTTGGACTGATTATTTTACATAACCAGAGACATAGAAATAAAAAGCAAGCAGAGCTGCCTACACGAAGACTGAGAAGTTTAATAGGGCTGAATCTTTCAGATTCAGTATGCAACGGAGGAAGAGGTGGAGAAGAAAGGCTCAAATCAATCATTTAGAAAAGAAATAACTTAAAGACTTAGGTTAGACTCTATGACCTGTTTAATGTCATAATTGGCTGCTGCCAAATTCGTCAAACTGAATGTAGTTCTTAACTAAAATGTCACAAACTTCTCAACATGAAGATTTATATAATGCAGGTATCTGGCCGGTTATACATTTGTTATGTTGCATTTGACTTTTTCTAAAGAAAAGAAAAAAGGAAAAAAAGAGAAGGATCTGTACATGTCAATGTTCTGGAGTTTTTCAAAACTCTAGGAACTAGTCCTGATATATATACGTTATACACTCAGTATATATGGGACACACACAGGATAAACAGTCATTTTTCTGATATAATAAAAATCAGATTTAAAATATTTTCAGTGGGAAAGCTATATGTTTATGATGAATGGATGTGGCTAATGTTAAATTTGAACAGAGTGTTTTTAACAAGAGTGTCGATGGAACATTTCATAATTAAGGTAAACTCCTTGAGGTCCTGTTGCCATTCAGGGATTCTAATGTTTACTCTTTAATAATTAGTTACAGTAACGGTATAAAACATTTTATGGGAAGCTGATTCTATAGAACCTGCGTTTAAGTTTTGGGAAAGATGTGGGATGCTGCTGCTTGGATGCATTGGGATATGTGATAATTTTAGTTCATTCCTTTATGACCAACATCTAGTCAGTGCTATAGAACTGCTGACCCTATCCACTTGTTTCTCAAACCATTTCTTGATTTTTGTGTGGATGTTAATTAAAAAAAAGTCTTGGAGAATTTGGATGCCAACTCTTGGATGTCTCTATTCTGGCTTTAACATTTCCAACCCTTCTGGTCAAATTGCCCCTTCCCCTTTTTTGACATAGAGAATCAGTGCTCCACTGTGTGGTATCATTCCATGTGCAAGTTCTCCTTGGCTAGAAAAAAAAGACAAATTTTCTTACCAGAGAGAAAAAGGAAGAAGAACCATTATACCAGTGCTAGAAATATTCTCGTCATGCCCCCGTCGGAGTCATAATCTGCGGCGGAAGATGAGCTGGAACAAGAACTGACAGCGAGTGAGAGGGCAGCTCCACTGGCCTTGGAGGAAACTGGGGAAGGGCAGAGTCAATCCAGGCAAGGCTGTTCAGAATTAGTAAGGCCTGCAGGCAGGGAGAAACAGAGGCAGGATGAACAGGAGAGACAGAGCTCAGACAAAGAACAAGAACCACCCCCTCCTGATGCAAGGGCTCAGAGAGTGCAGAGAAGGCATGATCAGTGCAGATGGAGCAGGCCACTCGTGAGGAGAGTGACCTGCCCAGCTTCACCAGGCACACCTGGGGAATAAGATTTAAGGAGAGCCATGGGGAGGGGCATTAGTTGGGAAAAATGCTGAGTTCCTGAAATGTTGTATGATGTTTGAACTTGCCAAGGGTCCTTGCATTCCTAGTTGGCATTCTGGACCAATCATATGGGTCTTTTGCTCCCCGAACTCCTTGCTTTGCTCTTGTTTTGCCAAAAACATTTGGGATTTATTGCCGTGCAGCCATGGTGCAGACAGCACTGAGCTAAACTAATTGCGGCCAGAGGTTGCTTGAGGTTTGTGTAGAGGTTTATTATCACTCTGCTTAGGGACTTGCCAGAAACATGGGAGCATTTGGGGTAGATTTGGAGCAATAAAGGGGTCATTTGAATTGCCAGCTCTTTGTATTATCTCTGTGCCATGCCCTGGATCATCACAATTCTGTTGTTGGTTGGGTGGATAGAATAGGTTTCTGAATATCTTTCTGGACAGGGGTACCCATCTCAGATCTAACCTTACATTAGTAACAAAACCAACTCACTTCTCTGACAGTCTCCCCGAATAGCCACATGCAGATCCAGGCTCACTCAAGCAAAGATATTGCCTTTGAGGTTCTACATGCAAGAATTTAGCTAATAATCAATTCCTGGATGAGGAAAGAGATGAAAGGACCGTAAACGGATGAACTCCACCACTTCAGTCTGCAATCTTTTATGGAGCAGGCCAGCCAAACAAAATAGCCTGATTTCAAACATGTGGTGTCACAGTCTCATCCTAATACTAGTCACAACTATCCCAAAATAATTGAAAACATTGGACTGAAACACACCTAAATCTAATTTTTGTTAAGTTATTGAAGCATCTTCTTATTCAGTAAATCAAAAAATGAGATATGAAGACTGAAGCACTGCAGAAAAAAATAATCCCAATTTTCTTCTTGTATCTATAGATTCCCTCATTATTTTGGCACATGCTTAACTTGTATTTATTCTCTTTTCCTCTCTCTCTCTCCCTCCCTCCCTCCCCCTCCCTCCCTCCCTCATTATCTATCTGGAACCAAAACAACCACACATTGTTCTTGCATAAGTTTGCATGGAGAAATCTAAACTGATTGCATTGGCATTGGTTTAGACTGTTGTTATTAGGCCAAAATTACCTTAAATCGATAGCGAGCTGGTTTATTCTTAGTCATGGTATTAACTAGCAAATATCATAATTTGGTCGGGTCTCATTTAGGGCTTTATCTTCCCTATTATTTTTATTGAAGGTAAGTTCATCCAGAAGCTTAACATAATATCTGTTAAAATTAGAGTCCCTAAACAATAAGGCTGTATTTTTTCTGGGGGCCCCATCCAAAGGACAAAATAAAATAATACAATGAATAAAATAATACACACAAAGTTCCTCCTCCTCCTCCTCCTCCTCCTCCTCCTCCTCCTCCTCCTCCTCCTCCTCCTCCTCCTCCTCCTCCTCCTCCCCCCTCCCCTCCCCCCTCCCCCCCTCCTCCCCCTCCTCCCCCTCCTCCTCCTCCTCCTCCCCCTCCTCCTCCTCCTCCTCCTCCTCCTCCTCCTCCTCCTCCTCCTCCTCCTCCTCCTCCTCCTCCTCCTCTGTAATCATAATATATACCTTCACCTCTCAAGATTCTATAGCTTTGCAGAATTGAAATATGCATAATTCTTAAATTGGCCTGTTATTAATACTACTTTTGCTGCTGTCTGAGGCACATATGTTTGATTCTTCAATGGCATTCAGTGAGTTATCTGAAAGGTCTCTTACTGCTGCTACAGCAATATGAACCAGACTACACCCACATGAACAAAGAAAATTTAACTTTCATAAGTTGATTTTTAAAATGCATTCACTTTGACTCAACCAAGTACATCTAAAAAAAAGATGAAAAGCATCTTTAGCGTGCCAGAAACATCTGGTTTCGTATTTTGAGACCAAAAGGAAATTGCATGAAGTCTAAAGTCTTATGTTTTGATTTACATTATTATTGGAGAGCTGAGAATCTGCCAGTCATAAAATAAAATTTTTTATGATAATAAATAAATAAGGAAAACAATCTGACAAAACATGTTATGGAACAAAGATGCATTTCAAGTTTAATTAACTGATAACAATGTTTAGGAGAGCAGAATTGTGCCACCAATTATGCAGCTAGTAAATGCATGCCAGCCATGCAGAGCTGGCCTATAAAAGTGTGATAGAAAAGAAAGAAAAGAAGAAAGAAAAATCTCCTGCAGCAAAATTTGTCCAAGCCCAAAGGGAAGGTATTCAGCATGTAGTAAATCAGACGGCAATTAAGATCGTCTCTGAAGACATTTATGAGAAGGTATTTTATAGATTGTATTGCAGTTGTTGGGTTTCAAGGGTGCATTGTAAATTGCACAATTGTCATCAGTGTGGCTTTCCAATATGCCTACTGATAGTGTCCACAGCAACCGCGGGGTTAGAAATGTTCATTGTGCAGATATAAAAATGGGAGGGGAAGAAAGAGGAGGCAGAGAAGACTATATGTGCATGGAGTTGTCCCGTCTATTCCTGATCTTGTGTCTTTCCAGAGTGGTGCAGTGGGACTCTAGCTACAGAAATATCAGATGCTGGAAGACATATGTGATTCTCCATTTTATGGGAAGGAAGATGTGCTTCAGTCTTCTGCAATCCAGGGGATGCAAATTTTCCAAGTTCCCTGTTGCCTTGTTTTCCTCAGCCTTAAAATGAATGAGTTATTCCAGTCCTCAAGAACACCTAGTGAGACCACAGCACAAGTACAGTATGAGTATATACCTCAAATAATAGAGTATAATTAAGATATTCATGGTTTTAGAGTTTGTTACCTTTAGCTCAGCTCAGCAGCCCAAATCCATTCCTTTTCAATATTGTAATGGCAGGATTTGTTTTCCAATTTGGACAAGACCCTTAAAAATAAGAAGCAAAAAAAAAAAAAAAAAACAGTCAGACTTATTTAACAAATAGAAAATTGTTATATTCTCGTCTGAGTACACAACACTTCTTCATTACTTTTAAGAGTCCAACTTTGGAATTTGAATATGGACATTACATGTGCTGTGCTGTGTCCTACTGACATCTTTTTTTAATTAAGAGTAAATGCTTTGTATTGTCTTTTCAAGTTTAAACTCATATTAATATTTTTACAGACATCTAACTGTAAATAGAAACAAATAGAAGCATCACACTTCTATTAGTATAACAGAGCTGGAAGGGACCTTGGAGGTCTTCAAGTCCAACCCCCTACTTAGGTAGGAAACCCTGTACCATTTCAGACAAAGAGTTGTCCAATTAAAAAAATTTCCAGTATTGGAGCATTCACAACTTCTGGAATCAAGTTGTTCCACTGATTAATTGTTCTAACTGTCAGGATATTGCTTCTTAGTTTCTAGTTGCTTCTTTCATTGATTAATTTCCATCCATTGCTTCTTGTCCTGCCTTCAGATGCTTTGGAGAATAGGTTGACTCCCTCTTCTTTGTGGCAACCTCTGAGATATTGGAACATTGCTATCATGTCACCTGTAGTCCTTCTTTTCATTAAACTAGACATACCCAATTCCAGCAACTGTTCTTTACATATTTTAGCTTCCAGACCTCTAATTGTATTTGTTGCTTTTCTCTTCACTCTTTCCAGAATCTCAAAATCTTTTTTATATTGTGGTGACCAAAGCTAGATGCAGTATTCTAAGTAGCAAGTTGCCAAGATATAATTTGAAGGGACACAACAGGTTTGACTTTTTGATCAACCTTCACAGGGTGTTACCTGAAATAATCAAATCATAGTAACTTGATTACTTACTTACTTACTTACTTATTTATTCTGCTCATCATAGCTCAAAGTAATTCCATAATACAGGGAGGCCATCTTTCAAGATCTCCAAATATTTATTTTTGTTGAAGAATACTTATAAACACAACCGTTAACGTTAGGCAAACCAAACCAAAACAATATTAAAGTTGCCAGAGCAATTCCATACACAACAAAACCATAGAAAGTTCACAATAGGTCTCAAGCTCAATTAAAACAGAGTTAACCTGCTCCCTTTGGGTGAAAAGTTTATACTGATGGTGCTGATTCAAAAAGTCTCTCTCTTAACCTGCTCCCACAGTCCTGGAAAAAATAGATGGTAAACATTTTCCAAAATTTGTGATAGGATTCATGTTTATAAACTAAGACAGGCTCTTGTCTGAATAGAAGCCGTGTTCCCTAGTGGAAATATTAAAATATCCCAACACAATCAATTTGCAGAAAATATATTTCCTTTAACTGTGAGGCAGAGAAGCTGTTGGGCATACTTTGTTATTCTATTTGTTTACTATAGTCACACACTCAAAACTTGGAGATCAAAAATATAAGGTACCTTTCCCCTCACACATATGTGCTAGTCGTTCCCGACTCTAGAGGGCAGTGTTCATCTCTGTTTCAAAGCCGAAGAGCCAGCACTGTCCGAAGACGTCTCTGTGGTCATGTGGCTGGCATGACTAAATGCTGAAGGTGCATGGAACACTGTTACCTTCCCACCAAAGGTGGTTCCCATTTTTCTACTTGCATTTTTACATGCTTTCGAACTGCTAGGTTGGCAGAAGCTGGGACAAGTAATGGGAACTCACTCAGTACACGGTACTAGGGATTCGGACCACCGAACCACCAACCTTTCTGATTGACAAGCTCAGCATCTTAGCCACTGAGCCACTGTGTCCCATCAAAAATATACCTTCACAGAAAAAAGATGAGGGCATCTTCCCTCACTCTATCAGATTGTGGCTGCTGCTATCGTGAAAATTGGGTGGATAGTGCTGTATCAAACTGACCCCATTTCCAGCCCATCCGGATACTTTGATGTGCCCAAAAGATCACCCAGGAATGGTTTTAATCAAAACAGTACAGAATGTTTTATAAGGATGTTTTGACTCATTTGCCCCAAACCTTCCTCGAATGATGGAACTAATTTTTTTTCATCATCTGATTAAGATTCATGATAATGAGTCAAAACATGCCACTAGTAATTCCCAGCAGCACAGAAGACAGGATGTTAACTTCTACAAACACAAGCATGCATACAAAGAGAGACACTACATGGAACTAATCCTTCAAGCATATGGATGGGTTCATTTTCTTAATGAAAAATTTGACATGTTTGGAATATCTAGAAAGAGAAGGAAGGGGGGAAAACTACATCCTACCAAACCACTGAAACCATTTTCTATTTTTCTATAACAAAAGCAAACAAACAAAACAGACATTTATACACAAACACACACATATATATCTATTTCCTGTATTATGCATTCGCTGACACCGTGGATGCAATAAGAGGCAATAAGCATAAGAAATAACCGTATGGTCTGATCCTAAGAAATAATAAGGTTACACATCAATTTACGTAAGTTAGCATAAATACAAATGCTAAAAGGCAACATTTACTGTGCTATTAATGGTTACTATCATGACAATTGTCTTCAGAAGATGCTTCCCAGTCTCAGCATGGCGTATGTCCTTTTCTCCATGACCTTTCAAAGAACTGCTTTATCAGTCAAGAGTTATATGCAGATAAACCTCCTCCTTGCTTATCTAGGGAGGATGAGGCAGCTTAGCTGGGCAGCAATATTGCATCCAAATCCCACTAATTTCAAAAGTTGAGATGATCACCATTTGAAACCTTTAAGGACAGTTTCTCAAATAATAATACGGATATTTCTAAACATTCAGAAATATATAAAGCTATTATATTTAAAACTTGACATTAGATGGCATGTACGTGTTGAAAAAAGGCACAAGGTCTAGGTATCTTCAGGACTGCCTTTCTCCAATACTCTCTGCTCATTCAGAAAGATCTGGCCAGGGTGACATGCTCCTAATTTCACTGATAAAAGAGTGACACCTTTTGGGACCTCAGTGGCCAAGGCTGTCCTCTGAAATAGCATTCTTTCTGAGATCTGCACAGCATCCTCCTTGCCGGTTCTTGGAAAACTTGTTTCTTTCAACAGGTCCTGGGACAAGATGTTATATAATGCAATATTCAATTCTGGGTATTTTTTTTCATTTATGATGTTTTGTTAATATGGCACTTAATGTTATTGTGCTATTACTGGCTTACCGATTTCTATTTTTTAAAATGGTCTTATTAATTTATTGTATGTTACCGAAAGTTGCTTGCGTTAGAAAATTACAACGGATTATTTCTACTTAAGTTTCCAGTAAATACAGTCTGAGACAATTTCTCTATCCACTTCAGAGCAGACATTCTCAGCACTCAGTTTGGTTAGCAAAAACAGACAAACACAGCTTAATGTCAATTTATTAAACATCAACAAACATCAAAATCATTGCAAAAGTAAAAAAAAAAATGAATTAGACGCAAGAGAGACAAACACAGGATGAGAGAAAGATATGTACACCAGACAAGAATTAACATTTCTGTGTCTCTATATAGTTACATCAAAAGGTCACAGAACTTTCTGGAATCACTTGAAAAAATATTGTCTCAAAGGCAGTGGCTTTGGGTTATTCTAGCTTTAACGAGTAAATAACGAGCGCAGATTCTTTCCGTATCATGAAATAAACAATTTAATGGATAGGGTTGATGAATCTAAAAGCTTCAGTGACTGAAGTTGCTTATAAACCAGATGAAAGAGAGAGAGCGAGACAGAGAGAACAGAATAAAAATGACACCTGGTACCAACCTGCCTTACTAAATTTCTTTGTCCTGAATCAGCTGCGAAATGCAAAACATATGGAGACAAGCATCACCTTGCATGTAGATGTCCAAATTATTCCAAATCTCCAAAATGGGAGAAATGGTGCCAGTCTCTTTTTCCAGGATGGATCTTAGATAAGTCAGGCAAACTCTCTTTGAAATGCTTGCTCCCCATGGTTCTCACATCTGGGTTGTGTTGCCTGTTTCCCCCTAAACAGCGTCCCTACCCTTCTTTTTCCTACAATGTCTTATAATTAATTTCTTGTTTTTTGATGGTATGTTTTATGTTGAGATTATATATGTTACTGTGAAAGTCCGAAATCTGGTGAATGTCGACATTCACCGGTGAATGTCGACATTCACATAGTCGCTTGGTGTATGTCCAAAATATTTGCTAAATACCCTTATCCTCTCGACACCCTTACCCTAATACCCTTACCCTAATACCTCGGCTCCTCGCTTCCTTTTAAGCGTCTTCTATTCGCGGACTTCTTTTTTTTAAAACCTGCGATCCTGCGCGGTTAGAACGAGTAGTTTCCAGGACCGCGAATTGAAAAGCAAAAGTAAAGCGTTACGCTGACTCGTTATATATATGTCACTGTGAAAGACCGAAATTGGTATGTGTCGACATTCACCGGTGAATGTTGACATTCACCAACATTCACCGGTGAATGTCGACATTCACCAATTTCGGTCTTTCACGGTGACATATATATATATATTTTATATATCTATATCTATATCTATATCTATATCTATATCTATATCTATATCTATATCTATATCTATATCTATATCTATATCTATATCTATATCTATATCTATATCTATATCTATATCTATATCTATATCTATATCTATATCTATATCTATATCTATATCTATATCTATCTATATATATATATATTTTCTTTTTAACTTTTTCTGTATATATGTATGTATATATATATATATATATATATATATATATATATATATATATATATATATATATATATATATATATATATATATATATATATACATACATATATACAGAAAAAGTTAAAAAGAAAAGGAAAGAAAAGAAAAAAGAGCACAACCTAAGAAAGAAGTCATTTTGCTCCCAACATTTACTTGAGTTTCTAGATAGAACATGCTAAAATCATAATATAGAAAATCCATCCCCTTTTTTTAAAGAAGTAGAAGGACTACTACTCTTTTAACCAGACGATCCTGTAAAAATAACTTTTCAACCACAGAGTTCCGAATCGTTTTCATGCCAGCAAGAAGTAAACTGAAAGTTGCTGGAAAAAGAACGAAGATTCACCCCTTTGTGTAACATTGCTACCTGAGCTTTACATTGTCGATGATACAGAAGTACATTGTTATCTTCTTGGTTTCCTTCCATTCTTGGAGCCCTGCTTGCCTTGAGAAATGTGAAGTATGTTGGACCATAGTAGATCTCGGGATTCTGACAACAAAGTATGTTTTTTTCCCAGCTAAATGGAAATGAAA
This sequence comes from Natrix helvetica, assembly GCF_964273705.1. Taxonomy (NCBI): domain Eukaryota; kingdom Metazoa; phylum Chordata; class Lepidosauria; order Squamata; family Natricidae; genus Natrix; species Natrix helvetica. The sequence continues at coordinate 33,997,073 of NC_138549.1, forward strand.
ACACACATGATGAGTAACTTAATTCTTACTTGTAGATTTTGTTTTCATGAAAGCTGCTAAAGGCTGATTTTGCTTAGTGTGTGAAGAATGTTTATAAATGTAAACTATTACTGTGAGTCTCTATCAATATCAGTTCATCCTGTATGTATTTGTTTATCTTCAAACATTTGCCACATCTGCTGCCAATTCTTCGTCAGAGTTTTCAGGCTGAGGAATTCTTATTTCTCATGACTCATTCAACAGAACTTTCACCACCACCATTTTTGAAAACTAAAATCTAAAGAATCCAATCTCCAATTCAATTTTTTAAATTTCTGCTTTGAATTATCCATTAATATTTTTTCCTGGAATCAATATAAAAGTTGGTACATCATTCATACCACAGTGAGAAGATCAGTACCGTTTTTCTTATTCTTCTGGATTCTTGCAAAACTCTGATAAAACTGGTGGCTGTTCTTCGGCTAGGTCATCAGGCTGCTCTCCCTCAGATGGAGGTAGAATCTTACTTTCTCTGTCTTCTCAATTGCTCCACCATGAAAGATAAGATATTGTTGACAAGAAAGTTAAACAGAAAAAAAACCTCTTTTATTAAGAAATCTATACATATAAAAATGTGTGTGTGTGTGTGTGTGTGCGTGTGTATTCCAGCATAAGTCTGGAATGCCTCGAGCAATTTCAACCAAACTTGGTATACAGATGACTTACTCTCTGGAGAAAAATACTGTGGGGGGTAAGACACCCCTAACACCCCTCAGGGTGTGTATTCTGTTAAGATACAGCCTGTTATGCTTTAAAATGGCTTTTACTGTACTGCCATAAATGGATTCTACTGTACAATACAATGAAGTTGCCATGGTAACAGCTTCACAGTACTCCACAAGATGGTTCCCTCTGGTAGGGGAAGAAAAAATCTAACATTAGAAATTACATTTGGTCCGGACATTTTCTCTCTCTATCTAAATACCCAGGCAACACCAGGTTATCAGCTAATAAAGCAATAAAATGTAAGGGGTTTGGAAGTGATCTAAATTATAAATGCAGCATGCCACTATAAAGTCAGAAATGTCAGATCAGCAATCTGCCAACCATTTAACAAAATAACAGAATAACAGAGTTGGAAGGGACCTTGGAGGCCTTCTAGTTCCTGCTCAAGCAGGAAACCTGATACCATTTCAGACAAATTGGACAAATGATTGTCCAATCTCTTCCTAAAAACCTCCAGTATTGTAGCACCTACAATTTATATTTCTATTACCTCCCTATTAGCATCAAAGCGTAATATTATCCACAGTAGAACATTCCTATTTTTTTCTTGGTACCTTTATGGAACAAAAACCTTCAATAGATACCTGCAATAGAATAGTCAACAATATAAGGAACATCTTTAGATACAGTCACAACCTTCAAAATAGCAGATGTGCCTGGAGGATAAATGTCTTGCTCCTTTTTATTGTGTGCAATATGAGTCACGCACATTAAAACTGAGTGAGGTTTTGATCACATGGACAAGCCCACAATTTTGAAACCAGTGATTATCATTGTGGATAGCTCTGAGTGAATATAATGGGGAAAACAAAAACCGTACCTAAGATTGTACCTTACCTAAGATCAACATGATTTGGATCTCAAACTGATATAAATTGTGGTTATATTTGAATATTTCTTACGTGACATGCTAAAGCAATCTTCAAATGTGTGTTAGAAACATAAAATACATGTAAAACAAGGAAACAGAACTGAATAGAAATGAACTTGAAATATTTTTTTCAACTTTTATTTAAAAAAGCATGTAACAAACCATATAAATTACTTCTCCTACTTTTGAATCTTGGGTATTCTTGTATTATCTTTTTATGAATTTGAGTTTTGCTGAGATAACTGACATTGCAAATAAAAGAAAACATACTGTATATCTTTATTAGTTTTGCACCAATCTATAGATGTTGATTGCGATTGTAAACACAGACACCTAACGTTACATTTCTAACTATTTTTCCATAATGCTTGCTAAAGGTATTTATTATTTCCACACCTTTTATATTATACCACAGTTTTCTTTTCATTTATTTTGCACTGGTGTAGCTTCTGACATTGTCATTAATCACTAACAATCAGTGGTTGCACTATTTTAGTTTGGACCAGAAATCAAATTAGCAGTGTTAAAATTTTACACTTAGTATGAAATCATAGCATTACTGGACTGATGATTGAACCTCTTAGTGTTTAAATATTATAGTAAGCCAGCTTCTTCTTCTTTGAACTCTATCTCCATGACTGGTCCCATCCCTTCATCCTCCTGGGATTATAGATTCAATTCATTGCTCTCCACAAATTCTCTAATAAGACACATGAACCTGCAGACACATACTGCCATTTTATTATTGGTAAAACATATAGATCTTTTGGATAAATTTCATTATGTCTGTACACTTTTGATTCCAATGCCAAGGGATGTGGCAGTATGTATGTGTTGAATTAAGGTTGAACTTTCTTTAAAGCCAATTAACTTTTGTTTAAGGCATTTCCCTGAGGATTTTCTTTGGACATTAGCACAAATTCTGCTGCTGGCCTCTAGTTCTTTACACAAATCTATGCCCATTTATCAAACACCATTCATCTACGTTAGATATGTTATCATATAATATGCCCAGCTGATACCCTCCTCCTCTTTTCTTTCTGCTTCTAAACTCAGAATAGCACAAGTGACCAAAGTATGAGCAGCTGCTCTCCATCATTTACACGGCAGTGATGTATGTATCCATGGGTCTCTCATCGCTGTTCATATTTCTTGAAAAATGTATATTGGACTAAATTGTCCTAAGCATACTGATTCAAACGTCCTCTTTTTAAAAACAATGCTGAACAGTTAAACGAAAATGGATGAAATGAAATGACAAGACTCACTTGGATTTAAAACAATAGATTTGTTACATTAACTTTTCTAATAAATGCAGAGATTTTGAGACCATAGTTGGACCTTTGAAGTCCAGGATATTCAAGGATAGGCATTCTATTACTACATGGGGAGAAACATAATGTTCACAAGTGACAGGTTGTCTATGACATGCTTATATGATATCTGTGGATTCCCAAAATTGCTTCTGGGTAAGATTTCATATGAGATATGATTGTATAATATTTCAAGTATTTTTTAAAATGGAACAGGATACCCAGACCAAGCATATTAAATAGTAGCTGAGCTCTGCAATTTTGTTTGAAATATCCATCAACTTGTGTGGAATGGATATCTTCCTTCTTATTCTCTCTATTTTCACTCTTTTCTCATGCATTTACTACATCTCATTGGGAATATATTATCTCAGTAATAACATCTCAGTAAGAAATAGAAGATATTAATATATCTCGATAACATAAATAAAATAGGTATTTTATTTAAAATCCTAGAATCCTGGAAGCCTGCCATTCAGACAAATCAGCCATCAATAGGCACATAGAGATAAACATCATCTACGTATCATGCGAAAGAGATGATTAAAAAACTAAACTACCACAACTGCTGACCAGAATCAACACCCTAGTTGGAACTGCCAATTCAGACAAACCATAGGCAACAGCCTAATCAAGGAACCACCAAGAATAATCCGACCAACATTGGCAGGGTAAACAACTAGTATATAAAATTTGAGCAAACCCCCACTACCTTCCAGCACTGATTATACTACCTCAGAGAGCATCAAGAACCTCATAGTTCATCTTGAACTATAAAAATTCTCTTCTATTAGTAACATGGGTGTCTTGACTGGATATATTACTGAGATTGTAAGTACTCTTATAAGTTTCACATTATAAGATTGGCTAGAATGGTCTACCACGGGCAGAAAAAACTCAGAAAATCCACAACTAAATCTGGAATTATTGTCCGTGCTTGGTACCAAGTAATATTTTCTTCAAGTTTCTTCCTTCAAGATATAAACTGCTTGTCTTCTTTATCTACTAAATACAATGATATTGAACCAATATAATTGTCATTCTGGCAAATGGTTCTCCTGGATATAGAAAATATACCTCAAAATTTTTAGTCTTTGGCTGTAAGATATATAAATGCATTAAATTCACTAACATAAGATTCATACCATTTTTAATTGAATGGATAACTGCATGTAGAGCCTGAAAATCTCCAGTTAGAACCTGATTCCTAGCAGACTAAGGAATTTTGAAAACAAATCACAAATTTCCACTGAGACATTAAGTACTTTTCCATTTTTAAGATATAGATTAGGTGATGGAGCAGTTGTAAAACTGAGAGCAATGAACAAGTACCTATAGATTCCTTCCTTCCTTCTTTCCTTCCTCCTTTTCTTTTTTCCTTTCATAAAAAGAATGCCTAGTATCTGTATTTATGAAAATAAAAACCTTATTGCATGGAGTAGTAATTCAGTAGATTGGTTACTGAAATATCATTTAAATTAATTTAAGTGTTTATAGGTGTTTATTTTTGACCTCCATAAATTTTAGTTCAAGTGAAATTTTGCTGGCCATAAAACATAAATGTGCACTTAGTGGAAACTGTTTGCTTTCAGTTGAAATCAAAGAATCTGAAGTCAGCTGGTTGCCATTTAATTGTATAATAGATTCTACCTTCATGGATTTTTTTTTGCAAAGGCAAATATCTTTACATGGTTTTGCAGGATATATTCCTGGTTCCTGTCCTCTTCTTTGCATTCTATACAAAGCTGCACCTTATCATATAAACAACTGTTTGGTGTGTTCTGAATATGTGGAAGAATTTTCAAGGAATCATTGGCTTTCTGGACAGATCCAAGTTCATTCAAAGAATAAATCATTCTTCTCCCTTAGAAAGAGAAGAGGGAACTCAGAATGGCTGATGATGCTGTAAAAAAAAAAAACCAAGAAAAACCACTCAGTTTTTTCCCCCCAAATTGGTTAATGTAGGTAGCAGGAAGGTTTCTAAGAAATGGAGAACCATGTAGCAGAAAAGAACAACGATAGAAATAATATCTATTCCAACAATAAGTTAAATTAAAAAATACTATCAAGATAAATTTGAAAGAAATTCTTAGCAGTTTGAGAATATGGAAAAACAAAAGCCTCTTTTGTAGGAGAAAAGTATTTTTGAAGGCTATAAAACATAGTTTGGAATAGAATTGAAAATCACATTAACAAAAGAAACAACTTCCCTTCCTTAAAGTTATAAATTTTAATGTGCTTTATTGAACATTTCTCCAGGTATTGATTTCAAGCTGACTGGTATGTAGTTTCCTGGATTCACTTTTTTTCCCTTTCTTAAGATGGAACCACATCTATTCTTTTCCAGTTTTCTGGCAATTCCCTTGTGCTCCAAGAGTCCTGAAAGAATTTTCTCAGTGGTTTTGAGATCACATCTGCCAGCTCCTTTAGAATCCTGGAATATAAACCAGCTGGTGTTGGTGATTTGAAGTGGTCCAAGGTAGATTCCTTGCCTATTTGGACCTGCATTCTTGTTCTGTCTCTTACGCTGCTGCTTTTGATAGGTTAGGTGTTGTCCCATTTTGCATGAAGACAGATACCAAAAAGGAATTAAACAAGTCTCCTTGCTGCTCGTCACCTTCTTCCCATCTTCTTCCATTGATGGATCAATTATTCCTTTGACTTTTTTCTTCTTCCTTATTTGTTTTATTATATTACTTATTATTTATATTTGTTCTTTTAATTAGTCTTTTGTTTATGTTGCTTTGTAGTCTTTTAGTAAAATATTTAAGAAAGCAATAGAGACTGTGTCTCATGTGGCCTCTCTAATTGAAAAGGCCAATAACATTTGGGTGTTCAGTTGCTGGTGTCCCAGGATTGTCAGAGCAACTGGGCTCCATAAATTAGATCTCTCACACATCCCTTACACTTTTCTTCAGACAGACAACACACTCGACTGTATTGGAAAATCTTGACATCTACTTATCCCTCTCACAAACTTTCTGAACATGTTAAACAGGAACAAGGTGTTTAAATGCATGTAAACAAACACAGCCTGAGGCATTTTGCTGCCGGAGGCAAAGAACAAGAGTGATCAGACTGGCGTTTGAAACTTCAGTATTAAGCTGGGACAGCCTCCACCACTGCACTATAAAGTAATGGGATAGCTCAGATATTGAGGATATGAGGGATGAGAAAACAAGTTCTGTCAACTAGGTTGCCATTACTCCCTTCATTATCTTAGGGTTGGAGCCTCAAGGCAGGCGCTTCACTCTGGCTAATGGTGAAGCCCATCACATAAAGGGCACAGACATATTGATATTTGCCCCATTTATCACCTCCATGCGAACACAATTTTTTTTTCTTTTCTAAGTCCACAATCATGGGGGTTGAATTGCAATATCTGAGTTGAGTTTGTAGTACTCAGGTTGAGTGTGGTATGAATATGTCCCCTAGCAAAATAGTTGCTGAAGAAACAGAGCTGATGTGCATACAATTGTTAAAGGGGGGGGGGGTTTGTTTATTTATTTATTTATTTACCAAATTTTGAGGCTGTCTGACTCAAACAATTTTGGTAGTTTACCATTTTTTTAAAAAAAAACCAAACCTATAAAAATATTCATACACTGTTTGAAAACTGATTTTCATCATGGTTTTGGTCATGAATCTGATCTTTCTGCAGAAGTTTTTGTATGCCAGTTTATCCAGCTGTTTGTGACCTATCCTTTTTACATAATTAAAGCAATGAATCAGAATGTATAGTACTTGTGCTTGCTGTAATCCTCAGATGACTGTTGTAGCTAACTCTTGAAGGTGATTAGAAAGTACCTTTTGAAGCCCAACAGTCTGTCCCTGCTGACTTAAATATTTCAAATAAATAATGGGGTTTTAGAAGTATAACCTATGAATCTTTGCTAACTTATTTAAGCTTTTTCATACCTTATGAGTATCAAGGATGTAGGTATGAAAACAAAGAGGACAACAATTTCTAGTATTTGAATTTCACAATGAACTAAGGATTCTCCCTGGAAAATGTTTTGTTAGAAATGGAAATATGTTAAGCTTCAGTTATGAAATGTATTTTTTTCTACACTGAGGAATCAAATCAGCGAATCTATATATCTGGAAGATTATCTCTGATCAACCTATCACCTCTCTCTCTCTCTCTCTCTCTCTCTCTCTCTCTCTCTCTCTCTCTCTCTCTCTCTCTCTCTCTTTCTCTCTCTCTCCATCTATCCTATGTTCACTGTTCTTTGTGGTTTTTTTCTGTCTGTAAAATGTTTGTGTATTTTAGTTTAATTCTCATGGGAATTAACCACTGGGCAAATAAATAACTTGAGAGGGGGAGAAAAAGACAGCAGAGCTGCTTGAATGTCCTTGGAGGCACTTGATTTTTTTGTTTGCCACAATTTGTCATTTTCTGCTCAGAGAGATCAACAGTTTTTAGCACACAGATCAATATTCTCTTAACCCAGACCTAATCTAAGGAGAATTTCCCTGTGTTTCACCTTGGCCTGCTCCTGAGTGCCGGAGTTGCCCTTTTTTTTAGCAATAATTTTGTCTGTGTAAGACAGCAATTTTTCATTCTTTGGTCAAAAGTAGTGACAAAAGAGGGAATAATGGTTTCTGACATATCAAATGATAGATTTGACACATAGCATGCTGAGCCGGGAGCTTTTACGTGCCAAGGTAAAAAAGACAGATAAGTTCTTTAATGGCCCTCCTGACATAGCTACCTCTTTTCCTCTCTCCTTGCTGTACCCAAACAGTCTGCTATATTTTCCTCTCCAGCTTCCCACACAACCTCTCAGTCTATCCAAAGAAGGACTCCTATATCAGTGGGCAGGAAGCAATGAAATGCACACTACACTCCAGCCCAAAATAAACTTTTCCCTGTCCTATAAAATGATCAATCTATGCCCCTTTCCCCCACCCCCCTTCCTGAGTGCCAAAGATGCTGTACAGCATGCCGCTTGAGGAAACACTAACAAATATAGCCAGGGAGAGGGAAACAGATGGGACTAAGAAATTAAACCAGCAGAGATCTGGAAAGTATTCAAAAAATAGAGTTTGTAATATGGGAAACAGAGCTGCTCTTTAATTTCTTTTCTTTGAGGAGGGGTGGGCAGTTACATTCCCAAGAGGTATTTGGGAGGAAATTCTGACAGGGCTTGTATTCTGTATTACCAACGGTATCCAAAGTCTGCAAAGGATGCACCATTAAGTCCCTTAAACTAAGCAGTAGGACTTACTACTGAGTAGATATGCAGAGACATTTATTTTTATTGATAATAACTGTATACTAGTGGGAAAGAGGAAATGTGATTCTCCTAATGTTGCTGAGTGACAATTCAGTGCCAGATAATTTGGCTAATAAAAAGGGAAGCTGGGACTAGTGCATAAGCAACAATCAGCAAGGGACAAACATCTCTTATTGGTAGTAAGCATATTTAAAAACATGAGAAGCAATTCTTAAGCAAAGTAAAAACTATTACTGTGTAAACAAGGATATAACATGTTTATTTCCATTGATGTTAAACATAGGCATCTAGAGAGGCTGTCAACAAAGTCAGTAGAGTAGACCCCATCCCATGGCTGAAGCTACCACTTTAACTTTTTAAAACATCTTCTGTGGATTGCTGTGATTTTCACAAACCAGTTTTACTCTGGTTACTTTCAACCATGAAACTAAAAATGTGCCCAAATAGACCTCTTTTGCTCCTGTATCATCATGGAGAAAATCTATATATGTTGTTGCTAAGAGTCAGCATCAATCTGATGCCATGTAATCAGTCAAATCAATCAATGTCCCCAATAGGTTGTAAAAGTGTGACAAGTTGGTACAAAGGTAGACCTTCTTTTACATTTATTGTCTCCATCTATGTTTTAATGGCTGTTTTGCCTGGCATATCAAGCTGTTTCAAGCCCTTTTATCTCCCTTCCCTTTCTTTCTCCCTTTTTAATTGCACTCTGCTTTTAAATAATGTTTCTGGGTTGTTGTTTTTTTTGGAAGAGGTCATATCAGGTAGGAGCTAAAAGATAATTCAAAACTATTTTCAATCAATGAACCAAACAATATATGTTAGTACTATAAGTACTAAAATTAAAATTTAAGAATGATTAGTTTTCTAATTTGCCATATCACTGTTTTATTTTTATTTTTTTTAATAGTTTGATATTTTTGGTGTCCCATCAATTAATTAAAAAAGCAGTAAAGAAGACTTTTTTAGTTCAGTTGGAAAGGCAGTGAGCATTGTGTTAAACTTGCTACAAAAACAACCTTTAATAATTTTGCCCCCCAGATCAGGCACAATCCATTGTTGTTGTTGCTGTTGTTGTTGTTGTTGTACTTTATTCATTAAACATGAAACTCAGTCAACTGAACATTCAAAAATGTATCACAAATACCATTGACTGGTAATAATGGTTGATACGGGTTGCTGGCCAGCATTCCAGGTATCAACCAAATACCTTAAATATGTTAAATATATCATGTTCCAGGAGTGCAGCTTTTTGCAGTTCGCTGGTGTTATTGCAGGAAGCTGCAATTTGTTGATGTATCTTATAAAATTCTTGGACATGGTACCAAGTGCCCTGATGACAATGGGTATCACTGTTACATATTTCATCCATAACCGGGTAGTTTTGATGGCCAGGTCACAGTATTTCATGATTTTTTTCCAGTTCTTTTTCTTCGACTCTGGCATCTCCTGGTACCGCAATGTCAATAAATTGTAGGTTTCAGTCCTCTACATCTGTGATATCTGGATGTTGTGTTCCAAATGACGATCCGTCTGTAGTTCTGTTCTGAAGCATATGGTCATATTATAAAATAGTGACCCTGCATATCATTTTTTTTTCATTTTTTTGAGGTGACTTGCTTTGCTTTGGTCTGAGAAAAATCAAATGATCTCAATGCATGTTACTGGCTGATTAGCTTGACAAAGTTGACTTATCCTTCCAAGTACTTTTAAAATATTAAAGCTTTTTCACACATTTCACATGAGATAATTTTAAAAATTGTGAAACTGTAGCTAGATTAATTCGATCCTTTGTAATGGCTTGCTGGCCATTTTTAAATTTGACCCAATAACAGAATAAATAAAAATTATTCAAGAAGAATGCTGCATTTACAAGGCCATTGAAGAACTGATCTTGTTGTTTGTCACTTTGCATTTATAAATACCAGAATCTTCAAGGCCTTCTGTCTTGTTTCTTGACCTTCTATAAATGTTTATATGTGTGTGCTACACATAAGGGAAAGATTATATGTAGAGATCAAATACATTTTTATTTCCTCTAACCTAATTTTTTTATCTTAATGAAAAACATTTTTATTACAACTACATACTTTGGTATATTCTGGAGAAGCTTTCTTGGGTCTAATGTTTCAGTCAACTCTGGTATTAATAGGAAGTGCAGTAATAATAACAGCAATAACAATGAGTTTATAGTGTGGTTGTGTTCATGCTTCCTTCTCCTAGAAAGACTTCGAAGAAAGACTTAACAAAGAATAAAGAGGCTAAGAGCATAAACTGATCATGTCTGCAACCTTTTTTTTCTAAAGTATTTTATTCGAGTCAGTGATTGATCATTTTCATTAGCACCAGGCAGTACTTACACAGACATGAATACATTGATTGGCAAGTTGAATCATTCTTCAAAGATTTTCATTTTTAAATCAAAGACAAATAATGTTCATGTGCATAATACAGACCAGTACTTCTTTTATAACATGCACATTACTTACTTGCCTGAAACTGTTGTTGCTGCTACAATTGTCACTTAGCATCAGCAATTTAGAGATGGAGAAGAACTTGAAAGAAAATTTGGAACTTTGTTATTATATAAGTCGATAGCAGTAAGAATCGTATGTGCACAAATATGGAAAGACACACCAATTGCCACAGTGGAAACGTGGATGATGGAGGTGATAGAATTAACAGAGAGGGTGAAACTGATCGTTTTAATTAAAGAGATGAATTTGTCCTGTTTTGTTTCTACTTGGAAACACTTGGAACCTTTTTCTTGAAACTGAAAAAAACCCCGAAACTTAGGTTCTGATAATTGGAATGTTTTCATTCTTATAGAAGTGACTTGAAATTTGGGAACTGTAAAGCAAAAACTTGAAGCTGTATTATTTTGCATTTTACTGCACTGACAAAGTCAGAAATCACCCTTCTCTCTCTGTCCCTCTCCGTTTCCACTTTTTTCTTTTTTTTTCTCTATCAGCTTCCTAACTTTTGCTTATTCTTCTCTTTTATTTTATAACGAAACTTAATTTTAAAAAAATAAATAGAGAACACCAGTTTTATTTATGGAGAACATCCAGATATTGTGGACCTTCACCTCCCCAAAATCAATAGGCAAACCTCATTGGGCATCCCTGCCATAAATGTATAAAGTGATTTGTCTCATGCTAACGCCAAAACATGATAAAGCATTTCCATATAAGGTTTTCAGTCTACATGCTGCCAATGAATGAAAAGAAGAGTATTGGAAGGAAAGGGATGAGGCAGTATTTTATTGGTATTATTATTGGTATTGGTATTGGTATTATTATTATTGTTGTTGTTGTTGTTGTTGTTGTTGTTATTCCCAATGGCTCATTGCTCAATGGCAGAGATGTACGTTACACACTGAAGGTCTCTGGTTCATTTCTCTGTTATGTCCAGACTGGCTTGGAAAGATCTGCATCAGCAGTTAGAGAGTTTTAAACTAAATGGTGTTTCCTTTGATCATTTTTGGATAGCTCATATCAAGCTCAACGTTGAAAGACTGGTGTTGTATGGGTAAATGTTTCTGATCTAGGTAGACATAATCGTATCTAATATTGGGTGCAAGGAAGTTCTAGGTGATATCTGAGTGGTTTGATGTGGGGTGGTGGGTTTTTTTTGAGTGGTTATGATTTGGACAATCACTTTCTTTTTCCAGAGAACACATATTAAAACTCAAAGTAACTTTACCTTGATTTTATTTACGACTGGCCGATAACCTGGTGTTGCCCAGATACTTATTTATAGGGGGAAATGTCTGGACCAAATGTAATTTCTAATCTTGGATTTTTCCCTTTACCAGAGGGAACTCCTTTGTAGAGTACTGTGAAGAAGCCATTTTAAGGCATAACATGCTGTATTTTAACAGAACACACACCCTGAGGGGTTTTAAGGGTGTCTTGCCCCAACAGTGTTTTTTCCCCAGAGAGTAAGTCATTTGCGTACCAAGTTAAAATAGCTCAAGGCGTTCCAGAGTTATGCTGGAACACACACACACACACACACACACACACACACACACACGGAGAGAAAGAGAGAGGGGGGGGAGGGAGAGGGAGAGATAAGATGGAAGAGGAGAAGTTGGAGGGGACTTAAAGATTCTGTTATTATATCCTTCAACAATAAAAGAACATTCCTGAAATCTCTGTGGTGTCTGATTCTTGATATGGCCTACCCTGAAGGACTGGTAAAAAACATAGAAGCTTCCAGTCATAATGGGTAGAATTTGAACTTAAGTTACCAGTGAGATGGATAATTTCCTTTCCTTCTACAAAATTGCTTCTTGCTGCACTCAAGAGATGCCTTCCCTTTATTTGGGAATGTAACAGCAGCTAAGAAAATAATAAGAACCAGAATTCAAAGGCCATTCCTCTTTTCACTAAGCATCAATCCTCTTTAGGTCAGCTCTTTGTAGTAGGTTATGAAGACAAAAGTCCAGATAATATGAAAATGTCAGACTTCCTAACGATGATGGTAATGACAGTTACATATGCACTCTTGCTACATTCTTTCCAATAATGAGAATAATTTGAATGAATGTAGCTTTGGAAATCTGGATGCTAGTAACTAATTAACAAATTAAGGCTTAATTTTTATAATTTACCTTCTGAGATAATAAATAGGTATATTATTACTCTAATATAAACAGAAAAAACAAAAATCTAACTCTTCAGAGAAGCACATTGGTAAGATATATGAACACATATTCCATGTGTTAACTCTACTAAATCATATTAAACAAGAGATTTGACTATTTTTTTAAAAAAAAATCCATGATTGCATCAAGCAGTATTTTTTTTCCTGTTTAAAAGACAAGCTCATAAAATTCAAGTCATATACACAAGTGAGATTAAACAGGAAAACTCGTTCCTAAATAATTAGGAGGACTATAGAATTAAGATTTAGTATGATCAGGTTATTATTGAAAGGAACATTCTGTTTTCATATAACCCTTTGAAGGACAAGGAATAGCCCTAAAACATCATTTGTGTTCAAATCAAACTTCAAAGTTAGTCTCCTATCAACCATAAATGCCTACTAGCAATATAGGTTAAGCCAATATTTTGTTTGTTCCAAATCTATGAGAGCAATAGCTGGATACCAGTGCTCCTCTATGAAACCATGTGATTGGGCCAGCCCACAGGCCAGATGAGTCATGCACTGGACATGCTCATATAAGGCAACTGACAGTTCCTTTCAGATGGAGGAGTAGAATGTCTAACTCCTTTGCACTGACACATGTTAATATAATACTGTATAAGGAATACAGATGATCTGATGGTCATTTTGAAAAATCCTTTCTTAGTGAGCTCCTAGAAGCCAAGAGGAACATACATGTCAAATTTCAAGTTTGTAGGCTTTACAGTTCTGGATATTTCGTGATGATGTGTGAGTGCTCTTTCGTTCTTATATATATATATAGATTTAGATTGCATGCTAAGCACATTGGGATGCTAATTTAAAATTATGGTTAATTGCTGTTTTCATATTGGAGTAAGTATTAATATAAAATGTTGGTTGGTCCAGTTTGAGGACCAACCAACCAAAGGTCCTGGGGATGAATAAGAAAATTGACAAGTGGAAATTGAGAAGGGTTTAGTGTATCATGTGAACATTCAGTTTCGAGCAGACATGCAGAGGAGTTTAGTTGAGAAGAAAATTTCTGATAGTTTATAGTCATAATTAAGAAAGAAGGGACTTTATGAGAATTCTTTTTGTGTCAATTCATGGCAAGAAGATATCCAATAAACTGGGGCATCCCTGCAGAATTGCTTAAAATCTCCCAACATCACTGTAACTTCAAAGGGATTTAGGCAGCTGGGCCTTCTGAGATGAACTCACGGCCAACATGCATGCAAAATAAATAGATGAAGATGTCCCCTGAATATGGCTATCAATAATTACAGTACAAGTTCAACTTTGTCCTCCCACTCACACCCACAAACTTTCACCGTATGTGGACAGTATACAGTATAGAACGTTGCCACACAATAGTTGGCAAAAATTTGAGTTATGCACTTTTCTTCAAGCAGAGAAAAAAAGTGTAATAGAAAAAGAATAAAAATGTTCAAAAGTTGGGCTCATTTTATGATTGTGAGGTCTGCAGCTTTGGATGAAATTTACAGTAATAGTAGATGCAGTAAACTTGTGGAAGAAATATATGAATAGTTAGGACTCAGTAATTCTTAGGTTAAGTTTGGATGAGGTAGCTCAAAACATGCAGAAGCATATCTGCAACTCATTAAGGCGGCCTTGTCTTTTTTTCTGGGATAGCATAGCTATTGGTATGAGATTTCCACTTTGAATACATGATTTTAGGAAGAGATATACTGTAGCTCCTTGTTTGATGGGTCTTAGGCTTATGCAATGTTCTTACACCCTCATTTTTCAAAATACTCTTCTGAATGGAATAAGAAGCACCGTAGAGCCTTATGCATAACAATAAAAATAAAATAATTGTTTCTCTTGCCACCCAGTTCTGAAAATGCAAAACCTTTCTGCATTTGAGCTATGTCTTCTTTGAGGAATGAAGGTCATAGTTTCCTGGTCTAGCCCAGAACAAAAGAGAAAAAGAAACACGGTGATTCTCCTTGATTAGCAAAGGTTAGCAAAGATGGACATCAACTTTATATACTGAAGTTTTAAATATGTAGATTTCTTGGAATATTTTGCTTGGTGTTAAATAAGTTGCTGTCATATTATAGATAAAACTGATGAATATTGAATGGTTTAGGCTTATGCTTCTTATGATGTTCGTCCATCGTGTTTGAAGAGGACCTTGACATCTATCAGGTTGTGGGCTGTCCATGATGTGTCCGCAGGTGGCTGGTAAGGCCTATATGGGCATGAAAAGTTCTGCCACATGTCAGGAAGACATGTGTAGGCACCATTGTTGCAGCATTTGGAGCTCTGGCTTTGCAGAGTGCTCGCTTCTCTTGTGCTATAGTTGTTCTTCTGCCTTCAGATGTTTGGCAGCCTTGATGGGTCAGTATGTGCCATGTTGATGGATCTTATGCCAGGGTTTCCAAGGAGGTGGTGTCAATTTCAAGGGACTTGAACGAGGATTTCAAGATGTCTTTGTATTGCTTCCTTTATCCCCTGTGCAATCGCTTTCCTTGAGACAGCTCACCATAGAGCAGCTGTTTAGGGATGCGATGGTCTGGCATCCTTGCAACATGGCCTGTCCAGCGTGTCTGGACTTTCATCAGCAGGGTGTGAACTGATGGCAGGCTTGCTCAGGAGAGGTCTGGCACCTTGTCCTGCCACCGTATCCTCAGTATTCTATGGAGGCAGGTCATGTGGAGGTGGTTCAATTGCCTAGCGTGCCTCCTATATACAGTCCAAGTCTCACAGGCATACATCAGGGAAGTTAGCACTACTGATCGGTAGATTTTGAGCTTTGTAGCAAGGCTTATTCCACACCGGTCCCACTTGTTGGTCAGTAATCTGCCAAATGCAGAGCTTGCCTTGGTTGATTCTGCAGTTGACCTCAGTGTAAATTGTCACTGCATGGAGAGGGTGCTGCCAAGGTATGAAGGGCAGCTTTCCCTTCACCTCATGGTGGGCTCTTGGTATTGGGCTTTCGGAGCTGGCTGATGCATCACTTCGGTCTTCTTTATGTTGATAAGGAGGCTGAAGTTGTCACATGCTGCTGGAAATTTGGCCACACTGACTTGCATTTCCTGCTCTGATTCAGGGCACAGTCATCAGCAAAGAGGAGGTCACATAGCACAGTCTCCTTTATCTTGGTAACAGCCTGGAGTCTTCACAGGTTGAACAATTTCCCATCGGTCCTGCATCTCAGACTAACTCCCAAGGAACTATTCTGGAAGGCATCTGACAGCATGGCTGAAAACATTATGCTGAACAAGGTTGGTGCTAACATGCACCCTTGCATGAAGGAAAGGCCTCTGAAGCTTCTCTGTCATCCAGAACACGAGTCATCATACCATCATGGAACTGATGTATCATCAAGATGAATCTATCAGGGCATCCAAATTTTGATATGATGCGCCACAGACCTTCACGACTGACAGTGTGAAAAGCCTTAGTGAGGTCCACAAAGGTGGTGTACAATAAGCTGCTGTCATATTATAGATAAAACTGATGGATATTGAATGGTTTAAACTTCTTAACATGGACCATGAATGTAGGTGAAGAGAATGCTTGAGCTATGCCTTTCTATTCTATATATATATATTCATCACCTTATATAAAATAGGAAACTTCAGATCTATCTATCACTCCCTCCAGTTAGATAGATATACTCTTGGTGAAGAGATTGGTTGATCACCTCCTCTAGAAGTAAAAATAATGTTATTCACTACCCCAAAGACATAAGTTAAAAATAAAACAAGTTTCGAATAGAGATTTAGTAAAATGAGAACAGCTTTTCAATTCTTTGGGGGAAGATCTTAAAATCAGACCACATAAAAGAAAAAAAGCTACACATTCTCTGTCCCAGTTTCTTCTAAGACTATAATCTTTGGCATAATTAATAGGAAGTCCCATTGAACTCAGCAGGACTTACATCTAAATAAGCAAAGGGTGTCTTTGTTATTAGCATTTTTATTGGTTTTCTTCATTTAGCAATCAAGACAGATTGGAAGGAATAGGAAGGATAGAAGCTTTGCTTGTAGAAGGTCCCTAGTGTCTCCAATTAAAAAAAAGATCTTCTAAAGCAGGACTTGGACATTGTTTTGTCTGAAACTTTGGATAGCTAGTTTAAGTTGGAAAAAGAACAGTTGGCTACATAAGAGCATATTATATAGAGCAGTTTCATATCATCTTAAATAGAATAGAATAACAGAATTGGAAGGGACCTTGGAGGTCTTCTAGTCTAACCCCTTGCCCAGGCGAAAAACCCTACACCACTTTGGACAAATGGTTATCCAACATCTTCTTAAAAACTTCCAGAGTTGGAGCATTCACAACTTCTAGAGGCAAGTTGTTCCACTGATTAATTGTTCTAATTCAGGAAATTTCTCCTCAGTTCTAAGTTGCTTCTCTTCTTGATTAGTTTCCACCCATTGCTTCTTATTCTACATTGTTCTTCCTACTGGGAAAATCATTTTTCATTTTGGAAACTGGTATCTTTCTTTCTTTGAGCCATGGTGGTGCAGTGGTTAGGGTGCAGTACTGCAGGCTACTTATGCTGATAGCCAGTTGCCTGCAATTTGGCAGTTCAAATCTTACCAGGCGAAAGGTTGACTTTGCCTTCCATCCTTCTGAGGCGGGTTAAATGAGAACCCAAATTGTTGAGGGCAATATGCTGACTCTATAAACTGCTTAGAGAGGTCTGTAAAGCACTGTAAAATGATATATACATTAAGTCTAAGTCTATTGCTATTTCATTTATTCAATTGTATCTGTCCTTCAAAATTGAATTTCCACAGGGCAATGTACAATATAAACATCTTAAAAATAAACAAACACATTTATGGAAACATACAGTAAAATAAAAAAATCAAAAACACTAGCCAGAATAATTAAAAAATATGCATGCAATATACAGTATAAATTTACAATATGCATATTAATATATAAAATAAATGAAAAGGAAAGAGAAAATAAAAGCATCATTGCATGGTGCTCTTAATGCTAAAGAGCATGTCTCTCAGGATGACATTCTAAAATTGGACAGCCTCTCTGAAAAGTTCCTTCCTAAATAACTGGTGACCTCCCTCAACAGAGTCTTTGAAAGAACTTGTAGCAATAACATGTATCTTCAGGTATCTCAATAACTGCAACTTGAGTTGATATTAGAAAAAGATTGGGAGCAACTGAAGATTCTCCAAAATTGGCATAGTACATATATCTGGCTATAGTCAGCCTTCTTGCTGCTATTTTTTTACATTTAAATCTCTAGAGCATTCGCAAGGACCGCCCCACAAGAAGTGTCTTCAATATGGATTATTACAATTAAACAATTTCTAGTCAAATAATAAAATTGCAAAAGTCATGTTATGCCACAGATGACAATTGTACCTCATGGGTCTCAGATGACCCAGAAACATCTTTAGGTTATAAACTTGATTTTTAAAGAAAAAATCATGTTCCGTGCAAATCATCTGGAGAGAATGAGCTTCAGTTTGTTGGCCCTTATCCAGTTTATAACTGTACCCAGGTACAAATTCAAAGTTTTCACTGCTTCACTTCATTGTGATGAAAAAGAGAAATAGAGCTATCTGTCATCAACATGCTAATGACACTTTACGTAAATCTCTTTATGATTTTACTCAGCAGTTTCATGTAAATGTGGAACATCATGATAATAAATGATATCCATAGAACCTCTCGTTTCTCTCAGAAGTCTTATGGGCTGAATAAAAATTCTTCATTACCACGTTTTGCAGACACTATTCCAGATATGAAGAGAATGATAACAAAGCCGTTCTAGCCATGGTGAGTTGAAGAAGCATTTCCAGATGGTGAGTATTAGCTAGGTCAATAAACCAGATCATCTGGATCCTGTGATTATACTTTCTAAGTTCTAAGTACACTACAAATAATACTGAATGTCACTCAGAGAGTGTAGCATGTAAATGGCATGGCTGCACTTGTCTGGTATGAGTCAACAAATGGGTATGGGGAAAAGGGAGATAAATTATGGCCTTGAAGAGCCATTGAACTGTCATGGGGGTTGATGAGCCAAGGCAGCTAGCCAAATCTATTGTGGGGAGATGTAGAACATTAATCCAAATGGTCCAGCCTGGTATATATCTATTGGGGACTAGAGTCCTGGGATGACACCAGGGTGAAATTCAGCAGGTTCTGACAAGTTCTGGAGATCCGGTAACAAAAATTTTGAGTAGTTCAGGTAGTTCAGCAAATACTACCTCTGGCTGGCTCCAGAATGGGGTGGGAATGGAGATTTTGCAATATGTTTCTCCTGCCACGCCCATCAAGCCACGCCCACAGAACCAGTAGTAAAAACAATGAATTTCACCACTGGATGACACCCATTTCTTCATGCTGCCAGACTAATTAAAAATTGAAGAGAAAAAGAAGTGGAGGAGAGAAAGAGAGGAGAGCAAAAGACTGTGAAATGTAGCCAGAGAGGAAAATTGGACAGTGAAGCAGAGCAGTTGTCAGTTCCTGGTCAGGAAGAAGAAGAAAGACCCACCAGTTGCTTCCTTGGAGGAAGAGAAGTGATAACCCAGAGATGTGGTATCTTCATGTAAGACCGAATAAGATTTGTTGGTTATTAGTAAAGCCCTAGTCTCTGACAAAAGACTGGACAGAAGACTGTGAGAGAGGTTCTTCCCCCAGTGTAGAAGGAATAGATGTTCAGCTAAACAGATTCAGGAGAAAGCCAAGCCATGCTGAATATATTACAGTAAATCCATACCCTTCCTATCTTCTTATTCTCTCTTGATACACCAAGAAGCAGGGAGAGTTTGAAGGGGCA
Source organism: Natrix helvetica (assembly GCF_964273705.1). Taxonomy (NCBI): domain Eukaryota; kingdom Metazoa; phylum Chordata; class Lepidosauria; order Squamata; family Natricidae; genus Natrix; species Natrix helvetica. The sequence continues at coordinate 34,016,687 of NC_138549.1, forward strand.
GGAAGTTGGAGTTGAAAGGGGCAGGAAGTAAAAGTGTTAGTGTGAGAAAAACCTAGAATGAAACCTGACACTAGAAGAACTGGTGAAGACTGGGATTAAGTTGTATGTACCTGTTGTAAATAGATGCACTGTGAATAATAAAAAGCAAAAAAAGTCTAGTTTTATGTGTCAATTGCCCCCCTTGCAAAGAAAAATACATCTCCAGTTCAAAAAGAACCTCATCACACTGTGACAGAAATCAATATCTAAAAATAAATGTAAAAGGATTTATAAAATCTATTTAATCTAAAAATGAAACTCATTTGCCATCACTTGAACAACTTGTTTTCCCAAAAGGTGAGTGTTACCTAGGTCAATAAACCAGATCACCTGGATGTGATTATACTTTCTAAGTTCTAAGTTCTAGGCTGATCTTGCTGCTAGATAGAATAAATGATGATGATCAATTGTTGAATAAACAGATAGTTGTTTACATTCTATTAAACGCTTTGTCCAAATCCTTTTACCAGGCCATGCCTTGGATCCTTCTATGGAATAAGCTGCCAAATCTGTAGATGAGTAAGCAATTGTTTTTAAAGTGTCTATCAAATGTGTCTAACAAATAAGCTACCAAGGATTCTATGTAATCATCAAAATAGTCCCAAATATTTGGAAAACAGCACTACTCAGTGTTGTATTACAGTATTACTCGGTAATGTTCAGTCAAATATGTGAAAATGATTTCTTCCACCTGAATTCTAATTATGTTTCATTTTGCTGTATTGTATTTAGCTGGCTACATAGCAAAAGCTCAATAGACTGAATAATGCAAGGTCACTAAGGAACAATTTTATCAATTGTGTACATCATCTTCTATTCCACAGAGGGACTGAGATTTTAACAAAAGTTCTCCTGGTAATAGTCAGAAAATTTCCCAGAACACTCTGAAATCTATTGGAATTCATTAGCCTTCAAGGCATATCAGTGTAATACATTTCCACCAATGGAAAGTGACTGTAAGTCTCAATCTTAGCATAGTGGTCTGATCAAAGCAAGCGAGTAGATAAAAGTCCACCTGTGTAAATGGAAAAAAAAAACAGATTGAGAGTATTATTTTCTTGTATATGTAGTTGGCAATAACAACTAGAGAAACAACAGCAATGACATAAATTGCATTATTGTCATGAACTCTTGGGCTGTCATAATCTCGGTGAATCCAGCTTAGATACTGGAAGCCTATAGAACCCTCATTTTGGAAGTCTACAAAATCAGGTCTGAAGCTACTTCTAGCAACTCATGTTTAGAAAAGCTTTACAGTGGAGTGGATACTGTACTAGCAGAACCATGAGTCTTTCCCAAGTGTCCATGACCAGATAAAAGCACCTGAGATGGGTTTTTATTTTCAGTCCCCCATTTCCTGCTCAAAGTAAATAGAAGAGATCACAGCCTGGGCTCCAACAGATCACCAGTGCAATCATTTTTGTTAGCTGTGGGGAGAACATATTGGTTCCTGCTGCTAATACATCATTATATATATCAAAAGTGTTTGAATATTGTTTCTATATATAGAGGGAAGGCCAATTTCCATCTGTCTCTTGGTTTTACTATTGTCAGATTTAACACCATGCTTTTGCACTGTGTGAGAATCAACTTTTACACTGTGAGAGTATCAGAAGATTTTCCCCAGCACTTAAAATTAAAATCAGAGCCGGAAAAGATGAAACCAAGTATATCTTGCTTTTGTCATCTTCTCCTGAAGTGGCTCCATGAAGAGATAATCACCTTGGGTATCTTCCCAATTGGATTGGCCTCAAAAGGTGGTATTGCAAATCACCTGCTAAAAGATTACAATCATTCATCTTTTCACAAAATTCTAGGTAAAGTAATAACAACATCCAGGTGAGCAGTCCGCTGGATTGATTATTTTCTCCTAGTCAGATTTTTCTATAGATGTTTTGTTTTAAACAGATTTCTAGTTCACAAAATTTAGGTTTGCTATGACAAGTTTAATAGATGAAACATCTAAGAAAATTAACCCATTCTTAGAAACTAAGATATTCAAGCATATCTATCTTTTCTTTTTTCCTCAGATCATGACTTTGTAAGTTTTCTGAGATATCTCTGAATTTTAAAAAATTGTCCAGACAAGTAACATGGTTGTTCATGAAAGTATTTTCCCTCAGAGTTGAGACTAAGCTGTTTCATATTTCTCCAGGATTCTAGGATTCTGGACTATTGAAGAAAAACTTCAAGGTTTACTCAACATAATCATTTCTGAGCCACTCCAAGACAAAGAATATCTTACTTGTCTATTAGTGTTTCTGTCTCCTCCAGAGGATCTATTTCACATTCCCAAGGAAAGTAGAGTTACTCAGCCCTACTCTGTTTGCAAAGTACTCAGTTTGAAAACTCTGCATTCTGACTAATTGTCGATTAAATGCTGCTGTAGTAGAATATCAATAGTAGTGACTGCTGTAGTAATGACAAGGGCATTTTCAAAGTGACAGTTGTTGACCTAGAGGCATTTTTTTGTTCCCTAGTCTCAAGAAAGGAGAAAAACCTGACCCATATTTCATTGCAAATTGATAATTAGGTACAGGATATAAAGCGGTATTATTATAATAGTAATGATTGGGATGGGATGAATTAAAGGGAAAGTAAAGGTATTTGGTAGAAATTCTCAGCATGCAAAAGTGTTAAATAAAAATTTCTCAGTCTCTTGTAGAAGTAGGACTTAGCAGCATATTGATCCAAAACTGATAACAAAATATTTAGAGTACAGGTTATCTCTGCAAGGAAAATAGGAAGCAATTGATTCCTAAAAGGATTTTAGAATTTCTGCATAAGGGATAACTATAAGTTGCACAGGTTGCTATAATATAAGATATAACACATTATAAAACAGAGGGGAAATGCATAAATGGCAAACAATAATTTTCCTTCACAATAGCCATGCTGGTTTTTGTTTGTTTGTTCAGTGTTACTTTAAGATGTGAACAATTTTGTATTTTTCTTTAAACATATACTTATTTCAGTTGTATAGAATTACTATTATTCTCTTACCTGTTATTGTAACATGCATATTTATACGAATCATGTATTATTGTGATAGAAATACACCATGTTTGAAAAGAATGTTGGAGATTTTTTCAAATCCATAACTTTCCAGTGTATTCAGAAAATCTAAATTCAATTTCAACTCTTCATTTCTGGATTACTGAGGGAAATATATAGAAAGCATAAATATATGAAGTAGAATTGTATAATAATGTACAATTAAAAAGAACAATGCTGTGAAGATATTATATGTATGTATGTATGTATGTATGTATGTATGTATGTATGTATGTATGTATGTATGTATTTGTGTTACAACCCCTGGTATGCCTAAATATGGGAGGAAGGTCACTACTCCCTCTTTCTGTCCTTCGGCTCATCACAGAAGACCATGCAGGCAGAAAACCATATTTTTATTTTTAGTCTCCCTTTATTTATTTATCAGTACAAATACAACACACACACACACACACACAAACACACACATAGGGTGATGGAAAATATAAAAAGAGTAACTCTACAACTTAAAGATAAGAACTTTGTTCAGACTCTTTCCCTCACATTATTATTTAAGATGGAGAGAGAAGGAGAAAGTTTAAAGTACAGAAATCAAATATTTTTGCTGTATTTCTGTTGTATTATGGAAGAAGGAGGAGGAGGTGGAGGAGGAGGAGGAGGAGGAGGAGGAGGAGGAGGAGGAGGAGGAGGAGGAGGAGGAGGAAAGAAAAAAAGAAAATTGCCTCTTTAGTAGAATAGGCAATACTAATAACCACCCAGAATAAAAATAAATTAGAGAAAAATAAATTAATAATAAGATGATTAGAAATAATTATTGATTCTGATTCATTCAAACCCAAATAATTCTAGTCAGTCAATCAATACTGCACAGAAGGGCTAAGTTATAAATACCTTCTGGAAATAATTCAAGATGGAAGCTAGTCTGATTTTGGCAAAGAAGCTATTTGAAGAAAAGTGATTGCATATCAGCCTTCCTGACTTCCTAGAAATTGGGGTTAGGGTGGATGGTGGGGAGACGTCAAACTGGAGAGATTCTGGTTGGAAAAACTGTTCTTGACCCAGTTCCTCCTACTTTGTTACAAACGTCCCTAAAGGGTACGGCCATATGTGTGTACATCTTTGGTTCATGTATTTCTTAAACAGCCTTTCCATTTGTGTTATGTTCGTCTTGCTATACTGTGGCTGTTAGCAGTATAGAAAAGGCAAAATAAAAATGTCTAAACATTAAACTCTTTTCAGTCAGTACCATATGTCAGGAACCCGAGGCTCAATTTATGACCTCTGCCATCATTCTGCAATTCTCCTAAAGAAAGGAAAGAAGATTGTGGACATAACCCAACTGATGTCATGCTTTGCCCCAAAGTCAAATTCTGGTTAAAAGAATCTATAGGACTCAATTTGACAAGAAAGCGCTAACATTATGCATAACAATGAGAAAAAGATCAATAGTTTGCAGTCTTATATGATGATATGCCCTGGTTTGTGACAAGTCTGTTTGGGTCTAATAAAGTGGGATTTCCCTCCTTTCAGTTTAATTTAAAGGGACTTTGGTTTGTCTGCAACTTGCCTCCAGCAAATTATGTCTATAGGATGTTTTCCAAATGGAGCAATCCTATGGGCATTCTAAACTGTCTTTATCAAAGAGTACACGGAGAGAAAGCTGTACTTGAGAGAAAGGCAGGCCAAAACATTAAAGCCACACAGAACCATTTAAAATTTTAAAAAGAGAGCCCTTTGGAAAAAAATGTCTAAACAGCAGCTGCTGGAATAATTTTTTCACATGATATAAAAGATGATGGAATAGGCAACAGGGCTAATGTAAATAAGATTCCCAAATTAGCAGAAGCTGGAAGCAAATAGTATCCTTCCGGTAACTGCTCCAACAGATCTCCCAGCATTAGAAATGTTATATTTCTTCAGTGTTTGATAAGGCATAAAATCCAATTTGGCTCTGATTCAGGGAACGAGAGAATCAGCCACACATAAGGATTTTATTGTGACTTTGCCATGTGTCATGATGATGAGGTTGTGATCTTGCCACCACAATCCCTGCAGAAGGCAAAGATAAACAGCAAGCAAATGTGCTCATTGGCAGGTGTGCACACATGCAGGCATGCACACGGGGAGAGAAAGGGCGGAGGGAGAGAGGAAGCTCAAAGATGCAAGAGGATGTGTATATTAGGGGGGGGTTGTCATAATTAGGTATGCTGTTATTTAATGGAATTCTACAGCATGTCTTTACAATTTTTTTTAAAATGTTGTTAAAGATTGTCTATGGAGATTCTCAGTCATCCAGGTCATGGTTATCCCAAAGGTATTTTTTTTTAAGTGGCAACTGGACTTTCTGTTTGTTTGTTTTTTTGAAAACATTTTGCTTCTCATCCAAAAAGCTTCTTCAGCTCTGTCTGGATGGTGGGGAAGGATTTATACTCCTTACAGACAGCTGCTCATTTGCATTCTTTTAGTGAGTCATTAAGGTCACCTGGAGATTTATCTTTGTCCTCAGGAAGGATCACCTGAATGGTGCAATTGACTGTGGAGCCTTCTTGGAATGGTTGAAAAGACTATGTTGTAGGTGAGAGATAGATGATGTTGTAACCCTCCTCCTCTTTTGAGAGAGGGGTGCTCAATCATAGAGGGTTGGCCATCTATGTCAAAATTGTTAACTCATTTGAGATGTGCTGATTCAAAAACTGTTGCTCAATGACGCACTGTTTCATCCAATTGAAGGTTAAAAAAGGAGAGTTTTAGTAGCATATGGATAATATTTATGGGAAATCCCTTAAAATAGTAATGTTATCTTGAATTTTGTTTGCAGACTCTGGAATCTGACTATATTTGAGGCATTAATAATAATAATAATAATATTTAATGCTTCTAGACCGCCCCCTCTCCCGCAAGGGACTCGGGGCGGTGTACAGTTCATACAAAATATAACAGGATACAATAAAATTAAATTAAATATGTACAGTTGACAATTGACATGGAGGAGGTTAAAATGTAGTTAAAAGAACTGTACAAAGCAGATATAAAATAAATTCAAACCCCTAAAAACAAATACAGTAAATTAAAAACCCCTAAAATAACCAGATATAATACATTTGCCAGGAGGGACAGTTGAATTATGCCAGGCCTGCCAGTCGGAACAGGTGGGTCTTCAGTTTTTGCCGGAAGGAGCGGAGGTCAGAAGTGGTTCTAATGTCGGGGGGGAGGTCATTCCAGAGGGTTGGGCCCATCACAGAGAAGGCCCTACTCCTCGGTGTCACCCGCTGGCATTGCCTAGTGGACGGCACCAGGAGAAGTCCTTCCCTGTGTGAGCGTATTGGCCGCAGGGATGTATGTGGGAGGATGCGATCCCACAAGTAACTAGGTCCCGTGCCATGGAGCGCTTTAAAGATGGTAATCAGCACCTTGAAACGCACCCGGAAAACCACAGGCAGCCAGTGCAGCTCACGCAGGAGAGGTGTTACGTGGGAGTACCTCGTACTCCCCATCACAGCCCGCGCGGCTGCGTTCTGAACTAACTGCAGTCTCCGGGCGCGTCCCAAGGGCAGCCCCATGTAGAGAGCATTGCAGTAATCCAGGCGGGACGTCACCAGCGCATGAGTGACCGTGCGTAGGGCATCCCGGTCCAGTAGGGGGCGCAATTGGCGCACCAGGCGAACATGGTGGAATGCCCCCCTTGCCACGGCTGCCACATGGTCATCCATTGACAGCCGGGCATCAAGGAGGACACCCAAATTGCGCGCCCGTTCCACAGGGGGCAATTGTTCGCCCCCTATGGCCAGCGATGGGATCAGCTGGCTGAACCGAGGTGCCGGTAGCCACAGCCACTCAGTCTTGGAGGGGTTGAGTTTAAGTCTGTTGTCCCCCATCCAGACCCCGACGGCCTCCAAACACCGGGACATCACTTCGACAGCCTCGTTGGGGTGGTTTGGAGTTGAAATATACAGCTGAGTATCATCAGCGTAGAGGTGATACTCAACCCCAAAACCATGGATGATCTCACCCAGCGGCTTCACATATGTGTTGAACAGGAGAGGCGAGAGGACCGACCCCTGTGGCACTCCACAAGTGAGTGGCCTCAGGGTCGACCTCTGTCCCCCTGTCAACACACATTGCCTCCGGTCGGAGAGGTAGGAGCCAAACCACCGCAAAACGGTACCTCCGACTCCTATCCCCTCCAACCGGCGCAATAGGATACCATGGTCGATGGTATCAAAAGCCGCCGAGAGGTCTAATAGGACCAGGATAGAGGAACAACCTCTATCTTTGGCCCTCCAGAGATCATCAACCAACCCGACCAAGGCTGTCTCTGTGCTGTGCCCGGGTCGGAAGCCGGACTGGCGTGAGTCTAGATACTCGGATTCGTCAAGGTGTCGTGGAAACTGCTGCGCCACCACATTCTCTACAACCTTCACTAGAAACGGAAGGTTGGAGACTGGACGATAATTAGCTAGCTCCATTGGGTCGAGTGAAGGCCTCTTAAGCAAGGGCCTCACCACCGCCTCTTTCAAGGCGGTTGGTAAGGATCCCTCACCCAATGAGGCATTCACCAGGCCCAGAAGCCAGCCTCGGGTCACCTCCCAAGATGCCAGTACCAACCAGGAGGGACACGGGTCCATTAAACATGTGGTGGGTCGCAGCCGTCCATGCAACCTATCTAAATCCTCGGGGGCAACAGAATCAAACTCCTCCCAGGATGGTCTCACAAGACTCGCTGTTGGCAGCCCGTCTGGTCCACTGAGTGTGTAGCAGTCATGGGAACTGCCAAAAGAATTATTCAAAGAAATTGGAAAACCAATTTTATCCAGATATTGAGGATGGACTTTTGTAGATATGCAACTTATCTGTTTTTGAAAAGATCATACATAACATAACATAACATAACACAACACAACACAACACAACACATAGAATAATGTGTCTTAGCCACTGAGCCACCACATCCCTTGGTATGATACTGTATAATACTTTATTATAGTTATTTAATATGAGACCAGAATTTTTAAGTGCTTTCTTTGTTAATCCATTATTTCATAATGTCAAAACTACTTCTTCTTTAAAGTACAATGGGAATTTTGTTGGGGCTGTTTCAGAGCAGGCTGTGCCCTGGTCACCTTCTGAATGGACTTTAAATGGGCTGCCCTTGAAGAGTATCTGGAATAGTGGTGGGTTCCGGATCCTATTCCAACCGGTACGGTTGAAATGGGCCCAGCAGTGTCCACATGGACGTGCGCAGTGCGCGCATGCATCTTAGCACCTCCATGAGCCTCCACGATGCTCCAGCTACTCAGCGGAGCATCGCACAGGCGTTGTATGCGCCATGCATGTGCGCAGAAGCGCAGAAGACTTAAAAGACCGGTAAGGAGTGAGGGTGGGCAGATGGACCCTTCGGAGCACCATACTGGAACGGTATCTGGTGCTCCGGGCATGCTCTGGTATGCCCGTATCGGGGCATACCGCCTGCAACCCACCACTGATCTGGAAGTTTCAACTGGTGCAAAATATGGTGGTGCAGGCAATTATATGTGTCCCTGGATGAGTACAGGTAATACCTGCTCCACAAACTGTAGTGGATACAGTCCAAGGTATTGTTTTTAACCTTTAAAGAGAGCTTCTTTCTCTATTACATTTACACATACCACCAGGTCTCGCAGAAGTGACATGCTGTGAATTTTGTCCATTTAAGAAGTGAGGCTTTTCTGCCATTGCACCCACCCTGAGGAACATCATCCCTTCTGGGGTAATGTGAGCCCCATCCTGTATGGCTTTCCTAAAGTTCTCAACATATATTTTGTTTAGCAAGCCTGGGGAATCTCCTGGTAACACAAAGCCTCCATGCTGGTTATACCTTATATAAAGATCTTCTCTCTCATGGTTTTATCTGCATTATTTGCAAAATGTTTTAATTCCTGGTTTTATTGTATGTTGCTCAGAGTCACTTTGGGTGAGAGGGGCAGCCATGTGAATTTAGCAGACAAACAAACAAATAATATTTGGTTACTGTTTACATAATAAAGAACATGCAACAGTCATTCCATTATGAGAACAGAGAAGAAAATAGGGTCACCAGAGATTACATTTAAATAGATCTCTCTACCTATTACTGACCGTTTGATTCAAGTGTGACCCCCATTATACAGAGATATAGCACATATGTTGTGCATTGCAAAAATACTTAGTGAACTGCTTATATTGTTCGAAACCTGATACAGTTTCAACATTTTGTGTTAAAATACTATTATTTAGCACATTTAATTCCAGTGTCATTCTAGCTGGCTTCTGTTCTCAAATCTTTTTCAGCACAATTTGGCTCCCTTGTTGAAATCTTCTTGGAATACTTCAGCATTGTTTCTTTGTTTTATTCCTTTTGTTGTTGTTGCTTTTCAGACATGTTAACACACTTTCTGATTTTCTGAGTTTTGTGTATGCCGCTGGTGGTTTGGATGAATAAAGAATAGTAGAAAATTAAAGAGAAGTAGAATGACGCATTGCATATCCACTGTTGCCAAGGCAGAATGCAAGAGCAGATATCTCTTTCTCTGTGCATGGACATGTGAGTGCTAAGGATAGGGTCTTTTAGCACATCACAAAGCTACATACCTGCCTTCAATTGAGGGCCTGTACACTGCACGAGTCAAAAAGAGGGCCGTGAAAATATTTACAGACCCCTCACATCTTGGACATAAATTATTTCAACTCCTACCCTCAAAACGACACTATAGAGCACTGCACACCAAGACAACTAGACACAAGGACAGTTTTCCCCTGAAAGCCATCACTCTGTTAAACAAATAATTCCCTCACCGCTGTCAAACTATTCACTAAGGCTGCATTACAATTACTGTTAGTTTTCTCATCATTCCTATCACTCATTTCCTCCCACTTGTGACTGGAGGACTGTAACTTTGTTGCTTGTATCCTTACGATTTATATTGATATTGTTTCCTGATTCCTCATTTGTACCCTATGACTATCATTAAGTGTTGTACCTTATGATTCTTGACGAATGTATCTTGTCTTTTTATGTACACTGAGAACATTTGCACCAAAGACAAATTCCTTGTGTGTCCAATCACATTTGGCCAATAAAGAATTCTATTTATAGTCTTCTGTCACACACAACTGAAGTTTTCTACATGTGAGTATTTGCAGATTAGGAGAGGACTTCTGTTTAAGGGACCCTCCATCTGACCATTAACAGTAAAGGACTGACTATATTTATTTGTTTCAGCATATTAGCACTTAGGCTCCCTTTCAGTTGTTACTCCTATAATAATAAGGTTAAAGCAGATTGTATGCTTCTAAAGTATTTGCTGTGTTCTCCATGGGCGGAAAAGCAATGTATACATATTTATACAAATTAGGTAACCGGATACACACATTTTGCCTGACACTCAGCATATCCACAACTGTGGCTGCTATCATCATATGCAAGTAGCTCTTAGTTGCAACCAGAGATTTACCTTAATTGGATGCTTACTCCATTGCAACTACTGTTGTCAATTATACTTTGGGAATAAGGAGTAATGATGCAAATTAAATAACCTGAGAGTGGCAAGTTATGGAATAAAAAGTGATATTTAAAGCTGTTTGCCACCAAGAATGGAATTTGAATTATATTTTTTCAGAGGCACCTTAAATAAGCAGTTAAAAGAATTGGCTTCTCACATTCTTTTACTGCAAATGTAATTCAGTCCTCTATTTTTAATTGTACCGTGATGCTTTAAAGTGTAAAGCTAAAGTTAAATTCATTAACTGAGTAGTATTTTAGTACTTCATAAAAATGTTCAACTTTTAAAAGTGTCTATTTTTTTCCCCTAGGAAAAATAAGAAAAGTTAACCCCCTCCCTTAATTATCCATTCACATATATATCTTGCCCCAGTGTTTTTAAAATGAAACATGATAAAAGTACGAATGTGTGTTTGTCTGTGTTTAAAACTCCCTGCTTCTTTCTTTCTTCTTTAGTTGTAAATATACTGAGCACCTTGTACCTCCATGCCTGTGGTTATCTCTGTCGGTGCCTGCCAGGATCCCTGACTCCCTTCGACTTTCATGTTTTAAAATATTCTTTTCATTAAAAACAAATGGCAAGTTTGCATGCTGCAAAGAAAAGTACCAGCCTTTAACATCGGGCATTAATAAAAATGGCTGAAGCCCAGTGCTCTGCTTGGAAAGATGCCTACTTACGTTCCAGGAAACAAAACAAAACCAAAAGCAGGATGACAAGGAGAGGCATGAAGGATATGGGCTGGAAATATGCTTCTGCTTTGTGTACCCAACAAAGCGAAATGACCATAAATCATTTGGAACACATTAAACCAAATCTACACAGCAACCTCTTTTTATTTTGCATTCTGAGAAATGAGTATTTTGTGAATGGCCACACCCACATAGGCATTCGCTTTATAAATAGGCAAAACTCTCTTCCCCAACAATAGTCAGAATTTCAAAATATTCACACTTGATTTGAAATGAATGAAATGCAATGATTCAAAAGGATTGTCTATCCTGATGTAGGAATATGCCATCTCCGTAAAGGCACCTAACATCACAAGAATATCACTACAGACTACAACTATTTAAGACTTGGTATTTGAAGTGCAGAGGTATCTTGGAACTCAATTATTTTGAAACTCATCAAATTTGGTACTCAACGCATTTTGAGGAAACCGAAACATACAATTTATTGATATCGTGGCACCAGGAGACGCCAGAATCGAAGAAGAAGAACTGGAAAAAAATCATGAAATATTGCAACCTGGTCATCAAAACTACACAATTATAGATGAAACATGTAACAGTGATCCCCATTGTCATTGTGGCACTTGGCACCATGTCCAAGTATTTTATAAAGTACATCAAGAAATTGCAGCTTCCTGCAATAACACTAGCAGAACTGCAAAAAACTGCACTACTCAGAACATCATACATCTTAAGAAGGTACTTGGTTGATACCTAGGACACAGGCAGCAACCTGTATCAACCATTAGCCCCAGTCAATGGTATTTGTGTTGCATTTCTGAATTTTCAGTTGACTTAAATTTCATGTTTAATGAATAAAGTATATTATAATAATAATATACTTGATTGATACTAGGATGCCAGCAGCAACCAGTATCAACCATCAGCACCAGTCAATGATATTTGTGATACATTTTTAAATGTTCAGTTGACAGACCTTCATGTTTAATGAATAAAAGAGATAATACTAGAAATAGAAGGACTATGGCAAAGGCAAGCCAGGGTAATACCAATAGTAATAGGCACCTTGGGTGCAATGCCAAAACAACTAGAGCACCACTTGAACACCACTGACATTGACAAATTTGCCATCAGTCAATTGCAGAAGGCGGCTTTACTTGGAACAGCTTCCATCCTGCGATAATATCTATAACACCATCAAACATCCAGATTTCCCTATCCCAGGTCCCTATTTTTATCCCAGGTCCTTGGTAACGACTCGATAGATGGACAAAAATGCCAAACTCAGTCTGAATATCTGGCTGGCTGTGATTAATAATAATAAATAACAACAACAATAATAATCTCTTTTATTCATTAAACATGAAACTCAGTCAATTGCACATTTAAAAATGTAACACAAATATCATTGACTAGTGCTGATGGTTGATACGGGTTGCTGCTAGCATCCTAGGTATCAACCAAGTATCATCATCATCATCATCATCATCATCATCATCATCATCATCATTATCATCATTATTATTATTATCTCTTTTATTCATTAATCATGAAACTCAGTCAACTGCACATTTAAAAATGTGTCATAAATCCCATTGACTGGTGCTAATGTTTGATATGGGTTGCTGCCAGCATCCTAGGTATCAACCAAGTATCTTCTTAAAACATATGATGTTCCAAGCAGCACAGTTTTTTGCAGTTCCACTGATTTTATTGCAGGAAGCTGCAATTTCTTGATGTGTTTTGTAACATTTTTGGAAATTGTACCAAGTGCACCGATGACAATTGATATCACTGTTACAAGTTTCATCCATCACTGTGTAATTTTGATAGCCAAGTCATGATATGTTGTGATTTTTCCTGTTGTTGTTGTTGTTGCTACTGCTGCTGCTGTTGTTGATGTTGTTGTTGTTGTTGTTGTTATTATTATTATTATTATTATTATTATTATTATTATTATTATTATTATTATGTTAATCTTCGGTGAGATTCATAGCCTTTGGGGCTGGTTGGTAGCTCAACAGGTCGAGTCCTAAGCAAGGACCTAGGAACTGTTAAGGTAACATCGGAGGATATAAGTTGTTCCAAGTAGGGTAGTTTTTTGTAGAGTCAGAATGTTCAAGTCAGAATTTAGAATTTTCAAATAGCGAGGTAGCCCTTTAGGTGTTGCTCCAAGGGCTCCAATTACAATTGGGACAACACATGATTTCTTTTTCCACAGTCGCTCAACCTCAATTTGCAAGTCCCGGTATTTTGTGATTTTTTCTTGCTGTTTATCTTCAATTCGTGCATCACCAGCTATTGCAAGATCAATGAACCATAGTTTTTTCTTTTCAATTATTGTTATGTCAGATGTGTTGTAGGCCAAGTGCCTGTCAGTCTGGATTCTGAAGTCCAACAAGATTTTGCCTTTCTCATTCTCTAAAACTTTCTCAACCTGATGGTCCCAGTGGTTTTTGCTGTACTCAAATCCAAACTTTTGGCACAATTTCCAGTGAATAATCTTAGCAATGCGGTCATGGCGTTGTAGGTAGTCAGTTTGTGAAATTTTGTTGCACCCGCTGATCAAATGGTCGACTGTTTCATCTTTCTCATTACAGAGGCAACATTTGCTGTTGGTGGTAACATGTTGAATTTTTGCCTTCATGCAGTTTGTGGCTAAGGCTTGTTCTTGAGCTGCCAAAATAAAGCCTTCTGTTTCTTTTTTCAGTACTCCTTATCTTAACCAGTTCCAAGTTAGTTTTTGGTCAGCTTTGCCTTCAATACTTTTCAAGTATTGCCCATTCATAGCTTTGCTTTTCCAATTTTCAGCTCGCTTCTCAATTACTTCTTTCTTATATTCATCTTTTAACTCAGTTGTCTTCAAAAGGCCTCCTTTATTTACTTCCTTAATCATTGGTTCTTCACTTTTCTGGATGTAATCATTCAAGCTGTGTCTTTCTTCTTCCACAGTCTGCTTTACTTGTAGGAGTCCTCAACCACCCTCTACCCTTGGTAGATACAATCGTCAACATCACTTTTAGGGTGCAAAGCATGATTCATTGTCATAAGCTTTCTTGTTTTTCTGTCCAAATTGTCCAACTCCATCTGGGTCCAGTCAATTATTGCTGCAGAATATCGAATTACAGGTATTGCCCAGGTATTTATGGCTTTTATGATGTTTCCTCCACTCAGTTGGGACTTTAATATCTTGTGAATTCGTCGAATGTACTTGGCTGAGATTAATTCCTTGACTTTATTATGCATTAAGTCAGAGACCTCTAAAATCCCCAAGTACTTGTAGCCTTCTTCTGGTTTTACTGCCTTTATCATTTCTTCATTCTCAAGTTGTTGCTGCTGCTATTGTTGTTGTTGTTGTTATTATTATTATTATTATTATTATTATTATTATTATTATTATTATTATTATCTTTATTCATTAAACTCAGTCAACTGAACATTCAAAAATGCATCACAGATACCATCAACTGGTGCTAATGGTTGATATGGGTTGCTGCCAGCATCCTAGGTAAATTAACAACTGGTTCGCCTAAACCAGTGCATATTGGCTGAATCCCTCCACTGATGTAAATGCTTTCCATTAGGCTATATGTTGGTAGAAAAGTGGGTGCTATCTGATGCTAAACCCTTTGTGCTTCAGTAATGAGACTGACAATTGTTGCTACCTTTAAGATTTTAAAGTGGGACAAGTTAAAGAAAGCAATTGGTGGATTCTTCTGGATTTGTTTTTCATCCCACCAAGGGATGAACTTCTGGCATGTAAACAACCAACAATCATTCTCTCTAACATGGAGTAAAGTGGAATGGTGTTGGCCAAATGTAGCTAGGTGCATCATGTTCAGTTACCCATAAAGTTTAAATAATGGCTTGTAGATCTTCCTTCCTGGTAAAATGCCATTCAGCTATTTCTAAACATAGGTCTAGCGTTCTTCAGAAGAGCACTAGATGTTTTTAAAAATATGGATTAAGAGATTTTCTTTAAAAAGTTCTAAATGATATCCTTGGTGCCATCGTGTGGAAAGCTATTAAAAAAATAAAAGGGAGGATATATTTGTCCAGATCATACAGTTCTTATGAGAACAGACAGAATTTGGTTGACATAATAAGTTACTGATCTTGTAATAATGTCATGCACAAATAGAGGGAATCAATTTGTTATTAAACTGCTGCTCTTGGATATATAATCACCTAAATATGTAAAGAGTTACAAAAAGACTATAGCAATGGTATTGGTACATATTCATTATCACCGCAACAGACTTTCTGATTTAATTTGGATTCCTCTTTTTTGGTGTGCAACATCCATTCTTTTAAGAGTTCTATCATGTTTTATATGAAATTGGGTAGTAGACTCTTCACAACAGGGTTCCATTATTCCCTCACTATTCTGGGCACATACTGAGCTTCAGTTGGTCACGGAGGCAAAGGGTAAAGTTTATGCTTATTGAAATACAGACAACCTTGTTGAAGAAGAGAAGTGACCTGGTACAGCAGAGTAACAATTTTCATAGTGGTTCTTCAGGAAGGTCACTTACCTAACAAGGGTAAGGTTACCGTAGAAAAGTGTAGCTTCATGCTAAGAGTGGAGTCTTTGTGAGTTCAGTTAGCACTTCCAATATACTGACAGACTGCATTGTGTTTAACAATGGCACCCCATGAGCCAGTAGCTTTCTGCCCGTTGTGAAAAGATAGTCCTTTTAGAAGTTCTCTAAATGAGGTCAATGTATCTACTTTCATTGGAGTAAATCTGTGCAAGTGTCAGCAAGTAAAACCTACTGAAAATATTTAGTTAGAATAAGCGGTGGTGTGTCTTACTTAGGTGGTGAAATATTAGGACATTGTTATGCAAAACTTTATTTAATATTCATATATAAAGAATTCATGAATTGGCTTATAGCACAGCCTGATATTTCATATGCCCTATACTTATTATTTATAACCTTGTCAATACTAAATAAACTTCCAGCAAAAGGGAATTACAGGTTTTTTTTTACATGAGTTTAATCCAAGTTTTCAGCCAAGCCTTTATATTATGTGCAATCAGATAAAATAACTAGCTTTGAAAATTAGCATACCTGTGAGACTTGTGTTAAATTTTACCTTTGTCATTTTTAAGTCACAATGTATGTTTACAGAAATAGATGTATAAATATAGAAAAAAAGTTTCCAGCTATAGCAGTGGTGGGATTCACTTACCTTCGCTACTGGTTTGCAAATGTGAGTAGGCGCAGAAGGTCACACATTCTGTCGGGGTGGGCAGATGGAGCCTCCAGCAGCCACCACTACCAGTTCTCGCGAACCAGTAAGAACTGGTTGAGCATTAGGTCTTGGAGCAGTCACCTGGCCAAGCATTTTTTGGTCTCTGCTTACTCATTATTTATTTATTTGTATTCCACCCTTATTATTTTCACAAATAAGTCAAGTTGGTGAATGTATTCAACACTTTCCTCCTCCTATTTTACTCACAATAACAACCCAGTGAGATGGGTTGAACTAAGAGAGAGTGACTGGACCAAGATCACTTCCTTTATCACTGTTAGGAATCACTCTGAGAGTTTCATAGGATCTTTTACTTTGACTTGGTTCATTTTCTATTACAATGTTGTGGTCGATGACACATTATCAATGGTGTGTCAGTGTAAATGTTTGCTCTGGTGTGGCTACGAACACAGGAACAAACATTCAAGGCTTGTAATATGTTTTTTAAAAAGAAACCCAGTCCTAAATAGCCTGGGTTTAGTGCAATTGTTTTTCCTTGGTCTGAACTGGAAATTCTGTTCAAGGAAGCATGTGCATGTAAAAGAGATTAACATCTTGTTCCCCATGTGATAGCGTTCAGAATCTAGATCAGACATTTATGTGTTTAAATAATAATAATAATAATAATAATAATAATAATAATAATAATAATAATAATAAGAACAACAACAACAATAATAATAACAATGACAACAACAACAACAATAACAATAATAACAATAACAACAACCAACAACAATAATAATAGTAATAATAGTAACAACAACAACAACAACAACAATAATCCGCCATTGCCGGTCCCAAGCCCGGATGAGAAAGGAGGAGGGTTGGGGTCAGGTTGGCAACCTGGCCCCATAAAAAAAAAAACTCGCCAACCCATACAACATGGTGAAAGAAACGAATAAAAATTCTATACCACATCGGTTGTCGCGCGGGTTAACAAGGGCCGCGGCAGATGTTGAGGTCCCTGGGCATCCGTCGACAAGTGGGCTACAAGTGGGCCAACCAACAAAACGACAGAAATATAGTGCAGATGAAAATCGTGCCATAATGGCCTGTTACTACAACTCAGAGCCAAAAAAAAGAGGATATTTAAAGCGAATGTATGATTTATGGAAACAACAATATCCAGATTCAAATGTTAGTGAACAACAACTAGCAGATCAAAGGCGATTTATTATACGGAATAAAGTGTTTAGCGAAGTTGAACTTGAGGAAATTCAGGCAAATTGCAAAACAACAACATCACAAGAGGAAATAACTGATACTCATGACACAACTAAAGAAATCATAGGAGAACTCCCAGAGGAAGCTGCCGGAGAGGAAATAACAACACTACCACCAGAACTAGTTACCATTGAACCAACTGATGAACCAACTCAAAAACAAAATGAACTGAAGGACAAGATCATGGAGCATTTTCTGGCTAGGGAGGAAAGGCAATGTTTACCATCATTAAAAACTGTCCCTAAGAAAATTTTAGGTCCTTTCATGAAAATGGTTAACGCAGTGCTTTCAACAATAGAATCAGGATCCATCTTGGAAACGAACCAGTTAATGTATAGTGCAGCTGTAATAGTAACTAATGAACTAGGCATTAAAATCAAAGTACCTAATCACACAATGGAAAAAGCATCAAAGCCAAAGTGGAAAATCCGATTAGAACAAAAAGTCAAAAAACTAAGAGCAGATGCTAGCAACTTGAAGAACATGCGTGAGCAACGGCTTAAAAACAACAAAATTATAGATCAGCTAATCAGAAGGTATAGATTGGATACAAGAAACATCAATGAAGCTGTAGAGATTGTAAAACAGCAGATAACAGCAACAGCTAGGAAAATTGAAAGATATGAGGCACGAATCATCCAGTATAAACAAAATCAGCAATTTCGATCAGACCAACGGCGTTTTTATCAAAGTCTTAATGTGAATGGTGGCACCAAAAGTCAAAAACCAGAAAAGCAGGCCACAGTTGAATTCTGGAAAGAATTGTGGGAAAATGCAAAGGACTACAATAAGGAAGCAAAGTGGATACATGACTTTGAGGAAAGCATTGGTAATAAACAAATGCAAGTATTAGAAATAACAACTGAGATGGTCAAAAATCGAGTTAAAAAAGTAAAGAATTGGACATCACCTGGAAAGGACCAATTACATGGTTTCTGGCTCAAATATCTGACCAGTTTACATGCAATGTTGGCCAGGCAACTGAATGAAATTTTACAAAATGGTCAAATTGATGAATGGTTGACAACTGGAAAAACATACTTGATTCAGAAAGATGCAACTAAAGGAACAATACCTGAAAACTACAGACCAATAACATGCTTGCCAACAACCTTTAAATTACTCACAGGCATTATTGCAGATAACATTATGGATTATTTGGAAACAAACAACATCTTGCCAGTAGAGCAAAAAGGCAACAAAAGAAGGAGTAGGGGCACAAAAGTTCAGTTCCTAATTGATAAAATGATATTAGAAAATTGTAAGAAAAGAAAAACGAACTTGAATATGGTCTGGATTGATTATAAAAAAGCATTCGACTCATTGCCACATAGTTGGATCATAAAATGCTTAGAAACAACTGGCATTAGTAAAAATATTACATCCTTCACTGAAAAGGCGATGAAACAATGGAGAACTGAGTTGGCAGTAGGGAATGAGAACTACGGAATGGTCAATATCAAGCGAGGAATTTTCCAGGGTGATTCACTTTCACCTCTTCTCTTCATCATCGCAATGATCCCACTATCAGTAATCTTAAAAAAAAAATGAAATTAGGCTACCAAACAGCCAAAGAAGCTGAAAAAATTTCACATTTATTATATATGGATGATTTGAAACTCTATGGAAAGTCAGAAATAGAAATCCAATCACTGACAAACACAGTCCGAGTATTCAGCACCGATATTTCAATTCAGTTTGGCATGGAAAAATGCGCCACTGTATCCATAAAAAGGGGCAAAATCACTACATGTGAGGGAATTGAAATGCCCAATGGCCAACTAATTAAATGCAATGAAAATGAAGCCTACAAATACTTAGGCATTTTGCAGTTGGATAACATCAAACATGGAGAAGTAAAAACTATTGTCAGGAGAGAGTACACCAACAGAGTTAGGAAAATTTTGAAATCTAAATTGAATGGTGGAAATACAATCAAGGCAATAAACACCTGGGCAATACCAGTTATAAGATACACAGCTGGTATAGTTAACTGGACACAAGCTGATTTGGACATTTTGGACCGAAAAACCAGGAAACTAATGACAATGCACTACAGTTTACATCCACGTGGTGACACTGATAGACTATACCTACCCCGAAAATCAGGTGGCAGAGGATTATTACAAGTGAAGCAAATAGTTGAAGAAGAAAAACATGCACTGGCTGATTATTTAAAAGAAAGTCAAGAACATCTATTAATCGAAGTAAAGAACAAAAATCTATTGAAGGCCCAACAGAAAAAACAAGAATACAGAAAAGATGTGATAAAATCAAGAATGGAGAGTTGGCAGAACAAAGCATTACATGGTCAATTTCTGGAAAAAATAAAAGATAAAGTGGACAGTAAAAAAACTTGGTTATGGTTAACAACAGGTACATTAAAGAAAGAAACAGAGTCACTAATCCTGGCTGCGCAAGAACAAGCTATCCGAACAAATGCCATTAAGGCCAAAATCGAAAAATCCTCTGATGATGCCAAATGCAGACTCTGCAAAGAAGTTGATGAAACTGTTGACCACATACTCAGCTGCTGTAAAAAAATCACGCAGACTGACTATAAAATGCGGCACAATTCAGTGGCACAAATGATCCACTGGAATTTGTGCAAAAATTATAATATTAAAACAGCAACAAACTGGTGGGAACATAAGCCTGAAAAAGTCATCGAGAGTCAGATGGTCAAGATCTTGTGGGATTTTCGCATACAAACGGATAAAATACTGATGCATAATACACCAGACATCACACTGGTTGAGAAAAATAAGGTTACAATCATAGACATCGCAATACCAGGTGATAGCAGGGTCGCCGAGAAGGAATATGAAAAAATCGCGAAATACCAGGACTTAAAAATCGAAATCCAACGCTTATGGCACAAACCAGCAGTGGTAATTCCAGTGGTAATCGGCACACTGGGTGCTATTCCAAAAGCACTGGAATTACATTTAAAACAGTTAAAAATTGACAAAATCACCATCAGTCAAATGCAAAAGGCTGCACTGCTTGGATCTGCACACATATTACGAAAATACGTTACGACGTCCTAGGCCCCTGGGTGGGGCCCGACTAGTAATTAATGCCAAATCCGGTGAAACAACTGGCCGCTGTGATACACTTCTGTTGATGCAATAATAATAATAATAATAATAATAATAATAATAATAATAATAATAATAATAATATCAGCAATTTCGATCAGACCAACGGCATTTTTATCAAAGTCTTAATGTGAATGGTGACACCAAAAGTCAAAAAAAAAGAAAAGCAGGCCACAGTTGAATTCTGGAAAGAATTGTGGGAAAATGCAAAGGACTACAATAAGGAAGCAAAATGGATACATGACTTTGAGAAAAGCATTGGCAAAAAACAAATGCAAGTATTAGAAATAACAACTGAGATGGTCAAAAATCGAGTAAAAAAAGTAAAGAATTGGACATCACCTGGAAAGGACCAATTACATGGTTTCTGGCTCAAATATCTGACCAGTTTACATGCAATATTGGCCAGGCAACTGAATGAGATTTTACAAAATGGCCAAATTGATGAATGGTTGACAACTGGAAAAACATACTTGATTCAGAAAGATGCAACTAAAGGAACAATACCTGAAAACTACAGACCAATAACATGCTTGCCAACAACCTTCAAATTACTCACAGACATTATTGCAGATAACATTATGGATTATTTGGAAACAAACAACATCTTGCCAGTAGAGCAGAAAGGCAACAAAAGAAGGTGCAGGGGCACAAAAGATCAGCTCCTAATTGATAAAATACAATAATAATACAATAATACCATAATACAATAGTAGAGTTGGAAGGGACCTTGGAGGTCTTCTAGTCCAACCCCCTGCCTAGGCAGGAAACCCTATACCGTTCCAGACAAATGGCTATCCAACATCTTCTTAAAGACTTCCAGTGTTGGGGCATTCACAACTTCTGGAGGCAAGCTGTTCCACTGATTAATTGTTCTAACTGTCAGGAAGTTTCTCCTCAGTTCTAAGTTGCTTCTCTCCTTGATTAGTTTCCACCCATTGCTTCTTGTTCTGTCCACAGGTGCCTTGGAGAATAGCTTGACTCCCTCTTCTTTGTTGGGCCTTCAACATGTTGGGCCTTCAAAATGATATTAGAAAATTGGAAGAACAGAAAAACGAACTTGAATATGGTCTGGATTGATTACAAAAAGGCATTCGACTCATTGCCACATAGTTGGATCATAAAATGCTTAGAAACAACTGGCATTAGAAAAAATATTACATCCTTTACTGAAAAAGTGATGAAACAATGGAGAACCGAGTTGGCAGTAGGGAATGAGAACTACGGAATGGTTAATATCAAGCGAGGAATTTTCCAGGATGATTCACTTTCACCTCTTCTCTTCATCATCGCAATGATCCCACTATCAGTAATCTTAAAAAAAATGAAATTAGGCTACCTAACAGCCAAAGAAGCTGAAAAAATTTCGCATTTATTATATATGGATGATTTGAAACTCTATGGAAAGTCAGAAATAGAAATCCAATCATTGACAAACACAGTCCGAGTATTCAGCACCGATATTTCAATGCAGTTTGGCATGGAAAAATGTGCCACTGTATCCATAAAAAGGAGCAAAATCACTATATATGAGAGAATTGAATTGCCCAACGGCCAACTAATTAAATGCAATGAAAATGAAGCCTACGAATAGTTAGGCATTCTGCAGTTGGATAACATCAAGCATGGAGAAGTAAAAACTATTGTCAGGGGAGAGTACACCAACAGAGTTAGGAAAATTTTGAAATCTAAATTGAATGGTGGAAATACAATCAAGGCAATAAACACCTGGGCAATACCAGTTATAAGATACACAGCTGGTATAGTTAACTGGACACAAGCTGATTTGGACATTTTGGACCGAAAAACCAGGAAACTAATGACAATGCACTACAGTTTACATCCACGTGGTGATATTGATAGACTATACCTACCCCGAAAATCAGGTGGCAGAGGATTATTACAAGTGAAGCAAATAGTTGAAGAAGAAAAACATGCACTGGCTGATTATTTAAAAGAAAGTCAAGAACATCTATTAATCGAAGTAAAAAACAAAAATCTGTTGAAGGTCCAACAGACAAAACAAGAATACAGAAAAGATGTGATAAAATCAAGAATGGAGAGTTGGCAGAACAAAGCATTGCATGGCCAATTTCTGGAAAAAATAAAAGATAAAGTGGACAGTGAAAAAACTTGGTTATGGTTAACCGCAGGTACATTAAAGAAAGAAACAGAGTCACTAATCCTGGCTGCGCAAAAATAAGCTATCCGCACAAATGCCATTAAGGCCAAAATCGAAAAATCCTCTGATGATGCCAAATGTAGATTTTGCAAAGAAACTGATGAAACTGTTGACCACATATTCAGCTGTTGTAAAAAAAATAGCGCAGACTGACTATAAAATGCGGCACAATTCAGTAGCACAAATGATCCACTGGAATTTGTGCAAAAATTATAATATTAAAACAACAACAAACTGGTGGGAACATAAGCCTGAAAAACTCACCGAAAATCAGATGGTCAAGATCCTATGGGATTTCCGTATATAAACGGACAAAATACTGGTGCATAACACACCAGACATCACACTGGTTGAGAAAACTAAGGTTACAATCATAGTCATAGCAATACCGGGTGATAGCAGGGTCGACGAGAAGGAACATGAAAAAATCGCGAAATACCAGGACTTAAAAATTGAAATTCAACGCTTATGGCACAAACCAGCAGTGGTAATTCCAGTGGTAATCGGCACACTGGGTGCTATTCCAAAAGCACTGGAATTACATTTAAAACAGTTAAAACTTGACAAAATCACCATCAGTCAAATTGAAAGGGCTTCATTGCTTGGATCTGCACGTATATTACGAAAATATGTTACGATGTCCTAGGCCCCTGGGTGGGGCCCGACTAGTAATCAATGCCAAATCTGGCAAAACAACTGGCCGCTGTGATACAATCGAATATATAATAATAATAATAATAATAATAATAATAATAATAATAATAATAATAATAATAATAATAATAATAATAATAATAATAATAATTCTAACCCAGACACCTACTATCACTAATGATGAGGAGAAACCAATAAAATTCTACTTTGGATTGGTCATCGCCCGGGTTAACAAGGACCACGTCAGATGCTATGGCTCCTGGGCATCTGTGGAAAAAGGGGCTACAGGGCTCAGTTGTTACTGCCAGGGGACCAGGGAATGTAACTGCAAAGTGACTGGAACCAAAGGACAAAACTTGGACAACTGAAGAAAATCGACAAATCCTTAAATATTACTACCAGGCAGAACCATCAGCCAGGGGATTTCAAAATAGAATGCTGCAACTGTGGAAGGAACAACACCAGGAAAGTGACATAACTGAACAAAGATTAATGGATCAAAGGCACTTCATCATCCATAATAAAGTTTTTTCAGAAGTGGAAATGCAACATCTAGAAATATTGGCTAAAAAGAAAACAACAAGTGATGATGAACAAGCTGAAGAAATTGGTCCAACACCTGAACAAATTGACCAGCCAGTGGAAGAAACGAACATACAGGATGAAGATCCTCCTGTGCAACAACTTGAAAATGTAGAGCTAAGTGATCTAGCAAAAATGCTGAAAGAAAATTTTTTTAAAACTATATCAAAGAAAATGTAGAAAGAAAAAGACTACCTATCATGAAGGGCATAGAAAACGAGTGAAAGATCTGTTAACTGCCATGAACAACATTTTAACTTCCATCCCATCTAGCACACTATATGAAACCAACCAATTAATGTATAGCACAGCAGCCATTCTAACTGCAGAACTAGGTTATAAAATGCCAAAAAAGAAACACCAAAGTGGAAAATTCGACTTGAAAATAAAATCAAAAAACTATGCGGGGATTTCAGCAATCTGAAGTTCTTGAAAGAAGGAAAACTAAAGAACAAAAAGCTGAAAAATAGTTTACATAATAAGTTCAGAAGAAACCAACACCTCTTCTACTGGTCCCTTGATGAAAATCGAATCCAAACTAATATTCACCCATGTAAAGAAAAAACTTTGAACTTTTGGAAAGAACTGTGGGAAAACCCAGTGGAACACAACTACACTGCCTCCTGGATCAAAGATATTCAACAATAAACAACACAAAACAAGATGGAAAATATTGTAATAAAAACTGACATGGTGGCAAAACAAGCAAAGAAGGTCAAGAACTGGAGTGCACCTGCCTGGATGAACTGCATGGATACTGGCTAAAACATCTGACCACCCTCCATCATCACATGACCAAATGCTTCAAAATGCAGCAAGCCAAGAATGGTTAACAGTTGGCCAAACATACTTGATAATGAAAGATCCAGAGAAAGGCACAGAACCAAGCAACTGTCGCCCAATTACTTGTCTGCCAACAACGTTCAAACCTTTTACAAGGATACTGGCAAATTCAGTATTCAATCATCTGATGGAAAACAGTTTGTATCCAGTAGAACAAAAAGGAAATTATAAAAAATCAAGAGGAACAAAAGGTCAGCTGCTCATAGACAAAATGATACTAAAAATGGAAAACAAAGAAAAGCAAATTTAAATGGATTGATTACAAGAAGTCATTTGACTCATTACCCCACAGCTGGATTAACACCTGTCTGGAAAACTTTGGAATCAGCAAAAATATCTGTACATTTTTGAAAGCAAATATGCAAAATGGAAAACAGTTCTAACAACAAATGGGAAGAACATTGGTAAAGTCAACATCAGATGAGGAATCTTGCAAGGGGGTTCACTTTCACCACTACTGTTCAACATTGCATTAATTCCACTCACAATAATCCTATGAAACACAAAACTGGGATAGCAAATCTCAAGCCAACATGGCAAGATAAACCATTTACTGTACATGGATGACTTAAAATGTATGCGAAAAGTCCCACTGAACTTAAATCAATACTCAACACAGTTCAACTGTCCAACAGTGACATCAAAATGAACTTTGGACTTGAAAAATGTGCTATATTATCCATGCAGCGAGGAAAAATGGAAAAAAAAACCAGAAGGAATAGAACTGGGAAATGGAAATATAGTGAAAGCATTAGCAAAGAATGATGGTTACAAGTACCTAGGCATATTGGAAGCAGATAACATTTTGAATGGAAAAGTTAAAGAGTCAATGCAAAAGGAATACATCAGGAGGGTCCGCAAAATATTCAAATCAAAGCTGAATGCTGGAAACATAATTAAAGCCATTAATACATGGGCAGTTCCAGTGATACATTACTCAACTAGAACCATTAACTGGACTCTGGCTGAACTGGAAAATGTGAACCGGGAAACACGCAAACTTTTGAATATGTATCATGCTTTACATCCACAAAACGACATCGACCTGCCAAGAAAAATAGGGGGGCAGGGGGCTATTGCAAATCCATCAAACATTAGAAGAAGAAGAACAAAGTTTGAATGATTATGTGAACCAAAGTACAGAAAAATTGCTGCAGGTTGTGAAAATGGAGAAGTGCATAAAAACAACATTTTTGAATGTTCAGTTGGCTGAGTTTCAGGTTTAATGAATAAAGTATATAATAATAATAAACCTCTAACGTTACCTTAGCAGTTCCTAGGTCCTTGATTAGTACTTGAGCTGTTGAGCTACCAACCAGCCCCAAAGGCTGTGAATCTCACCAAAGATTTAATAATAATAATAATAATAATAATAATAATAATAATAATAATAATAATAATGGTGGGGCCCGACTAGTAATCAATGCCAAATCCGGTGAAACAACTGGCCGCTGTGATACAATCATATAATAATAATAATAATGCACCACACTTTACATCCACGAAGTGACATCGACAGGTTGTACCTACCAAGAAAAATAGGGGGCAGGGGGCTATTGCAAATCCATTAAACTGTAGAAGAAGAAAAGCAAAGTTTGAATGAGTATGTGAACCAAAGCACAGAGAATTGCTGCAGGCTGTGAATATAAGAAAAAACATCTGGATGACAGATTAAATGGAAGGAAAACCAAAAGTTTGCATGGACAGCATTTGAAAAACATTGAAGGAAAATGTGACGACAACTTGATATGGGCATGGCTTAAGATGGGAACTATCAAGAAAGAAATAGAAGGTTTAATACTGGCTGCTCAAGAACAAGCACTACAAACTAATGCCATGAAAGCGAAGATACAAAAATCCACTGACAACCGAAACTGCTGACTTTTCAATAACTAAGTCAAAACTGTTTCACATTTAATATGTGAATGCAGCAAAATAGCACAAACTGATTACAAAGCTAGACACGACCGAGTTGCTAAATTAATCCATTGGTCATTATGTAAAAAATATGATTTACCTGTATCCAGAAAGTCATGGGAACATAAAGTGGAAAAAGTTATCGAAAATAATGAGAAGGTGAAGAACTTGTGGGACTTTCGAATACAAATGGATCATCATTTAGAGCATGCCAGATATCAGAGGGCCGAAGTGTACCGTTTATTGATCTCGCTATTCCAGGAGATGCCAGAGTCAAAAATGAAATATCGCAACCTAGCCATCGAAACTACACGGCTATTGATGAAGCATGTAACAGTGATGCATATTGTCATCGGGGCACATGGCACCATG
This sequence comes from Natrix helvetica, assembly GCF_964273705.1. Lineage (NCBI taxonomy): Eukaryota > Metazoa > Chordata > Lepidosauria > Squamata > Natricidae > Natrix > Natrix helvetica. Next base: position 34,044,087 of record NC_138549.1, read on the forward strand.
TCCAAGAATTTTATAAATTACATCATCAAATTGCAGCTTCCTGCATAACACCAGCAGAACTGCAAAAAACTGCGCTACTCGGAACATCTTACATTTTAAGAAGGTACTTGGTTAATACCTAGGATACTGGCAGCAACCCGTATCAACCATTAGCACCAGTCAATGATATTTGTAATGAATTTTTGAATGTTCAGTTGGCTGAGTTTCATGGTTAATGAATAAAGTAAATAACAACAACAACAACAACAACAATAATAATAATAGTAACAACAACAACAACAACAACTCTGCCGTTGCCGGTCCCAAGCCTGGATGAGAAAGGAGGAGGGTTGGTATTAAATATAAAAAAAAGAAAAAAAGAGCGTAGTGGTAAAGTTCAAAGGAATGACTTGGCAGAAACTAGCAATAAGTCACACCAATTACAATTTTCAAGTGAAAGAAATAGTTAAAGGGAAATGAAAACAGCTCTGAACTTTTATTTTAGCTTTTTTTCTTACCAGGATACTCCTCAATCTCTAGCTGGATACCCTAGTTATCAGAAGAAAGCTATACTTCTCTCCCTTTTAAAGGAAGCTCAGTTTTCATTGGTCTGTTTGAAACAACGATGGATTTCATATCGTAGCATCCATTCAAATATCTAATGTGGTTTCCAAGCTATTGGAAAAAGTTCCCTTTATTTCATGTAAAGCCTGGCTATCTCTAAGTAATCCATTTCAAAGTTTTTATTCATAATAAGAGGGTGGCACTCTTGTCCACACACATACATTCATATTTGTTTCAACTATGCTTCATATGATATTGTAGAGGTCAAATGAAAGTTTTGCTTCCCTGGTTAAAAAAAAAGTCCCTTTTTTATATCCAAGTTGTTACTTTAGTGTGGCAGTCACCAAATGATGAACATGTAAGTGTTTTCAGAGCTGTATGAACCAATAATCCATATTGCTTCTATAGATGTCAAGTATTTGTCTGGTTCAATAGTCATAATAATGTATAACACTGTACAGGTAATTCTCAACTTACAACAGTTCATTTAGTGACTGTTCAAAGTTACAATAGCACTGAAAAATGACTGTTTTCTCACACTTACGACCGTTGCATCATCCCTGTGGTCGCATTATCAAAATTCAGACACTTGGCTATTGACTCATATTTATGACGCTTGCAATGACTCGGGGTCATGTGATCACCTTTTGCGACTTTCTGACAAGCAAAATCAATGGGGAAGCCAGATTCACTTTATAACTGCGTAACTAACTTAGCAACCATAGTGATTCACTTAACAACTGCAGAAAGAAAAGTAAAATGGGGCAAACTCACTTAACAAGTGTTTCACTTAGCAATAGAAATCTGGGGCTCAATTTGTGGTTGTAACTTGAGGATTGTCTGTAGTATTAAAAGCTTCATAAGAAATGAATTGAAGGCAGCATAAATGCTTATCAATATTGCCATGCAATCAGGGGTGAAATCCAGCAGGTTCTGGAGAACCGGTAGCGGAAATTTTGAGTAGTTCAGAGAACTGGCAAATACCACCTGTGACTAGCCCCAGAGTGGGGTGGGAATGGAGATTTTGGAGTATCCTTCCCCTGCCTTGCCCACCAAGCCATGCCCACCAAGCCACGCCCACCAAGCCACGCCCACAGAACCGGTAGTAAAAAAATTAAATTTCATCACTGCATGCAATACTGAAACTGTGCAAAGGAACTTATCCAGCTATTAGCTTACAAATAATGATGAAGGTGTGTGTATAGGATTCAGTAACAACCAAGAAGGTGATGGACAAAAGAGTTTGGGAAATTGCTTTTGATTCATTAATTAATCAAATCTCAGTCCCAAAGGTAAGAGGAGAAGGTGTATCTTGAGATGGGATTTTGAAGCAATTACCATACCGTTGACTTCAACACAGTGGCCTGAAAGTTAAACCAATTATTTTGCTTGTGGCCCACACGGTGACGCAGTTCTCTTTCATTTATATCCTTTGAATTTGAATCATTACCAAAATTAATTCATCTCTTAATTATTCATTTAGGAATTGCTTTATTGGATTCCCAGGAGTAATATCTTAGGAATGTCTTTTCTTAATCAGATATTTAGAATGTAAGAAGAGTGAAGGTTTGGATTCCTTTGTGGGACTACTGGGAATTTGGATTCAAATGGATGTGCAAATAAGACAAACCTGTAATTTGGGCCATAACATTCCCTACTAGCAAAAATAACCTTCCAAACATGGACTATTTCTTACTATATTCTTGGCATCGATATCTTAAAATTCACAGTCTTTGAAAGTTAACATTGAAATAGCAATACTAAACATATCAATCAAAAGCATGAAAAAATAATGCAGGCCTCCAACATGAATCTCAAATGCAAATGGAATAATTATGTTTTTTTTACTTATCTTGAAAATAATACAGATAAAAAACCCAAAGGAAATCTGTCAGCCTTTGAAGTACCTAGTTTTGCCTTCAGTGAAGAAATAACTGGCATCTTCAGTGTTCAAAAAAGCTTGCTTTACTTTGAATGAGCCACATTGAGATTTAAGTGTGTGGCTGGCCAAGCTGAAAGTTCATTTTTGCTTATTTATTTGTTTATTAAGTCTTAATTGTTGTATGTTGAAAGAATTCCAGGCAACATACAAAAGTGAGAGTAAAAACTGTCCCCCACTTAGACAACTGTGCTCTCAAGCAGTTTTTCTTGTAATGCATTTAGAAATGCAGGGATATCAGTTTAACCTGCTAGGCCAGGCCAAATCTGTTAGCAGGCTCACTGATTTCCAAAAGCTGAAAAATGCACCTTGAAGGACAGCAGCCAAGATCAATTGGATGATAACAATATTTGGAGTACAACATTCAGGAGGAAAAAAGGAACTGCTCTCTTCTAAAGCAAACAGTACATTCCAAAAAGCTGTACTAGATCCAAGTAATCATATACAGCTCTGACAATTCTGGTGCTGTTCTCCTTTTGCCTCCTAAGTGTTTTTTAAAAAATACTACATACTTTCTTAATCGTAACCATCTTTCCCTGAAAATAAGACTCGGTCTTATATTAATTTTTGCTCCAAAAGACACATTAAGGGCTTATTTTCCAATTAGGTCTTATTTTCAGGGAAATGCGGCACTAAATGGATCCGTCTGGTTGATGATCTTAACTGGGGCTTATTTTGGGGTAGGGCTTATATTACAAGCATCCTGAAAAATCAGGGCTTATTTTCTGGATGGGTCTTATTTTAGGGGAAACGGGGTAGTAATTCATTAGTCTGCTCACGCATCTCTAACCCTGATGTTTCCTATTTGAACAAAAAATATGCTATAAAATTAGACATGATTTCTTGTGTCTTTTTACTTTGAGTTACCAGATACAGATATTTAATCCAAACCTCCTTTTGGTTGCATGAAACTGCAATTGTGCCTAATAAAGATACATTCCTGTACCAAAGATGCTTTTCCAAGAGGCAGCTGGACTCTCATGATTGAGAATCTCCATACACATTTAGCTATGCACTTTGGGATGAACACCTACTGAATAGTGTGCAAGTAGGAACGGATTCCCAGAAAGAAATTGCACACTGCAAAAACCAGTTTGAGATGCAGACACCACAGATTCATTTCCAACAACCTGCACCTGTGTTCAACAATGAAAGGGCACAGGACACAAAACATCATGCAGAAAACACAACACCAACTTCACAATGAAAAAAAAAGCCGGTAATATCCAGTTGCCTCTTGAACAAGCATCTTTGGGACAACCATGACCTTGATCACCAAGAATCTCCATAGATATAAACCCCTGTAAGCTTAATGCAACTGTTCATTCCAAGATTCTTAATATAAAGTAAAAGAAGAGGTAAAAAAACTAAAACAATAACGCTGCAACTTTACAATCTTCCTCTTATGTCTTAACTTTCTAATGCAAGTTTGGGCTGGTCCTGCACAATTATCGTTTTTATTTTCCATTTGGGAAGTATCCATTATTTTATTTCGATTTGAAAACTCCACAATTACACCTCTAAGCTGGAATGTTCCAAAGAGGTCAAACCAAAATCATAAACTAATGATGATGTTAGAAAAATATTAACCATAAAAGGAAGGGAGCTCTTAATCATAATAGGGAACTCTTCCGTTTTTTCTCAAATAAGTATATTACATTAATTGTTCTGCTCTTTTCTTAGTACAGCAAATTCAAGAATATGCAGTCCAAACACTAGATTTATGCCCGTGTGAATAAAAGGCATAAATACAGATCTTCAAAATATGTAGAATGAAGTATTGTTCTAAGATTCCCAGCCACCCTTATATAGAAATACGTACATCATTTTGGCAGCCCATGTACCAATCAGGATAATGCTTTCTTTTCTTAATACACTTATTCTAGTGAAAATAGGAAACTGAAAACTATTCTATTTAACTGCTTGATCAGTGAAATATACTAGCTTCCTGAAACAAAAAAAAAATATTTAATGTTTTAATTGTCATTAAAGAATTGCATTAATTTTGAATATAAAACCAGTTGTGGTTGAGGATATAGTTCTATTCTTCATTTAAAACATTGAGGTTTAAGTAACAACTACTTTAAAAAGAAAACAGTTCTTTAAAGGTCATCAGTTTTATAACTTATTCTTGATCTCTGAAATAAAATGAATAATGATCAGATATCTCACAGAGCTTATGAAATGGAAGAATATACAAATAGTAATGTATTGCATCTGACATCCTTGTTTTTAAAAATATTTAATCTGGCAATCAAACTGCTGGAGCATGACTTAGGCAGCTGTATAGTATTTTAACATATTGAATGAATAAAGTGATGTGGACAGACACCAGATCAAGATGACAAGATTAAGACACCCTTTTGTGAGCTCAAAACATGTCTGCATGTGTAATTCTCATTAAAGCCAACATATTTGACCAACATAACTCTGAAAAACACGTCTTCCCTCAAAGAGGATATCATATAGATGTCCAACAGCTACATTTTCTCTTGGCGTGTCAAGGAAGAACTAAGCTGATCAGCAAGTTTAGAAGTTTAGTTTAGAATTTGATAGCATTACAATAATTCAGGCTGCATGGCATACATAGACATGTAATAGCAGATACAATTGTATTGATCGTTTGTCTATTTGTATGATGGTGGTACAAGGGACGAGGTGGCTCAGTGGCTAACACACTGAGCTTGTTGATCAGAAATGTTGGCAGTTTGGTGGTTTGAATCCCTAGCATCGCATAATGGAGTGAGCTCCTGTTACTTGTTCCAGCTTCTGCTAACCTAGCAGTTCAAAAGCATGTAAAAATGTAAGTAGTAAAATAGGAAACACCTTTGGTGGGAAGGTAACAGCGTTCAGTGTGCCTTCGGTGTTTAGTCATGCTGGCCACATGACCACAGACAGGTCTTCGGACAGCACTGGCTCTTTGGCTTTGAAACGGAGATGAGCACTGCCCCCTAGAGTTGGGAACGACTAGCACATATGTGCGAGGAAAACATTTTATCTTTATGATGGTAGTACTGGTAACCTCCTTCCTTACAGATATCCATGATACCATTGTATAATTTTCCTTAAGTATTTTGAAATAATAGAACAGAGTTGGAAGGGACCTTGGAGGTATTCTAGTCCAGACTTCTGCTCAAGCAGGCTCACCTATACAATCTCAGACAAGTGACTGTCCAGTCTCTTCTTAAAAACCTCCATTGATGGAGCACCCACAATTTCTGAAGGCAATCTGTTCCACTGATTAATTGTCCTTACTTTTTAGAAGTTTCTCCTTAATTCCAGATTGCTTCTCTCTTTGATCAGTTTCCAACCATTATTTCTTGTCTTGCCCTCTGGTGCTTTGGAAAATAATTTGTCCCGCTCTTCTTTTTTGGCAGCCCCTCAAATACTGAAATACTGCTAGCCTGCCACCTCTAATTCTTCTTCTCTTTAAACTAGCCAAACCCAACATCTTCAACTATTCATTATATATTTTAGTCTCCAGGCCTTTGATCGTCTTAGTTGCTCTTCTCTGAACTTTTTCCAAAGTCTCAATGTCTTTTTTGTAGTGTGGTGGCCAAAATTGATTGCAGTATTCCAGGTGTGGTCTTCCTAAATTTTTATAAAGCGGCACTATGGGTTTTGTATTACTAGGGTTTTGTAAAACGGCACTAAGTCATCACCATCATGATAGAATGAAAAAGCAGGGAATCAATATGGTTTTGTAAAGTTATTAACATATGGAAGGCAGGTGAAGAAAAACTCCTGTATTCAACAAATGCACATGTATAAAATACCTGAAGATACAGAAGAGTTTTCAAGAACAGTAGGAAAGCAGAGAATAAAAGGAAAACAGACTACTGCTGAGCTGCTAAAGGAACAGAATTGAAAGAAGTGGAAACTGTGTGCTTACAAGTTTGCACTGTTGGGGCCAGAGAGTTCACCAGAGTGCAGTTTATTTCCTCTTCCTCTCTGTAACTTTAGGACTTTGAAGACTGCTGTAGGGGTATAATCATTCTTCCAAGGACTGTGGGAGAAAAACCACAGAGAAGTTCCCAATTCATCCAACCCAATCCTCACTTTTAATTTGTATTTCATTGTAAAGGTACAGACCATTATTTCTTTGAAATTACTTTCACTATTCATAGTTAACAGGTTTTTTTTTTAAAGTCATAAAACGCTATTAGCTAACTATCTGTCAGGGCCAATATGCTGTAAATGGTGGACCGTTTTCATTCGCATGTTGGTATGCTGCCTGGAATTCTTTCAAAAATTCCAACATTTTTAAAATTCATTCTGCATTTCCTTATTGAGGAGGATTGCTCAGCTACCATTTGAATATTAATTTGTCAAAGAACAATTGAGAGACTTACCATTTGATAGTCAGACATGCAGCGCTTCCCTTTCATATTATATAATGCTGATTTTTTTTATCCCCTGTCATCAGCTTCTGTTATTTTGAATTTTGCATACTGCTATGTTTTCAGTGTGAACTCTGAACTGAAATGCTAGTTTTGAAATGATGCCATCCAGGGTTGATGCTGCTGAGGTTTCAAGGCCACTTGGCAACTTTGGAATACTAAACCTCTGACAACAAACTCGGAATATAAATTCTGTAAACATGTTTTTTTTTTCTCCCATCATCTGAGCAATGCCAATTAAATGATGGGGTATCTTTTGCAAAGGCCCTTCTGCTGAGTGAATCTTTCTGACAAACTAGAACAAAGGAATCTTAGATGCCTAGTTATTGCATACAGAGTTAGAATCTGATCAGTGGTAACCTCACTTTCTACTTTCCTTGACTGTAATGCAAGGGTGTCCAACCTTGATAACTTTAAGACTTGTGGACTTCAACTCCCAGAATTCTCCAGCCAGCATACGACTTATTGAACCACTTTTGAACACTGTAAAATTTATAATTTAAATGAATCAACAATCCTACTAAATAGACATTACGGTATATACTGCATACAGTATACAATCCATTATGTATTTATTCAAAATTCCCACTCTTATTTAGAGATACAGTAGTTCTTTATGAAACATATATTACATTAGGAATGTCTTATTTTCTTTTATTATGGGTAAATACATCTATTAATTACACAAGGTACATATTAAATGATGCTTCATCAAATAACTAATGCCATGCAATCTTAAACACTGTTTGATGTCAAAGCCAGAGATGTCTCTCTATGAGAGGTGGGAGGTGCTAATTTCATAAAGTTCAATTTATATATTTATTTGCATGCAATTATATTATCTTGTGAAGACTTTTATATTCTTGAATTAATAGAATTACTGATGTTTTATTTTACGTTTCTGGTTATTAATAGTTGCATTTATAGTCATTTGTCTGGGACCTCAAGATGATGTATATGATTCTCCCTCTTTTATGTTTATATTCTTTCACCTGACTAGCTCTTGGCAACTGATGTCTAGGACAGTGAATCATGAAATTGGCATCACTGGCCTAAGGTATCTTCTTTTTTCCTTGATTGGCAATTTAATACTTTGGTGACCTTGATAACTGCCTAATTCACTTATGTAGACAAGCCAGCTCCACTACTGATAACAACATAGATAGATGACTAGGACAAAGACGTTAATGAATTTTTTAGTTCCTAGATCAATTCATCCTGATGTGTCTTAAGAAAGACCTGAGAATGTGAAAATTCATAAAATTAATCTTTTAAGTTAATTTAATTTTAAAATTAAAATTTTAAAAGATCAGCAAATATTTGGCATTCAAATTCATGGATTAATATTTTGAATAGAATATTTTGAATAAAACTTTTTAGCTGTCAATTTAAGATTCAGTTTACACAGTCATTCATAGAGTATTTACAAAAGAAGAAACTATATGCAATAACATATGCCTGTCTATTCTTGAAGCCAGTATTAAATCTTAAGAGAAATAAACAACAGCCTTTATTTAACGGTTGAGTATTGGAAAAAATCCAAAATCATTTTTTTCTCTATAGCCAATTCCATTATGAATATAATAGATTTTTTTTTTTCAGAAAAATCTGACAAGTGTAAAATTACTTCCAACAAGAAAAACAAGTAGCTCTCTAACAATATTTTGTAGTAACTTTCTCTTGCATAGGGCACAGTATATTATCATGGCTCCGATTCTGGAAATACTTGAAAGGATTATTTTTAGAGCACAGGAACCATCTTTTTTTAAAAAATTAATAGATTATGTTCTTAATTATTTTTAAACAGAATAAATCAAACTGTGCTCATCTCCTCAAAATTATTTTTTTTAAAGGATTATGACAGGAGAATCACTTTATATGTCATATGACTTGTGTACGTCTGTTCTTGAGTGGAAAGAATAGCAAATCCAAAGAAGGATTTAATCTTTTGATTGAATAATTTTGGTTTGTGCAGGTCTAAAGGGTTCTTAAAACAGAAGGAAGAATGAATGGGAGTTAGAGTTAAATTTTAAAATCACAAATTGTCTTTTCTTCTTATATGTGGGTACAGAACTTGGAATCCAAGATCTGAATCTATATTCAGCTATTCATTTTTTCCTATGCATTAGCTATATATGATACATTAATTTTTAAAGTCAGATAGGATCTCCTGATTTCATTTTTATTTCACATGTGCATTTCTAGTATGTTGGGGTATATTTCTCAATTTGTTATGATTACAACTTAAGTGGGCAAAAGTGACTGGAATGTCCATATTCACCAAGAACTTAGTTAGCCATCTGTGACAGCTCATTCATTTCTATCTTTTATTATAAGGGATAATTTTATGTAATTGAAAAAAAGTTACTTCTCTGATTTTAAAGAATGGATCCAAAGTATAAGTTTATTATACATTTCTGGGAAGTTTCTGAATTCTAAAAATCAGAAAATGACAAGGCTTTTGCTGTATGGTCTACTCTAGAAGTAATGAATTGATTAATTTGTTCTGGCTATTTATAATTATATGCATCTTTTTTTCCTTTAAAAATTTCATTATATTTAATTCTTAATAACATCATATTCCTTTTTCTGTTGATAATCATATATATAGGGTATGCATGTTCCATTATTTTAAAATAATAATTAAATGCGCACACACAAACAATAATGAAATTAAACCAATCCAGGTGCAGCATGAAAGTAGCCCCAAAATGATGCATCTAGGAAGTAACAGAGCTAAAGAATGAAAGAAAGGAGATGTATATAAATGTTTAGATTAAATGAGAGTGTGTATTTTAAAAATGTAACTATATTGTTCATCAAACATAGATTGTAAATCACCGAGCCAGTGATGGTGAACCTTTTCAGCAGTGAGTGCCGAAAAGGGAGCTATTGTGTGCATGCTTGTCAGGGCCGCAACTCAGAAGAGGAGCTGCTGGCGGGGGGGGGGGGGCGCATGCCCATGCCACAAAATGAACTGCTGGTTTCTGGCATGCACATGTGCGCCAGCCAGCTTTCTTCCGATTACTGGTGTGCATGCCTGCAGAATGATCAGCTGGCCGGCACACATACTCATGCTGGAAAATGGAAGACCAGCTCTTCCAGTTTCCGGACTGCCACACGCACAAAGACCAGCTGATTGTCATGCATGTATGCATGCCAGAAACCTGGAAGAGGAACGGGCAACATTGTATGTGCCAGGCGACATGGCTCCATGTGCCACTTTGGGCATATGTGTCATAGGTTCGCCTCATGGACCTAGGCTGAAAAAATAAGCACTTAATTAATTTATTATTTTAAAAAATTGTAAGGTTCTCCAACATTTAATGTGTGACTCTGAGTGGTGTGCAGTAGCAATAAGCAAAAGCAAGCAGAGTTTAACCAATATAAACACAATATAGCGAATGCAACATTTCCATACAGTTCAAGGGATCAAAGCCAGGTATTGACTGTTCTGCTAAAAGTTAAGAGGGTAGATTGCATGTGGTTGCATGGATGTGATATTTGAGATTGTGGTGGAATGCAAAGGTAATGCATAACAAACAAATAAATAAAACCAAGAACTGAACTCAGTTCAAGGGAGTCTTTAGCTTTAAATCTCCAAGTAATACATATCCAGAATAAACTTGCTTGATACACAGTGATGATAAGCCAAAACTAAATTTATGGTTAATTATATTGAGCATATGCTAAATAGCATTTCCCATAAATCAGCAGAAAAATGTCCAATTTTGGCTGTTGAACATGGCTCACATGGGCTGTATACTAAACAATGTTTTGAGACTGAACGAATGAGCTGTGTTGAGTTCTGGCTTTGGAGGAAAACAATTGTCATTTTGTGATACTTTTCAAAAATCTACAATAAACACCATTTATTCTGGGATTATCTACTTTGAAACCCACTGATGAAATATATTAGATAACAGACTATTGTAGATTTTGAAATTAAATCCCGTAACATGTTAAAATCTTTATTCACACAGATATACATTTAGGAAAAATAAATGAGGCTTTTTAATAGCCAGTTGACAAAACACAACATTCTTCTGTATTAGGAGTGATTGCCAGCCAAATAAAATATCACTCTTGCACAAAGAAATGGCAAACTAAACAGAGAGTGTAATGAATCCATAGCTGAAGGTTTCTCAATGAAATTCCCTGATATGTGTGTGTGTGTGTGTGTGTGTGTGTGTGTGTTATAAGTGTTAGCTTTGGTTCACTCATGGCCGCACCAAATTGCTCTGCACATGCGCAGAAGCAAAAAACAAGATGGTGGTACTATGGCGCCGCTGAGAGAACTGGTTTGGGGGATGTAGTGAAAAAAAATTAAGATAATTTTGCATTTGGTGTATGTTTGATGTTTTAGCACAATTCCAAACTTTCCAACACATATTTATCATGGACCTATCTCAGAAGCCTGGTAGACATATGAAGCACACTATAGATATATTTATTAATTTTATTTTAAATATTAAAAAAAGATGTATGGGATAGAGTTCTCAAACTTACATAAGTACCTCTAAAATCGGTCTGTACAATTGAAGGGAAAAAGTGCTTCTCTGAGGCCACAAAAATATAAAATAATAAAGTTTAAAAATAACCATATGTACTGAAGTTGTCTGTTCTTCCATTTCTATCCAAAAAAGTTAAGATGGCAGCTAAGTTTTATGTTCTTTTTAATGTTTTATAAATAACACAAGTTGTGTCATTTGCACTGACTTAGTAACTTATGTAAGAACACCATTGTTAAAAGACATCATTTTATGTTTCAACACTGGTATAATGATGTCATCATAGAAACACCACAATAATGTATTTCATTATTGAGACCCTTACCTGTATCTGGGGATTAGGAAAAGGGAACTCAACTTCAGCTGCCTTAGGGGCTAATTTCCACCAGTACTCATCCTTTCTTGCTTCTGCCACTGAGAACTTGGCTGTCTGGAGCTTTGATGTCTGAAGCTAGCCGCATACCTCCAGCTGCAATCAGTCTCTCTCTCCAGCCATAGTTGCCTGATTTTCCCTCCAAGCACTCCAAATATTGGGGGAGTGCCTTGGAGAGCCTGGGATTCAGGAAACCCAGAAATCTTGATAGATTTTAAAAGTCAGTTTCGGCTCTCTTTGAAGTTTCCAAAATATGACCTAATTAATTTACGAATCTCGAGACAAAGTTCAAAAGAAATCCAGTCATTTATTAGGATCAACATTTTGCCATGTTCTTCTGTGGAGCTGAAACTGATTTCTGGTTATTGGTCTTTGCACTTTACCCCGAACTCTCCCCTCCCTCAGTCTGTGTCATAAATCATATCCACCAACGAGGTTGTAGAAATATGAGATCCGACTCTGGCTAAAGGTATGCATGGAATCCTCCCTCCAATGTCAACTTGATAAGAGTCATGGTAACACTTTACAAGTTGACATCCGGCTCCCCTCACTTTCCGAAAGCGACCTGTGTGACACAAAAACAATTTGAGTATAGATATATAATTTAGGGATGCTTTCCTCCCCCAGGCTTGCCTGGATTTTCTGCATGGAATTTTGCTATAAGGTGATCAGTCTGGATATTCCTACTTTTTACCCAAGATGCCTCTGATAAGGGGTAGCCCTTCCACTTGATTAAGTATTGGAGTTGTCTCCTGTGCCACCTCGGATCAAGGACTCATTGAACCTCATCATAGTTTGGCCCCCTATGAACACAGGGCCCCGGGGCTCCTGGGGTAATGGTGTCAGAATGGATCTGATCACGGGGTTTGCTACTATGGAATGCCGGGTGTATCTTTGAATGCATGGAATCCTTCCTCCAATGTCAACTTGATAATAGTCATGGTAATGCTTTACAAGTTGACATCTGGCTCCCCTCTAGTTTTCCAATTCAGTACATTTAAAGCCATCAGATTGACTAGCTATTTGGGAGAAGCAATGTTGACATCAGGCAGTGGAACAACATTGCTCACCTTTCATGTGAAGGGCCACACTATATGGACCAGTCTAATTTCCTTAGTTATTTATTATATCTCATTAACATTCCTTTTGTAATTCATGATATTAATACATTCTGCTCTATATTTTCTGCTGAAATATCTGTTTTGCATAACATAGTGCCCTCAGGCCTCTTGGACATATAGCTTAGTTCTTTCACAGGAAAAAAATAGATAATTGTAAAGCTAATTAAATCGCAATTGCTCTTAATTACATTAAACCAAAGTATGTCTTCTTTGTATGTATTGTGTATATAACATTTACCCAGTTGAATATTACAGCTTGTTCTTAGTTCACAGGAAGGAATGATAAAATAAATATGAAATTACATTTCTGTATAATTTATAGCTACAGATAAAGATACAGATGTTAACATTAAACAATTGTTAGTAGGTAAGAAGATAATTTTTTTTTTAAAGTAAGGGATAACACATACCATATACATATAACTTTCTTAATTAAACAGTTCAAGGACATCTTGAGTATCAAAACAGTTGGAGAAGAATTTAAGTTTGCCGTTTTTGAAACAACAGGATATATTATTAATTGAGATAAATCTGATATACTTCCTATTGATTCTAAGATTTTTTACAGATATTTGTAAAAAATCTATAGAATTATAGACTTGCAGTTGTATGAATTAATCTCAATGTGAGGTCAAATACAAAAATTGAGATCAATAATTTGGATCATTTTATTGTTAAGCAGTCTTTTAAAACTTGATGTTTTTGATGCAAAAAAGAAGTTGGATTGTCTAAAACCAATGAATAGCAAAATTCTATTAAACATCTTTTGACTTTACAATTTGAGCCTGACAGATTAGCAATATCGGAAACTCCCAGATAATTTTATTGTGAAAAGTTAAGAAAACTAATATCAATACAGAAGTGAAAAAAAATCTATAAACGATCTGGGAAAAAAAAGGGATGGAGTATCCTGTTCTAACAAATTAATGAAGTAGAGTTTTAAAGAAATGTATATTAGTATCCTATTATATTATTACATGATTAATGCAAAATATTACTTTTCATGTTCATTGGAAGCATAGTAAAATCTTGGTTTCTCTTTCTCAAAGCAACATGTCAAATTTGTAGATCTCAAGGTCAAAAAGTCTCATTTTCTAGTAATACTTAAAAGTTGATTTTTTAAAGTATAACTTTAACATACTCAAAAGTACTCACTGTCATTTGCTTTTCTAAATACAAATGACTAATTTCACTTCAAATTCTAGCTTCTGTAGCTAGAAAATATTACCTCCCAATTATTCATTTCTGTAATTTCTAATGAACTAAAATATATTTTAGTAATGGATGGCATTTTAATGCATAGCTTTGTATGTTCTGGAACTGACAGATCACATGACTGAATAACTTGCAAAATTCTGTACATTTCCCAGTTGATTCCATTTGCAAGTTAGCCGAGGCAAGGTTGACAACCAAGTTGCTTTGCTTCAAAATGGGGTTCGAACAATGTTTTTAAGCTCTATTCCCAGGGACGTTTATAGAGCCTGCAACTTCCAGTAAGTGTCTGCAGTCAAAGAAAGGCTAGAGAGTTTACATACCTGAGGTAAAATTTAAGCGCTCTCTGTCCGATAACAGATCTCGCTTTTCCTGAGTCCCAGACCTGATGAATATGCTGAATTTTAAATGAGCAGATTTAAAGAGAATTACTTTCAGTAGGATGAGTTAATTAGAGAATGAAGGGAATAGGTTTAGTAATTAATTCAGATTACATAAGGCTATTGAGAATACCATGGATATAATTCATTGAAAAATGCCCATTAGGGATCCCAACATTGTTTTCCCATCCTTCCTGCCTAGACAGTTTAAGATGCTATTCAAAGCTGAAAAGAAAGCTTGTCTTATTGATCATAATTGGCATGCAAAAAATAGTTTACTTGTTCATTATGACTTATTTTATAACCTATGTGCCTTGGTAGGCCAAGCAAACAATACATCTTGGAATAAGGCATTCTTAATAATCCTGCTGACATTAGTGACTTTAGCAGAAACAACACAGAACAAAAACACAGACACAATATGTAAAAGTCACTGCAGGGCATTCCATCGGCAGCCATTGATTAAGACATGCTAATGCGAAACAGAAATGCATAAATCTTGTTTCAAATAAGTATCCTACATCAATTTTAATTGAATTCTCACCTTATTGTATACGGTGAGAAATCAGGTGTTCTAGATTTATAGTGTTTTGACTTGCAAATCTCAAATTTCTTGCCTTTGACCATTGCAGGTAAGGGATGAATAAGGCTAAAATGTAGACTCTAGAGCATACTATAATTGGTCTATGCTATCAAACACTTATTCTAGATTTTAGAGCAAAGTCTTCCAGCCTATTTAGATGTTGCACTGGGAAATGTGTGCTCTGCTGTGGATTGATTTGAGTTATGTACAACTTGAAGAAAAGGACAAGATGAAGTGTGGGACAAGAAGGTGGCACAGTGGTTAGAATGCAGTATTGCAAGGCTAACTCTGTCTACAATCAGGAGTTCAATCCTGACTGGCTGAAGTTGACTCAGCCTTCCATCCTTCCAAGGTCAATAAAATGATGACCTAGATTGTTGGGTGCAATATGCCGACATTGTAAACCACCTAGATCAGGGGTGTCCAAACTTGGGAACTTTAAGACTTGTGGACTTCAACTCCCAGAATTCCCCAGCCAGCATGGCTGGCTGGGGAATTCTGGGAGTTGAAGTCCACAAGTCTTAAAGTTCCCAAGTTTGGACACCCCTGACCTAGATAGTGCTGTAAAGCACTATGGGGCAATGCATAAGTCTAAGTGCTATTGCTATTGCATCTCACTAGATTGGCAGTTGAATTTTATTTCTGCACTGAATATGACATCATCAATCACCTACAAATAGCAGGAGAGTTTTGAGGCTCCATGTACAGCATATTGAAGTTTTGACTTCTAACATATGCTCCTGCAAGTACATAACATCTACAATTGATATGTAATACAAATAAGCTTTTCCTGCTATAGACCATTTAGAATCTGGTCAAAATCTAGCATCAAATGGTTTCTCAGTTCACACAGATATTTTTCATCTTGCAAGAATCCATTTAAGTGGCTACACAATATTTGTTAGTAGGAACAAGGTTAGATGTAGTATGGTATATCAGGTTCTTTATGCATTTTCCTCCACAATACTTTTTGCACAATATATTTTGCTTATAAGTAAAAAAAAGTGTATAAATTTAAAAGTCATATATTATCAATGGCTGATGATCATTCATTAATCTAACCCCTTGATTTAATTAACTGAAATTGTAGCATATCCTCCAGCTGTCCCTGTTTTTTTTAAATGCATGTTTAAATTTAATACATAAATAACCTCTTGTTTTTTCTTCTTTATAGTTTCTAGGGATGTTATCAAAATATGCCCTTGTGAAATAACAGTCCCTTCTTCCTAGCTGTCTATCTATCAAAGAATAAATGTTGCTAGATATTATTGATCTTATTTTTATTTATTTAATTGATTAATCTCATTCATAAGGTTGCTCATTCAACAAAAAGCAACTCTGGGCACTGCATAGCAATCAATAAAATGCTAAATATATAAAATAATCATTATAAAAATATAAAAAGATGATTAAAATGAAAAAAAATAACAATTAAAATATACAAACCACCAGTGACGTGCGGTGAGGTTTATGGCTGGTGAGGCTGGTGACGTCATCAAATTATCATCATGAAGGGAGGACTGTGACAACTTTGATCTTTGCAAGCATGCAAGCAAAATACCCCAGGATCATGGTGGCGGGGACAGCAACTCCTTCCACTGTGCTGTGGAGAAGTGCTACGCGTGCTCCTCAGCGCTAGTCTCAGATCAGCATGAGCTGCAGTCCCCTTCCTGTTGGCTCAGGAAGGAGGGGAATGGGACCACCTGTGCAGGAGGCTCCTCAGCGCCAGCCTCAGATCAGTGTGAGCCACGGTCCCCTTTCCCCACACACGTGGTCCCATTTCCCTCCTTCCTGAGCCAACATGAAGGCGACCGGGGCTCGCACTGATCTGAGGCTGGCGCTGAGGAGCCTTCTGCACACGTGGTCCCATTCCCCTCCTTCCTGTGGCTCTTCTCCGCAGCGCAGCAAAAGGAGTTGCTGTCCCCGCCACCATGATCCTGGGCTATTTTGCTTGCACACGTAAGAAAGAGATGAAAGAGAAAAGGGGTGATTTTTTTTTTCTTTTCATGATGAGAGCAGTGAGGCTCTGCCTCCCCTGCCTCCCCTGACTGCACGTCACTGCAAACCACACACAGAGAGAGTTAAAAGATCTACTATAGTGGATTGAAAAATGCCTCCGGTTCACTGGGGCCTCCCACTTGCACTTGACAGATTTCATAAATGATAACACATATTACACATAATCTTTAAAAAATAGATTTATTTGGATTCCTCATGACTAGGAATGGGCAATTTGACATGGTTGCATGCATCCACACACCCTTTGCAGCAGTGGTGGGATTCAAATTTTTTTACTACCGGTTCTGTGGGTGTGGCTTGGTTTGGTGGGCATGATTTGGTGGGCGTGGCAGGGAAAGGATACTGTAAAATCTCCATTCCCTCCGCAGTCCAGGGGAAGGTCACTGCAAAATCTCAATTTCTTCCCGATCAGCTGGGACTCAGAAGGCAGAGTATAGATGGATGCAGGGCCAGTCAGAGATAGTATTTACTGGTTCTCTGAACTACACAAAATTTCTGCTACCAGTTCTCCAGAACTGGTCAGAACCTGCTGAATACCACCTCTGCTTTGCAGCCATTGAAATCGTCCAAAGGATGTTAAAATGTAGTAGTGAATTGTTGAACCACAGTAGTACAACTCTTCACTTTGTGCTTTTTTTAAACTGAGCATAAAGTACAGTCAATTTCAGCCTAATTATATCTGTTCTACTGTTTAAACATGTTCAGAATATATCCCTTACAGATTCTGGTCCTATCTATCTTGAACCTCACTTATCACTGCCCTACACTGTCTTCAAAATGCTAATCTACCATTATACTTAATTTTAAAAGTGTATTTTTCTAAGGCTTCCATGAAGCAAGTTTATAAAATAAAATATAAAGCAACCCAGCAATAGAGGAGCAGCAAAATTCCAAAATATCTATGATTTAAAAATGAATACAATGAAGTGGAAATACCTCTTTGTTGGTCAGATGTGATCCCATGATGTGTATCTACAATAAAAAGGGGTTGCACACAGCAAATACTAATCAGTAGTACAGTATGTCTTTGTAAGCCATCCATAGGATTATCATTGTCTTCTATGGAAATTCAGCAAGGGTTACTCTATCAAAGGTAGAAAGCAAGTTTTGCTGATCTTCTGCTATTTATATCTATCTATATGCACCTTTTCATCTGCATAGTCCTATCCTAGGGTCTGTTTCTTGATCTCCCTGCAGGACAATAGAATACTAAAATGTTAAAATTCTTGCTTTTGCATACAGTGTGAACAGAGCCTTTGATCTACATAAATCTTAGAAAAGTGCAAGCTTAAATCAGGTAACCGTGTCTTTAAAAAGTAAGAGAAATTGTGTTTTGTGGAATCTTCCCAGAAAAAAATTGCTATGTATTTGGCTGCAAAAAGATTAAGCATGTGCTTCATTGATTGTGGCATAAAGAAAAAAACAACTGAACAGATAATTTCTTGCGATGCCACAACAGGAAGGTACATTGGGGTTGGAAAAAATGTTATATTTCATTGATGCATTTTTAAATCTTCCTAGCCATTTCATTCTTCTTCTCATTTCTGTTCTTTTTAAAAACCAAATATTCAAGACTTAGTTGAAACTGAAGATAAGTGCTAACACTTTGTCAAGCATTTGAATCCCTTCCAGCATATTGTAGTATAATCCGCTGTCCACAAACATCCCCTTCATTATTGCCTAATTACATGCAAATTTCATAAAATGAATGAGTTTTAAGTACTTGTCAATCTGTCATCCTAGGAACCACTGAAACATTTTGACTGCTGGATAAATAATCAGCAATAATCACACTA
This sequence comes from Natrix helvetica, assembly GCF_964273705.1. Classification (NCBI taxonomy): domain Eukaryota; kingdom Metazoa; phylum Chordata; class Lepidosauria; order Squamata; family Natricidae; genus Natrix; species Natrix helvetica. The sequence goes on from NC_138549.1 coordinate 34,062,964, forward strand.
TGCAAATTTGATATTTTCTGTACAATTATCTGAAACCATAAATAACTGGACACAAAGACATTTGGCATTCTTTCAAAAAGACTTGACCTAGAGGTTCTTCCTGTTCTCCTTCTCTGAACGTGCTTGTGGAATTTTTAAAATTCTGACTAATTATGACCAGTGGAAAAATGGATAGCACTTAACATCTAGCATTTGGGTTTTAATTTTTCATCCCTCAAAAAAGGGCTGAAGGAAAAGTCATTTCTCTTTTATTTTTAAATTTTTAACTGTTAGTTACATTTGCAATACTATTTCTCTGGTATCATTTGGTTTTATACTAATTCTTTAAAATTTTCTGTTTTGTTCAATCTTTTTTTTCTTTCCAATGATGATAAAAAAGAAGAAATAAAAATCAATCAATCAAAGTAATACATAATATGGCTGGGTAAAAACTTATGAAATAAACATTTTGCAGTATTGGCCACACTTTTAACCACTAATGTTGGAGAAGACTTCTGAAAATACTTGGACAGCCCAGAAAACATACAAATGCATCATCATCATCAACAAGAACAACAACAAAATCAACCTAGAGTTCTCACTTGAGGCATAGATGACAGGATTCAAATTATTTGATTACAAATTATGAAAAAAACATACCTGTCTGAAAAAGGTTCTAAAACATGAAAGGGAAGAGAAGAAGGTGATCAGCAGGAAGATGGATGGATTCATTTACAATGCAATGAGTGTGTCATTGGAAGGTTTGAAGCAGCAGGTTAGACCCAGTTCAGAGGTGGGTTCCTACCAGTTCGGCCGAACTAGTAGTAATTTGGTGGCCTGGGTAGCTGGAACTGGCAGCGACCCAGGTCTGCCCCGTCCCTGAACCAGTTTTTCTACGGAGGCACCATCTTGATTTTGGGTTCTGCGCAGAACAATTTTCATTGCAGAAATATAATTTTTCCCCTTTTTAAACATTTTGTGCATGCACAGTTCCTTTCTAGGTGCAAACGTTTGGCATGCACACAAAATGTTTTGTGCACCGAATCGGCAGTAATGCCAGCAGCAACCCACCCCTGACCTAGATGTTCATGAAAAAAAAGTATGTGGTCAACTTAAGATTAGAGAATGTCTTGATGGTACCTAACGAAGATTTGGGTACAAAAGACGTTGACATGGTTTGCACAGGGAACTCATACAACACACCTCTTTTTAAAGTTAAAGTTAACTAATACATTTTCAGGCTCAGATGGTTTCTTCAAAAACATGGTGGCCTCCACGTCTCTGACAGTCAGTGAGTGACTATATTCATTTGTAGAAACCTGGAAAAGCCTCTGAAATTAATGGGCAGACCTAAAAAAAGGAAATGGCTGCTTTAAAAGTCTCCAAAGTAGGGTTTATATGTACTCTGCCTATAAAGGAAAACACTGCAGGAGTGTAATCAACCAGGATGCTCAAACTGCATGTCAGTGGATTCTACTCCATAAATAAAAAGATGGATAACTCACTGGAGCCCAGAAGGCCAAACCTCAAAAGCCACTCTGCCTTGCTAGGGGTGAGTTGCAGTCTTAATCCATGCCCTTTCAGCTTACAGGTGCCTGAAAAGGAGAGCAGATCTGCTTACTCTGTGGGAATGCCTTGTAACTTCCACTGATCTGTTAATATGTTACTAAATATTTCACAAATGCTATACATGTTCAGTATTATCTCATTTGAAGAAAACAACTACTACTGGCTTAACTTGTTCTCCATTTTTGGGCATTGCAAATGGAACTTTAAGGTTTCTGCTACTTAGGAAACTGAAGAGTGTATAAACACATTAAACTGCTGGGTGTCCCCTTGGTGCTGGATGATTGAAGTGGACTAAAAGCACTTGAACACAAACAAATAAATAACACAAATACATATTCTTGCTCTAAAAGATGCAACCAATTAATGTGCTTCAACTACACATCTTGCCAAATGCCTGCTTTTCACACAACAAAATTTATCCACTAAAACACTTGACATAATAAATTACTATTTCAAGGATTCCTTAGTAATATCATGGTCACTTTAATCTCATGCTGGAAATGGTCTCCTATGTTAAAATAAAACATGCATAATTAATATCAGCAAGGGGTTAATATTGGAAGCCTATATGAATTCTGTTGACCCAGAACCATAACTTAGTACGTACCACAATAATACAATTTTAAGATTAGAATTTTCTCTTTGATTGACAAATATGTGAGTGATATCATATGCAAAGCCTGATTTTGTTGTTTTATTTTCAAAAAGGAAAAAATTCATTTTGGCATTTCTCATCTTCATTCCATATAAATGGAATACTAATTTGTATAAATCTATACCAATTAGGAATTTAAATATATAGACTAATAATAGCTGAATTGAACCAAAGCATAAATAACATTCCATGAATGTGTTCCATGAGCTATACTAGTTCACAATAGGCTTTTGGGTGAGATACGGGTTACTAGTTATCATCTGTAAAGCGGTATATAAGTCTAAGTGCTATTGCTATCTTTAAAGCCTGCTTTCTCCCCCTGAAATTTCCTGTCCCAAATGGTCCCAATAAGCACAGACCAAAAAAGCAAATTGGCAAGTAATAAACCAAACGAGTAAACAAATTAAGGATGATCAGAGGTGGCATTCAGCTGGCTCGGACCAGTTCACTCGAACCAGTAGCAGAAATTGCAGGTGAGGTGGGGTGCCACCCCTCAATGTGACTGCAGAATCCCTCATCAAACAACATTGTGACCACCTGTAAATTGAGAGCATATACCGGTCCAGTATCTGTTTTTTTTTAAATATAAACGATGCTGAGCTTCAATGATTAGACAGCCTAGACTAGGGCTGTTAAAGTCGCGGCCCACGGGTTGGATGTGTCACGTGCTGGTCACGCCCACGCCCAGTTTGGCAAAGGAGAAAAATGTCCCAATACGTCATGTGATGCCACCATGATGACTTGGCTTTGGCAGCCCTGGCCTAGACATTGGTTTTTGAGCATAGGTCTTTTTAATATTTACATTTTATTACGTTTCACTAATCTAAGTGAAATATTAGTCCATGGATGATATGCCGTATGCTAAATAAATAAATCTGACCTAAATCAAACCTTAGTCCACGACATTACATCATTTAAAATAAGCAATATTATGCAAACAGAACAAAATGAAGATGTAATTCATTAGAAGAAAAAAGAGAATACAAATTAAATCTAATCTATATCTTGGCAGCCGTTCTATCATTGCAAGCAAACTGTCTTTGCTTTCCCCATATTTCTACATTGATTCAAACACCATCTTTTGTCCTTTGGTATAGTTTCAGAATTGTATCGCACAAGTAGTCCTCAATTTATGACCACAATTGGGACTAGAATGTCGTTCACTAAGTGATGTGGTCATTAAGCAAATCATCACATGACTAGATCTGATTTTATGACCATTTTACAGTTAATCAAATCATCACAGTCCTTAAGTGAATCACAGGGTTGTTAGGCTTCCCAATTGACTTTGCATGTCAGAACCTGGCTGGCAAGGTAACAAATTGTGATCACTTGATGGCAAGAAGTTGCAAATGTTGTAAACGTGAGCTGGTTGCCAATTGCCTGAGTTGCGGTTGTGTCAATGTGGATATGGCGCAATGGTCATAACTTCAAGGACAGATCCTAAGTCACTTTTACTGTAGCTGTTCTATTACCTCCAAACTCTTATTTGATGAATGCTCATAATATGACTACCTCTACATTACTTCTTAAAAAACAAAATCTTAAATTGTCTTAAATTCGAGTGGTTTTCTCTTGACACTTAAATCAAAATAATTAAATCTTCTAGCCTTGAATCTCTGATTGGAATTAAATGAAAACTGCTTCATATGCCTAATAATCACATACAATGAAATTAATAATTTCATGACTAAATTTACCTGCTGTTGATATGTTTTGATGATTCTAGGTTCTAATACTAACAAAATATTAGTTCCTATTGGTGAGGTTTTTATAAGAGTAAAATACCTGGGTTTTTAAAAATAACTGTTGTTGGAATTGGCTGGGCAAAGTTAAAACATCTATTGTAACATAAGAATAAAAAAAAACTAATTTCACCTCTAAGGGTAACAAATGTTTTATGTACAGTTTGGTAATTATGTAGAGTTCGGTGAATCAATAATCCAAAATATCTGGAAGTGATTACATTCTGTCAGGCCTGCAGCCATCTTTCTTTCGGATCTTTGGCCTGCCACACATTCTATTATTCTACTATACATTTTCTATTGTGGGAAAATGGGAGGGGAGATTGTATGGAGTTATTTACTGTGTAGCCAAAACAAAATTCTTTCTAGAAAGCCAAGGTCATCCTTTGTTTCTGCATCTGTGCACATGACTGGAACTGGATGGGTGGAACTGCCAGCATGGCAGTGGGAGATTGGACCATGTGATGGATTTGTGGGTGTTGGGCAAGTTCTTGAACTTTCAACTAGGAAAACCTGGAAGCTTTCAAATTTGGGTTTTCCCAGATGTGCCAACATGACTCTTTTAATAAATTGGAACTTTGAGCAATACTTTGCCTTGGACTCTGATTTGCTTTTGGATGCTATTTGGAACTCTGACACATTATTTGCAATCTACAATATACCAGTTAATCATGCTGATAGGATCCTTGAATAAGAAATCAATAAGCAGAGGACCTGAACAAATCAGAAGATAAAAAGGTATCAGAAAAATTGATAATGGATAGAAGTTTCTGATATGAGTCAGAGGAAGACTCTAGATTTCTCTTTTATCTAAGTTTCTATTGTAACATACATACAGAGTTGGATTCTGAGCTTTTAAAAACTTTTCCAGGACAATCAGCATTAAGGAATTTTAAAGCAGAAAGATAAAGTGTTAATGAGATGGGATATTTAAAAAGATCCACAATGTCCCATATTTAAGAAGGGTAATTTACCACTATCTGCAATTGGTTTATTTTCTCCAGTTGGTTTTCAGAATGAGTCTTTTACTGTATATCTTTTGGGACTGCAATGTGATTTAGAAAAAAAAAATATTGACAAAAATTGAGGTCAGAGTTTCACCAATTTTATTTTGAGGGAGAAAAGCAATTGTCAGTTTATTTCTGAGGAACTGCGCTTCCCATTCTCAGTAACCCAAATGGTCAAATTATGGGAGGTACCAGATACTCCCATGTAACACCTCTCCTGCGCGGGCTGCACTGGCTACCTGTGGCTTTTCGGGTGCGTTTCAAGGTGTTGACTATCATCTTTAAAGCGCTCCATGGCACAGGACCTAGTTACCTGCAGGATCGCATCCTGCCCCATACATCCCTGCGGCCGATTCGCTCTCACAGGGAGGGACTCCTCCAGGTGCCATCCACTAGGCAGTGGGCGATGCCCAGGAGTAGGGCCTTCTCTGTGATGGGCCCGACCCTCTGGAATGACCTCCCCCCCGACATTAGAATAACGACCGATCTCCGCTCCTTCCGTAAGAAACTTAAGACCCACCTGTTTAACTTAGCTGGCCTGGCCTAACTGTAGTTTTTGTGTCCCTCTAGCCTGTATGTTAAATTTTAAATTTTTCGGGATAGACTTTTTAGGTTGTTTTAATTTTTAACTATACTGTACAGCCTATCATTTAATTTGTTTTAATGGTTATTTATAATTATCTAAGTTTGTATATTGTTTTATTGTGGTCTGTACACCGCCCCGAGTCCCTCTGGGGAGAGGGGGCAGTCTATAAATTTAATAAAATAAAATAAAATTAAATTAAATGGCTTCAAGGTCTGGCAGAGAAAAAATATTGTTACTTCTCAGTGCCCTTAATTGATAAAAACATTTGTTTAAAAAAATTGCAAAGTGATTTTATCTTTTTAAGGAAACCGTATATGAGAAAAATAAAATAATTATACCATATTCTCAGAATGTGAGCTAAATTCTCAATGGAATAATAAAAAACATAGAAAACAAGTTTCCAGAGTCAGATGATTTTATTGACCCAGTTTAACCTTGGAGGGCTTATTTTAGTCTAATGTAGTTGTGCAAAATTCAAACTGATTTGGGGGCAAAAGTGTTTATGTAAATGTGAGCATAGCATCTTTCTGGCATTCCCAGTGGGTGGCTTTTTTTAAAAAGGGTGTGGCTGCTTTATAGAGTTGATTAATTAAAAACATGAAAAACATCTGGTCTTTTTTTTCCAAACGATTGTGGATGACTAGAAAGAAAATAGCTGCTATAATGCACAACAGAAAAATGCTGATATCGAGTTCAAAGCAATTCTTCCTAATCATTTTTAAAGTATGCACAGCCTTTATTTAGTCTTTTTTCTAAATGTTGTTTCCTAATGGGGAAAGAAAGAGAGGGAGCGAGAGAGAGAGGGAGAGAAAGAGAGAACAAGAGAGATAAAGAAAATTCTTCCCTATTTATACCTCCACAGCCTCTGCATGCTTCAACCATATCACTTGAATAGTTTGGGGCAGAGATGTTCAGCTGAATGTCATCCATAGTCTGATAAAACTTAAGCCCATACTGATGGTTAACCTCTCCTAGCAGTTCATGTCTGCTTTAAAAAAGTGTGGAGAAAGAGTTCAAGTCCCGTGGCATCCACATAGCAGAGGCCTAAGGATCAACTTTTCCTCCAATATCAACATTGGCTGGAAGCAACCACTGAAGAAAGACAATCCTTGAAGGATAGTGCTTCCAATGCCCAACCTTCTCAGCTGGCTCAGAGGGATCATGATTAATGATGACAAAAGGTGTTGGAAGATGAATGATGGATATTTTATCCAAGTTGCAAGTCTTCCAAAAACTATCTACAATACAAATGCAATCAATGCCATTGCAGTGTTATAGTTTGGCTTGAACCCTGAAAATTATTCAGTATATCTGGGTTTAGCTGTGACCTATTAGGGAGTAGTCAGACTATGGCCAAGCAGGTGGAACTACCCCATTTACTTTTACAACCAGCTGAACATGTCTACATGTTACCTCCTAGAACTAACCAGGAGGACAATGCATCTAACACACAGGTGGCAAGACCCTGACAAGCTCCCCAGAGCAGCCAGATTGAACTCTACCAGGTAACTGGTCCTGACTATCCCTCAGTCATCACTGTAAGAGCAGAGCTGTTAGATTGCAGCTTCAAATGGATCCAAGCAACTGTATCTGACAATTTAACCCAACAGGGACATTGGGTGGTTGTATGCAAATCAGTGGTGGGTTCCGGATCTCAGTGCAATCGGTATGGTGCAACGGGGCTGAACACCCACCACATGAACGTGTGCAGCATGCATGCACATGCACATAGCATGCACATGTTGGGGATGCTATGGGGAGCAGGATGCTCCGCGACGCCTCCCTGATGCTCCGCGACGCCTCCCTGATGCCTATGCGATGCTCCAGCTGCTCGGTAGAGCATCTCTCAGGCGCTGTACTCTCCATGCACGGAAGCCCCAAACAGCCCAAATACAGGTAAGGAGCACGGGCGGAAAGGTGGGCCCTCCGGAGCACCATATCGGAACGGTACCTGGTGCTCCCAGCAGGCACCGGTGCGCCCATACCGGGGCGTACTGTTTGTATCCCACCACTGATGCAAATGCAATAAGAATAGAAATAAGCATAAGAATGTACACATACAAAACACATACAATTCTGTTATTTGCATTGCCCTAGTTTACAAGAAAACAGCCGTAAAGCAAGTATTTTTCTTTAAATTGTCAAAGGTTAGCCATGAGCATTTAAAAAAATGATTATTAATTTGCTTTGTGATAAAAAAGAGGGCTGGATAAATGAAAACATTGACAGACCCTTAGCTCTAGCCACAGGGTGGCGAATTGCTATAAACAATTTAAAAAAAAAATTCCTGGGGCATACCTTATCCTTGAAAGTTTACCCTAATTACATGTAGTTTTGCTAATGTTTTGAGCTGCCCTTCATTCCACTCAGCCAGACCTACTCTCAGCTTCTCCAAAGAGATAGAGGAAACAGCTTCTATTCACACCTGACATCAATTTCCTTTGATGTTCGCCTTCTAAATGAAAATGCTACAGCAAAGCTGTATTTGTGAAGAGTACAGGATGCCTTAAAATGATGGAAGGTATTTTCCTCATTAAAGCAGCTATAACAGATAGTTAGATATGATGCTGTCCCTCACCTTCCTGCTAATTAATGACTATGATTGCAACCCCAAATAAGATCAGGCAATTAAATGTGGTAACATTTCAGAAGCAAAGTAAATATACAACGCTCTTTGGAATGACTGCCTGTAGATAAATAAAAGTTGATCTTAGCAACATTAACATATAAGTGTATGGTTCTAGCAGAAACTGCCAGAAGTAGGGAACACTGTAATGTTAGCTTTTAATTGAAATAGGAGATAGATGTTGGAGCAAGAGTAACACCTCATTTTTTGTAAAGTCTAATCTCATCAAATCTCAAATTTTGTGAATAAATAATATCCATTAGTAAAGATGAAAACAAAGCAAAGTCACCTCTATTCCTCTACATAAACCAATTTAAATCAAGTGCAACATCTATAATCCTGCAACTTTCTAAACAATTGTTTGGAACAGTTATAACTTTCCACTGTTCTTTTTCTAATGGAATAACATGTTTATTTTTTTTAGAATGGATTATTTGTGGAAAAGAACATTTATATAATTTGGAGTTTCTTTTTAAAGTGCCTTAAGGTCATTTGCTGAACCATACACATATATATACCCATAATGTTATCTAATTTCAGGATGAGCTGTATTATATTATGCAAAGTGCAGGAAATGGAAGAGAGCACGATGTCTGTACCTTAGTATATTGATGAAAAAAATGACAAGAGATGTGCTTTGTTCTGATTTGAATGCAACAGTGGAAGAGCAGAGTTTGCACCATGAGGTCATCAAGCAGGTGTCATCACATGTCTTCCCCAGTGGGGAAATTCAAATTTTTTCCCTACCGGTTCTGTGGGTGTGCTTGGTGGGGGGCTCATGTGACTGGGGGGCTGTGGCCAACTTTTAAAACTTTTTCTAAAAGGTTCCGATGATCAGCTGTGCCACACTATCACCGGAACATTTTAAAAACTTTTTAAAGCATTTTTTTACTATTGGTTCAGGCGAACCAGTAACATTTTTACTACCGGTTCGCGCGAACCAGTTTGAACCAGTAGCATTTCACCCTTGGTCTTCCCCTTTAAATGTTGTTCCCCTCACTAACACCCATGGGGAAGAACAAAGAAAATCTAACTAAATTTTATTTATGCCAACACCATTATTTGTCTCTCATCTTTCTATCCTTGTTTGCCACTCATCTCTATGCTGCTTTCTATGATGCTTTTTGTTTAAATTCTCAACCCTTTTTGAGATTTGCATCAACTGCATCCAAGTACAACTTTGTGAATTTTCCTTCTTTTCCCTCCATTCATTTTTTTTATTTGTTGCTTTTGAAGTTCATTCACATTCACCTTCTTTATATAAAGAAACCACTTCAATGTATTCCTTTTTTTTACTGATAGCCCATTTTTTTATTTTAAATTACATTCATTCAGCACTCCTTCAGCACACAATTATTTCTATTAATCTTTTAGTTTCCTCTGACAGATGCAAGTCTCACACCCATGTAACAAAGCGGACAGGAACTCACTCTTATTCACTGTCATTTTCACTTCTTTCAATGTAAATCAGAACACTTACTTCTATTTTCCGTCAGTACCTGCACATCTTAGGTTTTCTCCATTTCCTCATCTTTAGTAAACTGTCTGCCTAAGTGTACAAAATGATCTTTTTCAACAGCCTGCCATTGTTCATTGCATTTTCTCTGAAGTCTTCCATATTTTAATTTTAATGCATTTTTTTTTCAGTTCCATTCTCTGTGTTGCATGATACAAGCCTTCTGACATTCACGGTAACTTATTTGGGTTCTCATCCCAAAATATGCATCATCTACCTTCACTCAAATTTTAACAAATATAGCTTCAACATCACAGTTCCGTATGCCATTTATCCATAAGCAGTGGCAACTGGACTGGGTATCAAAACAAGGAAAAATGGCAGCTTTAATGTTTTGATCCTCTTCTCATCCCTTTGCATGTGTTTTGATAGGAGTTCTGTATATGTTTTGCATGTGTTTTGATTAGGAGGGAGTCCTGATCCTTCCAAAAAGTAGAAATTCCATCCAGGACAGATACACTATCTCAGCGACGGCTAACCTTTTCTGGACTGAGTGCCCAAAGCATGCACATGCACATGTGTGCATGGTGCCTGTCCCCTGTGCATTCATGCACAGCTTCCTGCATGCCTACCATGCATATGCATGCACCCCCCTGGCACGTGCCCATGCACATGCACTGTAGAGACCCAAAGACCAGCTGGCTGGCTGGAGGCACACATGCATGCGTGGTGGAGCTGACTGGGGCAATGGCTTACGTGCCCTCAGAGCAGGGATGGGTTCCTGCCAGTTCTCACCTCTTCTATAGAAGAGGTTCCACAAATCTACAGTGCCGTTTAGAACCGGTTCCAGCTCCCTCCCCTCGCCCGTCCGCACATCATCAAGGTGAAGAGCGAGAGGAGGAATTCTGGGAGTTGAAGTCCACAAGTCTTAAAGCTGTCAAGTTTGAACACCCCTGGGGGTTTTTTTCTAAAGGGTTAGGGGTGCAAGGGTCTTGTAACTTGACAGCTTTAAGACTTCCGTGCTTCAAATGCCAGAGTTTCTGAGCCAATATTTGGGTTGCGAAGCAAGACTGTTGTTAAGTGAGTTTCACCACATTTTACAAGTTGTTTGTTTGTTTGTTTGTTTGGATTTATATGCCGCCCTTCTCCAAAAGGACTCAGGGCGGCGTACAACATTAAAAAACATACATCCCAAAAGTTTAAAAAAAATTAAATCCATATCCAAAAACAAACCAAATTAAAAGGTTTGGCCTTTTGGCCATGCCCACCCAGTCACATGACCGGCAAGCCACTCCCACAAAGCAGGCCACACCTACAGAAGAGGTTCTAAAAAATTTTGAAACCCACCACAGCCTCAGAGAGGATGCTGTGTGCCACCCCTGGTACACATGCCATAGGTTTGCCATCACGACACTATCTGTTTTCCAAATCCTGGAATAATCTCTAACAAAAGTTATATCTTAATAAGATTCAGAGATGCTGCTTGCTCACCATTTCACTCAGATTTTGACTTAGGACCAGCATAGTGAATCCAAGATTAAAAATATAAACACCCAAAATTGTCAGTTTTGCTTTAAAATTTCATCAGAACAATCATGGTGGTCAAACATGGGATGGTCTGAGAGAACAAAATGAAGTTGGGAGGGTCACAAAATAGGCTGGGAAATAGGCTCCAGATCTATAGGATACAGGGAAAGTGTCACATCATCACTATCCCAAAAACTGCTATTGTTCCCAATTTGTCAACCAAACTCTATTTTAGTGCTCAAGGCTAAAAGTAGGATCACCATGAAATATTAATATTTTGTATATTAAGCCATACGTCTAACTGTGATATAATATTGTCTGTATGCTTTGGGTTAAGGAGTGGCTGGGGACATATTTATACTGCAATTAAATTAAAAGGCAGCTTTGCCATACTCAGTAACCTCCAAAGTGAATGACTTTGTGAAATAGAAGGTTGTGTTTAAGATATAATATGTCCATTCAAGTTCCATATTCATGTTCACCAAATAAATGATCCTGTGCAAATAAGGCAATATTTGTTTCATACCAGCATTGAAAAAAAAAACCAAAGTAAATGGTTTAATTATACACAGAAATATGTTGTTAATATTAAGTAAACCTAGAAATAATGTAGAAAAATGGATTCAACTTGCAGAAGTAAATCTCTCTCTTTTTATTATTACATACATTTTGGATTTGGGATTTTAAAACAAGGACACACACATGCATGCACGCACACACAACTTATATTTTGAAATATAGAAGACATGGTCATTTAATTATATTTTACTATATTCTCAATGTTAATGCTTTCTTTTTGGCTGCAACAACAGCTATAAAAATGTCTCCAGCGTTATAAGACTGGGAAGGCATTTAGGAAATCATAGCAGAGAATGAAGATGTGGACTATAATAATAGGTCCTCATTAATGGCCCAGCCTCATCTAGGAACAAAATCTAAGGTAAACTGTGGCAGGATTTCACTGAAGCCAAGACTTTTTATTTTATTTATTTATCAATCTTGTATGCTGCCTAGCTTACCATCTTTAATCATTGAATCTCTGGGTCATAAAGCAGAAGACATATAAAAACTTTGACAGGCAACAACAAGTGGCTGAATTTAAGACAATGAATTCTAACAGATTGCATCGAAACTTCTGCCTCTGCCATCAGTGCTGGGTTTGTATCAGTTTCACTACCAGTTTGCTCACGTGTGTGCGCATGCTCTCTCGTGTGTGCATTGCTTCTGCACATGGGCATGCATGGAAGTGTCCAGGCAGGTGGGCAGAGCCTGCCACAGCCGCCACTACTGATTAGGACAAACCTGGCTGAACTGGGAGCAACCCACCTCTGATCTGCATACCAAACATGTTCATTTATCCATACAACACAACAAAAGAAAACAAGCACAATCCGGGATAAGGAAGATATGTCATTTCACTGACTCACAGCATTATCAACAGTGATGAATATCAAGATTATTGAAATTTCCATTTAATATTTTGCTTCCTTCTGTGGAACAGTCATTTTGCAATCTGAGATGCAAGATAGGAGATGTGACCTTAGAGGGGAGGGGAATAGTTAGTTGACATTTTCAGGGAGAGCTGAAAGAGAACGTGTTAGGGTATAGAACAGAGGTGGGTTGCTCTTGGTTCAGGCCGGATCGGCAGAACCGGTAGTAGCAGTGGTGGGAGACTCCACCCACCCGCTTGAATGCTTTTGCACATGCATAGAAGTGTCACACACCCATGAGAGCATGCCCAAAATGGTAGTAAAAAGATTAGCAACCCACCTCTGGTGTAGAAGGCAAGAGAAGAGAGGTTCCTCTGTGATTTCAGTCCTATAAAATGCCTAGCAAATGTACCAAATTTTTAGATGGTGTCTGACAAGGTCTTCTTCCTTTTTTATCACTAGTTCTCTTGGAACTTGATGAAAATAAAATACTTTCAAAATTATATTCAAGACAGTTCCTTAGAAATTCTCATGGGTGAAGTGTTTGCATTTAGTTAGGTAAGGGCCTAAGGGTAATCCCAACTTCCCTTGCATAATTGTCTCTCTAGCAGTCTCCAGTCTTGCTGACTTCAGGATTCAGTTATGACCCCAAGGAGGACAACTCTTCCCATTGGCTTTTTCAGGAATAATGTTAACATCATGACAGAGAAGAAATCATGCGCTTGAAAAATTGTTGGTAAATTTGACATTCTGCTACCAGAAATATTGGGTAAAACTTTGGAAGTTTGTGCAAAGTAAGTGTAAAAATGTTTACATATATTTTCATCATCATCATCATCATCATTATTATCATTATTTGTTAATCTTTGGTGAGATTCATAACCTTTGGGGCTGGTTGGTACTTCAACAGATCGAGTCTTAACCAAGGACCTAGGAACTGATCATCATCATCATCATCATCATCATCATCATCATCATCATCATCATCTGGTTAATCTTTAGTAAGATTCACAGCCTTTGGGGCAGGTTGGTAGCTCAACAGCTCGAGTCCTTACCAAGGACCTGGGATAGGCAAATCTAGATGTTTGATGGTGTTACAGATATCGTCGTAGGATGGAATCAGTTCCAAGTTAAGCTGCCTTCTGCAATTGACTGATGGCAAATTTGTCAATGCCTATGGTGTTCAAGTGGTGCTCCAGTTGTTTTGTGACTGCACCCAAGGTGCTTATTACTATTGGTACTAGCCTTGCTTTCTTTGCCATAGTCGTTCTATTTCTACTTGTAGGTCTTTGTATTTTGTTATCTTCTCCAGTTCTTTCTCTTCTATTCTGCTGTCTCCTGGCATTGCCACATCCACTATCCAGACTTTTATTGTCCTTTTTTATCAACAACTGTTAAGTCCAGGGAGTTATGTGGCAGGTGCCTGCCTGTCTGGATTCTGAAGTCCCAAAGCAATTTAACTTCTTCATTTTCTATGACTTTGATTAAGTTGACAAAGGCCAATGGTGACTTGGACTTGAATAACACCACAATTTCTCCCAGCCTGCAGTACTATAAGACAGAAGAGTGAAGAATTTGCAGACACAGATAGAAATATTTGAACAGGACATTTTTAATGATACTTTTAGAAAGTGTTACTCTCAAAATATAATCTAAACAGAAGTCCTACTCAAAAACAGAAACTTCAACAAGACGAAAGAGACTTGTGTTTCCCAAAGCAAGAATCAATGCCAGAATGTGTTTGCACTCAATCTTACCATCTGGTTTCAATGCCATTTTTAATTTTAAAAATATGATATAAAAATAGATGAAAAGAGCCTCTAAGCAGATGCAAAGTGCATTTCTCTCAAGACCAAATAATTGCCAAGAGTTTCTGAACTGAAAGATTATGGAGAGAGTTTCTTCATATAAGAATGGGATGCGTCTATATTTACTTCAAACCTGGAATTTCCTTTCATAGGAATAAAACATTGGCAAGCAAAAAGAGAAATCATTTCTCATTCAAATATCTTCCTAATATCGTAAGATCCTCCTTCCTATGCTTATTTCTGCTTTTAGGCACATCCTTTCTTTAATATAGACATCTGTGGAATTCCCCAATATTTGTCAGTATCCCTTCTGACTGCAACAGTGGAACTGCATCTCAGGAGACTGGTATTAAAAAAGAGGAGGTTACTGTTATTTTCCAAGTCCTGGGAAATGTCCTTCTGGAGTGGCATTTCACCAATACATCAGATGTCAGATGCTTAAAAAAAGTTTGAAGCTTAGACTGCCACTTGAAACTGACTAGCTGATTAATTTTACTTAGCACATATCTAGCATGGAAAGGCATGCTATGCCTCAAGCAGTGTAAATGTCCCAATTAGATGCATGACTGATTTTGATTTGGTTCATTATTTATTCACCATACTGGCTATAGGGCTGCCTGTCTGATTAAGTCTTTGTACACAACTCCATCCCAGTTGTGATTGGACAAACACAAAGCATAATAAAAGCCCACTGTTAAGCTCACTGCAGTCTATAGTCTTCTGTGTGTCAGTGTGTAAGGAGAAAGTAACTAGACATTTTGAGAATTTGGGTTTGAAACGTTGGGCCCACTGAGATATTATAATGAAATTATTCTTAGAATGCTCTTTATTATTTAAATGAATAAACCTTCTTGAAAATAAAAGGACTGCATTTCAAATTGTAGATAATGCCCTTAATTGTAATATATTGCTTGATTCAAAATGTCTTTAACAGATGCCTTAGCTTCAGATTTCTTTCTCTGTCTCTCCGTCTCCCTCCCTCCCCCTCCCTCCACCCTATCTCTCTCACACACACTTGTTGCAATAATTCCTAAAATGCTACTTTTGCAATTTTGAAATATTGGAATATGCTATATAAATGTTACTTGCTTTATCAAGGCCAGTCAATCATCCTATCCCCATTGCCCTGTGGCTCCTATTATTAGCAGCCATCTAGGGAGGGCAGTTAACTTTGTTCTGAACTCCTCTTTTCCTATCAAAGATGTGACATTGATGTAGGTTTATGTCAATCTTGCAGAGTATTCCATACAAAACACACAGACAGAAGTACTAGCTTTAACTTTATAACATCTTGCAAGTCTTATATCTCTGACCCCTTTCCTTTACAGATGAAGAAACTAGGGAGGGATTCTTTTGAATTGTATGCCAATCACCCATTGCTTCTTCAAGTTCAGCTGCCCCTTATCAGACTATTGTCTGGTGTCTGTGACTCTTCCTTGGTCCCCTAAGGTCCTTTCCACATTCCATTACAGGTTTCCTCCTGCAGTTTTAAAGTTTTCTTCTTTCCCTTTATGTTTCCTTGGTGCTCCTTCTCCATTTGAGCTGGTGTACTTGTTTTCATTACAGGCTAATTCTAATGGTACATTGTCTACTTCACAGAAAAAGAAATGTTTCCTCAAGTGATTGCCAACAGTATATATTTTTTAAAATACTCTTTTTTCCTCTGAATGATGTCCCTTTCCTTAAGCTATTATTCTCTCTCTCTCTCTCCCCCCTCTCTCTTTCTCATACACACACACACAAAACACTCCTAGTAAAGATACTTCTAGAAAACATCAGCATGATAGTAAGAAAGACTTTATTTTAAAGCTGATTGTTATGCCTACACATACACATGTACATATACTCACACAAAGATATATATATATACACACACACACACTATCATATATATTCAGAAAGATAGAAGAAAATGTATAAATTCAATTCAGGTTGAATACATGTGTGTTTTGATACTTCAATCTGAATTGAATTTATACATTTCTTCTTTTTCTCTTTCTGAATACCGTGTTTCCCCAAAAATAAGACAGGGTCTTATTTTCTTTTGCCCCACAAAATATGGCCTTGGACTTATTATAGAGGGAGGCTTATTGCTTTGGGGTTGCCGGGCAGCTTCTTCCTTGCTAACTGGCTCCCGAAGAGCCAGGCACAGCCTCAGGGGCGAAGCAACCATAAGGTGACCATGCTTATGAGCAGCCGCCTGGCAAGCCCCCTCTTCAGCCAGGCAGAGTGCCATTCACTAACCTAGGGGGTATCCCTAAGACTCCAAGCCACGTGGCATTCTGCCTGCCCCCCAGCTCCTGCAGCTTGGCACATTCAGGATACCCCCTAGGTCAGTTCATGGAGCTCTACCCAGCTGGAGAAGGGGGTCGCGTGAGCACCTGTTCCACCCTCACCGCGCTCTGAGCATAACGTCTTCTCTGGCTTCCAAACTCCAAAACTCGGCTGCTGAGTCTTCCAGCAGCGCCACTCTAGGAGTGCGCTCTATGGTTGTGGGCCGACTGCCAGACAGAGAGTCTTCTGGACAGAGAGTCTTCCAGCAGCCAGCCCACAACCATAGAGCGCACACCTGGAGCGGCCACTACTGGAAGACTCGGCAGTCGTGTTTTGCAGTTTGGAAGCTGGAGAAGAAGTTATACTTGGAGCATGCCAGGGGGAGGGAACAGGCGC
The DNA here is from genome assembly GCF_964273705.1 of Natrix helvetica. Taxonomy (NCBI): domain Eukaryota; kingdom Metazoa; phylum Chordata; class Lepidosauria; order Squamata; family Natricidae; genus Natrix; species Natrix helvetica. The sequence goes on from NC_138549.1 coordinate 34,080,022, forward strand.
TCGCGCAGCCCCTTCTCCAGCCGGACAGAGCTCCATGCATTGACCTAGGGGGTATCCCAAATGTGCCAAGCTGGGAGGCGGGCAAAGCGCCACGTGCCTTGGCACCTTAGGGATACCCCTTAGGTCAGTGAATGGTGCTCTGCCCGGCTGGAGAGGGGGTTTGCCGGTCGGCTGCTCATGAGCATGGTCACCTCATGGCTGCTTTGCTCCTGAAGCTGTGCCCGGCTCTTCAGGAGCCCACTCACAAGGGAGCAGCTGCCCAGCAATTCCCCCCTCCGGCTAGGCAGAATGCCACTCCCCAACCTAGCAGTATCCCGAAGGCCAAGCAACGTGAGCGCCTACCCCCCTGGCTCCCACGTCTTGGTGCCTTCAGGATACCGCTAGGTCGGTGAGCGGTGCTTTGCCTGGTCGGAGGGGTGTATGTGTGTACAGGGGGCTTATTTTCAGGGGTGGGCTTATATTTTTGCCCACGCAAAAAATGTGGCAAGGAGTTAGTTTCAGGGCAGGTTTTATTTTTGGGGAAACATGGTATATATGATAGTATGTACATATACGCACACAGATACATATATTCTATTCCTGCATACACACACACACACACACACACACACACACACACACAGAGAGAAATACACACATATAAGTGAGAAAGGAAATAAAGATGGAAAGTTGCTTTCCGGGAAAGAAAAAAAGAATTGCCCCATGGAAGATGTGGTAGCCTTCTGTGTGGATTGAACACTTTGCAAACTGTGGCCTAACTGGTTTGCTTTGGACAGAACTTTCTTAAGCCATCAAGCTGGCATGAGCAGAGATCAAGAGCAACATAAAGGTGCAATGCAGATATGCCCCTAGCCCTCGGTCTTCTTCCAGAAGCTGAAATTGCCTGGCAAACTTGTTTTCTTCCTTTTCTTTGATCCTTTCAAAAATTTCCTTCTGTGAAAAAGACCTTAGGCAAAACTCATGTTCTAACTTTATTTCATATTCTGCTGTTGGTGCATATGGCTGATCACCAGTTTCAAGGTAATGAGAGACACACTGCAATTTCAAGGGTATATTGCAAACAGTTCGGCAGAGTAGATTTTTAAAAAAAACTTCTGATGAAGTTTTGTGCAGCAACAAGAGCCAATAAACTTTATGACAAGCTTCCTTCTTTTTATTAGAACTCGTACAGGAGTGCAACTCCATGTTTTCTATCCTAGATTTGTTCCAGCTTCTGTGAATTTACCTGACACTGCCAGGATAAAACACCCTCCACAACCCATGCTCACACCTTTGAAGAAAAGACTGCTGACTCAGAAGCCATTTTTCATCCTCAGCTGCTGTTATCTACTGTTCAGAAACTTGATGAATATCAAAATGAATTTCAAGACAATACCCAGGAGCTGAATAAAGATGAAGATTGACTGATGTGACTGACAGATAGCTGATATCCATTAGAGAGCCTATACACTCTAGTTATAGAGTAGAAGAGCAACACAATGCCCCCCACTAACCTCTTTGCCAGAGTTTGGGTGGGCAAATTACAAGAATAGGAAAAAATAGCTTTCCTTTGGAAAATATTGGCTCCCATACTCATTCATCATTCACAATCACATCCAATCCAATGACATGCCAAGTCAACAATAAAGGGAGGTGTCCTGATTGTATGACTAGCACTTCAGAATTCTTTCTGCTGTACTGCTCCTCAAATTTTCATGCTCTATGTAGATCCCTCTCATATGCCTGTTCTTGAAATTAAATTAATGAGGTTTAGTGTAGCATTTAGATCCTTAGTAGAATGGTGTGGGTGGAAATTAAGAATCTGTTGGAAGGCATAGGATAACCCTTGGGCATAATATGAAACTGGGAAGTGGTATGTTGTATTGCATGGAAGGACCAGCATAACCTTCAGAGATGATATGAAGCTAGGGAGCAGCTTGTTATTGTGTTTCTATGCAGAAGGCTATTTATTTATAATGTAGATTCCACAAATCTTGTCCACTCTGCATTACATTAGGAAGAGTAAAACAGCATAACACCAAAAATTATTACAAAGGAACTGAAAGCTGGTTGATATGAAGTATAACCCATAATCTATTTCACTTATTTATCAGCACAGGTAAATACAATACCAAAGCCCAAAATCACCATCGACAGAAAAAAGAACATGACAATATAAATTAGCAAAGAATGGAATTTAATGAGTAAATGGAGATGGCTCCAGTCTGTGAGCCCTTGACTATTATTCAATTTCATTGTGCCCCATTTTGCTACTGTGTTTTCCCGAAAATAAGAGAGGGTCTTATTTTCTTTTAAACCCTGAAATAAGCGCTTGGCCTTATTTTCGGGGAGGTTTATTATTTTTGAGGTGCAGGAGGTGGTGAGCATGGTCACCTCATGGCTGCTGCTGTGTTGCAATATTTTGGGAGAGGGCTTATTTTTGGGGGATGGCTTATTTGACTGCATGCACTCAAAAGCCCGATTGGGTTTATTATCTGGGGAGGTCTTATTTTCAGGGAAACAGGGTATCTCCTTTCAACATTTCTGACAGAGTCACCTGCTGAGACTCTTCTTCATGAAGGTTGGTCCCTAAACAGTTTGGAAACAGGATAGCGGATAATTTCACCTTTCAGCTCTTGTTCAGGACAAAGATTGTCAAAGAAGGTCCTTTTCTGTGTGCTCAAAAATATACAGGTATATTATGGCTCCTTATATGGATCTTCACTGTGAGCAGTCTGGATGGTCCTTCTCTGCCCACATTTAATTACCTGTCTCCTCAGCCAGGTCTTTCCTTCATTAAAGTTGGGTCGGTGATTTCTGCCTTCCCTTGTGCTTTTCCTTCTGCCAACATTTTAAATGGTGTGTAGAATGTGTTCTATTAATAGTATTTTAAACTTACAGTTGTATTATTATATTTAGAAAATAAGCTGGAAAACTGTGGATCAAGGCAGAGATCGAGAAAACTGAGATTTACCAAAAGGAATAGTCAGTGAAAGTATGGCATAGGCCGCACATTATGGTTCAGAGAACAATGAAAAAACAAAAAAGCAATCTGAAGACAAAGACCTCAAAAGGACAACATTTTTAAAAGCTAGAATCTTATCTATCAACTGAACAGGGCTGAATTCAAGGACACTGAATTCTAGTGTGGTTTCTAAAATCTGACTACCTTAGAAGTGCTTCCAGTTTTGATGTTTCATCCACTTAAGCATTTTAGAAGGAAGAATGCACTTCAATTAACTTACCATGCACCCAATGTTTAAGTGTACAAGTAAGTATAAGGATTCCTAACCCACCCACCCTCTACTACTCCATTATATCATAGTGGTATACAGAATTTTCTTTAGCTGTGAAAATCTTGTACAAGCAGAACAAGAAACAATGGATGTAAACTAATTAAAGAGAGGATAAACCTAGAAATAAGGAGAAATTTTCTAACAGGCGAAATAATAAGTGGAACGGCTTGCCTTCAGAAATTTCCGGTCTCCAACATTTGAAGTTTTTAAGAAGAGATTGGACAACCGATTGTCTGAAATGTTGTAGTGTCTCCTACTTGAGCAAGAGCTTGGCTAGAAGACCTCCAAGGCCCCTTCCAATTCTGTTATTCTGTTAAAGCAGTACACATGACTTTTCAAAAGGGTATTTCCCCCAGGTGTTCATTTCCTTTTCAAAAGCTTGATTGCAAATCACAGAATATCTGAGCTTTCATTTGGAAGTTCTGTTTCTATTTTGTAATGTAAATCTTATGCAGTTAAGATGAAAGAAGAAAGTTTGATGTTGTTATTCTGTTTGAATTGCAATAGGACCAGTGAAATTACTTTTTATGCTGTCTCACCTTGATATTTTACTATCAGTAGGGTGGAGAGTAAATTTTAAAGTATATTTATGAGAAATCAGGTTTGCCTTTAAGTCTCAGAGGAGCTTGTGATCCTGAATTATTTTTTTTAGTAAATTGCTGATTTTCTTGAGATATTCATGCCATTCCATTTTTGACCAACAAGCCAGATCATACTGATATATTTTTTAAACAAAGATGCAGCTGTTATTGTTAGCCTGGCCAATATTTGTGCTGTGGCTTGTTGAATCTGGCCAAATGAGCCATTAGGAATTGGGTTAATGACAAATTATTTAAGCCTCAAGATTTTTCAGAATCCAAAGTTTGATAGGATCTTGCCACACATTTTGTTCTACTTTGTTATACTCTTATTCTGAATATGAATGACCCTAATAAAGAGTTGACTGTATTATAAGTATTGAAAGTATTTTTTGCAAGCTAATATCTATGCCTTCATTTTGGTGTTATTGGCAAGCAACTATAAGCTAAGAAATAACCAGCTAATTAAGCCTTTCTTGTTGCAAATTACAGAAATGTTTTTGCCATCTCTAGAAGGAATCACAGTTCCTAAAGCATGAGGTCCACCAATCTCACAGAACCCTTTTTTAACAAAAATATTCCAGGCAACACTAAAGGCATATTTTGAAGCGTGCCTGGGTCCCATCATCCCCCACAAAATAAAGACAAAAGCAAACATAAGTTTCAAATAATATTCTATGGAGTTATTTCATTAGTGTGTGCAATATAACATACGTTTTGTTTTGTTTTTTAAAATTTTTTTATTTGTTTTTTAAACAAGGAGAAACAAACATAAAAATAAAAAAAAACCATCTTCCATTACAAATTGTAGAAAGTGTGTCAGTTAGTTACAGTATTTCCATGCATCTCTTCCATAAGCAGTCACCACCTGCTTTTCATATCAAATCACATATTTTAAATTCATCTATATTCATATATATCACAATTATTATATCTCAACCTTAATTTGACTGTAATTGTTTTTACGTCCTTTATATATACAGTAATATTCAAAATGTAGAATAGGATTATAGGATAACATTCCATTAAATCATCCTAAAATCATCCAATCACAATACATCTTTATAACATATTCTAGATAAAGCTTTTAAATCTCCTCTCATAATCTCCATATATTGTTTATATAAAATTTCATATTATCAAACTAATATATCTATATGTATTGTTATCATTATTAATCATTATTTAACTATATCTATTGTCACTTCATTTTATACATACTACTAGTAAACTAACTTTAGCTTAATTTTTATTATACATTTTCATTGCATCAACCTGTATCCCTCCAGCAATAGTACGGTCTTATATCTCTTGCTATTTGTAGCATTAATGTTCTAGTTACTTTCTTAATAAATCTTGTATAAACCTCCCTTGGCAACATGCTGTTCCTTTTGTATCTCACAAAAGCTTGAAACCCAACATCTGCTCTTTCCATCAGCTTATCATTGGTTATAACTAGTGCTTCAATCAAGATTTCTCTCCTTATTTCCATCAATTTTTCTCTCTTTTCTTCTTCTGTGCTTTGAAGTCTGGGGTAGAGTTCCAATCCATCCATCTCCCCTTTCCATATTCTGCTCTTGCCATTACCAATCATGCTCACTTTGTTGTCAGAATCCACAGTTTTCTTATCTCTTTGCTCATTTTTTTCTTCCATCTTTTGAACTCTGTCCTCCACTTTCTTCATTTGGTAAACATCCTCAGTTTCTCCATCAGATTTTTCTGTTTTGTATTCCATATTCTCCAATCTCTTTTCAATTCTTTCTGTCACAACTAATAGATTTTGAATTTCAAACATAATCATTTGCAATGTTACAGTTTCTTTTTCCTGCTGGGCCATTCTTTCAATTTTGCAGATACTGCCACTATAGGATTCAAGGCTATTTTAATAAGCTTCAAACAGGTTCATTTATTATCTTTCAAGTCAAAATGTTGTCTTCCGTCCAATAGCTAGTGATAGAACTCCCAAAAGGCACCTGTATAAACAAATTATGCTCTTCCTACTCTCACTGTCAGTAAACAAGCTGAAAGAACCTTGAATCTCAAGTGATCAAAGAGAAAGAAGAAAAACAATGTATCCAGCCTCCAGCCTTTAAGTGGCAGTGTAACTGCTTTTCCTCCTGTTGTTACAACCCTCTTTATAATCCTTCTTATTTTCTTCTTTATATTCCAAGCTTAAGAAAGGGGGAAAAAAACCCTTAAATGGAGATCAAAAACAATCCAATTAATTCAATCAAGCATTATTAAAAAAAGGAGAATTTTAATCCATAGCTATAAGCAAAAGTGAAAAAAAGAAGAAAGAATTTATCCATTCAGTTTAAAAATTAGGGAGTCCCTGCAAAAGTTCTATCCATGAAAAAAAGAAATTAGAAACTGGATAACACACAAAGTTCAATGCAGATCAATCTCGCCGCCTACAGTGTTTTGTCTTCAATCTTAACTTAACTTAATTTTTTTTCTTGGGTAGTCTCTTCCTCTAATAAGACTACCCCTTGCCATCCACCACCTACCACCCACCGCCCCCACCTCTTGATTGTCATCTAACCAACCTATCACCATCACCCCCCCCCATCTAAGACTAATGACTGGACTATTCTGTTTTGCTGCAACCATGCTTTTCAAATTTTTACTGGATTATGACAACTTCAGCATAGACCCTAAGCCCCGACGACGAACTCTTTTAACACTCTATGTATTTAAGGTCAGACCTGATCCTACTGCGAGAGTCCCCCCTCTTGCAGGTGTGGCCCTCCGCCCTTAAGAGGGCCCACCTTGATGACGGATTTATTAATCCCGAGAGGTGGAGGAAGCGGAGACTTAGGGGTTTTTTAGTTAGTTGTTTTTTAAAAATTTGTAGGGGTGGGGGTTCAGGGGTTGTCGGGCGGGTGGGTCAGATAAGGAGCGATGTGAGAGCCGGGCCTCCAGGTGTGGTCGCGAGCAAAAGGAGCGGAAGGGAGGAGGAGGGGGAGGATATCATTCCTATACAGGGCTCTTTAATTCCAACGGTCGCAGGGAGGGGCAGATACGAAGACAGATTAAGAACTTACAGTCGGTTGGGAGACCGTGGTTGCTGGTTACACCCGGTCGCTTGTACCAACCCCCGCGTTCTAGGTGGTCAAGAGTTACAGACCCAAGGCCTGAGGCTGTTGTTATGCAATGCGAGGTCCGTTGTTAACAAGGCCCCCCTCATTCACGATCTAATTTTAGAGGGGGAGCCGGACCTCGCGGGAATAACGGAGACCTGGTTGGGCCACGAGGGAGGTCTTCCCCTCGTGGAAATGTGCCCACCAGGCTACCGAGCATTTCACCAGCCCCGGGCCCAGGGAAGGGGCGGTGGGGTGGCAGCAATTATTCGGGAGGACTTAGAGCCGAGGGAGTCTACTGTGCCACAGACGTCCGGATGTGAATCCCTTGTTGTGAAATGGAGCCCTGGGAGACAGTTGGGCCTGCTGATAGTATACCTGGCTCCTCGCTATACATCAGCGGCCCTGCCCGAACTCCTCGAGCTGATCGCATCGGTGGCGGTTGAGACCCCCAAACTTTTAGTGATGGGGGATTTTAACCTGCCATCGATGGGAGAAGCATCAGAGGGGGTTCGGGAGTTCATGGTTTCCATGACAGCCATGGACCTGACTCAAATGATTCAGGGCCCGACACATGAGGGAGGACACACTCTGGACCTTGTTTTTGTCTCTGGCCAGTGGCTGAGTGATCTGGGAGGAGGGGACTTAACCATCACTCCCCTGTCATGGTCAGATCACTCACTCCTTCGTCTTGACTTCCCTGGTGCTACCTCCCGCTGCGGGGAGGCGGAACCGGAAAGTACCAGATGGTTCCGCCCCAGGCACCTGATGGAACCTGATAGGTTCCAGACGGAGCTTGGGCCACCTCCTGTAACCTTGACCCGCCCCCGGGTAGAGGACCTGGTGGTCACATGGAATAATGCGACTACCGGGGCCTTGAACCAGGTGGCACCTTTGCGGCCTCTCCGGCGGCAACGATCCACCCTGGCCCCTTGGTTTACCGAGGAGCTAAGGGTGATGAAATGCCGCAAGAGACGTCTAGAGAGTCGTTGGAGATCCTCTCGCTCCGAATTTGATCGAACACAGGCACGAGCCCATTTAAGGACGTACCTTGTGGTATTGAGAGTGGCCAAACGCCAATATTGTGCCACTCTCATTGCATCCGCGGAGAACCGCCCTGCTGCCCTGTTTCGGGTGTCCCGCTCCCTCTTGTTTCAGAGGCCGCGGGAGGCCCCTCTACAGGGCAGGGCAGAGGAATTTGGTAAATATCTGCAGGATAAAATCGCTCAAATCCGGAGGGATTGGGTCCCTGTCAGTGTTCCAATGGAGACGTCCATGGCGAGTCTTGAGGAATCGATCTGGGAGGAGTTTGACTTGGTTGCCATCGAGGATTTGGACAGAATGCGTGGACGACTGCGACCCACCACATGTTTATTGGACCCGTGCCCCTCCTGGCTTGTACTGGCATCCTGGGAGGTTACACGAGACTGGCTCCTGGGCCTAGTGAATGCTTCGCTGAGCGAGGGGTCTCTCCCGGCCGCCTTGAAAGAGGCGGTGGTGAGACCCTTGCTCAAGAAGCCTTCCCTGGACCCTTTGGAGCTGGCCAATTATCGTCCTGTCTCCAACCTTCCCTTTTTGGCGAAGGTTGTAGAGAGTGTGGTGGCCTACCAGTTTCCACGACATCTGGAGGAAAATGATTATCTAGACCCGTGCCAGTCCGGCTTCCGCCCCGTCACAGCACGGAGACGGCCTTGGTCGCGTTGGTGGATGATCTCTGGAGGGCCAGAGATAGAGGTTGTTCCTCTATCCTGGTCCTATTAGACCTCTCGGCGGCTTTTGATACCATCGACCATGGTATCCTGCTGCGCCGGCTGGAGGGGTTGGGGGTCCAGGGCACCGTTTTGCGGTGGTTCGGCTCCTACCTTTCTGACCGGACGCAGCGTGTGTTGGCAGGAGAAGAGAGGTCGACCCTACGCCCCCTTACTTGTGGGGTACCACAGGGGTCGGTCCTCTCGCCACTCCTGTTCAACACATATATGAAGCCGCTGGGTGAGATCATCCGTGGTTTCGGGGTGGGATACCATCTGTACGCTGATGATACTCAGCTGTACTTTTCCACCCCGAACCACCCCAACGAGGCCATCGAAGTGATGTCCCGGTGTGTGGAAGCCGTACGGATCTGGATGGATGACAACCGACTCAGGCCCAACCCCTCCAAGACGGAGTGGCTGTGGGTACCAGCTCCCCGGTTCAGCCAATTAATTCCATCATTGGCCATTGGGGGCATTCAACTTGCCCCCGTGGAGCGGGCGCGCAATTTGGGCGTCCTCATGGATGCCCGGCTGTCCATGGATGACCATGTGACAGCCATGGCAAGGGGGGCATTCCACCAGGTTCGCCTGGTGCGCCAATTGCGCCCCCTACTGGACCGGGACGCCTTACGCACAGTCACTCATGCGCTGGTGACGTCTCGCTTGGACTACTGTAACGCTCTCTACATGGGGCTTCCCTTGAAATGCACCCGGAGGCTACAGTTTGTCCAGAACGCAGCCGCGCGGGTAATTATGGGGAGTACTAGGTACTCCCATGTGACACCGTTCCTGCGCGAGCTGCACTGGCTTCCTGTGGTCTATCGGGTGCGTTTCAAGGTTTTGATAACAATCTTTAAAGCGCTCCATGGCTCAGGACCTAGTTACTTGCGGGATCGTATTCTGCCCCATACATCCCTGCGACCAATCCGCTCGCACATAGAGGGCCTCCTCCAGGTGCCGTCCACTAGACAGTGTCGGGGGGCGGCGCCTAGGAGTAGAGCCTTCTCTGTTGCGGGCCCAGCCCTGTGGAATGACCTCCCTCCGGATATTAGGAATACCTCTGACCTCCGCTCCTTTCGTAATAAGTTTAAGACCCACCTATTCCAAGTAGCTGGCGTGGCTCAACTTTGATCTAACCATATCGCTCCTGACGGGTTTTTAATTGGGTATTTTAATTATATTTAATTATTTAGGGGTTTTTAAACACTGTATTCTAATTGTTTTTTATTCATCAGCCGACCTCCTCCTTGTGTATGTCTCGATATATGTCTCTGTTATATGTTTGTCTCGTCTACATATTTATTTCATATGTTTTGTTGTACGCCGCCCCGAGTCCTTCGGGAGAGGGTGCGGCTAAGAAATAAATAATATTATTATTATTATTATTATTATTATTATTATTATTATTATTATTATTATTATTATTATTATTATTATTATTATTATTATTATTATTAATAATAATAATAATAATAATAATAATAATAATAATAATAATAATAATAATAATAATAATAATAATAATAATAATAATAATAATAATAATAAAATTTCCTCACCAATTCGACACAATTTCTCTTTCCGCTTTCTTCCCATTCTGGAGCTGTCCCAACTTCAGCAGCTTCATAACTGCGTTTCTGTCACCGGAAAAAAAGGCTATTCCTGGATCTTTCAGGGACTTTACAGTATCCCTGAGATCAACAGGAGGTGCCCTTCTCAATCACCGTCTCTGCAGGACAGTTTAGGTCCAAATAGACCATCCAGCAACAGGAATTAGAGTGTGATCTCGGAGCACCAAGATCACACGCCGTGCCATCATGACGTCAGCTCTCTAACATAAGTTTTGTAATTGTCTCCCTACAACAAGAAAACCATTTTGTGATAGCTTCCACAACGTTTTTCCATAGCTAAAAGCACCCCTCACACCAAAAATATTGCTTTACTCTTCCTTTAGATTTTTTTAAAAAAATAAAAAATAACTTTTGAGGCTGTTTAGGATTGTTTTGCTTTTTATGAATATGTTTTCCAGCCACACTTTTTCTATGCTTACACCTACATGCACCCATGGATATGTTTGATCACCAACACACCAAGGAATACTGGTGGCAGGCAATGAAAAGACTTTGATCCCTTTTGACCTCCTGATCATACCTCTTCTCAGATCCACTTCCAGATTGGGAAATCTAAAGAAATTAACTCATTTTCTAGTTTTGATGGGGTTTTAGAGGAGAAAACATGTTGCACAGACCAATTTGAGATCCTTGGTCCACCCACTTTTAAAAGAAAGGCCTTGCCATGCCACTTAAACCTGGCATGTCTTTCAGCCAAAGGAAGTTGCACACTATTACTTCTACCCCATCCATCCCCACCCCCAATAAAACCCAATAGAAAGAAGCAACTGCACAGTTGGGATGTTTTGGCTTTCTTATAGATAATACTTTTGAGAAGCAACTGTGTATGCAAAAGGATTTTGGAGGCAGTATGCCGGTGTTGTATTTTTCACATCATCTGAATATGAAGAAGGAATATTTTATTTGCCTTGTTGCTCCCTCACAGTTGCTACTGAATATAATTATATTTTCTGCAATTTCTTTGATTTTTATCACTGGAGAACATCTAAAATATTAAGGATTGATCACAGACGTTAATATGAGCAAACAGGATACAAGTTTATGATAAATTCCCAAAATGCACATAGATATGTAAAAACGTTTGACTGCATTCTAAAGTGCTTAGTCCTTAAGCTGCAAGAGAAATATGGGAATATTATTTTCCTCCTTTATACATTTCTGTTGTTGTCAATAAGCACATGTTTTCACATATTATGTGTGGATTACCATACAAAATTACAGTGTTGGATTTCCAGTACTGTACTTATCACTGCATTTGCATCTTTAGGTTTCATGACTTCCTCTCTCATTCTGAACCATTCTTCTTAGACCAAAGTGCAGTTTAAAGACTCCATCTGGGAAGGAAAAGCTGGGCATGCAAAACACCATTTTGTTAGAATAGACCTCTTTCTTGTTTATGATATGTTTCCTATTGCATTTCAGAATCTCTGTGCTTGAGATTTTAGAAGGAGTTGATGCTAAATAAAATAAGTATAACGTATATGGATTTTAAAGAAAGAACACTATTTGATTCAGTTGTCTAGGTGTTGTGGCCCAGCAGCGGCCTGCTGAGCTGTTGGTGGACTCTGACAGCTCAGACCATTATGGGACTGCTCTGGAGGATGAGGAAGACTCTGGAGGGTGTTTGGAGTCAGAGCAGGAACTAGAGAGGCCTGTTGGCCACCAGGTGGCGTCTGAGTCAGGGAGCAGTGAGGAGGAACAGAGGGAGTTGTCCCTGCTGTGCATGTACGTAGAGCTGAGAAGAGAAAGGAACAGCTGTGGAGACGATGTCATAGAAGGAAGTAAGGACAGCTGGCTAAGGATGTGGCCCCTCCCAAAGAGTTTATAGGTGGAGCGATGGGAGGGGAATCTTTGCAGGAAACAACAGTCCATTTTACTAGCCATTGAGAAAGCCTTCCGTAAATTTAATCTTGATTTCTTGAAGATAGCTTTCTAGGCTCCTAGCCAAGGGGTGGCTTTATCTATGTAATTAGTCATGGCAGACAGCCAAGCTGGTGTCTGTGCATTCATTGGAATCACGGGACAGAACACTAGGTATCTGAGAACCCTCCAATTTTATCTTCAGGAATGTCTCCAATGTCTTCCAAGCACCTACAGTGTTCAGATAATTTGTTCTCCTTGCATGGCTATCTATTTTACATTAATCCTGCCAAAGGTTTTTCAACAGTCTTGCTGTGAAACGACTTCCTCTCTGTTGTCTACCAGGACCAAGTACTGACAATTCTCAGCATTTCTTCTAATCCCACCTTGTAATGTTTAATACAATTTCACTTTACTTGCTTTTATCTTATTTTGTTTTCTTTTATTGTGGAATATTTTATTTGGTTACTGTTAACAACTTCTGGATTTAGTTATTTATAGAATTGCTTTTAATAATAATTTAAAAATAATTAAGGATCCACTAAGTTCTGGGCTACATCTGCTGATCAATAATAAGTAGTAAGTAGTGAGTAAGCCATGTAGTAGACATTGGAATGTCTTAAGGTGAATAATAAATAAAAACAGATGTTTTAAAATCCTGACATTTTTATGATTTAGTTTAAAACTCTGTATTGTGAGCCTTAGGAAGTGATTTTATCAGTTCCCAAACACTTATTTAATAGAATAATAGAATTCAAAGGGACCTTGGAGGTCTTCTAATCCAACCCCCTGCTCAAGCAGGAGCTCCTATACCAATTCAGAGAAGTGGCTGTTCAGTCTTTTCTTAAAAGCCTCCAGTGATGGTGTATCCACAACTTCTGAAGGCAAGCCATCAAAATTTGAATTCGTTTGTTTATTTCTACAATCCACCTTGAGTTTAAAACTCTGATGTTCTTTTGTGGTTTAACTTTAAAGCCACCTTACTTTCTTGCCTTCCTCTAATGGCAGAAGATGCCAGGGCAGAAATGACAGGGAGCACCTGAGATGGATGTAAATTGTATAAAGTCTTAGAAAATTTTCATTTCCAAGGGCTTTCTATAATACAATGCAATGATACAAAAGAAGACAAGAAGCATTTATTTGCCTTGCCTATAGTTTCTTCACCACCTCCCTTCCCTCCCTGTTCCTGAATAAAAATAAGGAAAGTGAATGCACGTTGAAGATTAAAGACAGAAAAGATGGGCACTTAATTGATTTAAGATCAAGTTTTCATTTTTTTTTATTTTGAAAAAGGTTTTCATTTTTTTTTTTTTTTGAACGTGTTCCAATTTAATCCACAGAAAGCTTTGAATATCTTACTGAAGTTTCACTTCAGGGGATTGGGTCAGAAAAAGCATGCATGATTGTAAATTAAATAGTGTGTGCTGAAACCTGAAAAATTCTCCATAGAGATCTTCCTTGAAACTTACCTACTGTTGGGCAAATCTATTTTATTCTCTCTGCAATTTTAATTCTTTCAAATCTCTGTCAATGCCTTTTCAGTGAGCTTAAACTCTTGAGTTATTTTTAGGCCTCATAACTACAGTGTTAGCTTCCATTGCTTTTAAGGTATTTTACATGAACAATTGTTTCACTATACTGCAGCATGGTATGAAACATATTAGCTATGGGGCGATGGTAGAAGTAAATAAATAAGTGCATTAAGAATAGGCAAACTGCTTCCTAAGGCTTATATTGCCAAAAGAGACATTCTGTTTCGTTAGGTTTTAAACTTTCGTGAGATAATATACCTATAAGGTACATTGGAGCTGCGATTAGTAAATGATAAGTAATAAGTAATGCTAAGTAATGCTTTGCTTTGAAATAATGAGTCTCCACTTATTCTTCTTTCATTTGTTTGTGTGTTTGTCACTTTTGTAGTACTCAAATACATTAAGGACAGCTATATTATTACAATGCATTCCACATCAGGGGTCCCCAATCCCAATCCTTGGCCTGTGGCTTATTCAAAGCCATGAAGCAGGAGAGATGAGCAAGTGTGTGTGCTTGAAGCTCCACTAATGCAAGTGGTGGGCAAGTGCACGTACATCAGTGATGGGATTCAAATTTTTTTAGAACCTCTTCTGTTGGTGTGGGAGTGGCTTGCTGGCCTTGTGACTGGGTGGGAGTGGCTTGCTAGCCATGGGACTGGGTGGGAGTGGCTTGCCAGCCATGTGACTGGCTGGGCATGGCCAACTTGTAAAATGTGGTGAAACTCACTTAACAATGCTCTTGCTTAGCAACCAAAATGTTGGCTCAGAAACTCTGGCATTTGAAGCACGCAAGTCTTAAAGCTGTCAAGTTACAAGACCCTTGCACCCCTAACCCTTTAGAAAAAAAACCCCAGGGATGTTCAAACTTGACAGCTTTAAGACTTGTGGATTTCAACTCCCAGAATTCCTCCTCCAGTCATGTTGGCTCAGGAACTCTGGCATTGAAGCACACAAGTCTTAAAGCTGTCAAGTTACAAGACCCTTGCACCCCTAACCCTTTAGGAAAAAAAGCCCCCAGGGGTGTTCAAAGTTGACAGCTTTAAGACTTATGGACTTCAACTCCCAGAATTCCTCCTCTCACTCTTCATCTTGATGATGTGTGGATGGGCGGGAGGAGTCGGTTCTAAACGGCACTGTAGATTTGTGGAACCTCTTCTATAGAAGAGGTTAGAACTGGCAGGAACCCACCCCTGATGCACATGCACCTGAATGTGTGCATGCACCTGCCATTTTCTCTCTCACACACACATACACCAGGCCAGACTGCCAAGTTGGAAAAGTTAGGGACCATTGCTCTTCATCACATCAATATGCTCTATTTGTGGCTACCTGTGAAGGCTATTCAGAAGGTACAATTGGTACAGAATGCCATGGTGCAGATAGTTTTGCTGCCCCGGGATGCACATGTCACACTGCTGTTGCATGAGCTGCATTGATGTGGGTTTGCTTCTATGTTCAATCCAAGATGTTTCTTGTCATTGGAGGAGGCATTAAAATGTGACTCTGCTTATTGGCTTGGGATCCTGATGTGGTGGTCTTGGATGGAGGTGGCTGGTGGACGAATAGTGCTATCACCCCATGGCTGTTGCTTTTGGTTTTCAAGTTTCGTCCCTAATCTTGTTAATATTTCATTACTGTAATATTTATGGTTCGATTGTAAGCCACCCAAAAGAGTCACTCTGTAAAGAGGTATAAGTGGCATATAAATTTAATAAATAAATAAACATATTAGGGATGCATACCAACAATCAAACCACCAACAATTCCATGCAGTGTATTGTAGTCCTTTTTTATAAGAAATAATTCAAATGAGTCTGAAGGAGGACCCTAGATCAGTGGTTCCCAACTGTTTTTGGCCATGCCCCACCTAAGCATCTTTAAAATCCTGATCCCCCCCTCCTATGACATATGATACTTACTTTATTCAAAAAGTGAACTCTACTCATGCGGAGGAAGCCTAAAAGGCCATTAACTTGGTTTAAACAAGGTTCAAATTGCCCCCATTAATAATCAAATCCCCCCTGTGGGCATGGACACCACTTTGGGAACCACTGCCCTAGATGCATGGCTTTGGAAGAAAACATTCTTTAAAAATGGGAGGGGGGGTTAAGAAAACAAAAAACCTCTTACCAGCCATTAACCATCATACTTTGGAGGAAACTGTTTGGATTCTGTAAGTAATATTTTCTAGGGAATAATGAGGAATGTTTGGGAAATGGTTATTTTTGACTTGGCAACCATTTCTGTAAATTGTCACATTATTTATTGAGTTAGGGTACTGATAGCATGATCTGGAAGTCTAAATATATTCTCAGCGCCACAAATTTGCTGATCCTGCTGTAAACTGGTTGAAATTTACTAGCTTCATCAAGTATTTCTATAACTACATTTTTTTCAACCCATCCTGTGAGAAGAGGAAGAAAGTGGTTTCTTGGATTCGAATGAAATTAATGAGTATTGTGACTCTTTATCCTCTGAATTGAATTAGGCAGCCTTTAACTTACTTGGAGATGAATCAAACTCTTCTCTGAATCATTGAATTGGAGTCTAAACTGAAACTTGTGGCTGGTGTACATCCTTTTCTATATTGTTTCATGCATTACTTGAGCTCAAGGGTTGATTGAAGGAGCATTGAAAAGGTTTTATAGCCCCTTTGTTCAGATTCTTGAAAAGGGTCAGAAGGGGATTAAATGTTACCAGGGGGTTACACCAGATCTGAAAAGAAAACTGGACTGATGTGTTGAACCTTAATTGTTTTTTTCCCTCTAAAGTAGAACAGAACTGAAAGCATTATTTAAAAGTGTGCATTGAGTCCAAATTGGAGTCGAATAGCTCTTTCACATAAGTAGGATCTAGAAGGGATGAATCTCTGCTATAACTTTACCTCTCAAACTCTGAGCTCCTTCGGTTTTAACTTAACTGTCCACATATTTATAGGGATGCCTGAGGCAAGGCTGATTCATGTGGATATCTGTAAGATTCTCTGTCTCATAACACATGGATACAAGTACTGTGGGCTGGATCCAGGAGAAGCCATACATCAAATGAGATGGAGCCACAAGATTAGCCCTGAATCACTATTGTAAATTTGCTATTTCTTTATATCAATAATTTATGAAGTCCCATTAATAGGAAACCTGTCATTACTGGTTGAGAATTAGAGTCTGACTAAAGATAACCCTGAAACATGATTATTATTAATTACAACAATATGAAACCATATATCAAGAGGGGAATAGACGAGCTATTAGTGGAATCCAGTAAATGGCTCCACCCATGTTTAGACAGCTCTTGTTAGACAGTCCCATCATTCTATTAAAGTTAGATAAAGAGTAATCAGAAAAAGATGATCCAACTACTCAGCTTCATAATTTTGTTGCTGATAAATAAAGAAAGGGAGACTAGTATAGACCTGATATGTAATACAGCCCAGGTTCAAATCCCAGTAAGGGTATGGCTAGCTGATGAGAGCTAAATAGCTTGAAATAGATCTATACTAGTCTCCCTTTATTTATTTATCAGCACAAATACAACACAAATATAACAAAGGCAACATAAAAAATATGGTTTTCTGCCTGGATGGTCTCCGGGAGTGAGCCGAAGGACAGAAAGGGGAGGCAGTGTGTTCCCTCCCATATTTGGGCATACCAGGGGTTGTGACACAATACATACCTATTTCCCTGGCTTAGCTGATAAAGGAGGAGAGCCTGTGGCTTAGTGGCTAACACATCTGCCTAATATGTAATATAGCCCAGGTTCAAATCCCAGTAAGGGTATGGCTAGCTGAAATAGCTCAAAATAGATCTATACTAATCTCCCTTTATTTATTTATCAGCACAAATACAACACAAATATAACAAAGGCAACATTAAAAATATGGTTTTCTGCCTGGATGGTCTCCTGGAGTGATCCGAAGGACAGAAAGGGGAAGCAGTGTGTTCCCTCCCATATTTGGGATACCAGGGGTTGTGACACAATGACACAATACATACATACATACATACATACATACATACATACATACATACATACATATGCTTGCAACCGTCACTATATTTTGTAAAACACAAAATATAAAAAGGGAATTTGCAAGGTATTCATTGTGCACACAATACCTAAAAGATTTCAGAAGCAGTGAAGTGCTGAATAGATATGTCAACAAACCAATTTGAGGAATAAATGTAGAGAATATTCTGTTCTGGGCTTAGGCAAGCCCCCTATTCTCGCACTTGGTACAACTTTTGCTTTTAAAATTGGAAGTTCTATTCTCAGGCCTATAAAAATAGTTAGATTGTTTTTCGATGCTGCTGACCACACTGTATTGAGAATAATAAGTAAAAACTGCAGGTTCTGCAAGATGAAAATAATCAACAAAACCCAAACTTTCCTAAGCTTGCTTTCTAGGTCCCATCAGATAACACAGCTGAATAAGACCTGGGCTGTCTCAACTGCCCAACTGTACAGGCTGGGGGAGAGGCCACAGAAGACAAAATGTCTTTAGACAGCCATCTTATATTCCACAAAAGGCTTCATAGGTAATAAACAGCATCTTGAATTTCACCCATAGCCCAACTACCAATCATTGCAACTCACAGTAGATGTTTATAGATGTTACATGGGCCAAACAAAGTGTGCTCATAGCACAAAGTGTGCCATATTCTAGACCAACTACAGCTTCTAGACCACACATCCCTACGACCAATTCGCTCACACAGAGAGGGACTTCTCCGGGTGCCGTCCGCCAAACAGTGCCGGGGGGCGACACCCAGGAGCAGAGCCTTCTCTGTGATGGGCCCAGCCCTGTGGAATGACCTCCCCCGTGACATCAGGATTACTTCCGATCTCCGCTCCTTCCGTGTACAGCTGAAGACCCACCTCTTTCAATTATCTGGCCTGGCTCAATCGTAATTTCTCTTATTCCTCCTAACTGTTTTTTAAATTGTCTTTTAAACGTTAAATTCTTAATTGCATATTGGGTGCTTACAATTGGGGTATTTTAATGCTGATTTTTAACTGTCTATATGATGTAATTTGTTACCTCCTCCGTGTCCGTGTCCGTGTATGTGTATGTGTGTTTTGTATGTATGTATGTCTATGTGTTTTTATACATCTTCTATGTTTATATGCTCCATTGTACGCCACCCCGAGTCCTACTTGGAAAGGGAGCGGCTAATAAATTCAATTAATAATAATAATAATAATAATAATAATAATAATAATAATAATAATAATAATAACTGCAGCTTCCAACCCAATTCAGGTCTAAGGATAACACTCCTCCAGCCACAGGGAGTCAAAAATCTTGTCAGGATTGAACTCAAACATTTCATCCTTAGCTCCTTCATCAAGATGGCTATCTTTGGATGTGATAACATTGGAAAAATAACTGCTTTCCCTTTCCACTACATAATTCTTAATGTGGGCTTTTGCTCATGTTTGATTGGATGTATTCTTCATCTCTGGGCTTCTCTCTTGACTTTTAATCTCCCAGCATTTTTAAGAAAAACAAGAAGCACCTGAAGATCAACGTACAATTATAGACCCTTTGTGCTAAGGCTATGTTACTCACCCATTCCAGACCTCATCTAGGAGATCAGCTGAATCACTATCAGGGAAAACCTCAAGCTCCCTCTTGAACAAAAGGGATCATTAGTTATTTAGGACAGATTATATATAATCAGATTATAGATATATATTCCTTTTAGCCTTGCTCCTTCAGATTTGACCATAACATGGCAGTCATATTGTTCAACTTATCACATGCTAATCAGTTGTGCAATATACAAGCCATTTTGCCATTTATGATAGGATCTAGTATCTCCAAGTTCCAATCAATCTCTTAGTCAAAGTTAGTTTTGACTGGAATCAAACAGTCTCAGTTTGCTGTCTCAAAGAGCCTGAACTTTGTAGCCTCTGTTCTGTTCAGACCAGACTTTCAACTCCCCCCCAGAAGATAACCAAATCTCCTTCACTTGCTTGTTTTTTTCACAACTGCTGCAAGGTCATTTTGTATGACTTATTAATCAATGAATATGATCACGGGTTTTCCACACTCTACATTTTTTCTACAATGGAATTCAAAGATCCCTGATTTGACTAACAGAATAAGCATCATCAGTGTTCCAGATGATTGGCCTACAGCAATCATTCCGAATATTACAAATCAAACACATGCATTTCTTAGCAGAATAATTAAAACACTTAAAAATGTAGACATTTGATACATACTTAAATATATTGTTGCATATTGACAGAAGAAAATTACTTTTCTAGAGTAAATAATATATTTCATCAACCTCTTTAAAACATTTCATTTGTCTTTATTTAACATGAACCCTCAAATAAATTCATGTATCTAATGTATTTTAATTAACTAAAGGACTTTCTTCTCAACCTTCTTAGTTGCACTCTACTGCTCCAGTCAATAAAAATGAAATCAAAAGCGTCTATCTCTATCAACATTAATTTCATTTTCTTTCATGCCTTTCAGCAAAGTAGAGTTTACATTTTAGCGATGGAAAATGCATACGGTACATGTCTTCACCAACTGGCTTTATATGAACTTCTTCCAAGAAATAAGGTACCATATCTGTTTATAATTTTTATTTCTGCTGTGTGTGTGTTTGTGTTGGAGGAAGGTCAGAGAGAAAGATAGGAATAGAAAAAGGTTTTTTTTTTAATATGAAATTGAAAGTATTATTGCATTGATCTCACAAATCAGCAAGAAGGTAGGAAATTAAATGCAGCAAACAGTCTAACACTATTTGAGAAATGCTTTCCAATATTGTTCACATCAGGGTTTTTCATTTATGTATTTATTTCTAAGTTCACTTGCCGGCTTTCTGCATTCCATAATGCCCTCAAATACCTTCCCAAGTTTTAAATTTAAATATTTAACAGCTCATAACAGGAAAAAAAATTAAAGCATAAAGAAAATAAAAACAATGGCATAAGGATAGGGCTAAAACTCATTAGAAAGACATACATCTTTTTAAAAGGTCGCTCCTATGGAATAAAAACAGACCCCTTCTTATTTTAGGCATGAACTATGACCTTTTAAGCTTTTAATTGTCAGCATCCAGAATTTTATCTGGCACCTTTTCAGTGAAGAACTGTATGGATAACATTTGTTTTTCCCACATTAAATGCATGAAGTGTGGTTGTGCAGATATATTTAAATGTCTCTGTACCTGCTTCTGACCTTCATCCAAAGAGGATTTATAACTGCTAAAAGGGAGGAATACAGGTTTGTATATCTTTGAGATGTGTATGCGTGTGTGTATGTTTTCATCAATCATAATATATTATAAAGCAACTGTCTTGCTATTTATAATCCCAAACTGAATATTGTACTATCCATAAATCTTTTTTAATATACTGTATATTGTAAAGTTTTTCTTGGATTTTTGCTGCAGCATTGGCCTATAAAACAATAGCAATTTTTGTTAGGTTGAAGACATTTTCCAAAACAGAATCTTCCAGATTTGTTAGAAAGCAACCCTTAGAGATGCTATCAGATGTTTCCCTGGAGCTTCATTGTTTCAAAAAACCTGGAGGGAGATTCCAAATTGGAAACTGCTTAAATGTTTACTGTTTTAGACAATATTCTCCTTTAAAGAACTCTGTATAACCTGGAGTTAAGGCATAAATCCTGGCCATGGACATTATATCATGATATCATAAAGAAAATGATTTCACCAAGACATAATTAATTTATCTAGAACCCATAACTATGGTTTCCTTTGTTCTAATTTTGTTCTAATCTTGGGCATAACAAGAAGGAGTGATCCAATAGTAATAGAGCCATGGTGGCGCAGTGGTCAGAGTCCAGTACTGCAGGCTACTGCAGGCTACGTTCTGCTGACTGTCGGCTGATTGCAGTTTGGCAGTTCAAATCTCACAAGGTTCAAGGTTGACTCATCCTTCCATCCTTCCGAGGTGGGTAAAATGAGGACCCAAATTGTTGGGTGCAATATGCTGACTCTGTAAAAGTAGAGAGGGCTGTAAAGCACTGTGAAGTGGTATCTAAGTCTAAGTTTGCTATTATACAACTCAATATCATATCATGCAAATTCAATCTGAGATAAGTACAAATGTATGACTCAGAGAAAGGCAACTTTGGAATACAATGGCTTTCACCTTTGATAATGCAGGTTTAGGGGTGTTCTCACTTGGTGTCCCATGACAATTAAATGGCATAGTTGCCTCTTAGGTTTAATGGGATGAAGTGAAGTTGAATGTGTCTTGAAGTCCTTGTGTAGATCACATAAATTACATACTTGCCTCGTTACACAAAACGATGCAATTAGTTGTTTGTTCCATCTGCATGAGGATGTCATGAGACACCCCAAATCATTTTAATGTCATTGCCGGTTTTATTGAGCACCCGTATAGGATGACAATTCATTTCTAGCGTCAATCTTGTTCAAAGGAAATGCAGTATGGCATCAGATTTTATCGACACATCACATTCACTACAGTGCATGGGTCCTTCTCAGAGACAGGCTGGTAATTAAACCAGCAACACAATGAATAATTGAAAGATTCCTGATGGCTGGAGCATTGGGAATTGTGACTGGGGCAAGGTTGCCATTCCTCCAGTAAATCTCTGACCTTCAGCTATGTCAATCTCAAGCTCAACTAAAGATTCTAAAAGATACTTAATTTCAAAATAATTTATTGGGTTCTTGTGTAAGTGTTCTGAAAATTTACGTTCACTTTTGACATCTTTTTCATTTGTGAAAAACTATTTTAAAGCTTATTAGAACTTATTTAATTGTACTAGGAATTTTAAAATCATAGCATGGCTACAATTGGTCCCCATATGCTAATTAATAATTAGCAATACTCCTGAAATAAACCTGAAACACTTCATTAAACAGACTGTAATTGAATTGGCACAGGAATTCCATATGAACTTTATGTGGCTATGGAATACCAAACTTTTAAAAAAAAGTTTTGGGGACATTGAGGCAACAAGTCCCATCACACCATGAATGCAGCATTTATGGGGAAGGGTAACATTTCTGTATTTCCAGGTTTTGTTTAAACAAAGCTCTACATTATGGAGCCTATTGCTAATTTAAGAAATATATTCTTCATTGATCCCAAGGTCACCTCTGTGGAAAAGAACAAATTACAGCAGATACATTTCACTTTGTCATCTGAAGACATCTGCCAATTAATGTTATTATAAAATAATAGTTTTGAACAGATGTTGCATTTGCTAATTTTATATTTGACTGTTTGAAATCCAGCTACCTGGGGATTTATTTAAGCTGCATACACTTTCAAGAATTTTAACAAAAAAGTTTTTTTTTTCTGCAGGACCAAATTAAGTTGCTACCTAGATATTTATTGTATTTAATAAAACTTGGTCAGAAGAATTACTTACTATAAAGTTGGAGAAGAACTACAACGTCTAGAAGCTTTTGTCTTGGAAACAGTGGTAGTTTTGCCACTTTATCTCTCTTTGCCTACTGGGATCCATATTCTCTTTCAAATATAAATTCTTTAAGAAATTAGCATTTCCCCACTTTGTGACCATACCAGATAGCATACTTTATCCTGTTAAAACATGTAATCCTTAATATCAGTCAAATTTATGGAATATGAAATGTTCAATCTAAATAACAGGAGCTGTATTTGGTGTTGATAACTAAAAACATCTTACAACTTTGAAACAATTGCCAAAGGTGTTTCTACCATTAATTTGTTTATTTATGTGATGACCACACTTCACTTGATCTCTGCATAAATGATTTATGGTATTGTCTTAAATCTCCATGTTTTGATGAGACACCATTTTGATTATTACAGTACTATATTACTTTATCTCACACAGGTTCTTGTGGATGACTCTTCTTCATATGACTCTTCTTCTTCATATTCCATGTCACACATTAAAAAAAAAAAACTTCAATGACTACTGCGGGATCCAATCTGGGTTGGTCACTGGGACCAGAGTTTGTGTCTTCTGAGCTTTAGGGAAGCTCTAGAGAAGTTCTCTGAAGATAGGCTCCAGCACAAATCTGAAAGCTCAGAAGACAAAACTTCTGGTCCTGGTGACCAACCCAAATTGGATCCTGTAACATTATCCTGGGACACATATATTTGCCTTCATTCATCAATGACTACTAGTTCACTTGAAAATAAAACACTAATGGAATCAGGGTAGGTGATGGTATGTTAAAAAAGGCAAGGTGATTACTACTCCAACATTAGTCTCATCTCTTTTTTATATGGAATCCATATCTCTAAAAAGGCTGAAGCTTTGATTACATGGCCATGCCCATTATCTTGTTTTTTTAAGTCTCCTTGTGATGACAGTGTTCAATGTACTGTCATTTGAAACCTTCAATGGTTTTATAGCCAAGTACTTGAGTCACTTTTTCTCAAAGGAAATAATGCAGCGTTAAAGTTGTTGAACTTTAAAGTGTCAGGCAAAATTAAGTTTTTATTCACCCATGGATTGCAAAACATTTAGAATGGGGAAGAGGGTTTTATTCAAAAAATAAAACATGAAAAGCTAAAAAAAAAGGAGGGATAAATAAAAATAAAATTTAAGGAAAAATCTTGGAAATCTGCATGTGAGCATTTGAAAGTATAAAACAAATTAAGGAGACACATAAACATTTCAAATATTAATATTCATTGCTTCTACCAGAACACTGGTAGATTTTTTTTACATTATTTCATAATTAATTTATTTTTAAAAAACATAATTATCATAAGCAATAAATGATAACCTGATTGGAATATGGTTATCTTTATACATATATGATTTTTCAAGGGTGTTTGCTGTATTAGGGCAATTTTCCTTACTTTTAAATATCACTGATCCAGTGAAGGTTGTATTTCAATTTTCCAAAGTTTTGCAGCAAAAAGAAAACAAAAACCCCTCTGGCAGCTAGTAGTAGAATTTAATTAATTATTTATCACCAATTTATTGGGTTATATAATGTATGTGCCATGGGAAATAAGTAAGTGCAAAAAACAATCACACTTATAATGAAAGATGATTATGCGATTCTCTCAATTTATTCAGAAACATTTGAGCAAAAGGACTAGTAGGGCATCAGCATGAAAGATGGTAATAAGCATACATTTTCCTTTCTCTTCAACACAAGATAGCAACTTGATAAGTGGTATAGCAACCTTTCAGCAGAGTGTAATATGATTATACCTGGCTTCAGCCAGATGCTTAATTTGTAATGATAAAAGGCTTACAGTATGTATCCCAAGCAATCATGAAAGGCAGAAACCATAGATGGAAAACTGACAGTTCACCACTATTCTGCCAATAAAAATATATATGGACAATCACAACTTGGACAGTTTCGTCATGAGACTGGAAGATAGGTTCCTGATTTGGAAAGAAACCATTTGGTTTTTTTCATTTTAAAGAACTTACTATTATCTTAACTTAACTACTATTAAGTACAAATATAATAAAAATTCCTTGCCACAAATAAAACTACCTAATTTACAATCAGATTTGGAACGTTTGAAGCAAAATATAACTTTAAGACAAATAAAAGTTAGAATACAGCTATTGTATCAAGCAAATAATGGAAGGTGTCATGATGGAAGTTTCACTTTCATCTTGCAAAGAAGAGGGTCACAATTATGTTTCGCTGATTAGTGCCAATTCTTTGCAATACTTAGTTCTAAATATCTAAATCCATCCAGACTGGTATGAAGTCCGATAGCTTTTTAAAGCTGTTTCAGTGATTCTTTATCAATGTTAATTAACGCAGCAGACAATTTATCTATGTTAACTTCTAAACCAGTTATGCATGAAATATATTGAATTAAAATTGCAATTGTGTTATATCTTTATTAAGATTTTGAAGAAAAATGAGTATATCACCTATAAATGGATTAATGGCTTGATGTTCTGTTTTAATATTAAGATGTTAAATATTCTTTTCTTCTAATATCTTTTGCTAATATTTCTATGATAAGATCAAATGAAACAGAACTGTGGACAACTTTTGAAGCCCCTATTTATTTGGGGAAAAGTCATACCAATCCATTGGTGCTAATTGCTATGCTGATAAATGTAGCTGATCAGTTAGAGCAAATGTATGTCCAACTCCACTTCCAATAACAGATTTATCTTCTATAGCAGGGCTATCAAACTCGTAGACCGGGGACCATATGTATAACATGCTGCCCATGCCCTGTTTAGCGAAGGGGGGGGGGATTCTGATACGTCATGTGACACCACCGTGACAACACAGGTTTGACACCCCTGTTCTATAGCATCAAATGTTTTAGAAATCTCATTGGAGCAAAGCAATTGTTGATGTAGCTACTAGACCATATTATATTAAAGCCTCCTAAAGCCATTTTGTGAATTTAAATAGCAAAAGAAATAGCACTTAGGCTTATATACTGCTTCATAGTGCTTTCCAACACTTTCAAAGCAGTTTACAGAGTCAGCATATTGCTCCCAACAATCTGGATCCTCATTTTACCAAACCTGGGAGAATGGAAGGCTGAATCAATCTTGAGCCAGTCAGGATTGAATTCCTGGTAGTGGGCAGAGTTAGCCTTCAATACTGTATTCTAACCATTGTGCCACCATACATCCTCCTTGACAAGTGTACCCTTTAAGTTATTGGTTGCTTTGTTTGTTCCACTTTGTCATGTGCCTATCTCACAAATGTGGCACATTAAAAAGCAAAGCAAAAACCATAACAGCAAAATAAAACAACAATGGCCACCAAGGCTGAACCTAGCAAAACAATGGACAAAAATCTTTCAAACAGTCATCTAACCCCCTGATCTACAGATCCTGGTGCACATCCATGCTTTCACAGTTTACAGAAGGAAGCAAGGTCATCACTAATCTGATTTTGGGGTATATGTTCTCCCAGAGTCAGACACTGATGGAAAGGACACTCCAAGCAGGTGCTATTAGTTGAAAATATTCACATGCATATTTTTTAAAAGCAATGAATTAGTTTAATTTGACCTTCATATGTGGAGCTGATCTTTGGCTCCAGACAAAAGCTAGGTAAAATCAGCATAATGATAACACCTATTTGGATCAATGAATACTAACAGAGCAATAGATACTAATAGAGCAATGCACTATTTAATGGATAAAGTTTGCTAATAAACATTTGGCTGTCAATTTATAAATTGAAGTGGACTATTATCAGACAATGTATTAGGTTCATGTTTAAAACAGAATAGTTTGGAATTACCAGACCCATACTAAGTTAGCACACAATAAACCTGGGGTAAGGCTACCTACAGAGCCATCTGTCAGACCTGAAGCCATTTTTTACATTTGGGCCTTCAGCCCTGACACATTTTCTACTGTGGGAAAATGGGAGCAGGATTATATGGAGTATGTGTGATATATAGTCAAAATAACATTCTTTTCTCAGAGAGTCAAGGCCACCTTGCCCTGCAGCTGCAATGAGGTGACTGGGAGGTATCTCCAGTTTTGGATGGTGCCTGATTGAATCATGTGATGGACAGGTGGGTGCTGGGCAGGGACTTGAACTTTCACTTGGGTGGAGAAAACTTGGAAACTTTCAGGTTTTCCCAAATGTGCCAATTTGAAATCTTTAATAAAATGGGACTTTGATGAAACTCAAGCCTCAGAGACTTCTTTCATTGGGGGTTTTGGAACCCTGATACTATCTTTGTCCTATTATACTGGCTTGTCCCATCAGTTAAAGAATTGTGACTGATGGGGTCTGTGTAGAGAGTGTTCTCTGCCATTTCCCCTGTGGAATATTCTCCCCCTGTAGGCGAGGCAGGCCCCCATTTTTCTGGCCTTCCAATATGAATTTAAAATATGACTTTGTGGTCTCATATGGGGAGCTCAGAGGATCACACAGGTGTGTGGTTGGTTGGTACTGTGAGAGACCACCATTTGTCTTTTTAAAGACAACCTTCATTCCTTCTAAATTTTCTAAATCTTAAATTTTGTATTTTAACATTTTATTGTACATCATCCATGGTCCTTTTTTGGGAGGAAAGATGAGCAGTTCAAAAATGCAAAAAAAAAACAAAAAAACAAAAAAAAACAGAGTAGACATGCTTAAAATAGGCACATTTGGATCAGTTCTGTTGTTGAGTATGTTCTTTAGCTAAATTGGTCTTTCTTTGCATTCTGCTGCATATTTTATAGATATTAAAATTAATTAAAATCTATAGTAAAGAAGTCCAATTCTTTGGTAATAATAAACTCTTATTCAAAATGTTTTGAATTCATGTAAAAATATGTCTAATCCAAGCTATTCTTTCTGACTGAAATGAAACAACTTTGCAGAACTTGAAGAATGCTGATGAGAACAATAGAGGAACAGTAGAAAGTGGACTCTAGTATGCTTATTCAAGATGGTCTAAACTTGGTTATTATATTCTTTAGTCTTCTTCAAACATACAGCATCCTAGATTCTTCAATGTTATCTATATATTCCTAGCATTTAGGAGTGTGTATATGGACTTCTAAGAAGAAAACAGGTGCCTAGATGATCCTTACACAGTTGAAGCTCCCTGTAGTTGCTTTATTAGAAACAAACAAATTGGCAAAGATGGCAGTGATTTTTTTTCTTGTAGCTTTGTATGTAAAGAAGAGTTGACTAAATTTGCAATATGTATGAAGAAGAGAATGGAAACACTGCACATTGAAATAGGAGGGAAACAGAACATTGCAGCCTATGCGACAAACAGATGTTGGAAAATTGTTGGCAAGGACTTAAAATGGTAGCCCTCAGTGGAAGTACTTGCAAGAGTAACAAGAGAACAATTGATAAAAGACCAAAGCTGATATGAATTAATGAGCAGGTTCACATATTTCAGGAAACTATAAAAAGGATTTTTTGTTTTTTGTTTTTTTCACTTGGCAAGATGCATTATGGTTTAGTACAATATATAATGCAGGCTATTAGCATTGCTCTCAAAGTCTGATTTAATACAATCTTGATCAGGGGTAAAATCCAGCAGGTTCTGACAGGTTATAGAGAACCGGTAGAATAAATTTTGAGTAGCTCGGAGAACTGGCAAATGCCACCTCTGGCTGGTCCCAGAGTGGGTTGGGAATGGAGATTTTACAGTAGCCTTCCCTTGCCATGTCCACCAAGCCACACCATGCCCACCAAGTCACACCCACAGAACCAGCATGCTTTATTTTATAAAGTGTCTAATCGCTCATATTTAATGCTGCTCTTGACTGTACCCATATCAGAAGTGATACAATCAGAGGCATTAAATATAAGAACACAGATGGCCATATTGAACCTTTTTTTTTTTTTGAAATGCAGAAATACCATTTTTATACTGGAACTGGAATTCACCATGAAATCAGAATTTAACATTGTAAAGGAAGCTTATAAGCATTGAATACATTTCATGCCACAAATGGATGTCTTTCCCTAACTCATTTTGTCTTAAGTTGCCTTAAGAACATGGTTGCCTGCCAAAATCTTGACTTTAATAAATTCTGTGATGCAGTTCACAACTAAGATGAAAGCATGCACAATAATGAATAATCATATTTGTGGAAATGTGTGTGTAAGGAAAAGAATGCAGGAAAAAAATTTAGGAGAAATATGCTTACATTTTCATGTATTATTT
The DNA here is from genome assembly GCF_964273705.1 of Natrix helvetica. Taxonomy (NCBI): domain Eukaryota; kingdom Metazoa; phylum Chordata; class Lepidosauria; order Squamata; family Natricidae; genus Natrix; species Natrix helvetica. The sequence continues at coordinate 34,109,332 of NC_138549.1, forward strand.
TCTTTCAATTCACAGAAGAAGAAGAAAAGAAACTAGGAGAAAGTGTACTTGACCAATTTGCAGGAATGAAACACAAGCATACTTGGCACTTTCAACAATTATGTGTGATGATGGAAACAGTACCCTGAAAGTATGTTTGCTAACAACAACAAAAATTGGTGTTCTACCAATATTTTTGTGTATTTTAATTATTTTGCTCAATGCCCTTTTCAGTTGAGAGTTTCTCATTACTGAGGAAACAACATATGGATGTATATGTTTCTTTAGCAGTCAGTTCTGAACAAAATAATCATTCATTCATTTTCCAATTACTCCTCATAATCAAATGAAACAGAGCTATTCGCTAAAAGTTTCTCATAAATCCCATGTAATATATATATATAATGTGTGCCCCGTTTAAGCAGTTTAATTCAGAGATCAGAGTGTATATGGCAGAAAAGTGGGCTAGTTTCAATAACGAGTCTTCTCATTGTTTATACATCAACTGAACATCAAAGAGCAACTAATTTTAAAAGCTTATTAATAATTAGTTAAACTATTACACTTTGCTACTGCTACCTTCACTTTTTACTGTTTTGAGTTTGTACACTGACTGCACATAAGCCTCTGAGCTTGATCTTGTCTTGATGTAATCAAATAATTTTGGGAAACTCAGATCATGTTGGATAATCCAATAATGGGATACTTCAAATAAGCACCACAATTCCTGGCATGATATTTGCTGAGAATAATCTATATTATACATATTTCCCACAAAACTTGGAGATTCCAAAACAGCTCACCAGTATTAGAAGTTGGCATGCCACAGGTGAGAAGACTAATACCAGAAAGTACCAGTGTGGGTAATCATCCAAGTCAGAAAAGCTACATTTGGAGGTAATTCTTCCAAGAGTGGCCCTAGACATTTAGGGTTAAATGACAAGTGTCACTGTCTAAATAACAAATGTGCATAGAAACTAGGAAAGCAACTATAAGATGACAATAGGAAAAGAATTGATGAGCACATTGCTGAAATTCTTACAATTATAGCTTTCTTCAAATTTAATAATGCAAATTTCAGCTCAAGAATTTTGCCCTGAAGTGCGTATATTGCGAAATATAAAAACAAAAATGGGAATGTTAGAACTAGATGCATGCTAAATGTGAATTCATTTTCGTTTTTTTAGCAGAACGATGCAGAAGTGTGATAGGAAAGAAACAAAGGCAAAACTGATTTTATTTTTTTATTTCTTCTTACCACATTAGAATATAAAACTTGCATTCCAATAATCCAAATTAATTTTAGGTATTTTCAATTGTATTTTTCCAGTTTTGGAACATGATGATAGAAAACATCTATACATAAACATATCTTCGTGGTCCATCGATCATAATAGCCTTCTGTTAGTTACTCCTGAGTGCTAGGGAGATTATAGAAAAAGTGATATGACAGCTGTCTTCCTGTGATTGAACCCCTTTGAGGAACAGACCTGTGCTTTGCCCCGTTTGTAATAATACTAAATGTTTTGACACCAGACTCAGTTCTAGGACCAACATTTTCTATATATTGACCCTAAACTGGAAGCCAGCTAATGCCAAGTTTAGAAATTCAAGAAATTCTTAGATTGTGTCAGTAAGAAAAAAATCATTTGTACAAAGTCTTTTAAAATCCCATTTTATTTCATGGCCATACTGCAATAACAATTATGCCAACTAAGTACATTTGGCTCATGTTATTACAGCATTACAACTACTGCTGCTCAGTTTCAGTTGTCATTTCAATGACAAACAAATAACTTGCATTTCAAAACATTCTCAGGGATGAAACTGGTGTTCCTAGCCTTAGCAGGCAAATGGTGTATTTTTAAAAACGTGTTCATCCTGTTGAATGGTTTTTTTTAAAAAAAGATATATAAATACAGTATAGCAAAATTAAATTACAAAAGATTTGCTGACACATAGGTATATTTTTTTCCAGATCCCTCTTTCCCTCATCCCCCCTCCCCAATGAATTGAAAATAGAGTTAATCTTAGCAGCAATTATTTTGAGTGCACAGATTTGCAAAATGATACAATTGCCTGAGAGAATATGTTATGACCGCTGACAAAAACCGAATACCCAGCTATGTAATTCCATGCACATCTAGACAGAACTGAATTTAGTGAAACTTTTAAGTATAGAGAGGATTGTAGCCTTAATGTTTTTAAAGCATTTCAGGTAAAAGTACCTCAAATATGTAGAGATAAAGAATGACTTTTAACTTATAAATGAAACTGAAGCAAAAAGAAGAGAAAAACAGAAAAGTATTTCTATTCACTGTGATAACTGATCAATCAAATATCCAGAACTTCAATGAAGTTATTTGTGTGATCACCTGTTTCCCAAGAGTTCTGCTTGTCCCGCCAGATCTGGGGCTCCCCCATAAGCCAATATGACTGGATGGGCTCCTGGAAATGTACTTCTTTGACACAGTACTTTCCCAGTGGAACAACTTTCTCCTATTCCCCTAAGGTTGGATGGGTCCCACACCATTGGTCATGCACAAGGCTCTTAGGACCAAACTGTTTCCTTGGGCTTTAGCCAGAGGGTTGACTGACATTATCTTGCCTTGGTAAGGCCACACTTGGAATACTGCATTCAGTTCTGGTCGCCACGATGTAAAAAAGAAGTGGAGACTCTAGAAAGAGTGCAGAGAAGAGCAACAAAGATGATTAGGGGACTGGAGACTAAAACATATGAAGAACGGTTGCAGGAACTGGGTATGTTTAGCTTAAGAGAAAGAAGGACTAGGGGAGACATGATAGCATTATTCCAATATCTCAGAGGTTGCCACAAAGAAGAGGGAGTCAAACTATTCTCCAAAGCACCTGAGGGTAGAACAAGAAGCAATGGGTGGAAACTAATCAAGGAGAGAAGCAACTTAGAACTGAGGAGAAATTTCCTGACAGTGAGAACAATTAATCAGTGGAACAGCTTGCCTCCAGAAGTTGTGAATGCCCCAACACTGGAAGTCTTTAAGAAGATGTTGGATAGCTATTTGTCTGAAACGGTATAGGGTTTCCTGCCTAGGCAGGGGGTTGGACTAGAAGACCTCCAAGGTCCCTTCCAACTCTACTATTGTATTATTGTATTATTGTATTGTATCTCTAAGAATCAGGGTTGCATTATATTTTATTCTTAGGGTCATTCTTAATTTCTTTGCATGCTCCTTCCCCAGAGTGTATGTGAATTGAAAAAAGAAAAGTTGAAACAAAATATCACATCAAAACAAAATAGAGTCAAGCTCTGCCCTTTGATCTGTATGTTTGTGTTGTTATGAGTTGAGCCAGTATGTAGTTCATTCAATTTGGACAAATCAAAAGGTTTATAATAAAACTCTGCAGAGCATTCAAAGTAGGGTCTCTAGAAAGCTTGTGTATCTTCCTGGACACAATCTGGGTGTGGGCAGCATATACAGATGCTGCGTTTTGCTGCTAGCATCAGTTGTTAGGTTAGTCTTTTGCAGCAGTCACATATCCTAAAAGAGAAAATTCTAAAAGAAACACTGTTTTTCTCCTCTTTAATTTTTCATTCTTTAATATGTTATATTATACTATCATACCTATACTATCGGATGTCGTGCAGTTGACATCTAAGTCAGCTGCATTGCTATTTAAATGAGCAGTTGGATTTTTCATAAAGCAATGTAAGGCAATTCACAGGAACCGAGGTGCCCAGGGATTTCCAATTTCTAGATTGGAAATACTTTCTGATATATTTGAATCAATTTCTTCGTCACAAAATAAAAATTACTTCTCAGTGATTAGGATAAACCCAAATGCAAAACTGACATAATTTAGGCACTCCTCATTTACATCTTTAATAATGCTTATTTTGGAAACTAATTGCAAAGATTTTGTATAAATATTAGTACATTAGCAATTTTCTATCTGTCTGCTTATTTGACGTGTGTGCGTTTGTGCGTGCATCTTTGAATCAGTGTTTGACTCCTTGTGGCTGTCTGAGCAAGTTTCTGCAGTCTTCATGGAAAGAATTTCAGAAGTGGTTTGACATTGCTCCTTTCCTAGGACTGAACGGAAGTGACTGACCGAAGGTCACTCCGTTGACTTTGTGCCTAAGGCAGGACTAGGTCTCTTGATTTTTAGTCTGATGCTTTAACCACTAGTCCAAACTGGGTATCACTTAATTGATACATTTTAATAAATTAGTGCTGTTCAGTATAGTCTCTGAAAATGCTCTTCATGTTGTGATAGATGTCCATAAAGCAGTGCTCATACAATATGGTTAAAAAAAAAACCTTCAAGATAGGGGCAATAAAGATGCAGTTGACAAATTCCCTTTGATGCAATGCCCATAAAAAACAGTTGGAGCTTTGCCTGATTCTGGCTGCCCTCCTTATTTTTTTGACCACACCCTGCAAGGATGCCGATGTCCATATATGCTCAGGTGAGAATGTGCGATTCAGACATACTTTGCAGGCTGCACTATGCCTTTAAAAGGTGCTTTGCAAATTCTCTTAGCACAAGCAAGTCACTTCTCTTCAAAGGGATGCTGGCCAGGAAATTCTGGGAGTCAAAATCCACACAACTTGAAGTTTTCAAGGTTAAAAAACACTGTGTTAAAGCATGTACATCTTTTGGAAGGCTTAGGCAGTTGGTTAGTTGTGCAACTATGTGTATGCCCAGGGAACAAAAGGGAAGAAAACAGATCCAGGAAACTATAGACCTATCAGCCTGACCTCAATACCAGGAAAGATTCTGGAAAAGATAATCAAGCAACGAATTAGCGAACACCTAGAAGTAAAAAGTAAACAAAGTAATAGCCAAAAGCCAACATGGGTTTGTAAAAAAAAGATCATGCCAGACTAATCTTATTGCATTCTTTGACAAAGTGACAAAATTTCTCACTTTGTCAAAGAATGCAATAAGATTAGTCTGGCATGATCTTTTTTTGATAAACCCATGTTGGCTTTTGGCTATTACTTAGTTTACTTCTAGGTGTTCGCTAATTCATTGCTTGATTATCATTTGCCACAATCTTTCCTGGTATTGAGGTCAGACTGCTAGGTCTATTGCTTCCTGGATCTATTTTTTTTCCTTTTTTGAAGATTGGAATCACATCAGCTCTTTTCCAGTCCTCTGGCAGTTCCCCAGTGCTCCAGGGTCTCTGAAAGATATAGTTCAGTGGTTCTGAGATCTCGTCTGCCAGTTTCTTCAGAACCCTTGGGTGTAATCCAGTGGTGGGTTTCAAATTTTTTTAGAACCTCTTCTGTAGGTGTGGCCTGCTTTGTGGGAGTGGCTTGCTGGCCATGTGACCAGGTGGGAGTGGCTTGCTGGCCATGTGACCAGGTGGGAGTGGCTTGCCAGACATGTGACTTGGTGGGAATGGCATGCCAGCCATGTGACTGGGTGCGCGTGGCCAACTTGTAAAATGTGGTGAAACTCACTTAACAATGCTCTTGCTTAGCAACCAAAATGTTGGCTCAGAAACTCTGGCATTGGAAGCACGCAAGTCTTAAAGCTGTCAAGTTACAAGACCCTTGCACCCCTAAGCCTTTAGAAAAAAAACCCAGGGGTGTTCAAACTTGACAGCTTTAAGACTTGTGGACTTCAACTCCCAAAATTCCTCCTCCAGTCATGTTGGCTCAGGAACTCTGGCATTGAAATGTGCAAGTCTTAAAGCTGTCAATTTACAAGACCCTTGCACCCCTAACCCTTTAGAAAAAAAACCCAGGGGTGTTCAAACTTGACAGCTTTAAGACTTGAGGACTTCAACTCCCAGAATTCCTCCTCTCGTTCTTCATCTTGATGATGTGCGGATGGGTGGGTGGAGGGAGCTGGAACCGGTTCTAAAGGACACCGTAGATTTGTGGAACCTCTTCTATAGAAGTGGTTAGAACTGGCAGGAACCCACCCCTGGTGTAATCTATCTGGTCCTGGTGATTTGAACTCATCTAGGGTAGACATGTGATCACTTAACATTTTTTCCCCTATTTCAACTTGTGTTCCTAATCTGGTTTTTGTGGTGCTGTTTTTGATAGCTTGGACTGTTTTATCCCTTTGTGTAAAGACAGATGCAAAACATGAGTTAAATAGTTCTGATTTCTCCCTGTTGTTTGTTACCTTCTTGCCACTTTCTCCCAGTAATGGACCAATTGTTTCCTTAACTTTCTTTTTTTAACATGTTGGAAGAAGCTTTTTTTGTTATTTTTTACTTTTGTGGCAAGCCTTTCTTCATTGTGAGCCTTAGCTTTCCTCACTTCATCTTTACAGGTTCAGGCTATTTGCTGATATTCTGCCTTAGTTAAGTCCCCTTTTTCCACTTTTTATACTTATCTTTTTTGTCTTTCAATTTGTCAGAGAGTTCTTTGTGCAGCCATGCTGGTTTTCTGTTGGGAGCTGCTATTTTTCTTCTTCATTGGTATTGTGCTAGACTGGGCTTTTGTAATCTCATTTTTCAAAATTTCCTCTTTTCCCTCTCTCATTTTCTCCATTCAGCTCTCTTTCATTTCTTTCTCCCTCTCCCCCTTCTCCTTCAAATTTGTTTCCCTCTATTTTCCCTCTCTCCCATTCTCTCCTTCCAGCTCTCTTTCATTTCTCTCTCCCTCCCTCTCTCTCCCCTTTTCTCTTTCATCTCTTTCTTGCATGTGCAAGCAAAATACCCTCCTGGGCCGGGATCACGGCGGCAAGGACAGTGAATCCTTCCGCTGCCGCCACTGAGAAGTGAGTAGCTGGCTGCACTGTGCAGGAGAGCCACACTGTGCATGAGACTCCTTAGCACCAGACTCAGGTCAGTGCCAGCTGTGGTCCCCTTCATGTTGGTTCAGGAAAGAGCCAGAGGAGCCATCTCTGGATGCAGAGAGGGAAGAGTTCCAGAGTTCTGCGCAAGGAGAGCCCTGTGCAGCACAGGAGAACTGGAGCTCTTCCCTCCCTGCACCCAACCAGCAGCTGCTGCTGCTCCCCATTCCCTTACTTCCTGAGCCAACATGAAGGGGACGGCGGCTCATGCTGACCTGAGTCTGGTGCTGAGGAGTCTCCCTCGCAGCGTGGTTCCCCTGTGCTGAATACCCAGTTATTCACCTCATTGTGCAGTGGTGACAGCGGGAGGAGAGTCGTTGTCCCTTCCGCCTTGATCCTGGCCCGGGAGGGTATTTTGCTTCTGTGCGCGAGCAGAAGAGATAAGCAGCTAACGGTCTCCCCCTTGGATCTCGGAGGAACTAAGCAGAGCCGGCTCAACGGCTCAGCCTTGTGCTAGGGGGAGGGGGGAAAGTGATGTCAGGTGGAGACTCGGTGGCTACCGTAGCCTCTCCTCAGCCATTGCCCTTCTCACTGCCCAAGCCTCCCCCTTTGATGCAGCTCAGCCCCAACGAAGGTGTACGCCCTGTTGGAGCTCCTGGGCAGGAACAGTTGCTGAAAGACACCCACATGGGAGGTCGGCTGGACTGGTCTGTTGGGAAACCCATCAGTCTTCTAGCACCTCTCCTTCTGCTGCACGGGAACCTGAGCCGCTCCTTCCCTTCGGGCCAGCTTCTCGCCAGCCTCTCCGCAGGAGGCTCCTCGATGACCCCTGTGAAAAGGTCACAGGTTGAGAACTGCTGGTCTACATAACCTGTGTTATGCCTGACTGACCCTATTTTCTTGCCACTTGTATGATTCATGCACATGGTATGGCATTCACTATTAAATGCTTGGTTTTGCTTGACAGCAGGAGTAATAATCTTACCCGCACAAACATCTGTGTTACATGCACTGATAACCCTATGAATTTAGATTGCTGGGGACAGAAATGTTCTGTATCAATTGATTCCCTGTCTCCACTGTTCAGTTTAAATGTTTATCCAGAAAATCTCTGAATTTAATGCCAAGTTACTCAGTCCCTTTCTTGGATGTGTGCAAACCATCTCTTATGTACAGTTTTTCATTGGACCAGCTGCAGACATCATGACTAATAAAACCAAAGCCTTCCTTTTTACACCACTCCTTTAGCCACACATTAAACTCTGCTACATGCTGCCCTTCCCTTTTTGTTCCTTATATACTGGTAAAACCTCTGAAAAGATAAGCCTACAACCTACACTACTAAGTTCATACCCCAAGCTCTGGAAATCATTCTGCACAGAAAGTACATCTTTTTGGGACAGATCATTTGTGCCAAGATGTATAATAGCATCAACGTCACAGTCCTTACTTGCATTCTTGACTATCTTAAGAATACGCCTCTTGTTTCTGCTGGCAGTAGCACCTAGCAGACACCTGACCTCTTTTAAAACCTCCATATCCTTTCCTAAATTTACAGATAAGATGGATAGCATATTGTAGAACTAAGGAAGGGAAGAATACAATAGCAAACATAGCCAAGATAAGAAAAGATAAGAATATTTCTATGACACAAGTGTTCAAGATTATTAAAGCAATGTAAAAGGTTTCCCTTGCACATCTGTGCTAGTCATTCCCAACTCTAGGGTTCGGTGCTCATCTCCATTTCAAAGCTGAAGAGCCAGCGCTGTCCAAAGATGTATCTGGCATGACTAATAGCCGAAGACACACGGAACACTGTTACCTTCCCACCAAGGTGGTCCCTATTTTTCTACTTGCATTTTTACATGCTTTCAAACTGCTAGGTTGGCCGAAGCTGGGACAACTATGGGGAGCTCACTCCGTTACGTGGCACTAGGGATTCCAACTGCCGAATTGCCCACCTTTCTGATCGACAAGCTCAGCGTCTTAGCCACAATGTAGTTCTGTTTTCACAGTGTAGTTTTGTTTCCACGGTGGCAATGTATATGGCTAGGTATTTAGAAAAAAAGTGACAGAAAGAAGATTGTCATGAATGTTGTGTATTACGGATTTGGAACTAATTATTAAATGATCAGGGACTGTAAGAGGAAGCAGCCTATCAGTATTGGACAGTATTGTGAGGTGATAATCGAGAAACATACTTTGCATATATGATGTGTTATGACCAGGAAAAAGTGATTATATTGGCACGTTAAAGAAAAGACAGATGAAAAAGATAACAAATAATAATTATATTGTTTAATTGGATTATGAAATGTCTGCAAAAACATAACCAATCTCAGGGAACACCAAGGACTCCTCATAGCATTGATTAAGAGTTTGGGATGAAGAAGATCATTGGAATGTCCTTAAAAAGTTATCACCTGAAATGGCAGTCACTTTTTCAGAAAGATTTGACCAGATTGCACTAAGTTATCAGCGTTGGCTGTTAAACTGAAACAGTTTGTGATTATACCTGATTAGGTAGTATTTTATGGTAAGTGCTACATGAATATGATCTTCTCATGTGGGAGTTATCGTGAGTCATCCACGGTTGAATGAAGACAGTGAAAAAGAATAACATACGTTTCAGGAAAATCAGCCATATGGCTGTTAATTAAGTACATGGAGTGGCTTAGTCACCCTTTCTCCATAATCCTGCTATAGTATATACATATTGCTTTTGAGCTGGTTTTTGATTGTAGCTTTTTTTCTGGAACATTCTGAAGTTTCTTCCCTTTCATTCTGTCCTGGTTTTCCACAAGACCATCATTTATTCTGCCACCCCATTTTTTTTATCCATGTCTCTATATTCCTTAGACATAGCTGGTGAAAACTCTACAGGTTGTATTGTATTACATAATAATGTATTGGTAAGAATGAAAAATATTTTCTGGCATAAGAACTAAGTTAACACAGAAGATCAAACTTCTATGTTACCAGTTATTAAGCCAGAAAATATTCTGAAACCATCATCAACTTTTAAAAGGTTTAAATTTTTATGCATGTCAAATCAAAATCTTGCTCTTGGAATTTGGAATTTCTAAATGTAAGTAACAGAATCTCATTTGAATGTTCTTATATTTGAAAACAAATGTCTTTTTGTCTTTCAATGTTCTTAAACCAGAAGAGGGAGAAAAAAATGGAAATTGCCTTTCAAAAATGAATGTGTTCTTTTTTTCCATGTTACAATTCTGCAATAATCAGGACTAATACTTGTTCATGGACTATGATATACATAAAGTAGAATAACAGAATAATAGAGTTGGAAGGGAATTTGGAAGTCTTCTAATCCAATCCCCTATTCAAACACAAACCCCTAATACCATTCCAGACAAATGGCTATCCAGTCTCTTCTTAAAAGCCTCCATTAATGGAGCACCTATAAATCTGAAGGCAAGCCATTCCACTACTAAATTGTTCTCACTGTTAGGAAATTTCTTATTACTTCTAGGTTGATATTCTCCTTGATTAGTTTCCATCCTTTGGTTCTTGTCTTGCCTTCTGGTGCTTTGAGAAAAAAGTTGACCCACTCTTCTTCAAATATTGGAATACTGCTCTCATCTCACTCCTAGTCCTTTGTTTCACTAGATTAGAAACCCTAATTCCTGCAACCTTTCTTCATATGTTTTATCTTCCGGCCACATAATCATCCTTGTTGCACTTTTCTGCACTCTTTCCAGTCTCTACATCTTTTTAATAATATGGCGACCAAAAAGATAAACATATTTATTTAGAACTGTGTATTTCTAAAATAGCATAGAAATTGACACAAGAGCCAACAACAGAGCAATCTTATCTAATTGTACTTTTGTTTTTAAATTTGTGGTTTGTATATAAAATAACAGTATTGTAGTCAATTTCTACTAACAATTCAATATTTAATGTAAATATTTTATAATTGTTTTCTTTCATCTGGTTCTACAGAAGATAACAGTAAAGTGTTTATACCAAGCAAAGCAAAGAGCTGAAGTTTGGCAATTGTTGGTTCACACATCTCCATCATGTCCTGCTTTTTTAAAGAACTTTTTTATTTGTTTACCAACAACTCATAACTGAAATTTGTTTACCAACAACTCATAATAAAAATTACATTACTTTTGCAGTGGGAAAATTGTAGAGTTTGTAAAACTCTAAAATTTTAAAAACAAAGCCTTTTTTTGTCTATGTATGATATTGTCTGTTTTACTACTTAATTTTGTTTCTTTCCTATCCGTCCATCTGTTTATTTTAGTTGCTTCTTCCTTTTGGTTGGCTTCTTTATAAACTTTACCCATATGCCTGCTGCGAATATGAATGGATATGAATAGCAATCAACCATTGAAATGCACAACTAACGGAACATTCTGATTGGGGTGTTGTTGCTTTATTTTGTTGTATTATTGGACCTGAAAGTGCTAAAATTTCATCCAGGTTAATTTTGTAAGGGTTCATTAATGACAACTTATGCAGATACCTGTAGGTTTTGAGCTACATGACTGAATTCCTCAGTGGCACTCCCTTCTCTCAATGCCGATTCTTTGGCAAATTAGAATGCAAAATTGGGGGGTGCACAACAACCAGGCATCAAAAAAGATGTTTTGGGGATTCACCTGTTAGCACTTTAAATCATAATTGGGAATGTAGCTAGAATTTATAATCCGTGCTATATTTTGGTGAGTAAATAAATGGATTCAAAGAGATTCTTACAAAATGAAATCAATCATAGAATAAGAATAGTTCCAGGAGCTGAACCAATGCCACTCTGGGAATTAAATGGAAGTATTTTTAAAATCTAGCAAAGTTACTTTACCCATGTCAGATATATTCTTTCTATAACTGACAATTTTTCCAATCAATAGCACTGTGATATTCAAACGGTCACAACTGAAGAAGATATTTCCATTTATTGTAAGCTGCCTAGACATCTTGAATATGAGATGGGCAGCAAAAAATGGCATAAATAAATAAGTAGGTAGGTAGGTAGGTAGGTAGGTAGGTAGGTAAGTAAGTAAGTAAGTAAGTAAGTAAGTAAGTAAGTAAGTAAGTAAGTAAATAAATAAATAAATAAATAAATAAATAAATAAATAAATAAATAAATAAATAAATAAATAAATGGCTATTTAGTTTAACTCTGATGTGACACAATTTCTTAGTATTAATGTTTTCCTTAGAGATATTTTTGTTTTCTTGATAAAACCAAGCAGTCAGTGGCTGCTCTGTGCAGTACAACATCCCACAAAGCATTTTTCCCAAGGCTGTAAAAGATTTGCTGTGAACTTGAGCTATAAAACTGAAGAAGCCAACAACATTTGAAATCTATATCTTTCATCTAGTACTATTCCTAATTAGTCTCATAAATGATTTCTTTTTCTAAGGTCAAGTCTTCTATTGTTTCACTCAACAAAATGTTAACATGCATGTATCCCATCATGAAATTGTTATCATATATATGAAAGGCATACAAATAGATATTGATATTGATGACATTAGGGATGTGTGTGTGTGTTTACTTCACAAATATACAATACAATACAATACAATACAATACAATACAATACAATAGCAGAGTTGGAAGGGACCTTGGAGGTCTTCTAGTCCAACCCCTTGCTTCGGCAGGAAACTCTATACCGTTTCAGACAAATGGCTATCCAACATCTTCTTAAAGACTTCCAGTGTTGGGGCATTCACAACTTCTGCACATCTTTGTTGCTCTTCTCTGCACTCTTTCTAGAGTCTCCACATCTTTTCTACATCGTGATAACCAAAACTGAACGCAGTATTCCAAGTGTGGCCTTACCAAGGCATTATAAAGTGGTATTAAAACTTCACGTGATCTTGATTCTATCCCTCTGTTTATGCAGCCTAGAACTGTGTTGGCTTTTTTGGCAGCTGCTGCACACTGCTGACTCATATTTAAATGGTGCCAAAAAAGCCAACACAGTTCTAGGCTACATAAACAGAGGGATAGAATCAAGATCACATGAAATGTTAATACCACTTTATAATACCTTGGTAAGGCCACACTTGGAATACTGCATTCAATTTTGGTCGCCACGATGTAGAAAAGATGTGGAGACTCTAGAAAGAGTGCAGAGAAGAGCAACAATGATGATTAGGGAACTGTAGACTAAAACACATGAAGACGGTTGCAGGAACTGGGTATAGTTTAATGACAAGAAGGACTAGGGGAGACATGATAGCAGTGTTCCAATATCTCAGGGGTTGCCACAAAGAAGAGGGAGGCAAACTATTTTCCAAGACACCTGAGGGTAGAACAAGAAGCAATGGGTGGAAACTGATCAAGGAGAGAAGCAACTTAGAACTGAGGAGAAATTTCCTGACAGTTAGAACAATTAATCAGCTTGCCTGCAGAAGTTGTGAATGCCCCAACACTGGAAGTCTTTAAGAAGATGTTGGACAGCCATTTGTCTGAAATGGTATAGGGTTTCCTGCCTAGGCAGGGGTTGGACTAGAAGATCTCCAAGGTTCCTTCCAGCTCTACTATTGTATTGTATTGTATCTAGTCCAAATAAACAAAAATGTCTCTCTAGTTTCTGAGTAATTCAAACTGTTAGTGTTTCAGCCTCTTGTTTCATTTCAATCAGTGAATCAGGAGAAATTTCCTGACAGTTAGAACAATTAATCAGCTTGCCTGCAGAAGTTGTGAATGCCCCAACACTGGAAGTCTTTAAGAAGATGTTGGACAGCCATTTGTCTGAAATGGTATAGGGTTTCCTGCCTAGGCAGGGGTTGGACTAGAAGATCTCCAAGGTCCCTTCCAGCTCTACTATTGTATTGTATTGTATCTAGTCCAAATAAACAAAAATGTCTCTCTAGTTTCTGAGTAATTCAAACTGTTAGTGTTTCAGCCTCTTGTTTCATTTCAATCAGTGAATCAGAATAGAGATGGAAGGGACCTTTGATATCTTCAGGTCTAACCCCTGCTCAAGCAAGAGACCTTATACAATTTCAGACAAAATGGTTGTCCAATAGCTCCTTAAAAACCTCCAGTGATGAAGCACTCACAACTTCTGAAGGCAACACATTCCACTGGTTGTTTTCACTGTCAGAAATGTCTTCTATTTCTCTCCTTGATTAGTTTCCATCCATTGTTTCTTGTGTTACATTCTGGTGCTTTGGAAAATAAGTTTTTTCAGGCTACTATGTTTTCCATCTTACTTTTTCACTCTCTGAATTAAGCATCATTGTCTTTATCTCTTTATTTCTTACAGAAACATGCTCCTTATTGTAAACATTTTTTCAGAGTAGTAGTCAGATATTCTGGTACACTTACATTTCTTTCAATACAACTCACATTCTTACTTAATATACACAAAGCTTTGCCATTGTAAGTAAAGAAAAGAAAAACTTCTTAAATTCTCTTTTTCTCTCTACCATCTTATGTTAGCAATCCAATTCTATGTTCCCCTGCCTTTTCTGAAGTCTACTGATTATCTGATGTTTTTATATCTATTCTGTAAAATATTAGCAAAGAGATTGTTTGTGTGACGACTTCTTGTAACAGTTCTCCAATTTTCACGTTGTCTTGCAACTCCCCTTGTCAATAAAAGTCTATTCACAATCTCCCCCCCCCCCCCCCAGTATCTAGGGCACCAACCTTGTTTCCTATTTTTTAACATGCGGCTGTTAAATTTAACTGCTTTTTTCTTACAGCTTTAAACTGTGCAATGGGTATTTCATATATTTCTGTCATTTTCTTATCTGACAGATGGTCTATTTTTCTTGATCTCACTTTCAAATAGAGTTCACTTCTGAATATATTCTGTTTTTGAAATTTATATTAAATATCTTTATTTCTCAGAGGTTTCAATATATTCTTTAAATATAGTATTTTTTTAACTTCATTGACTCTGTTCAAATCTTCCATGATTATTTTTAAGAAGATCTAACTTAATTGTAAATTTTCTTCTGATTTCTCTCATCTTCTTAAGAACATATCTCATTTTCTTTTTCTCATCATTTCTCTCTATGATGCTATTCTTTATTGAAATATTTTTCCTAGGCCCTTCTTGCTTGATGTTGAAAGTCTGTTTTTTGTCTTAAGTCCTTGCTTTATTTTCTGTCCTTTCCTTGGCTAGATTGTTCCAAATGCCAATTAGAACTGAGAATCTTCCCCCTTCCCTTTTTTCCATGGTTCCTTAGTCCTCTTTTACATACATTAAATGTTCCTTACCTTCCTATTTCCTGATTCTATTTCCTCAGGGACAAATACGGCTGGAACATCTACTCGTTTTAATTTTATAATGTACTAATAATGCTTTCAGAAATCAGAAATGAGGAGGTGATAAGCCATCTGGGAAAGCCGAGGGAAATCATCAAAACCATAAAAAAGCAAAAGTTAGAATATTTTGGATATGTGTTGTGACACCTGAAAAATATGGCATACTTCACTTAATCCTCCAGGGAAAAATTGAAGGCAAATGAGGTCCAAGCAGAAGAAGAACATCATGGCCTCAAAATCTAAGGAACTGGTTTGGAAAAAACTCAGCAGCACTTTTTCATGCAGCTGTTGATAAAATAGGATCGCCAACATGATCACCAACGTCCGATATCGGATATGACACAAGAAGAATACTTTCCAATACATTCATGTATTAATATATCAATTTCGCAAAAAATAAATGCAGAGGAGCAAATTTATATTTTGTAACATATTTAATTTATTGAGTGAACCTAATAAAACAGAATAAAAATACAATTTCAATAAAATCTTGGGTAAATAGACAGTCTTCACTTGACTCTGAAATTATGTTAATGTGGACATCAGTTCAACTCTTCTAAGGAGGGGATTCCACCAATACAGCACCAACACGGAAAAAGCTTCCTCCCTTGTAAACCCACCTCACTTCCTTTGGTGAAGAGATCTGGGGGAGGAATTCATTAAGTGACCTCAAAAAATAATGTATATGATAGCTAAGATACAATCCCTTTTTGTTTCATCCATTAGTAAGCTGCAGCATTTGTACATTGCTATTCAGAAGTTAGAGAAAAGAATTCTGCATTCTCCACCCTAAGTTGTTCTCTAAGATGGCAGCCATACAAATCTTTTAAATAAAGGAATAGATGATTGATAATAGATAGACAGGCAGGCAGGCAGGCAGGCAGACAGACAGATGATAGACATACATACATACAGATTGAAGTCAATATCCAAGGCATCCATCTTTGTGTTTGATGGAAATTCTGAGATGGAACTTCTTATGTTTGTCACCTTTGTAAAATAATGTGTAATCTCTGGACATATTGGAAATTACAAATGCATTTAGTTAGACATTGAAGAACTTTCTGGCAAAAGACCCCAAAAACATCATTGAGAGAGAAATTGTTTTTAGAGTAATAGAAAGAGTAGGTCTCTTGTTGTTGGATTATAGTGACTCCGCTGCAGGCAATTATGCAGAGAGACCTATGCTTGTACAAATTTTCTAAAGGGAAAAGTTCTTATAGAACTTCCATTAAATAATGTTGAGGCATAAGAGGAAGTTTAGGAGAAGCTTGCTTATGAACATAACCTATCAACGAAAAAATGTATTTTATTGAAAAGCTTTAGTACTAATCTCTGTGGATATTGTATGACCTAGGAACATGGAATTAATAATCACCCCTCCCCCATCTATATTGGATTGGTAATATCTATCTATCTATCTATCTATCTATCTATCTATCTATCTATCTATCATCCATCTATCTATCTATCTATCTATCTATCTAACTAACTAACTAACTAACTAACTAACTAACTAACTAACTAACTAACATTATCTATCTATCATCATCTTCTCGGAAAATAAAACCAATTTTGATGTGCTTATGCAATTAATATATGTCTGAACTCAGTTGAGAATAATGCGGGTGTGAAGCTTGACTGATTTTTATCATTATTGGACAAAAAGACATTAGTCTTCTCTTACAGATGGTCACTTATGCTGGAAGCACATGAAAGAATCCTAAATTGTGGAAAGATTATTCTAAATTTAGGGAAGCATTAACTTCCTAATGCTAAAGGTGGAGCCATGCTGCTAAACATATTAGTATTTCTTAATTCAAACACCTGTTCTGCCCAAAAGATACATAAAAAGCTCTTATTTATTGCTTGCATCTTTATTTCAGATTTAATTTCACTATAAATTCATCTCATGTTAATTTATGTACAAACAAAGGCACACACATTTTAAATATCCAAAATGCTGGAAATAAACTTATTTTTAATTTTGTGCTTGTTTTCCATTTGTCAACCAGCAAATGAAAGGACTGAATAAATCAAGCACTAATTGCCAGCGGTGCTAAATTTAGTGTGAGATCTGGAATCCTTTTGATCAAAACTGCTGAATATGAAATCGTCCTCAGCTCTCTAGGCAACTTTATCCGCCTTTCTATTCTCCATCTGTCAGTCACCTGGGAATTTGTGAACTATTCCATATGTCAAGCTTGTCAATCACAATGGAATGTGGGAACGATCTGCTGCTGCATAGGAATTCTTGTTAAAAATTAATCTGCATTAAGTTGGGAGTTCTATGTTTTATATACCCTATCATTCAGTATTTCCATAATATTTTTCCAATAAAGAAAAGCTAAGCAGATATGACCTGATTATTCTGATATCTTGTGAGACTATATATAGCCACATAGAAGCATGTCTATCTATCTATCTGTCTGTCTATCTACTCAAAGTTCTAGTGAGAGTTGCTTTCTATCTTTCATTTTAGTTTCTAACTTTCTCCTTCCATTCCTTACAGGCTACATTTTTAAACTTATTATTGGGAAGGAAGGAAGGAAGGAAGGAAGGAAGGAAGGAAGGAAGGAAGGAAGGAAGGAAGGAAGGTAGGTTGGTTATGAGCTGTCTTAGATTATCTGTTCTTATTAAGTGAGAAGGCAGGTAAATTACCCATTATATTAAGAAAATGCAATCACAACTTTTATGCTATATAGTAATTACATTTGTCAGTTGACCAATGCAGAAAAATCAAGGGAAATATATTAGTGGTGTATTTAAGAGACAATATAAAATAGTGATGATAATGTTATAGTTCCAGTAAAATATCTTTCTCATTATAATGCTTCTCGCATTAACATTTTGTTATTTCTTAATCCTAGGTTAAACTCTTGAATATATGTTTTTTGGTTGAAAGAAATGATTAAAGAGCTAAATATAACATCCCAAGACATTAAAATATTTCTATGTATACAATATGTGTTACTATATCTTCTTAAACTGAATAAGTGAATAGATTTCCAATCAATAGATTCATATTGCAATGTATATCAGAATGCAGAGCTAGAATATCAAGCATGACTTGAGATCGTATACACTGCACAGAAGACAAAATATTCATATTACTTTATGTCACTTTACAAATGCTATTTTGTCAAGAATTTATTTGGAAGAAATGAAACATGGAATTATATGTGTCTTTGTTTTAATCAACATTAGTGCAACAATTTCTGTCTCAATACATGCTGTTTTATTTCTAAGTGGCTCTAGCCTGGCCCCACCCATGAAATTATTGGACAATTGCATGAGAGACAGTTTTTTTTTTAAAAAAGCAAACGTCTTTCCAGGAACCTGGAAGAGTTCTTCTCCATTGAAACCAACAGTTTAGTCTTGTTTAATGTTACCAATACCCTTGTGTTCTACAGCTTATCTGTCTGCATATTGTTTCCTAATGATACACATAAAAGCTGCAGGAAGTTGACTAATAGACATGGATTAGTCTTTTTTTCTGATTCTCTAGGAAAGAGCAAAATCAATTAATCCTTAAAACATCTCTCCCTCTCTCTCTTTCACACACATACCATCAGTGTAGACAGTAGGTTCCTTTCGAATGAGTTCTATAGAAGCTGAAGAAATCTTGATGTGAGATACCCTTGGGAATCAGCTTTTTAAACTCAGGTGTCAGGTGATGTCAGGACATCAGGATTAGCTACTGGACTAATAGGAACAGATCAGCGGAGGGTTTCAAAAAATTTTAGAACCTCTTCTGTAGGTGTGGCCTGCTTTGTGGGAGTGACTTACCGGCCATGTGACTGGGTGGGAGTGACTTGCTGGCCATGTGACTGGGTGGGCATGGCCAACTTGCAAAATATGGTGAAACTCACTTAACAATGCTCTTGCTGAACAACCAAAATGTTGGCTCAGAAACTCTGGCATTTGAAGCATGCAAGTCTTAAAGCTATCAAGTTACAAGACCCTTGCACCCCTAACCCTTTAGAAAAAAAACCCAGGGGTGTTCAAACTTGAAAGCTTTAAGACTTATGGACTTCAACTCCCAGAATTCCTCCTCTCACTCTTCATCTTGATCATGTGCGGATAGGCGGGGGGGAGGGAGCTGGAACTGGTTCTAAATGGCACTGTAGATTTGTGGAACCTCCTCTATAGAAGAGGTTAGAACTTGCAGGAACCCACACCTGGAACAGGTTTAGTGTGATAAATAAATTAATAGCAATAAAACAATGAGTCTTGCTAGTTATTGACCAAACATTGGTTTAAAAAAGGTTGTTGCAAGAACCAAGGGATCAAGTCGATCTTGTGTTCCAGGAAAATATCTTTAAGACTCTGACAGACAAACCTGACTGAACCATCAGTTGATAAACATTAACTATTAATTGCCAGTCAAGCAAGATTGGTCCATTTTTAAAAAGAAATTAAATCCATGCCACTGATTAAAAGTAGCACTGAAGAATTGATCTTTCCATTCCTCTTTCCCCTATACTCTCTATACAATGTATGTATTTTGCCATTAATTTGCAAGCATAAGGGTGTCTCTCTCTCTCTCTCTCTCTCTGTCTCTCTCTCTCTCTCTCTCTCTCTCTCTCTCCCTCCCTCCCTCCCTCCCTCCCTCCCTCCCTCCCTCCCTCCCCCCTCTCTCTTGAATTAAACTGTTTGGACAGATAATCATTTTCAGTAAAAACAGAGGGAAGGGTGAAGAGAGAGATTAAAGTTATGGTGAGCAAATAAACTCATTCTTCAGAACAGTGGTGGAATTCGATTTTTTTACTACCGGTTCTGTGGGTGTGGCTTGGTAGTCATGGCATGGTGGGCATGGCATGGCTTGGTGGGCATGGCTTGGTGGGCATGGCAGGGAAAGGATCCTGTAAAATCTCTATTCCCATCCCACTCCAGGGGAAGGTTACTGCAAAATCTCCATTTCTTCCAGATCAGCTAGGGAGGCAGAGAATTGATGGGGGCAGGGCCAGTCAGAGGTGGTATTTACTGGTTCTCTGAACTACTCAAAATTTCCACTACTGGTTCTCCAGAACTGGTCAGAACCTGCTGAATACCATCTCTACTTCAGACCTGAGCAATTGCAAAGATCAGTTATATATTGTCAAACCTCTGAATATTGTGCAATCAAAACTTAATTAATTCTTAATAATTGAACCTTCTGCTCACAGGAAAGCAAATAATAGTAACGAAATTTTGTTTCCCCTTAACCTAAAAACAATACATGTCAAAATATCTTGGAAATGTTTCTCTGGTGGTCAGATCTAGATGTTGCTGGACTATAGCTCCCATTATTACCAACCAGAACTATCAGTGAGCAGAGATAGTGGAGGCTGCTGTACAAGAACACGAGGCAATAAAAACTCAGGGGCAAGGGGGATATTTTTAGAAGATTCTTCCATGTGGATATTGCTTTGACTTATTAGATAGCTTTTTCTGTTGCCACTAGAAATGCATCTATCAGCCTGTTTCATGTTTTATAGCAAGGATAGATAGCCTGATGCTCTCCGTATCTTTTAGGCTATAATTCCTACAATCTCTTGCTCTTGGCTATTCTGTCAGGAGCTACTGAAGAAGTTCAAAACATCTGGAAGACATCAGGTTGTTTACTTTGCTCTGTAGCATTCTTTTTTTGCCTCCCAAATGCTAGAAGTTGATGATGGCAGTGTTTATATTTTGCTTTCTGCCCAGCGGGCACAACAAGAAAGAAAGCAAAATGTGATAAAAACTGTTCAAATCACTGCTAGCTAATACAAATTAAAAGAGACTGATTAAGGTTCATTATATGCTATTTCTGTTTCAGTTTGCAAACTTTTTTCTGAAGTCTGCATGAAAAATGTACGCATGTTTGTTTGCAATTGGTCCTAATATACATATTTTGGCAAGCACATTACTCCAACATATGCCTTTTTTGCATGCTATTTATCCTCATGTATACATCCTTGTATGATTTTTTTTACACCGACATTCACATTTTTGTTACATATTCAAATAGAGAACGGTACCACAAAAATATGAAAAGTTAAGCTTAATTGTGTCCCAGATCATGTTTTAATTTGGAGAAAGAAGACCAGTTCACCCAAAGCCTCTTATCTCATGGAGCTATTCTCAAGAAATATTATAATAAAAACAAAACTTTCTTTAAAAGCAGAAACCTAGTAATATTCTTCTTTGGGCTTTGCATCACTGTAGTCTTTTGCCTTAAGCTACCTGTCTCCTGTGTGTAGAACAACCTAAAGGACCTGGCTTGAGAAATTTCCTTCCAGATTTCAATCCTGAATTTATCATGGACAATGTATTGATCTGCTGTTCTGTTTGGACTACAGTCAATGTGGCCTCTAATTGGTGAATTCTGCTCTTTCTTTATCCTTCTCCTAAAATCAAGGAAACAAGTACCAACCACTGCCCTTTCCATGGGTATGAGGGTATGACTCTGAGATTCTCGCTCTTTTATATGAGTTAGCTTCCCTTGTATTTGACATCTTCCAGCTTGATTGCCCATTAATGCCATTTCTCAACCTCAGCACTTTTTAAGATGATGAATTTTAACTCCTAGAATCACTTCACAGCATGCTGGCTGGGGTAATTCTGGAAGTTTGAAACCACATATCTTAGAATATAGAATAATAGAGTTGAAAGGGATCTTGGAGTCTTCTAGTCTAATCTGCTCTGCTAAAGCAGGAGACTATTATACTATTTCAGACAAATGGTTGTCCAGTTTCTTTTGGAAAGCCTCCAGTGATGGAGCATTTAGAGTTTCTAAAGGCAAGCTATTCCATGGTTGATTGCTATAACCACTAGGAATTCTCTCATTAATTCTAGGTTGTTTCTTTCCTTGGTTAGTTTCTATCCATTGTATCCTGTCTTGCCTTTTGGTGATTTGGAAAATAGTTTGACCTCCCTCATCTTTGTAGGACACTTAAATTTACTTACACCTCATCAAACCTTAAATTTGATGGAATATAATGAATCAGCAAAAAATGGGAAATAAAATCGTATTTTTACCATTGTTCCTTTTACTTGGGAAGGGAAGGAAGGTCATTTAGCTCATTTGTTTAATCCTTTAAATCCTTCTCCTTTTTGTAGGCCACCCAAACAAGGTAAGATAGGCAGTATACAAATTTAATAAATAATGCTAATACTGTAAGTACTTTAGGTGCAATCCCAAAGCAACTGGAACACCATTTGAACACCATTGGCATTGACAAAATTACCATCAGTCAATTGTGTCAGAGTTTTGGCAGCGTGACTATTATTATGAGATAAACTCAGGAGCAAAGCACAGCACACAGAACCTTTAGACAATTAATAGTGGTTTATATAGAAATATATACAGACATACACATTGGTAGAAAAATCCCTTACCATTCAGCTATGAACACAAGGAGAGAAATGAGGTACATGAAGAGAGAGAGAGAAATGCCCTATAATGGCCACCTATATATATAGACACCACATTGCATTAGCCTTACATTGCACCAGTTTTCAGATTACAACCTTACATCAGTTGGCAGCTATTAAATCCTCAGTACCTGACAAATTACAAAGAGCAGCTTTACTTGGAACAGCTTACATGATGCAATGATACCTTTAACAACACCAATCATCAGCATCTGCTTATCCCAGGTCCTTGGAAAGGACTTGATAAGTTGATAAAAATGCCAAATTCAGTCTAAACATCTGGCTGGCTGTGTACCTAATCAATGATAATAATGAACAATGCTAAGCTTTAGAAAGATTTGCCTTGTCATTACTTTCAATTTTAATCTTGATGGTATTTATATAATTTTGTATGTACAATCCTACAACTCCTCGATATAATGCGGAGCTCTGCATTAAGTACTTTCAGTTAACATCACTTTTATCAGCTACCTTACTCTATTCAAATATTTATCATACTTTTGCAAACTTATATTTGCCCAATTGTGCTGCTGTAAGATTTAATGTTTACTGGCACACCACAGTTCAAGAAAGATGTTGACAAGTTAGGGAAAAAATGATAAGGCTAATTTTATAAAGGATGGGATAGAAGAATAAAACATTAATTTAAGACAAGAAAAGATTGGGCACTTGTTCAACAAATGAAGTGGAATAGACTTAAAAGGGATCCTTGAAGATAGAGAACAATACCCTACTTAACAATGGTTAAAAATTAAGAGGAACCATATAATCCTATGAGTCATTTGTTAAACTAGAAATAATGAGTTGAAGCATGAAATTCTTCCCAGATGGAAGATGCTGAGGATTCATCCATTTGGATGCTATCAGTATTCCAGCTTTCAAAGATTGATTAAAACCCTTACCTTGGAATTACATAATAACCATATTTAATTCCCCACTCTTGATTTCTCCCTTTAAAAAACACACCTTAAAGATAATGTTTCTCAACAGTAGGAAAACTAGGGAGTTCTTCAATACACAAAAGGATTAAAGGAATCCTGTATACCCTTACCCCATTTTATCCTCCCTCATTTTCCATCTGTAACAAAAAAAAAAAACCTACTTATCCAGGTTGATCCTTCTTTGTTCTACAAGAAGCTTTAATGGATGGAATATGCTGTTTCTTTCTACATGCTTGGTCCCATTCAAGCACCCCCAGATTCTCTACAGTGTTACAGAAGAAAGTAGAATAGAAAATAGCTCCTTCATACTTTAAACTCCCAGAAGTTTTCCTGAACCAAAAAGTCCACTAAGAAAGCTTCACCAAGCAGCTCAGGAAAGAGTTGTTTTACCTTCTTCCCCTCCCCTACTCTAGGCTCAATGTAAGCATGAGAAGTGAAAGATCTGAAGCTAATTAATTGTCCTTACTCCTGCATTTCTTAGACTGTGCTCCAAGTTATTTCAGCCTATTCTATTGCTGAGACCCAGCTTAACTGGTCTGAGCCACTCTTAAGGGACGCTGGCTTTTCCCTACTTGGTGCTTTTTTAATTTCCCTTGCGGACTCTTGCCAAACAATAACTGCAATAAGGTCTTCAGCTGATACAATACAAAGCCGCCCCCTTTCACAATGAGCCCCATGTGCATTTATAACATTGTATAAATAGCACAATAATTAATTCATTAAAACTCCGGTTACAGGCAGCAGCACTTATGCATCTCCATATTTATAATTCTATGAAGAGTGAACTTTTGGAAAGGAACATTGGAATGTGGCACATCACTGGCTTAAATTATCCTAATGTAATCTGACATTTTAATTTTAATTTTTAAAATCTTCTTTAACTTCAGGATGTAATGTGACAATTTGTATACTAGCAAAACTGAAAATTTCTGAGTTTCGTTGCTGTACTCTCATAATAGCTTAATAGAAAAGGGAGCCTATTGTGCTTTTAAACATGAAAAGAAATAAAGTTTGAATATACTCTTTTTTAAATTACTGGAATATTAAATATTCCTTGAAAACAGACCCTTCCTTTTTGTGATTTCAAATTAAATTGTGATTATAATGAAAAACTAATAGATTTGAATACAGCTCATCCACTGGAACTCACACTGTAAATCGGACATTAACATGATTGAGTAGGTTCAGAGGTATTTCACGAGAAGAGTACTCCCCTCCTCTGCTCACAATAGAATTCCCTATGCCACCAGGCTTGAAATTTTGGCCGTGGACAATCTGGAATCTGGAACCTGCAATCTGATCTAAGCATAGTACACAAAATTGTCTGCTACAATGTGTTGCCTGTCAATGACTTCTTCAACCACACTAAAACACGGGCAAACAATTGACACAAACTGAAGGTAAACCACTTCAAACTCGATTGCAGAAAATGCGGCTTCAGCAACAGAGTGGTCAATCCCTGGAATACTCTATCCGACTTCGTTGTTACAGCCTCAAACCAACACAACTTCAATCTCAAACTGTCTATCGTGGACCTTACCCCATTCTTAAGAGGCCCATAAAGGGGGCATGCATAACCACACCAGCATGCCTACCATCCCTGTCTTACATCCCCATTTATCTGTACTTACTTCCTTTGTTCATGTTTATGTTCTATACTTGTTATCTTGTGCATGTTTGACAAACAAATGAATAAATAAATAAATATATAAAGAAAATTGATGAATGAGTTTAAAATGCTACTTATTTTTATTTTATATTTTAATATGTAATCATGTGTTTTGAATCAAGTGTACTGGAAAAATTCATCTGCCAACATTTGTTCCAGAAGCCATATTAGAGGACTTTGAAGAGGTAGTGAGATACAGTATTTAATCCCATTCTGGAATAGGTTTAAATGGAGAACAGCCATTTCCTAACAACAGTTACTCTTATACCCTGCCAGCAGCTTACATCATCTCCAGACCTGAGTAAGAACATCTGTCCAGTTTCTTTCACGTGGTCCTACAGATTATTAATTGCATAGGTAAAATACTGTAGTAGGAGTCTATGGAGATTCTTAGTCATCCAGGTCATGGTTGTCCCAAAGGTGCTTTTTCAAGAGGCAACTGGACTTTCTAGTTTTTCTTGGAAGACATTTCACTCATCCAAGAAGCTTCTTCAGCTCTGCATTCTTTCATTGGGAAGTTGGAATTGTACTTTCTGCAGGATGATTTCTTCTCTGTGCCTCTTCACACAGGCACCGGTTGTTGGGGATAAGTCTGTGCTGTCTGCACCTCAAACTGAATTGCAAATGGTTCCTGCAGTCTGCCATTTTTCTGGCAATCCATTCATACTCCCTCACCACTCGAAGCGGGTTCATCCCAAAGTGCATAGCTAAATGTCTATGGAGATTCTCAGTCATCCAGGTCATGGTTTTCAAGAGGCAACTGGACTTTCTGTTTTCTCTTTGAAGAAGTTTTACTTCTCATCCAAGAAACTGCTCCAGAACTCAAGAAGTTTCTTGGATGAGAAGCAAAACATCTTCAAAGGAAAAAAAAAAACAGAAAGTCCAGTTGCCTCTTGAAAATGCACCCTGTTGTAGTAGGCAATAATCTGGAAGACAGGAGATTACAGTCAGACAAAAAACAATTTCAGACCACAGAAAGAATGAGGACATGGAGAGCACATCTGAAGAGACCCTCCATAGTTTTCTGGAAAGTAAAGGCTAGTGAGGTGAGTGGTGTCATCCCTTTGAGGTAGTCCAGAGAAGAAACCAAAACCATGAGTACAAATTCTCTTTTATTTTAATGTTATATATTGCAAGTCTGCAAGAGATTGATGTCTATAGAGATTCTCAATCATCAGATCATGGTTGTCCCAAAAGTGCTTTTTCTAAAAGGCAGTTGGAATTTCTTGTTTTGTTTCTTTGAAAATGTTTTGCCTCTTATCCAAGAAGCTTCTTCAGTTCTAATTGAATTGAAGAAGCTTATTGGAGGAGGAAGCGAAACATTTTCAAAACCCAAGAAAGTCTAGTTGTCTTTTGGAAAAAGCACCTTTGAGTCTCCAAGTGACCTTATATTCAGATAAAACACATGTACAGAAACATCCAATCAGTTAATTAAGAAGTTTACTAAGAATAGGTGAGAATCTCTGCTAATATTTAGGATAAAACATAAGGCTCCTTCAGGGAACCCTGAATGCATGGTGGCTTCACAGAGATTTTCCTGTACTTTCTTGACAATAATATGAAGAGGTTTACCACTGCATTAAATTTTAATTTTCCCAGTCTAGCCTATAGAAATAATGCTCTCCATCACAGTAGGAATAGTTTTTCTGTTTTCTACTTAATTTTTCCAAATCAGTCAATGTTAACATAGCCCAATTGTAAGTATGCTAAAATTTGTAGGAAGCTCTCTTTCTGCCTATGTTTTATAAAACCAAACACCTGATTTTAAATGTAGCTGAGGTGCAAAACAAAAACAACACCCCTATTTTTCTATTGAATATTTATAAACCATTAACTCAATGTAAAAAATTCAATTGAAATCTGCTAAATAACACACTGTTTTAGTATTTCTTTTTAAGATTAACCCTGCTATCATAAGATCAAGTACACACTAAAGGTTAGAAATGGCTATGGACAAGATTAATATGTCATCATAAGATAAACTGATATCTATCAAAGTAAGGACTTTCATGCTGGACTTCAGTGGAAATCATTTTAACTCCAAATTTATTTATTTTAGATGGTCATGTCTTTGATCATGTTGATGCTTTGCTTTTTTAAAATTTCTGATTTCATCTAGTGTTAGCAGAGTAGCCAAATTAATTCTTTCTCCCCCATTCTTTCCGAGATTCATCTTATCTTTTTTTTTAAAGGTGCTAAAGTAATGTAAAGTGACAATAACATTCAAATACTCTTGTCTCTAAATAGATTAACAATTTGTTTAAAGGCTAATGGATTAGGAATGACATATTCCTATTCTTATCAATAATGAAATTCATCATTATATTCTGTTTGAAACAACAATTATTTCTTTTCTTCAAAGGTTCATATTAGGGAACCTTTAGGAATGTTACCGAAAATTTCCACTGAAGTCCAGCATTAGTTGTATGGGTGCGTCTCACTATCAACATCACCCTTCAGGTGAACAAGATATTTGCTGTGGAAAATCCAACACTTCTTTTAGACATACAAAGTCAAAAGAACAAATAGTCTCTCTGTTGCTTTGTATCATGATCCAAATCTCCCAACATTGAAAGATCTTCATTGATTACAAATTGCTCTCCGTATTGACAAAGCTGGTTTTAAAGCCTATACAACTTACGGCTAAGTTACCTAAATAGTACTTGAAGGATTGTGCCCACTTATTAGAAGACCTTCTGAGTCCAGGGTTTCTCTCAGAAGTCTATTTATAATTATCTGTAAAGAGTTTTTTTCTATTATTTTTTAAATAAATATTCCAATTGGTTCTGGAAGGATTTGCTTCTGGAAAGAAGGAAGGTTTATTGCAAGTCTTAGGAAAAAATAAGATTATAAAGTAAATATGTTTATTAATTTTACTGTTTGCTTTTACATGCTCTTATTTCTCTCTCTCTCTCTCTCTCTCTCGCATGCACACACACACACACACACACACTTTTTATCTCTCTGAGTGTGGTTGTGTTTTATATCCTGATACATTTCTTCTTCTTCGAGGAACTCAATTCTGGTTACTGTATTTTTCAGAGTATAAGACACACTGGAGTATACGACGCACCAAGATTTTGAAGAGGCAAATTAAAAAAAAAGTTTTTGCACTCTGCAGATCTCCCCAAAATGGCCCGTTTTCACAAAAATGGGCCTATTTTTTTTAAAAAAGGGCATGAATAGCCTTTAAGAGGCTTTTAGAGTGCTCCTGAGGGGGGGTCAAACATGAGCAAAAACGGCCCATTTTTCACAAAAACGGGCTCATTTCTTGTCAAAAAAGGGCATGCATAGCCTTTAGGAGGCTTATAGAGTGCTCCTGGGGGCTTGAAGGGGTAAAATTGAGCAAAACACAGCCTGTTTTTGGCTTATTTCTGCTCTCCCCAGCCCCCACGAACACTCTAAAAGTCTCCTAAAGGTTATGCATGGCCATTTTGGTGAAGGGGGCAGAGTTTCGGGAGGCAAAAAATGCTGTATTCAGTGTATAAGACGCACCCAGATTTTCAGTCTCTTTTTAAAGGGAAAAAGGTGTGTCTTATACTCTGAAAAATATGGTTTATCTTTACAGCTATTCATAGGATTAAATCTAAAACTAAGTTTGTATTAGTTTTTATCTTTTTATTTGCTTCATCAAACCTGCAAGTATTTTTTTCACTTGTGTTTTATTCTTGCAACTCTAATGAGAGACTCTTTTTTTATAAATAACCCTATAAGTCTAAGTGTATACTTGCATAAATATGTCGTATGTTCATAGATGGCCTGAAAAATCATTTGAAATCATCTGGAAGACACCATCTGTCTCTCAATAAGACAAGCAACAGTTCTAGATAAGCTAAATAGATTTAAAGGGAGAGAATTTGACAAGTAAATTGCTTATTCCTGAACCTGATCAGTTAGAAAGCATATTTTGTAGGTTTTAGATCTATAGGATGCAAAAGTTTTCTTCTATTAAGCTCTAAATTATGAGCAGATACCTTGAAAATTGTCTTTCACCTCCCAAACAAATGTTTGCTTTAGAAAGGTAGGTGTCAGTGTTCCAAATATCATGCAGAATTAAATCAGAGTCCAAGGCAGAGCTATCCTTAAAGTTCCAATTTAATAAGACAGACATGTTGGCACATCTGTGGAATCCCAAATCTAAAAGCTTTCTGGGATTCCACTCAGTTGAAAGTTCATGATCTTATCCCCACACCCATAAATCTATCACATGGTCCAATCTTCTTTGGCCACGCTGGCATCTTCACCCAGCTGGTTCCGGTCAGGTGCAGAGGTGCAGAGACAAAAGATGACCTTGGGCTTCTAGAAAAGAATGACAATAACACATTCCACAATCCCCCCTCCCAATTACTACACTAATGAAACAGCATAATGAAATAATAGAGAGTGTGACAGGCCAAAGAACCTAAAAAGGAATATAACTGCAGGCCTGACAGTAGCATTTAAAAAAAAATTATTATTTTAAGGTTTAATCTTTTAAAAGAAAGGATTAAAAATAAAGAGATGTAACTCATGAAGGCAACCTCATTTAAAATGAGCTGATTGAAACCTTTGGATACTAAGACCCATACATTTCCTTTGCGACACACTGCTTGTGTTTTAAAGAGGGAATGGAAAGATCTTGGAGACTTCAAGATAAGATAAGAGTCTTATTGAGCCCTGCTGCTTAGACCTGAGAGAAGAGTCTATTTAAGGGGTGGACACTGTCGAGATGGGCAAAGTGATATGAACACAACAAGCACAGTGCAGTTTATTAACAGTTAGCACATCATCTCTCCAAATGGGGCTTTTTCCAAGTGGCAGTGTGCCCTGCACGAAGCTAATGAGCAAACTCTGTCTAATATTGACAATTAATCAAGCATAAAAGCTTCAAGGATCAGGACCCATTGCCAAGCATAGGAAGCTCATTGAGACTTCAATGGATCAAGGTAGGTGAACAAATTTGTCTAATTATATATCCGGCTCATGAACAAATTTCCCACCAAAACATTTAATTATCTATAGCATAAGTAGCTACGCATCAGCCTTAAAAGCAGAATGAAGATCTCCTCCCCTGCTTGACTGCTTCTTTTTTTTTTGTAGCCATCTACCATAAGTAATAAATTGAAGGAAGTGCCATTATGTTTCCTCAGCAGTCTTCCTCTTTTAATTGGCCTTATATAATGAGCCAGCATTTTGGCAGTGGCTAAAGTAAATGAATAATGGCTACAGATTATTATTTTTTTAAGTGAAATGGGATTCCTTGTGATAAGATGCAAATTATGTACTGATTATTAGATTTTTCACAGCTTAATTTTTTTAAAAAAAAGAATACCTTAAACTCTGAACTTGGTAATCTAAATGTGCATACATTAGATACAGTTTTCCATAAAACTCCTTTTATTATTTCCAATAGTAATTTCATTAAAAATTACAACCACAGTGATTAAAACAGTGAATGCAAATTAAATAAAAAGGTGGAAAAAATACAAAGGAAAAAAATATAATAAAATATAGTAAAGAAAAAAAGAAGCATTTAAAGAAAGGACCACCCCTTCATCACAAGTACAAACAAACTGTATTAGTACCTTATCACTATCTCTTAAAATATAACAAATGATCTCTTTTAATCTCCTACCTATAAAGAAATCCTCAAAAATCTCATTATTTCATTCCTGATCAGCAAAAAAATTAATTAAGGATTATCAGAGATAACAGCATGCTTATTTTAACCTTGATCAATTAAACCAACTTTATATTCCTTCCTTTTATTTTTAATACTCTCACATTTTAGTCCCTTCACATAATATGCTAAAACTTGATTTTTTTAAAAAAAAATCTTCTTTTCTCACAATTTTTTTCAAAACTTTAACAAGTCTCTTGTAGTCTCTAACCAATATAGGAAGATTATCCAGATCTGTAACTTACAAAAAATATTCATTCTTTTTCTGTTTACTTTAGATTTCTCTAAGTCCTTGCACTTGTATTCAAAACTTTTTTTTCCACCAAGGATTAAAGGAAACTCACCCAGTGCTATAAAATATGTCAACCCAATAGTTCCTAATTGGTGAAAAGCAGTTAACCAATAATTTTCAATGTGACTAGAAAAGGAAGTATGCAAACCCTACATCCATAAAGGTACCAATCGTGGTTTTGGATAAGATAGTGTTCCCTCATCTTCCAGAGCTTTAAACACACTACAATTGCTGTCATCTGGTCTGG
This sequence comes from Natrix helvetica, assembly GCF_964273705.1. Classification (NCBI taxonomy): domain Eukaryota; kingdom Metazoa; phylum Chordata; class Lepidosauria; order Squamata; family Natricidae; genus Natrix; species Natrix helvetica. Next base: position 34,140,518 of record NC_138549.1, read on the forward strand.
CTATGACTCCCTGGAGAACTTATTGGCCATGCCAAGTCTTTGCTGGTCCAGAAATGCCAATCTATTCACTAGCACTTTGTTCTGCCGTAGGTGTCAAATTCCTCTTTCAGCAATCATCTTCAGTTTGCCATTTCTTCTCCAGAAGCTAGAAAAAGGATACTTTCCATAAGACCTGTATGTGAATAGAGAAAACAATAGTACAAAAGTAAATGCTATTGCTTAGGGAGTGAAAGTCTAGAAAAAATCAATGCACAGATGATAGCATTGAGACTCTTTAGTGGAAAAAATCTTTCATATTCTTCATTGCTGAATGGCAACCCATGAATGTTGCCTGAAGATCAAGCACAAAACTCTTCTTTGACCACTGCTTCCTCCCATCCCCCAATTTGCAAAACTGCAAAGGGTGGAAACCAAAAACTTCCAAATGTTTGAAAGATGTTTCCAGGACTTACACCTAAGTAGACTATGGTATAATCAGGAACTCACCCAAATGCAAGGGTAATGAATGCAGAATGCATCAAGCACTTTAAAAGAAAGCATTTATTAATATTCTACCAAGATACATTTTGTAATTTCATAAGAAATAGCTTTGTATTTTTCCACCTTACTTTCACAGGATTTTTTTTTTAGTTTCACATTTCCTTTGGGGGTGTTTTTTTTCTTTAAGCTTTCTTTATTGTTGATGCTGTTATTATTTTTCCTGGTAAATTCCACAGATGGTTACATCTTGCAGCAATAGCACTTTTCAGGGGTTCAGGAACAGGCTAAGGAGTTTAATATGAGCTTTAGTTGAAGAAAGTTTACTGACCTTGAGATCTGGTTCATGACAAAAGAGCTCAATTTCTTGCTGAACAAATCAGAGATTCTTAGTCAAAACTGATATTTGAGAAATATTAACATCCTGTCTCCTACAGACACAGAGATAAATACTTCCAAGGAGCTATTAGCTTTTTTAAAGAAGAGGTTTTTTTTGACAGAGTGAGATTTCATCTCAAGCCCAGGGCAGAAGCTCCACAGATGATAGATCTGGAAGAGAAGCTAATACCATCAGAGATCCAGAAGCCTTACAGCACACAGTATTTTTCACTCTTACTTGCAGAAAAGGAGAGGAAACCCTCATATAATTAACAAGAGGTTTTTAGTGTTTCAAGATCAAGGCACGACCTAGAAACTTGAAAGAGTGAAAATCAGGTCAATTCACATAATGCAGACCCAACAAAATGCTAACTCGATTTGAACTGAAAGCAAATCCTGCTTAACTTGTGGGTCATTAAGAGCACAACATGTCAGGGTACAACACTGGGATGGCAAAGCTGGACTTATTGTCAAGTGTTTGGCAGGCCTGGTCAGTGTATAATAAGTAGGTTCAAATTGTGCATATCAGTCTGGAACAACATTTTTTTTTAAAGAGAAGAACCATCTGAGCTGATGGTACTACAGTATCTTCTGGTCTTCTGTTGTGGAATTAGGTATTTCTTTGGATGACTGTGTTCCATACTGTTTTTAATCTTTCTTTTAACAACTACAATGGTGAAAAAATACAGCCAATTAAGGTCCAATGTCACTGTACCCCTATGCTCTCAAATGCTGCTCTCATCTGCCTTCTATATTTAAAGGAACAGCAGATCTAACAGAAAGAGCTAGGAAACAGTGCCGGAGCTCCTTAGATTTAAATGTATGAAATAAATAGAATAAAAATAAATATAACTGTATGCATATAAGGCTGGAAGAAATAAATAAATAAACTTAGGTCCCTGCTATATAATTCTAGACATACTGTACTGCGTATAGAGGATGTTCTTGACAGTGAAAGGGAAGATCTCATAGCAAGAAAAATGAGCAGAGAAACATAGTTTAAGCCATAGAAAGACAGAAATTTACAAAAATGATTAAGGTAGCCACTACCACAATTCAAATGATGATAAAAGAGGGGAAAAGTGAAGGCCATTCAGACTTGTAAGTTTGTGCTACTACAGCCATTCTAATAAAAGTAAATAGGCATATGCCATGTCTGTTTCATTATTATTATGGTTCATTGCTCGTTCAGTCAGATGTTTAGACAGGATTTGGCATTTTTCTTCACCTAGGTCAGGGGTATCAAACTCATGCCAACATGGTAGCATCATGTGACATATCAGGTCTTCGCGCCCCCCCCCCTTTGCTAAACTGGGTGTGGCCAGCATGTGACACATCCAACCCATGGGCCGGGAATATGACAGCCCTGACCTAGTCCTGCCCAGGGAGCTTGGATTAGCAAATGTTTCTGTTTGATGGTGGTAAAAGTATTGTCACAGCATGTAAGATGTTCTAAGTAAATCTGCCTTTTGTAATTGACTAATAGTGATTTTGTCAATGGTGGTGACTCCAGGTAGAACTCCAGATTATTATTATTAGTAGTAATCTGCAGTTGTATTCATAGTGAAAACTTAATTCAGGTCTGAAGAAAGGACCTAAGAATTATTAAAGTAGAGTCTGGGTTTTTTAAAGTAAAATTTGGGTATGTTATAAATTCAAAATTTTGAAATATTGAGAGTGTCCTTTATGTACTGTTCTGAGAGCTCCAATCTTGACATCATAGCATCATAACAGCAGATTTCTTTTTCTATAAGTGTTCAAATTTGATCTGCAAAGCCCATATTTTGTATTTTTTTTCTAATTCCTTTTCCTCAATCCGAGCATTTGCAGGTATAACAGCATCAATGAATCACACTTTATTTTTTTCCAGTGGCTGTTATCTCAAACATGATATGAATACGGTGCCTATATTGTAATCAGTGCACTGATCAGTCAGCCAGATGTTCAGATTGGGTTTAGCATTTTTGTCTACTTAACAAGTCGCTCACCAAGGACCTTGGGAGCAAACCTGGATGTTTGAGAGATATTGTTGTAGGATGGAAGATGTTCCAAGTAAAGCTGCCTTCTGTGATAGCAAATTAGTCAATGCCTATGGTGTTCAGTGGTACTACAGTTGTTTTGGGATTGCTCCCAAGGCACCTAATTCTATTGGTACATCTCTTACTTACTGTACCTTTGCCACAGTCATTCTATTTCTATTTGTAGGTCTTTATCTTATCCAGTTCTTTCTCTTCTCTTCTGCTGTCCCCAGGTGCTGCCACATCCACTACTCAGATTTTTGGGGGTCTTTTTTATCAACAACTATTAAGTCAGGGATGTTGTGTGGCAGGTGCCTGTCTGTCTGGATTCTAAAGTCCCAGAGCAATTTAACTTCTTCATTTTCTCTATTTTATGGTCCCACCAGTTCTTGCTTGCAGGCAAATGATATTTTTTGCAGATCTTCCAGTGCACCATAACTATTTTGTCATGCCACTGCTTGTAGTCAGTTTGTCTTTTTGCAGCAACTTACCAAGTGGTCCACTGTTTCTTCAGCTTCTTTGCATAGGTGGCACTTACTGTCTGTTGCTGTCTTCTCAATTCTGGCTTTGTATGCATTTATCCTTAAGGCTTGTCTTGTTGCAGCCAGAATTAGTTCCTCATTATCTTTCTTTAATTTTCTTACTCTTCACCATTGCTAGGTCTTGTTATTATCTTTTCCTGCTATTTTTTTAATGTCCTGACCATGTAATGCTTTGTCTTCCCATGCCTCTATTCTGTTCTTCATTTGGTCTTTCTTGTAGGCCAGCTTGGTCTCTCCGGTAGACAATAAGGCTTCCTGGCATACTAACTTCAGGGCATCTTCAGAGCTGCACTGGCTTCCTGTGGCCTACCGGGTGCGCTTCAAGGTGTTAGTCACCATCTTTAAAGCGCTCCATGGCATAGGGCCTAGTTATCTGCGGGATCGTGTCCTGCCCCATACATCCCTGCGGCCCATTCGCTCACACAGAGAGGGCCTTCTCCGGGTGCCGTCCTCTAGAGACTGTCAGAGGGCGGTGCCCAGGAGTAGGTCCTTCTCTATGGCGGGTCCCACCCTTTGGAACGACCTCCCCCCAGACATCAGGACAACAACCGATCTCCGCTCCTTCCGCAGTAAACTGAAGACCCACCTGTTTCGGCTAGCCGGCCTGGCATAATCTCGACAACTGTTCCACCCCTTGGTTAATTTTAATTGTCAATGTTAGCTTTTAAACTTTTATTCTTATTGGGGTTTTAACTTCTCTGATTATTGTATTTATTTATTTTTACCTCCTTCTTTGTAGTCTGTAGACCGTTGCTTGTGTACGTCGCCCCGAGTCCCTGTGGGGAGAGGGGGCGACTAATAAGTCTGATAAAATAAATAAATAAATAAATAAATCTTCATTGGCCTTCAGATATTCTTCCAACACCCTTTTTTCTTATTTGTTAACTATCTGATGTACTTGCAACAATCCATGCTCATCTATTTGCCTGGGTAGGTAGAGTCTGTCAATATTGCTGTGGGCATGATTGTCATTATTTTTCTGGTATTCTTATCCATTGGTTTTAGTTCTGCTTGAGTCTAGTTCACTATTCCTGCTGTGTAGCTAATGCCCAGTTGTTGATTGCCTTGATTGTATTTCCTCCATTGAGTTTGGACTTTAAGGTCTCCTTCACTCTCTTGATGTATTCACCTCTATTTTTTTTCTTGACTTCAGTGTGCTTGATGTTTCAGCTTGAAGGATACAAAGGTATTTGTAATAATCATCTTCATCCAGATTCTTAATGTTATTTTTATGGGGAATCTTGATTCCTTCAGTTTTCACTATTTTTCCTTGTTTGATAGTGAGTGTGGCACATTTGTCCAATCCAAATTCAATTGCAATATCTTGTCTCTATATATGGACAGTGTTGAGCAATGGTTCAGATGGAGTTTTTGCATACAGCTTCAGATCATCCATGTAAAGAGGTGCTATAGTCTGGCAGATGTTTTTTTGATATTTGATAGCCATGGCCCATGTTATTCAATATTGTTGACCGAGGAAACTATTTGCAATGACAAATAGTAGTGGTGACAGTGAATTTCCTTGAAATATTCCTCTCTCGATATTACTCTCTCTGAGTCTCTCACCATTGACCTTCAACTGTGTCTTTCATTGTGCCATTGATCTTTGCACAAAGCTTCTGATCTTTCTACCAACCATAGGTAGTGTAGTTCTAGGTTGCCCAAGCCCAAAATTTGAAGCCTGGTGGCATAAGATATCCCCAGTAAAGGGGTGGAGTACTCTCAGTGGTGGGTTCTGGATCCCATTGCAACCGCTATGGTGCAATGGGGCCCAAAGTCCACCACATGAACATGCACAATGCATGCACACATGTGCGCAGCATGCGTGCGTGCGTCCTTACTTCTTGCGATGCCTCCGCGACACTCCAGCTGCTTGGCGGAGTGACAGGCAGGCGCCGTGCACTCCATGCATGGAAGTGCCGAAGAGCTCAAATACAGGTAAGGAGCTTGGGTGGGCCCTCCAGAGCAATGTACCGGAATGGTACCTGGTGCTCCGGGCAGGCACTAATATATCCATACCGGGGCGTACCGCCTGCAACTCACCACTGAGTACTCTTCTCGTGAAATACCTCTGGACTTGCTCAATTGTGTTAATGTCTGATATACAGTGTGGATTCCAGACAGGCGAGGTGTATTTGAGGATTGGTCTAGCAAATATTTTTCATGCCCTAGTTTGCAGTACAATGTTACCGGAGAAGAAGCTTTGCAAGATTAGTGCCTTTTTGGCAATACTGTTACAGTGAACTCTGGCTCTTAGATCATTTGATATGAGTACTCCAAGGTCCTTGACAGAGTGAGGGTCATCCACAAGGTCGTATCTGCCTAGCGTGTATTTGGTGTTTGGATTTTGTAAGGCAGAGCATTTATTGTTTGAGATTTGGAGTTGCCAGTTGTTTGACCATTCAGACACATAGTCAAGATCGTTTTGAAGGGCAAGGGCATTGTCAGTGGTGTTGAATAGTTGTACGTCATCAGTGAAGAGGATGCAGCTCTTTTTGAGATGATCGCAAAGGTCATTTGTGTAAAGTATAAAGAGCATGGGTCCTAAGACATTGCCTTATATCTCATACGTCTGACCCAAAGGGGCTTTTTTCAAGAAGCAACTGGACTTTCCATTTTTGCAATTACTTCTAGAAAAGCTTTCATTTCTTTGCCCTGGATAAACTTTTGCAGTTCTTCCAATTCTGTTTTTGTAAATACTTTATTTTGTATTATAAATCAATGTTGATCTGCTAGCCCAGGTTCTGTTATTTCTGATCCTGGATGTTGTTCTTTCAAGAACTGATGCATTCATTTCAAATACCCTCTTCGTGTTGGACTTGATCTGTAATAACAGATCATTATTTCTTTGTTTTCAATCACTGTATATTTGTTATGGGTAAACACTTTTTCTTCCAGTAGTTTATTTCTACTTCAATGATCTTCCATTCCAAAGTTGTCTCAAGCAATGATGTTATGCCAAAGCATAACCATAGCCATTTCAGATTAAGATTGCAGCATTCATTCACCATAAAAGATTTTAAGTAATCCATTTTCTTCATGTAAGATATGTATCATGAGATAAAGAATTATTTTCCAACAAAGAAACCCTGCAATAATACTTTTAAATTACTGCTTATTTCCTTTGCAGGACATAACAATATTAATATTTCTTTATTAAACTAGATTTCATTGTCTGGTAAACTACCCTGTATGTATACATTTTAAAAAACCTTAAAAAAGTTTTTTGAGAAAACAAACTAGACCTTCACTTTAAGTAAGCCTTAAAAAGCTTTAGCTTTGTGCATTTACTTGCGGGCTCAAACAATAGCCAGGGTAAGATAATTCAGCCTTTACAACCCACTGAGAAAGCCTCATTCTGTCTCATTTTCAGCATTAAGCAGTACATGAAACCCACCTGGGAATCCTGGGAAAGCTTGTTCAACACTCATGCTATGCTTTGTTTTGTTGTTCTCCTCCATTGCCAGGCCTACATGAACTCTGAAAGACATCCAATCCTCCTGGTTTCCCCAAATGTAATAAAATATACAGGAGCAAATGCCCCACTATTGTAACTGAATTATAAGCGCTTTCTTAATTCACTATTGTGAGTCATTGGATGGCGTCCCTCACTCCACCCTATATCTTATGAAAAAACAACAAACAATCCCATAGGGACTAGTCAGCTAACTGTTCAAAACTTTGTGTCAATGGTGTAAGCTGACTAGGTAATGGATTTGGACTGATTTTAACAGATTATAAAGAATATTTTTTTAAAAAAAATATCCTCTCAGAAGCTTAAGTATGTTCACTGTATACACACACACACACACAGACACACACACACATGTCTTGTATTTGTGCTGATAAATAAATAAAGGGAGACAAGACAAATATAAAAAGGCAACATTAAAAATAAAAAAAAAATGGTTTTCTGCCTGGATGGTTTTCTGTAATGAGCCGAAGGACAGAAAGGGGGAGTAGTGAGCTTCCTCCCATATTTGGGCATACCAGGGGTTGTAACACAAATACATACGTACATACATACATACATACATACATACATACATACATTTGCCTTTTATGACAGTGCATGTATATTTTTCTCTCTACTGTTTCTTACCCACTGAGGTCTGGTAAAAAGGACTATGCAAGGAAGCACAATGTGCTGAAAAAACTATTAGGCTTCTATTATTGTATTATTATCAAATACTTTTCCCATTTGGAATAAAACCTATTAATCTGTGTGTTTATTTTCAATACTGAACTGTACTTAGTCTCCCTAGTAAATGGAGATAGATCACTTCCCCCATTATCTCTCTGAATGAAAAGGTCTGAATTTACATGGAGCTCTTGCTTAACATTTCATTCATAATTAACTTGCTGTAAGACTTATTGAAGTCTATGAGGGCAGCTCACAAACATTGATGCATCTATCCAAAAACCTTCCAGCTTTTAACTTATATTAATTTCACATGTGTCTTTATCCTACACTCCAATAAGAGTCCATGTTTATACTGCAAATATCCACATTCATAAATATAAACACATCAAAGACTCCTCATATCAATATCAGTTAAGCAATGATAGAAGACATTTGCTCAGTCGTTCTCATTTCCGGCTGAAAGTTGGAATGAATGAGGATTTTTATTTTTTTTTGCTTCTATGTATTTGGAGCATAACTGAAATGTACTGGAAATGCAAAGTTCCATGCACAAGTCTATGTGAATCATTAACTTTTCAAAAGGCACCGGTTCCCTTCTGTCACTAATGACATGCGTTACAGTTTAATGTAACACTACTTTTAATTATCAGAGCCCTTTCTTTTTAAATATCAAATTTCTCTTCTCTAAATTGTCCTGAGTTCTTTTTACAGTCTCATCTGTCACTGTAAATGTCATCATTTTATTCCTCCTTTGGATGCAATGACAGCCTCTCTCTTATCCCTAACTTTATCTCTTTTTTTCCATCCTTTATTGTACTACAAAGCTCCCTTTTTTTGCCGTTTACAGCTGTATCCGCTTTCCACACGTGGCAGGTGATTGCCTCCGCAAAGGTATTTTCTGTTTCAATCTTGCATTTTCCCAAGGGAGGACAAAAAGGGAACAAAGCTTTCTGGGGTTGGTTTCACTGAGAAAATTGTTTAGAATTGCCTCATTCCTCAACAGATTAACGAATGCACACAATCCCAGCTTAAGTGCTATTGTACTACACAATTTATCCATTATACTTTGTCCTTTCCATTTAGACACCCCCACACACACACCAATTAAAGTAATACAGCCTTCCCATACCTGCTCCCAATTAAATCCAAGCTGTATTACCTGCCTTGATGCAGCTGGTCACACATTCCCACCATTTACCAGCATTCATTAGAGCCTTTTCATTTAAAAAAAAATTAAAAAAGGCTGGTGGCAGGATTTCAAGCTACTAGCTTTATTTGGAGCCCACCTAAATGATCAGCTTTGAGTGCTAGGTCCCAGTAAGTAAGGGAAGGATTAAACAAACGAAGAGAAAATCCATACAGTAGCAAAATAGCATTGTTTCGGCTTTGATCGAATCTTCCTAACCCAGTGTATGTCCTTCTCCATTTCCCCCATCCAACAAAAAGGGAAAATAGGGAAGTGCCATGCATTTGCCAAAGACAGCTGGTCATGATTGAAAGATTAGAGCTAATAAGAGCAATGTCATGTGCTCCTAATTTTATTTCTTTATATCCCTAGGCTGTCAAGTTTCTTTGCACAGACAGGAAACAAGAGTTGCTATACAAAATGATTCCCCTCTACAGATGTGCTTTGACATTAGCCACTAAGGCTGCTCTGCTGCAGGCTGTCCCTGCATTGCTTTCAGACCCATTTTCTTCTGCAAGGTTAAATAAGCTCTCACAAAAGAGAGAAAAAGAGAGTTTCTACTCAAGATAGAAAGTTAAAGCAATCTCGAAAGACACAGACTGATTTCCTAGTGCAAAGCCCTATCTTCCTATGAAGCATTGCAGGGTAAGACAAGATTTATTATTATACAGTATTCAACGTAACAGTGGATTTAACAGAAGTTCAGAACTGGAACAGAAAATGGCAATTGGAGACAGAGTCAAGGCATGCTTGAATAAGTAACTGTACTTTGGATACAACTATAACACATCTATGCCTTGTGCTTTGATCCGACATCTCTCATCCATTGATTTTCTTCCAATTTTTGCACAGTTGGGTACTATGATAACAAGATGGGTGGGAAGGAGAAGGGAGTATTATTTTTATCTGACAGACTGGTGATTTTGGATTCAGTTTATTTCTTGTTTGATGCTTATTAGATCCTAGTCATCACCAGTTTATTAATTATATGTTGCTAATATAGAACTACTAACATGGCTAGAAGATATATATATATATAAATCATTCTATAATTCTTACCACTCTTTGGATTCCTTCAAATCAACAAAGTGTACTAGGGGAAGAGCCTTGTTACATCTGAACTTACTTTGCTCCTTAGATAGGGAGAAAGAGCTGTGCCTAGCAGTTTGAATAATATATTGTATATTAGAATGAAATAGATATGTAAAAATAGTATGGAGTGTGAGGGTATTGGATATTGGAAAGAAGTGTGTAAATGAGATGAATCTGTGTGAAAAACGAAGTTGGTGGAAGTGATTGCATACAGAGGAAGATACAGCAGCCAAGATGGTTGAATATGATCTAAAACTCACCCCTTTATTTGTCCATTAATGTTGCATTGATCTACAAAAGGATAGGATTATTGATCATATCCACCATTTTGGCTGTTCCTTCCCACCATGGCCTGGATGATAAAAAGGGTAAAGGGAAGGGAAGAAAAAAAAATAGGCAAAGAAAAGAGTGGTTGAAGAAGAAAGATAATGACATTGTGTCAAATTTGGCTTTGAACATTGTGATGTCACTTTTCTTCAAGTCATACTTGAGCTATATGGATACTTTAGGATTCGTATTGTTTTTTTCATTATTTTAATGAGGTTGTAATTCTGTAACATTATTTTCTACACCATTGACAAAGTAATTTCTCATTTTTTTTGCAAATCTTTTAAAAGTTATGCTGATTTATATCTGAAATCAAGAAATTCCATAGTTATGGATTAGCTGGGTGGAAAGTTGTCAAGATAAATAAAATACTCTAAGACAGCAATGGAATCAATAAATCACGCAACACTCTTGTCTATTTTTTCAAATAAAAATGTGATTGGTCCATATTTAAAATAACTCTCAGAGCAAATCATAGCTGCCCCTCAGTCCTTACTAAGAACCAATGTGATAGGTTTGTCTGTATCCTTATCATTTCATCTCCCTCTTTTTTTGGTGGATAGGATGTATGTAATATGTATGTATGTATGTATGTATGTATGTATGTATGTATGTAGGTAGGTAGGTAGGTAGGTAGGTAGATAGATAGATAGATAGATAGATAGATAGATAGATAGATAGAGATAGAGATGATAGAGATAGATAGATATATAGATATATATATAGATATATAGATATGTATTTGTGTTACAACCCCTGGTATGCCCAAATGGATCCATACTAGTCTCCCTTTATTTATTTATCAGCACAAATACAACACATATATAGCTATATAGCTATATAGCTATATAGCTATAGATAGATAGATAGATAGATAGATAGATAGATAGATAGATAGATAGATAGATAGATAGATAGATAGGTGTTTTCCTTTCATTTAACTTTAGTCAATTTTTACCAGCTAAATACACAACATTTTTGGCAGAGGGCCAAAAACCAGTGCTAAATTCTGCACTGATATAGACAGATTAGAAGTTCATGTGGTGAGCTGGATGCATGCCAGTAAATCCAACCCAATAGTAGGATTTCTACACCTACACTTATGTCTTTTATTAAGAGGCTTTACCTTCCATCTCCAAGGCCACTTGTATGTTGCAAAAAATTGAAGTTTTTGTAACCCTGGATGAAAGAAAGGTTTATCCTGACTGTTAAAGGTACCCATTAGCAATTTATTTTATGTAACCTTATGCTTCCGGTAGCATTACATCAAATAGGCTAACAGAGAAATTCTATATTCCCTTTATACTGGGTGCACGTAATATCCTGCCCCTAGCAGCAGAAGCAGTCCTGTCTTCTGGCCATACTTATCTGGCCAAGAAAACAAGCATTTGTTCTTGCACAAACAGTATTTCTGAAAGCTCTGCTAATGGTTTCTAATCATAGTGTCATGTGACAGTAATAGGCCGCTTGTACTAAAGTGAAACAAGTACATTTTTTCCCTAGCACAATGTCATTACTGCTCTTACGTTTTATATTCAAATACAGAAATGGGGGCATTAAAGGCCCTGCTACTGCCAATTCCTAGATGACACTCCAGGAAAGTAGCTGTTTCTTCTTCTTCTTTTTTTTCTTTTTCTTTTTTCTTTCCACTACGGAGTGATCCAAAACTGTTTGATGATATGCAGAAGACAATAGTCCCTATTCTTTGTTCAGAAGCTATAGCCAGTTGAACCTTCCTTTGGACTATTGTCCACCACACAACAGGCTGCCAATGCATAAGTTAGAATGCAAAGGCATCATAGAACCATGACATCATTTTAATAGGCATAGAGTTTGGAGGCTCAAATTAAACATCCCTTTGTCAGGATAAAAGTTCATTTGTGTTGTGTGCACAACCATTTATGGGAGACTTAGCTCCTTAGGACTGCAAACCTTTCAGAACAGTTTCCTAACCAGACATATAAAATCAAATACATTGCTCTTTCTTCTCACCTCAGGACTTATTCATAAATATAATAAGTCTGCAGAAGAAGATCCAGCCTAGTGAAACATCTTTTGATTTGCATTCAGAACCTAGTAGATACTTATAGTAGGAATCATCCCAACCACTATGTTGATTAATGGGGAGGCTAAGTAGCATCTCAACAGATCTAATTGCTGAAGATCAGGATAATCATCTCTTTCCTCTGTTTTCTCTACTATCTGCTTTCAGACAACTTCTTATTTCATATATCCAGGCATTAGCATCATTCTTTGTAGTCCTGAGGGAACAGCCTGGTTATTGAACCAAGCCATGACTAAATGCCATTTTGGCTTTTCTCTGGTTTATCTTACATGGCAGTTATCAACCACTTTATACCTAGAGTCATTAAGGCTGAGTTACTTCTCCTGTCTTACTCTTCCTGCCTTTCCTTGGACTGAAAAAAAAAAACCCTTTCCTTCCATATCTTACTGCCTCCTCTGTTTCCCGAGATCTGTTGTCAGTACTTTAGAGTATTTTCTCCTAGCTAAATCTAAAAATCATATCATTTGGTAGACATAGTGTGAGAATATTGAATATGTAGCTCTACAACTAATGTAATTTTATTCATACTCTCCCTTTTCTTCAGAGGTTGAAGGTAATCTGTAGAGAACATGTTGCTCCATTTTTATCCCTCTTAGAATTTTATCAGGTTTTTTGGCCAAGAGAGATTAAGCTTCTATTGGTGGATAAATTGAAATCAGTCAATGTCTCTTGGTCCTAAACCATTGCATTAACTATTAATTCATACTGGCTCTTACAGAACTCACAACAGACACATCTTTGCATTTTGCAAGCAGAACCTTTAATTTTGATGGTTCTACAAGGTTTATATCATATAGATCTTACTAAAGAGTGGAATATAGATATATATATATATAGACACCCACACACACATACACACATCAATCAATCAATCTCCTATCAATTTTAGCATAGCAACTTATCCAAGACCAGGCCACCCTTATATTGTATTTCAAATTGCTTCTTTATTACGTTAACCTTGTAACCTAGAACGTAAATGTTCTATTCCTATTATGTTGTTTGTTTCTTTTATTGTTGATTATTTTATTTATATTTATAAATATTTTATTGTTCATTTAAATGCCACCCTGCATTCCTTCAGTGCGAAGAGAGGGATAGAAATATGTAAAAAGTGATTGGTCTTTATACAGTATTCTTGCATAATAGTAGATGGTATTAGAAGGACTCTGCTGGATTATTTCAAAGATACACTTTGTCTAATCTGTTTTCTGCAGTGTCAAACAACACCTTTTTGATAGATTTCTCTTGTATTGGTAATAATTTGTCAAGATTTGTTAACAATTTTCCTGATGCATTCTGAATCTTTTAAATACTCCATAAGCACTGAAGCTTGGCAAGTATGCTTGTTCTTGATATAGTGAGCCTTAATATCACTTAAATTGTTATTAACAGATTTTTTTTTGAGATTGACAGCTTTTCTTAAACTACTATAATTGAAAATGAAACAAAATTGTGGATACTGCTAAAGTTAATCTTGAATATACAGTAACAAACCCTCCAAAGTATGCTCAGCTAAGGTTTTTCTCGACTTATGGAACACTGATTGTGATCACAGTACTCACGCCTTTTGGGTGTGTCTTATACATTGAATGTAGACCCACCCACCGGCCCCAACCCTTTGGCCTCTGCCTCCCAGCAATTTATCTCCTCGCAGCAAAGGGGAAAATGGGGCTTGCAAAGGCTGCAATAGGCTATAGCAATCCCTGCAGCCTGAAATGGCTGATGATCTGGAGGCCCCTGCTGAAATTGAAAGTGAAACTTGCTGTTTTCTCTATGAGGCAAATTGCTGGGAGGCAGAGACAAAAAATAGTTCTTGTGCTAATCAGGCTGTCTGGTGTTTGCTGCAAGGAGGTTAAGTCAATAACTATAAATTCCTATAGAATGTTCAAATTATTAGACTTATTTTTTAAAGACTGTTTTATTATTGTTCTAGAAAACTTAACAAAAAGAAGAAGCTTTTTAAAATAAATGCTTGATCTGAAGAGGCCCAGTGCTATTGTATCTTCTTTTAAATAGGAGAGAATAACTATATTTCCAGAAAGCACATCAATTTTAACAGCAACTGTGCAAGTATAGTCTGAAATGTACCACTACAAACAGTGTATATTGTCTGTACTGTTTGCTGTTTGTTGCAAGGAGCAAATTGCTGTGAGGCAGATATTTTTCCCTTGTTTTCCTCCCCAAAAGTCTTATACTTTGGAGCATCTTATACTCCCAAAAATACGGTACATAAGTGAAGCATGGAAAACGTATGCTTCATGGGACAAGTGAAACTTGAACTTCTCTGTCTGCTTTGCAGAATTTCCTGAAGCAATTCCTCTCCTACTTTGAAGAGGAAAAATCAATACCTAATCAGATTTAAAATAAGAGATTTTTCTCAAACTTCCTAGAGAGTTTCTCACTCAAGGCACAAATAACCTGATTCCAATTATGCTACTTTGGACGCATAATATAGGTACCTAGTTCTCTGAAGAAGGTTCTAATGCTGGGGAAAGTGGAAAGAAAGATAACAGAATGACTAACAGTAAGGTGGATGGACTCAGGTAGAGTAGTGATACATTGGAAAGCCTGAAGGACCCAGTTAGTGATATTGATATGAAGTAAATCTATGTGGTGATTAAGAGTTTTTATTTTTATTTTTATTATTAGACTTCTATGCTACACCGCTCACCAAGATGACTCTACAAACTCTATTTGTTGATAACAAATTCATCAATCACTAAATTTGAAATAAATCACCATTATTCTAAAATAAAATTGTTACATTGAGGAAGGAAAGAAGAATTCACCTATGGTTCACTAATGCAATGGAAATATAACTTTCCTATATGTGATTTTTTTATAAAAAAAAACTACAACACAATCTGGTTTTAAGTATATATTGCTGCAGTTGGAAGTTCAAGCTTAAGTGCTGTGATGCAAGAGTCTTCTTTAGTGTTTATGTATGGCTAATATCTATATGTATATTGTATGACAGATGATGATAGCAATAGCACTTAGACTTAAATACTTCTTTATCACGCTTTACAGCCCTCTCTAAGTGGTTTACAGGGTCAACATATTGCCCCCAACAAGCTGGCTCCTCATTTTACAGACTTCAGAAGGATGGAAGCTTGAGTCAACCTTAAACCGGTGAGACTTAAGCTGCCAAGCTACTGGCAGTCGGCAGTCGGCAGAATTAGCATTCTGCATTCTAACCACTCTGCCACCATGGCTGATGATGATAAAAATGATGATGAGGATGTTTCCAGTCTTAATCAATAAATTGGAGTATGAAGGTTTTTTCATTGAAAATTATGGTCCATAATTACCATGCTGACCCAATATAGGTTAGAAAATATTGCCTTCTCACACTGACAAAGAGTGACTGGCCCAAAGTCATCCAAGCAGTGTCCATGGCTAAAGAAGACAAATAGGTGAACACAAACTTTATTGTGTACTGAAAGGTTATTCGATTATTTGCAGTTAATCTATTTTTCTTACAGCCTCTAGTGTTTATTTGATAATATACAATAACTGGTATTACTTGTTACTTGATTTTTTTAAATATTTGGAAATAGATATTCCAAGGACGTTTTCTTACTTTGTGGAAATGTGTGTGTGTATGTGTGTGTTAATCTCAGGTTAATATTAATTAAACATTCCAATGAATGCTAACATGAATGGGATTAAGTCCTAGATTATGTTCATTTGATGTTGGATGAATATCAGTTATTTGATAGATTTGTAACAAAAAGTTAGAATACATTTAACAAATTGGGGTGTGATGGCTCAGTGATTAAAGATGTTGAACATGTCAGCTGGAAAGCTGACAGCTCAGGGTCAAGACCTGAGTGCCATGCAACAGGGTGAGCTCTCATTATTTGCCCCAACTACTCCCCACTTAGTAGTTTTAAAGCATCCAAATGCAAATAGATAAATAGGTATCACTTTGGTGGGAAGGTAGCAGCATTCCAGGCACATCGATGTATGTGCTATCTAGATGACCACAGAAATGTCTTCAGACAATACAGCTAAGAAATGGAGATGAGCAATACCCCTGACTGGACAGGATAAATATTAATAACAAATTAATGGCTTGGTCTTAATCAGGTACATTTCTTAGGAACTTAAGGTGAAACATATTCAGCAAAAGATTTTTTTAATGTTTATTGGACACATCGGGTAATGTTTTAGAATATCAGCTTCATTCTGATGTAAATGTAATTGGCAAGTTGTTTCCAGCTGGTATCATGCAGAGAGGACACTTTCACATATATGGACTGATATATTGATATATGATTCTTTTTTTGGTTTAATATACACATAATTGTTAATATGATTTTAGACAGAATAATGCAGTTGAAAAATATGAATGTTATTTTGATTAATGGAATTTATCGTTAGAGGAAGAACTATGCATTTTTGAAGTATAGAGCATAGCAGCAAAAAGTGGTTATTATTTATTTTGCAATGGAAAGACTGAGCTGCTCTGAATTTATACTTCGGAATTAATGATATGTGTTTTGTCTTTCCTATGGTTAATATCAATATTATGGTTAAGCATTAATGCTTTTATTTTAAAAAAACTGATAGTTTTTAATATATAATTGTCACACCTGCCCCAATTTGGGCTCCTAAGAAAGAAAGAAAAATCCATTTGTGTGAAAGATATAGTTTTACTAAAAGACAAGTGGTTACAGTACAGCAAAGCCAGAACTAAAATTTTGCATGTGAAGTTTCTCTAGTTAACTTTCCCTTTCCTATTCCTCCTTCCTGTTATCTCCCTATTGTCCAGTTACATTCAAAGGAATTGCTTTGCTAACATTTGCACATCGGTGGGCTAGATGGTGAGCTGTAGCATTCCCTTCCCAAGTGTCTAGCCTTGGGATGATTAACCAATGTCCTGAAGAGGCACAACAAGTAGTTTCGTTTTTCCCCTTCCCAGCAGCTCTCCCTCCCCCTGCCCATAGTCTATGGTAGGCTGGCATCTAGCAAAGCAAAGCAGAAGCTCAGAATGGCAGTTCTGAAAATAATTCTCATTTGCTTTTGTTTCTTGGTTCCTTCTGTTTGTTTTTATTATTTTTTAAATTCTTTCTTCCCAAGTGAAAAGTGTAACCATTTCAGAGTATTTGCCAAAGGATGCAAAGATATGAGTATAAAATCAAAGCGAAAACTATCACTGCTAATGAAAATTGTAGTCATGTATATATTAAAACCACAAGCTACTTTTTTTCCTGATACTACTTTTAACCACTTGAATGAAATTATAATGAGCAAGTTATATCACTGGCTCTGCGATCTGACTGAAATGTCTGACTTTGTGAAACTTAGCCAATGCAAAATAAAAAGAATAAATGATTGGCATTGAAGAAAATCTATATCCCAATGTCCCGTGTCCTTCCTATACCTCTACAGCAGTGTCTTTCATTTCAACTTCTAATTATCTGATATATTTTTTTAATATTCCCCAACCCATTCAGATAGAGGACACTTTCCTGTGCATGTTAAATAAATACTGACTAAGACCAAAAAGTACTGCATTCAGCTGAAAGGGCAGCTCCCAAGGGAGATAATTTTGACATTCAGATAAGCTATAAAGCAGCCTTTTCAGTCTGAATTACAGTTTTTAAACTGGACAATTAAAAGCATGAATAAAGCAGGGAGGGAAGCAATAAAAAAAGAAGCATTCAGAGAGTACGAGTCATAGCTGAAGCTGGGCAGAATTCCCAAGTGTGAATCCAAGGATGTCTGAATAACGATCTCTGCTTTTAGAACTTACCATGGGCAGATCATATGATTTTAATCTCCGCAGGGTACTCAGGTCATCTCTTTTCACTTTGTGCCAACCGGAATGAAAGTAAACTTCACCTTTAAGTAGAGGGCTCTGCATGTGGCAGGGTGTTGAACAAGATAAAATGCATGGAAAATAGCCCTCCCCTCCAAAAAAACCCCTTTGCTTTCTTAGTCACTGTCACCAGGAATTGATCTTTTAAATCTTTGCCCCTCCCCCATCATAGGTCAATTAGGATAGAAATAATAAGGATCACAGAGTGGTTCCCTAGGTAGGAATGTTAAGAGTGAAGCTGGACAAAAAAAAGAAGAATTCATGTACACATCAGTGATGGGTTGTCAATTTTTTTACTACCGGTTCAGGTGCGCTCGCCACTTCTGCACATGTGCAGAAGTGCCCGGGTGGGTGGGTGGTGCCTCCTGCCTCTGCTACTACCGGTTCGCACAATCTGGGCCGAACCGGGAGCAACCCACCTCTGGTACACATGCACCATTAAGATGTATGAGTCGCCAAGCCCCCTTGCTGAAACTGTTGCTATCTCCCCCGCCTCTATTTTATTTGGCATGAACTTTCCCCACCTTACAACAGTTCGGTTTTTTAAAGCAGTCAGTTGCAAATTTTGAATCCAGAGACTGACAAAAGTGATGGTGCCTTCTTTTAATGTACTTCTTACAAATCGGTCTCTATCATAACAGAGTATTTTTATTTGTGAAGTTATTTCAAACATTTCTAAATTAGAATTAGAGCTGTTGCACATCAACAGCCCAAACCTAAGAAACAAACAAGCCTGGTCCAATTAGAAACCTCTTGTTTCAGGATCAGTGCCGCCCTACAAGTAAGTATATGCTAGCTAAGCGAACACAACTAGCATGTGTTAAGTAAAATCAAAAGACTGCTTAAAACTGGACTTTTAAGACTTGGCCCTTCAAAACAGCAAATTCCCATATTGGTATTTGGCATAGCACACTTCTAGCAGAAGCTCCAATGCCAGAAAAAGCTTCATCAGCTAACAGAGCAATCCTATCTGTTGCATTTAGCTCTCAACAGTCCTTTGATATTTCTAAATGCCTTGTCAGCAACACACTGACTGGGTGGAAGCAGATAACAAAAAGCTGTTTGTAATGATTGTCTGGTGCATTTGAGGACATATTGGAAGCACTGAGGGATCTTTAGATGCATCCTTTTGAGGCCTTCCTGAAGCCATAAGAGAGTTGTCAGCAAATCCTGTTCACCATAGTCTGTTCGTTTCTTATTGCTTGTGGAACAAAAAATCATCTGGAGAAATGGAAGTCACTACTAGTCCTACATTCTAAAAATGGTTTATCAGCTGCCAGGAATAAAATAGGGAGCATGTCTACAGAGCTAGATAGTCCAGTTTTGGTAGCCATGGTTCATACCAATAAGAAATAACATGGAAGAATTCTACCAATCTTTAGAAGTGGATGTCATCTGTAGATGAAGCTTTAGTCTGACTCAGTGAACCAAAAGACGCATTAGAATGTTTTGGCACAAGATTAGTGAAGGTCAAAGTACAGGTTGCAATATTGTTAAATCTTTTTTTCAAATAACATTCATAGGAAAGAAGCTTTCCAACCAAAGAACATCCTAATACCCTTATACACTTACTCATGGTATTAAAGGAAACCTACAAAACAAAATTATGTATTTTGTATTATTTCAAAAATAACATGGAAAACCTGGGCTAACATGGGTTAACATGGAAAACATGGAAAAGAATCCATTATGAAAACATATCCATAGCAGTTCATAAGTTAATATGTATAAACTATGCATACAGTGTAACTTTTCCTGAAGTCATGCTTTAAAAAAGAAATACAATTTTCATTTTATATTAATATTCAGTATTTATATTATATGTGGACATTATGCAAACACAAATGTTCACATTGTCACACTATTATGACATTAAAGATCACTGTTAAAACTTTCATAAATTATGAAGCTGCAAACTGGCTCTGCCTCTGACATTGTACTTTGTTGAAATGCATTACTATTTTTTGTATAGAGGGTATCAACGGAATTGAAGAAACAGAATATATGACAGCATTTGATTACTTTATGTTGTATTTATGTGCATAAATTAAGTAAATGGCATGGCTTTTAGGATCATGGATTTCTCTGGGATACACAAGAAAAATAATAACACCATAGTAGATTAATTAGGTAAGGAAACCTTGGTAAAGAGGAATCATAAGGCCATTCTGCATGGCATCAGAAGGGCTTCTCTAGCAGGATTTGACCAAGAAATATTGCTCAAAGCTGAAAAACATGCCAGTACAATATATGGGGCCCATCAGCTGAAAATAGAAAATAAGAACTTTTATTCGAATCATTGTTGGGGCAAACAATTGCATTCTTAGATTTTTGAGGGAAGAAGGTTGAGATTAGAAGTTAAAACCAGTGGTGGGATTCAGCCAGTTTGCATCTGTTCGGGAGAACCGGTTGTTAACTTTCTAAGCAGTGTTAGAGAAAATCTCATTTTGTTTTTTCCCACTTTACAGGGATAATCCTGTAAGGAAGCAGGAAGGAAACATTCTGGTGTTGTTTCTAGCCTAATCTTTATTGACCTGCTTACAGAAATTGCCTCTGGTTAACCCTTATTACATTGTAACAGCTAAGGCGAAGTGCTCATCAACCTGAGTGATGTTGAGTTGGCCACGCCCATGCCGTCACATGAACTCCGAGCCCCACCTACCCCGCTGGTCATTAGGGCAGAGAACCGGTTGTTCAATTATTTGAATCCCATCACTGGTTAAAACCCATTTGGCTGAACCACAAATGAATCCCCCCCCATTTAAAAAAGGAAAGTAAAAGTGAAAAGGAGAAACTCTGATTTTTCCATTGTTATTCCCCTGCCCCCCCCCCCTGTTGCTGTCTTTTTGTTTATCAGTGCCGAAACCGACATGGAGTTACTGCCTAAAAACAAATCTTTAATTGGTAGGATAGGAATAAAACTACTTTACGAAAAAATACTTGTCAATGAGTTTGTCACAATTTTTAAGAAGGGACTACTCAAGAGCAAGATTTGAGTTGTTGGATTCAATGGTAAACTACGGACGCTTCCACCAGTTGCTATACCATGAAAGGAATTTACCTATGCGATACCCCATCTATTGAAAGTTTTGCTCATGTTTATTTTGACAATCAATTATATGACCCTTTAGGCCAGTGTTTCTCAACCTTGGCAACTTGAAGATGTCTGGACTTCAACTCCCAGAATTCCCCAGCCAGCACTGGCTGGGGAATTCTGGGAGTTGAAGTCCAGACATCTTCAAGTTGCCAAGGTTGAGAAACACTGCTTTAGGCTTAGATACCTATCATAACTATTGGAAAGAACAGCCCACTAGGAATGAATTATAGATTATTTTATTTCCTCTAATGTATACATTGTAAGCAGAACTGCTAATTTTTTAATTAAGGCAGTTAAGGACCCAATACATAAATTGGGGTATCCTGCAAGGAGATTCACTCATCCAATTGCTGACTTCTTGTATTACCACATATATATCACTGTGTTTTATTCTGAATTCAGATTATTTACTTTATTTTTATTTTATATTATTGATAAGATTACCTTATTCTGCTGCTGGTTACAATGAAGGCAGAATGTCTTTCTTGCCATGAACCCAACATTTATTTTCCAGTTTCTAAAATGTTGTTTTCCAAATAGCATGTTTTCCACCAACTCTGTTTCCCTTTACATGAACAATAAATGGACGGTTCCCTTTATTTTGTCCTCTAAGAATCTAATTACTCCATTCAGTAAATGGTTATGGTAGCTGCTGATTTAAAGCCAGAAATTCATGGTCTAAATCCAAAATAGAATTAAAAATAAAACAAAAAATAAAACAAAATAAAGGTTTTATTTATTCATAAAATGTATTCATATTCGCTTCAGTTTGGAAATTTGGGGGGAAAAACCCTTCATGAAAAACTGAACTTTTTTATTTTCATCATATTTGAATAAACCCAACAAAAAAGTCACACACACACACACACACACACACACACACGTGCAAGAACTTAAAAACACATCCAAAGTATTTTTAAAAACAACCCAAATCCAACAGTATCTCACATGCTTTGTATTAAACTATCTTGTAGATCAGGAATGTCTAATCTTGTCAACTTTAAGACCTGTGGACGTCAACTACAGAATTCCTCAGCCCAGCATGCTATCTGAGAATTGTGGGTGTTGAAATCCACAAGTCTTAAAGCTGCGAAGGTTCAACACCTGTTTTAGAGCATAGTTTTGAATTTTTATTTTATTTTATTGTTTTGCCTATTGCCCCAATAGCAATATAGTAGGAGGCAGCTTTATTGCCTTTTCTGAGAAAAATTTCAAAATCTGAAAACAACTATCAAAGAGGTCATCAAATACAGCTCTGGGACTAGTTAAATTTACCAAATAATTTTATTCAAGCATCTTAAAGAATGGATCACTCTCTAATCTTTATACAGTTTTCTTGTATACTTTTCATTAGGTTAATTTTCGTGCATGTTTCCAAGCTTGCACATGCTTTTGTAAGATATCTTTTCTTAATGTGGCTACTACAAAGTTTTGACTCAGACACCAGATTCAAACATGTTTCAACTGAATCTCCAAACCAAGTATGTTTCCAGATTTGAATCAATGAAGTAGACCTACAAAAATAAGGTAGACCTAAACAAAGTTGGGAATAGGCTGAAAAAGGAGATTAGCCAAACTATACAGCCCTATTCCTAGTAGTATGTTCCAGTAGAAACTAGCCCATAACCTAGAACTATGTATTTTGTGAAGGTTTCTATCAATGCAAATCTTTTTTAAAATACATAAATTTTATGTAAGATACACATATTCATACTATTTTTTCTTACTGTGCATATTGCAAAATTTTAGCTGCATTCTGGTCCTCAGGTGCAGTACAATCATTGTATAAAGCTCTGCAGTTTCCTGCGATATATATTAGAATAAAGCTTCACAACAAACACATTTTTTTCATCAGCATTAAGTAATATTATGGTAGACTCTAAACTATTCCATTTAACCACTTAGAATAATTTTTTTGATCCTTTTGTCTAAGAACAGTCAAATATTTTTTTTTAAACATCTACTGGGTCATTTTCAATGAGAATCCCCACTGATTTGAATGCAAGCTTCTGTAGGTGTGAATTGCATGCCAAATTCCTATGTAAGGAAAATTAGTAAGTTTTCTGTTTTTTAAAAAATCATGCTGAGATAGAGAAAGTATAAGCTAATTTTGACTCTTGAATTTCAATGGTGACTTTCCTTCATTATTTCTTTATGCCAAGTACTCCATTATGTCACCCCAGTATATTTTCTGAGATTTTGAAATTCAGAATTTTCTGTATTATAACAAGCTTGAATGTCACTTAAATGAAATGGTATGCTTTTATGGTGTTTTAACTTTCTTTGAAATTAATGATGACTGAAGTTTTGTGTTCACAGCTGGGAAAAGTGACACAAATAATATAAGCTTTATGCTACAGCTGTCTTGCAATGGGATACAAGGGTCCCTTAACTGATATAATACAGAGAACCAAAATGTTAACCTTAATACAAATATATTATATTTCATACCATGGATAGGTTGGTTTAGACTTTCTTGGCTTTTTAACAAAATATTGCAATGAGATTTTAAATATATTTCCTTACACCATGCCTCCCTCTGCTGGTTGTGTAAGAAGCAGTTTTGTCTGACAATATTAAACCTTCTTATTTAGTCTGGCTTCTTGAAGTTCTGAAGATCTGTAGCAAAAGGGCACTATTATATCTACCCTTGTTCAACACTAGGAGTGAGTAAGATAGGAAAAATATTCCAGAGACTGTAGTAAATAAAACACCTAAAGGAATCCAAGACATCTAGTGTATTTATGAAAGAAAAGTCAACCACAGTAGTCTTTCTGTTAGAAAGAAACTACAATTGAAAGCTACTGATAGTATTTGAAATGAGACAATACCCTTGTAGAACTGTCTTATAATAGCTCAACTATTGAAGACTTTTTAAAAAGAATCTATGCATGAAGAACTAGAGAGAACTTTACCACTTTTGGAAGCAAAGGATGACATGCTTCTTATGATAATTATCTAAATATTTCCTACTGTGTAAAGGAATTTTTGATGTTGGTGAAACTCAAATTACAGAGGCTAGAAGATCTCCTTGATAAAGTAACCTTGGCACAAATACAAGACCCCCAAGATTGTGGAATTAAGGCTCTTATTATTTTGAAGAGTTAGGGAGAACTTTGGATGGAGACAAACAAATGATTGGCAACTATTTTGGCTGCTTGCATCCTTTTTATACACTGTATATAACCTTACACATGCTTCAGTAATACCTGTCTGTGGTGGATGATTGTATCTAAGGTGGTAGAAATGTCATGTATGTCCATATCGCTCTTCCCATATTCCACATATTTCATAAACTGAAGAAATAAAGTCAGCATTTTTTTCAGTAAAGGATCTTACTAATGGATTCTAATGAAGCAGTCTTATGTCACAATTGGTTATGTGTACATTTGGGTGTGTACAGAATATGTATGTACATAGACATGTTATCAATGCACATTTCCATGCATTGAATATATAATAATATATAATATATAAAACGTAATATAATATCTGAAAAAAGTGAATGTATCATTTTTGATATGAAGTAGTCTGAGTTTTGTGTGATTTCAATTGTCTTTCAATTTATAGTTCATCTCTCCTTCCTGGCTTTGTACATTTCACTTAAATCCTAAGGATGGTTGTTAGGAAGAAAGTTCCTTCATGAAGCTCTTTCGGTGCCATCTCCTGATCGAAGAGAGTCTTGTCCTTAAGAAGCTGTGCTCAGATCTAGCTAATATGATAAATGTGTTTGCTCAATGGGAGGTATTTTGGTCTTAATCCATTCTCGTCTGTTCTCCATAATCCTTGGAAAACTACATAATCTACTGTAAGTCTATCTGCAGACCCAATTGCTGTTGACTCTTAGCAACCACATACATAGAATTTCTCTGTGACGTTCTCTCCCTAAGCCAATCCTCAAGATGGTTCATATTTGAGATGGACATTAAAAGCTCCAGTGATAAGATTCCAGTATATATGATAAACTAGCATAGAAGAATTTCAGCAATTTCACTGATACAGTGATAAAGCTGCATAGAAATAAAAACAATGTATTATGTGTAATATATATGAAAATTATACTGCTTGCACTAACAAAAGTTTAGTATCTCACATATAATATATCTTTGGGAATATACATATGTACATTTTTTTAATCTGCTTACAGAAGTCATTTTATGTATTTATAGAGCAGCTTATATGAATTGGTATTAGCAAATGTTAATATCTTTGCAGAAACCAGACATATATGAAACCTAGAATGTATAATTTTCTGCATGGCACCAACATGGATCCCAATTTACATTAAATTGCTATGTTTTCATTAAATAGCACCTTAGCTACCAGCAACTCTTTGAATATATGTTTCTTTAATTATTATTTAATTTTGTGGTTATGACTGGCTTTCAGTTAAAGAGGGTACTACTGACAAATTCAATTAAATGAAAATAGAGGACTTAATGGTGCATGCTAATGATTCATTTCATACATAATATTTTATCATTTTTTATGAAAATCAGTAATGAGAGCTTAGCATGTATTAATAAATGCTTACATCGAAGCTACATTTTAGTACAATAATTACAACACTTTACGATTAGAATTTGTGTATAAATAGTTGTTCTTTTAAAAATGAATGTTCATTTTCATATCATCAACACCAATGTATATAAGAACATATATATATAGTAATAAAAAGAAAGCAGTCAGGAAGACTCAGAAAGAACGAGAAACTGCAGTGAAAGATGTGCTTTATTTTAGAAGATGGAAAAGGGAGGAAAGGGAAGACTTGAAGAGTAAGTACATTAATGCAGGGGAAGTATAGAGCCACTAGTTCTATCAGGAATCCATTATCCATGTTGTCTTGAGCAGTAAGTTCTAAGTATGAAAGGTATTAAGGCTTTGGAAGGCTTAGAACAGAGGCCTTCAAACTTGGCAACTTTAAGACTCGTGGACTTCAACTCCCAGAAGTTGCCAAGTTTGGGGACCCCTGGCTTAAAACATATCTACACTTAACCTTTCAGCTGTTCCTGGATTGTGTGCACTCTGGCTTAATTCTAAACCAGTTTTTTTTTAAAGTTGGAGTTGAGAGTCTGCTTTCCTAAATGATTGTTTTGGGGAAGGTCTGACAACTTATCAGAATTGAGGTACTTTAGCAGTCGTTTGCAAGAAAGTCAATTCTGAGTGAAATCTACCATAGCCTTCCAATGGACTACCTACCTTTCTGTCCCCCAAAAGCAATGGGTATTCCTTTTCATGTCTGTGGATAGAGCTTACTAAATACATGTATTTTAAGTGTGCGGCAGTGGGCAGCTTGCAATACTTCATTCTAATCAGTGCACCACTGCAGCTAAACCATTCTTGTCTGTTCTCCCTAATCCTTGGAAAACTACATTTCCAAAATCTATCTATAAACACACACATGAGAGCTAGTTTTATATAGTGATTATACAGTCAGGAAAGTTCAAGTTCCAATTATCCTTCACCACAGAGCCAACTGGATGACCTTGGGCCAGTCACTCTGGAAGGAGGCCATGGCCAATTCTGAAATCTTGCAAGGACTGATGATATGAAAACACCCAGGAAAAATGTATATAAAGTTAAATGTATAGAGAGAGAACTGCATGTGTATGTAGGTACAACAACCAGCTTTAAAATAAAACATTCATTCTTGTATGTTCCAGTTTTCCTCCAAGATCTGTTATGGCTCCTTTTATAACTCCATGACATAGAGGTCATACTACTGACTTGACCTCCAGCAAATTCCCAGAAATATGTGTTGTTATTACTATGACCCAAATTACTATTAGTATTATTCCATGCCTTAAATTAGGGTTTTGGGGTGTTGGTTTTTTGGTTTTTGTTTTGGCAGAGAAAGGTTGGGAAAAAATAAATTGAGGGAAAGTTTGAGCCTCTGTGCAGGAGATGATTCAAGTTGCCTAGATTGGGGTGTCTAAGACTTGTGGACTTTAATTTCCTGAATTTTCCAGCCAGCATGGCAAGTCATAAAATTGCCAAGGTTGAACACCCCTGGCCTAGAAGAAAGGCAAACTAGGATGTGCTCAAACCAGAAAATGCTACTTCGATCTAGAGCAGCAAAACCTGGGTAGGGTCTGCAGCAGAAGCGGTATTCAGCCAGTTCTCTCCGGTTCAGGCGAATCAGTTGTGGCGGCTGTGGGAGGTTCTGCCCACCCACCTGATATAATGCACGAGCACTGAACATGTGCAGCTGCAGCGCATGCAAATGAAGCATTTATGCGTACTCACATTTGTGAACCGGTAGGGAAGGTAAGTGAATCCCACTGCTGGTTTGCAGTTGAAAAGGTGTTGTCCATTTCTCCCCATCAAAAAGTCTTTCTGTACCATAGTCATGATCGGGCAAACTGACAAACATGGATATGTCCTCCACTACCTATTTAATAAATGCAATTCTTCCTGAATGTTTAAAAAGGCAATGGCTGGTATTGAGACTACACTAACAAATTGTCTCCAATGCAGGAAACATGTTCTTCACAGGAAAGTAGCATGACTGGCTCTCAATAGGAACTGCTGTGTCAAGAATAATAATCCACACGGATTTGCTTCTTTTGAGGAAGAAGGAGCTGATGTTGCGATGGTACGACATACGATCTCGGAGCTCTGAGATCGCAGTTGACACTTTTCCTGCTGGATGGTCCATTTGGACCTAAACTGTCCCGAAGAGATGGTAACAGGGAAGAGTATGTCTTGCTTATCTCAGGGACACCACAAAGTCCCTGATTGATCCAAGAGAATCTCTTCTTGCCAGTGACAATGAGCACAGCCTCAAGCTGCTGAAGTCAGGACAGCTCCGCAATGGGAGGAAAGCGGAAAGAGAAAGTGAGTCCATCTAGTGAGAAACAGACTGCCCAAAAAGGATTGAAGTTAAACTGGTAAAGAAAAGGAATTAAGTGACAAAATGAAGCATTACTGGACAGTATGTTATCTTTTTTTATTTTATTTTTTTCTATGGATGAAAGTTTGTAAACATTTTTTTTTACTTTTTAAAGTGAAAGTATCGTACTTTCTTCTTCTATTTCTTTTTTTTATCTATGGATTAAATCTTTTCCTTTATTTTTACAATGCTGGTTGGGATGGATTCTTTCTTTTTATTTTGTTTCATTTAAGAATTTTGATTCTTCTAAGCCTGAAACATAAAGAAGATATAAAAGGAATATAAAGAGGGTAGTAATCTTAGAGGGAAAAGAAGTTACACTGCCACTTGGAGGTTGAGACCTGGAAACATTGCTTTTTCTTTTTTTCCCTTTGATCATTTTGACCTTGCACTTCAAAGGCTTCAGCTTGTTTATAGAGAAGAGCATGGGTTGTTTATGCAGGTGCTCTCTGGATGCTTTTTGGTAGCTGGAAAGAAGTGAAAACAAAGATTTGTTTTTAAACTAGAGTGGCAGTATTTACTAATTGAAAGGATGACACAACATCAAAAAGAAACCATAACATTACAACATTACAATCTGTTGTAATGTTATGGTTTCTTTTGGTTTCTGTTGTTAGAAACAACAGAAAGAATTGAGAAGAGATGGGAAAATATTGAAAATATAAATTGTAATGTGGTAAACCTGATGGAAAAATGGAAGATATCCAGCAAATGGAAGAAGTGGAGGCTAGAGTCCTAAAAACCCAAGGGAAAAATGAACAGAGGCAAGATAACTGTGGATATTGAAAGTAGATAAGGGAATGCCACCATGTGGTTTTGTTTTAAGTTTTGGAATGTTTGTTATAAAGGAACGTTAAAACAACTATAGTCATATGAAGGATGAGGCATGATGATAGCAATATATATAAATATATGTGATTTAAAATATATAACTTGATATGAATCATAGGTGATGACTGTGGAAGGGATGTACGAAAGTTCTTTGTAATCAATTGACACACTTTCTACACTTTGTAATGGAAGATGATTTTAATGGGTTTGTTTGTGTTGAATTCCTGAAGCTCCTGGCATTCCAACAAACAAACAAAAATGCTTTCCTTTTTAAGTTATGGCAGAACAAGACTATTTTCATTCTTGAACTCTGGAAGTATTCCTTCTGAACTCAGAAACAATGCTTTGTTAGATCAAGATTGTGCTGGATTTCCTTGGGGATGGCTGCAATTCTATATAGCCAAGATAGAACCTATCATGTACAAAAAGAGGAATTAAGTCATAACACTGAACCTTATCAATAGTTTTACACCTCCTTTTGGTTACCTCATTTTTCCTTTTTGATGTTTGTTTTCAGAGTGAGCAGGAAAAAGATGGAGAGAGATGGGACATCCTACTCTTTGTAAGAGGATAATGTCAAGATGCCTCTCAAAGCAACTAAGGATAGTGGTATGGTGGCAAAGTGCCAGGGCATCATTGCTGTGGCAATTTTCACCAATGAGAAACTGCCTCCCTTGTAGCTCCAGAAAAAAAAATAGAAAGGTTCTACTATTTCCTAAAGGGCAGGAAATATGCCTCAAATCCTACCCATCAGAGTGTCGCAGTATCACATATGGAAGAGGCCATCAAATCAAGTTCATTGCTTTGTTGTTTAGCCGTCTTAATTCCAAAATAATAATATTCTAATGGCACTTGTTTTCCATCTGTTTGTTATCTATGTGAAAATTGCAGACCCAGGATTATTTCTCTTTCATGAAGCACAAATGCAAAGCACTAATCCATCATGGTTATTTTTTCAGACATAATATCTTAAATGAGATCAGAGCATTGGCAAAACTTGAGGGTGAGATAGATGAATGGATGGATGGATGGATGGATGGATGGATGGATGGATGGATAGATAGATAGATAGATGGATAGATAGATAGATTTAAAACCAACCTAATGTGATTTTGTGTCTTTCCCCATCCAATTCTTTACATCTAGCATTTCAGCTTCACTGCTTCTGTCATTTGGTATAAACATGACAACATTTGTCAAGAGCTTCGTGCCTCTGTGTGGTGACCACTGAGCAGGACTAGTTTCAGCCCCAAGTGGCAGGGCGAGCCACTAGCTTTCTGCATCATTTGTGCTGGACAATATTATACTATCAGGTTCAGAGATAATGCCACTCAGCATTGACACCCCTGTATGGCCTTGAAGGGGGAAAATAAAATGGGACAAGGCAGAGATCAGTGACAAGTGGCCAGGCATGCTGGGTGAGTGAATTGAGGTGGAACAAGGGCAACAGAAACTATAGGATCTTTGTTTTCCCAGGCTCTGACAGCACCTCTGAGAAGGTGCTCCTTTTGGCCCCATGCTGATCACAATGCACATTTGGTGAATAGGAAGCCATTGAACTGAGAGCAGTTCAGTTACTTGAAGGTAATATCTGTTCAGCCACAGAGACAGCAAGAAATATAGAAGCAAATTAAGGCTAGATTTCCAGAATGGGACTGTTTTTTTTAATAGCTGTGTTATTTTTGAAACCTGTTTGTCCCTCCCTATTAATAGAGAATCTGAACAAACATAAGTCAAAATTGTAGGATGGAGCAATCTTCAAATCAGTGGCATGATAAATTGGCAGAAGGACGCGTGCTTTTTCATAAGCATCTGTGTCAAAGGTAAAATGCACATGGGGTGAAGTGGGGAAGGAAAAAAATAAATCCAATTGAGCTTCGTGATATTTTCTCCTGAATAAATATATCTTCACCAGATACATATGTGCAAATATTCACTAGAAAATTCTCTTTCAATGAAAATGTTCAGCTGTTTGACATGAATAACATAAAATGCAAGCTGTGATCTGAAATGGAGAAAGTGTCTTCATAACGTATAAGATCAAGTTGTTGGATTTAAGTCTTGATGCTGCTAAGAATACATGCATGCATATGAATGTGCACACACATACATAGTGATATATTGAAATATTAGAGCAGATTAGAAAACAAGGAGAAAACATACTTAGGTTTACATGAACCATGCACAGCATTTATGAATTGCAAAACTATTCTCCAAAGAAAAATTACTTAATTAAAAAAAGAAAAGAAAACCATGGATATAATTTCATTCTGTTGAAATGTTTTTTTTTTTTAAAATGTCTCACTTTTTGAAAAACATTCATCTGTCTAACCTCCCTAAAATTCTTCTTTTTAAAAAACAGAATCCTGAAACTATACCTTTCTTATCATTGGGCATTTATATTACTTTGTATTTTATTAGCTCAGGGTTCATTATTTAAATATCATTTCAATGTTTAAACATTCAGTCCCAATATTTCATTCTTTTATTTTTTGTAATGTTCTTTTTAAACATTTTCTAAAAATTAACAAAAGAGGTTTAAGATTATGTTATGCTATGTTATGTTACACGTCGCCAAATCTTTGCTCTCTGTAGCGGCTTGACCAAGCATTTTGTCTTCGTACTCAATTCCTGCAGAGGGATTCCTTCATTAATGTTTCATATTTCTGCTGCATTTCAAAGTTTAGGGTAGCTATGCATTCTCTCTGCTTAAAGCTTAAAGCTTAAAGGGAGGAAAGAGTTTCAGTCTTTTGACACTACAGAACATAGAATAGAATAATAGAGTTTGAAGTGTCCTTAGAGGTCTTCTAGTCCAACCCTCTGCTATACCATTTCAGACAAATGGTTGTCAGCATCCCATGGCAGACCAAAAGAGTTTTATGTATGTACATGCTCAGAGAAAGTAAAGTTCCTCTGCCAGTATTAAAAAGATTCCTAGTGCTAGTACCCTCAGCCCTTTCTATATACCCTTTTTTCCATTCATTTTAGTGTCTACACAAATAAGTCTCATCTTCTTCAAATCATCTTTCACTCTTCTGACTTCAATATCTCCATGCAGTTTTCTTAGCAACATTGTGTAAGTGTGCATGCCATGTGCCCACTCCCAGGATGCTTTTTAATCATCTAATCCTTGATTGAACATAGATATTTGGACTATTTGAATGACTAACATGAGATAATTTGATATTACCAAGTGTACTTTTATAGGGCTGATATGAGAAGGCTTACTGTTTATTTTTATCATCTTTTTCCTTTGCCTAAGACCAAGTTATCTCATTATATTAATGAGATTTAATGAGATTTATGAGATTTAATGAGATTTAAAATTTAAGTCATTTTTTTCCACAAATACTAAATCGCGTGGCACAAAATCTGACTAGGTGACATGGAGTTATTGAACCAATCATCAACTTTTTCAGTATATCATTTTTATTTATTTTTTATGCTAATAGCATTCTATAAAAGAAATCAAAACTTGGCACCATTATGAAGTGTTTTTATAATTTGATAATAATTATGAATTATGAACTTCTAATAAAGAAGTTATTTTTGGTCAATTATAAGCATTCACCTCATAGAAAAAAATATTTCGCTTTCTTATTCATAAATAAAGTAAGGAGGGGAAACTTAAAGGGAGTTACGACTATCTTGTGTTTATTCCTTTCTCAGGATACCGTGTTTCCCCGAAAATAAGACAGGTTCTTTTGACCCATGGCCTTATTTTGGGGGAGGTCTTATTATGTTTGAGGTGCAGGAAGCGCCGAGTGTGATCACCTCACGGCTGCTGCTGCATCGCAATATTTTTTTGGGGGGGCTTGTTTTTTTGGGAGGGCTTATTTTAGTGCATGCGTTCAAAACCTGATTGGGCTTATTATCCAGGGAGGTCATAATTTTGGGGAAACAGGAAACCATCCATGATGGTTTTTTAAAATAAATATGCAAATATTTTAAGCCTTATCTGGTTTTATATGTTTGTATATTAGATTATTTTTACATTTTATATAATGTTACAGTTAGGTCTGGTAGAAATAAAACTTTCTCAACTTTTGGTAAAGCTTCTGCTTCAACCAGCCATATAATGCAACCACTCTGTATATACAAAGCTGCTGTTTTACATTATAAAAATAAACAATCAACAAGTAAAATAATGAAAACTGACTAAATCTTTCTCTTTATTTTCTCTTCTGATTTTAAAGCATAAATTGTCTGCTCCAACAGAAGTTAAACTCAACTTTAAGCAGTTACTATAGTTACGTAGATGCTAAAATTACTAGCAGGAGTACCTGAATAACAAACAGATTCTTTGTGACATAAATTTTTGGACTTGGTTTTCTATATAAGTGGAGCTTTCCTTTGAAGAAAATTTACTTTAAGATAGCATTAGGTTAGTAAGTTATGGATCCTCAATCCATTCTAAAACAATCAACTTTGCCTGTCACTGAAAAGCCAACAGTACACCATTGTCTCTCCCTCCCTCTCTCTATATCCCCTTACAGCCCACAGATGTTAATATATATATATATATATATATATATAGCATTTGTATATGTAAAAATGAATGGACAGATATTTCACTAAATCTATTCTAGCCAAAAGAAATATGCAAATATGCAAATATGTAGCATGTAATATCCACTTACTCAGCTAATTAATCATTATGATTAATGGTACCAAAAAGAGGAACAGAATACCTGAATATGCCAACATTCCTTGGCCGAAGCAGAAAGGGTTGTGAGGTTGTGTGCATCTGTCTGTTTGATAAGGATCACTGCTAAGACAGGTTGCAAAACTGAAGGAAAGTAGTAGCTAGTCAGGAAAAAATGCTTTTGGCAACCATTGACCTTTTGAGTCCCTAACCTAAAGAATATATAAACACTGCAGTGTTTTCTGGCATGTTTTCCATGATAACCTGATGGAGCAAGCACAGAATATCCTAAAGCTATTTTACATGCACAATTTAACATTTATGCAGCCAGGGCAATGCCACTTCTGTTAAATTGAGAGACTATGGTTGCAGATGTTAGATGCCTGGTTTTTTTTTTAACCCACTGATTAAAAAGAGTTTAAAGCCTTACCTTGAGCTATAAATATTATGGAGAACCTAATCCTGTCCCAGCCTTCCAAATCTAATGCTAAACTGGGGAGGAAAAAAACTAAACCTTTATAGATCAGATGGGTGTAAAAAGACTCCGAAAATGAAAGCTCTGGAGTTTAAAAGATTAAACCCTATTTTGCACTTTTAAACAGTGCAGTAATCCAAGAGTGTCATGTGGGATTATGTGCTGGATAATATTCATAATTTAGAAATGTATTATGATGTGGAGTCATGATTTGGATCATCCTCACTAAAAATAAATAAATAAAAGAATGGTGTTTACTCAAGTATATCAATCAGTCCCTGAATTCTGGGTTCAAAGGGAAATTGAATCTGCTTATAATCCTAGCACCTTCCTGTTACAAGCATTTTAAATCTTCAGAAACAAGGGGTAAGCTAGAACACTGTTTTTCAATCTTGCCAAGATGTTTAGACACCAACTCCCAGAATTCCTCAGCCAGCACTGAACTAGAAAATGGTTTACAGCATACACCAAATGATGTGTGAGACCCTAGAGGTAAGAAAAGAATCTCTGGAAACTTATTTTCTTTCATACAAACACTAAAAGGGCAATTAGTAATGAATTATGTTTCCTAGTGTATTCACTCAGAACTGGTAATATCCTATTGTTAGTGGAGTTATTCAGGTGAAACGTATACAAGGCTACAATGCCTCCCTGAATATCAATTCTTTTACAGCTGTTGATATCATTCATGTATCAAAAGGAATATTAACAGCTATAGAATAATCCAAAGTTTTGAAGAAGTTCAACAACAATAGCAACAGAAGCATCAACCACAATATTTCTAAGATTGATGGGAAAGCGCCAAAATTCAGGGAGAAAAATATGCCTCATTTTTACAGGATGCATTTCTTACAAAAACAAATCTACTTACTTTAACAAAATAAATAAAAATTTTAAAAAACTTTTGAGAGAGGCAACTTTTGCACTTAAGAAATTAGACTGAAGCAGGGCATCGTGTGTCTATCACTATAAATGCAAGCAAGAGAGTCATTTGAATTATCAGATGCTTTGCCTCAATAAACACGGTGTCAACTTACAACTCAGAATTGTAGCAAAAAATAAATTTTCAGATACTGTCACCCTTAGTGCAAAGGAAAAGTTTAAATAACAATAGATTTCCTCTTAACCTATAACAAACATAAGTCAGGCATGAAAAACTGTTTGGTGATCCATCGCAAAGGGGAAGGGAGTGTGTTTTCTGCTTGCAATTTTTGTGTTCTGCTGTTGGTCAGCTGAAGCCATTGCTGGTCTATACATGTGAGAGTGTATAGGTGAGTGTTGCAAGAAAGCAGCAAGGAGGACAATCCCAGAGCATTAGGAATGGGTTTGCAATTGTGTGGAGAATGATGTAAGGGCTTCCTAGAATTGCAGAGTTGAAAGGGCCCATTTAAGCCACTGAGTGCAATCCTCTGCCCACATTGGGAGTTAAAATTACAACACAGCACAGCAACAACATTCGCTCACCTGATGTATTGGTTGGCAGGTATGCCAATATTCTCTCATCTTGGTTCATTTGCCATTGTGACTCTGGGGAAATTGAGAAAATTCAATGTGGTCTTTTTATTGCAACCCTTATAAGGATCTTCAGAAGGACATTTTTATCCTCCTTTTACTAAGTACATCTGGGAAAATGGATGATCTTTACCCTCATTTTATGCTTGCAGACTCAAATTTTGAAGCCACCTTCATAATAACCTAATTTATTGTTGCAACAGATAAAATGAAGCAACAATTAACATCAAATATAACTTGACAATCTTCTATCTTTCTATTTTGGAAAATGGCACGCTCCAAATCTGATTGATTGATTGACAGACAGACAGACAGACAGTAGATAGATAGATAGACTGACTGTAGATAGATAAACTGATGATAGATAGATAGATAGATAGATAGATAGATAGATAGATAGATAGATAGATAGATAGATAGATGATAGATAGATGATAGATGATAGATAGATAGATAGATAGATAGATAGATAGATAGATAGATAGATAGATAGATAGATAGATGATAGATAGATAGATAGATGAACAATTTCCCTTGAGATGTCTATAATTCTGAGAAAGGTAGAAGGAAAGAGCAGAGGATAACCAATAATAGGTGAATGAGCTTAGTTATGCAATGGTGTATGGTAGGGATGCCAAACTGGGTGGGCTGGATGCATTACGAGCAGACCATACCCACCCCAGTTCCATGAATGGGAAAAACATCACAAAATGTCATGTGATGGCAACGTGACACTGTGAGTTTGACACCTGTGATAGATGAGAAAGACCTTGGGAGAAAGAGATGCTGCTCATGAAGTGGACACATAAGAGCCAGTATAATATGCAGCTTGATTCTGAGTAGAGTAAGAGGCTCGGGGGAACCTTCCCTAAATGCTCTGGCTACACAAGTGATGGTGGGAGATTTGTACTTTCAGACTTACAACATTCTTTAATGTTGCATTACAATAAAGTAGTGTTAACTTATCTGGTAGTGTTTCCTTTCTGGTCTACCAAGTAAGGCTGGCAATTATAATAACAATATGTGCAGTGCTGGCAAACATGAAAAATCAGATTAGTCATGAAGAAAAAACAATGTGGTGTCAAAGAGTTGACACTCATTTGATGCCTCCTTTTATGTAGTCAAAAACCAAAACTATTCAAAACTGCTAAAACTGTTTAAACTATGGCTACAATAAAAATATTGATACTGCTACTAAGTAATATTTCAGTCTCTACTGGAAAAATGACAATACTTAGAGGCATTTAATTAAATTATATAATCACAGTAAATACCAAACACTTGTGTGCCTTGGAAACATAAAGTATATTAAAGGGAGCTATCTCTATCTCTATAGTTGTTCTTCTAGCTCTAGTTTTCTAACTATCACATGTGGATATATTAATTAAATATGCAATATAATAAAAATGAGCTATGTTTTCTAAAGGGCCTAGCCTATATAGTCTTCATATAGGAGAATAGAAGCTGTTTGCTGGGTGTAGTTGTGAAGGCCTGAACTATGTTGAATATTCAATTTTTAATAATCATAAAACTTAATATAAGTAGAAACTGCTTGAATTTCATGGAGTATAATCATGCAAGCATCAAGATCATGGCAGCAATTTTTGGGGCCTTCATTCCCTAATAGAATAGAATAGAATAGAATAGAATAGAATAGAATAGAATAGAATAGAATAGAATAGAATAGAATAGAATTCTTTACTGGCCAAGTGTGATTGGACAGACGAATTTGTCTTTGGTGTATATGCTCACAGTGTACATAAAAAGATAAGATACATTCATCAAGAATCATAAAGTATAACACTTAACGATAGTTATAGGTACAAATAAGCAATCAGGAAACAATATCAATACAAATCGTAAGGATACAAGCAACAAAGTTATAGTCATACAGACATAAGTGGGAGGAGATGGGTGATAGGAACAATGAGAAGATTAATAGTAATAGTAATGCAGATTTAGTAAATAGTTTGACAGTGTTAAGGGAATTATTTGTTTAGAAGTGTTCGGGGGGAAAACTATTCTTGTGTCTAGTTTCAGTTTATTAAATTTGTAAACCGCCCCCTCTCCCCGAGGGGACTAGTCTAGTTGTTCTTATGTGCAGCGCTCTATAGCATCGTTTGAGAGCAGAAGTTGGAACAATTTATATCCAGGATGTGGGGGCTCTGTAAATATTTTCACAGCCCTCTTTTTGACTCGGGCAGTATACAGGTCCTCAATGGAAGGCAGGATGGTAATTATTTCACAAAAGAGGAGAATTGCTATAACAACCTCAGAAAGGATAGGTTGAAAACATATAGAAATAGTCCTGCAGGTACCTTCATAGCGAGCCATGTAGGGTTTTAAAGACTCAAATCACTACTTTAAATTGCACATGGAAGCTAACAGGCAACTGGCACAGAACTCAGACCACCCGTGTTATGATCATGTGACCAATGTAACCACCAATAACCAAGCTGCTACATTCTTGTTTATATGATCCTTGGTGCTCCCTAAGCTTGGTTGTTTTCTTTCAGACATTTCATTACCAAACTAGGTAATATTATCAGTCCACCTAGCTTGGTAAGGAAACATCTGCAAGAAAACCACGAAATCCAGAGGACAATAAAGACCCCACAGATCAACCCTGAAAATATTCTCTTCTCTTTGTACATTTTTGATTAACTGAAGTTTTTTAGTAGTCTACAAAGGCACACACAAACTCTAACAGTCGTATAGTATTAAAATCAGGATCTGAAACACCTAAGTAGCAAAACAGAATCATTTGTTTTGGCCCAGACTAAAGTGACTAATAAAGTTGTGCTATTTTTTCCTCAGAGAAATCCATATAGTTAGTGTGCCATTTTCCTTTCCTGCTTCTTTCGTGCTAGCAGTTCAGATACTTTACTATGTCTGTCTTGCACTTAGAATAAACCAAGTTTTCCATTAGATTGAAATAAAGGTACCATTTGATTCTCAGCTTCTCTACCAGCATTAGGAGGAAGAAAAACTAGCAATCCTTAGCACGTAATATCACTACAGCACTGAATGAATAAGTCCAGTTTAGAAGCAAAGAACTATGATTTCCTGTCAGGGCTCATATTTTTTTTAGGCAGGAAACTATTTGCTGATGCAGATTTACAGTAGCTTTATTTGTCATCCAACAGATGTTTGGGCAGCTAAAGTCTCTTTTGGGAATGTGCTGTAGTGGTTTTAAACAACTCTGTAGTTGCTCAATAATTTGTATGTGTGTGCTGGGGAGAGGAGTTTCTGGAAAATGCTGATTACTTTTATGTTCTTTGTCTTATGACCACAATAGCAACCAAATTTTAGTCACTAAACAGTGCAGTCACATGACTGTATCTGATTTTATGAACATTTTGTACCACAGATTAAGCAAATCACCATGGCTGTTAAGTGAACCATACAGTCATTAAGTAAATTCTGCTTCTCCAATTGACTTTGCTTGTCAGAAGCAGATTGGGAAGGTCACAAATCATAGTTGTAGTGTCCTACTTGTGACTGTAGGATACCACAACTGTTATAAATACAAGCTGTTTGCCGGACACCCAGTTTGTGGTCACATGACTATGGGGATGGTCCAGGGGTGAAATTCAGCAGGTTCTGACAAGTTCTGGAGAACAGGTAGGGGAAATTTTGAGTAGTTCAGAGAACCAGCAAATACCACCTCTGGCTGGCGTCAGGGTGTGGTGGGAATGGAGATTTTGTAATATCCTTCCCCCAGGAGAGGGGTGGGAATGGAGATTTTGCAGTATCCTTTCCCTGCCATGCCCACCAAATCACGCCCATAGAACCAGTAGTTAAAAAATGGGAATTTCACCCCTGGGATGGTCTGAGGTTCATAACTTTTAAGGATGGGTTGTAAGTCATCCTTTTTAAGCACCGTCATAACTCCACAACTTTGTTAAATGAATTGGTTGTAAGTCAAGGACTTTCAGCAATATCTTAAATCTAAAGATATTTACCCATGTAGTAGGACTGCATTACTGTTATCCTTCTCATCTGTCCTATTGCCTTCTCCTATTGGTATCTTATGATTATATTACTTTATTATTTGTATGTACACTGGGAGCTTATGTACTGGAGACAAATTCCTTGTGTGTTCAATAACATCTGGCCAATAAAGAATTTTCTATTCTATATTCTATTCTGTATACAGATTCTATACTTACAACCATTTGTTTAGCAACTTCTCAAAGTTATAAGAACATGAAAAAAAGTGTTTGCAGCTGGTCCTTGCACTTATGATTGTTGTAGGATCCCCATGGTCATGTGATCAAAATTTATATCAGTGGTAGGTTGCAGGCGGTACACCCCAGTACGGGCATACTGGTGCCGGCCTGGAGCACTGGGTACCATTCCAGTATGGCGCTCTGGAGGGCCCACCTGCCTGCCTGCATTCCTTACCTGTCTTTAAATTCTTCGGCACTTCTGCACACAGGGCGTACACCACCTGTGCGATGCTCCGCCAAGCAGCTGGAGCACCGCAGAGGCTCGTGGAGGTGTCATTGGATGGTAAGATGCATGAATGCATGCGTTCATGTGGAGGACACCTGGCCCCGTTGCAACCGTACTAGTTGCAACGGGATCCGTAACCCACCACTGATTTATATACTTGACACCAGCATGTACAGTATTTATGATGGTTGCAATGAACTGGGCTCATGTGATTGCTATTTGTGACCTTCCCAGCTGGTTTCCAACAAAGTAAGTCCCTGGAAAAAGCTACATTCACTTAAAGACTGCATGATTTAGTTAACTGTTGCAGTGTTTTGCTTAAAATTATTGTTAGGGATGTAACCCTAGTCTTGGCTTGGCAATGTATATAAGCCATGATTGTAACAAATGTATCTGTTACTTTAAATGCTAGAGAGATATAATTGGTTGCTGTTACCTCAAGCAGCCATAAGAGGGAGCCAGAATGACTGTTAGTTCTCTGTTTGTTAGACGCTGATCGGTGTATTGTGAGGCACTGTGTTTTGCTACTGTTAGCTACATTGTGTGCTAAACTGACTATTTGATAACTGACTGACTGAACCGTGTATGACTTGGACTGTAAACTGAACTCTGAATACCTCTATATTTCCACATAGTAAACTACTATTATTTATACTATTCAGTGTCCCTGTATGCTGGTTTGTGCATGTTCTTCCATACCACTCTCATTACGCTTCTCTGCACGCTTGCTCTCCTAATGGGAAGCTTACTTACTTAACACTGGTTATGGGCCCAGGGTGTACCAGACATAGCTAAAAGAGAGTTGGTGTTGATATGCAATACCGTATACAGACAGCTGTTTAGTTTGTAAGTGTTACTATTGTGGAGAAGATGGCACATGCCCCACCAGCAAGTCTATCACTAATAACCCGGTTGGATGGAACAAACTATGTTTCCTGGTCTATGAAGTGCAGCCTACTCCTGCGTAGTGAGGGATTGTGGGATGCTGTACAGAATCCACCAGGCATGACTTCTTGGGATCCAGATGATGGGATCTGGATGGTGCCAAGAAGACAGCAGAGTTTCAATGATGCAACAAAGAAGCATTATGTATAATTGGTCTAACACTGACTGACCAGCTATTAGTTCATATTCGTGGGGAGAATTCTGCAGCAAGATGTTGGGAGAATTTGAAGAAGATATATGTACATGACACTGTAGGTGCACATATACATCTTACCTTCAAACTGTTTAGGGCACGTCTTCTGAAGGGTGGAGATATGTTAGCTCATTTAAACTTTGTGAAAGGAGTTTTCTAAGAGCTACATGAAAAGGAACTTATTTTCTCAGAGTTACATCAAGTCTACATCATTCTGTCCTCACTGGATGAGAGTTATGATGATTTTGTATCTTACCTTGAAGTCCTAACTCGAAATGAACTAACATTGTCTGACATAACTGCATGACTGTTGGAAAAGTCGAGAAGGAGGTTGGAAAGAGAACAACTGAGAGAGAAACCACCTCAACATGAAGAGTCACCTTCAACTGCCTATACTGTTAGAAAATGTTTTTCTTGTGGGGCTAAGGGGCATATAGCTAGATTCTGTAAAAATGCAAAACAACAGAATACTAGAAAAGCTAAGAAAAATGCTACTGGCTATTTAGGTATGTCTACTTTGACTATCTCTAGAAATGCAACAATAAGCCATGATTCATGGGTTGGTGATAGTGGAGCATCACAGTGCATTACTAGAAATAAGAATTGTTTTGTAAAACTGTCTGCCAGCAAGCAACATGTATCTTTGGCAAATGGATGGAGAGTGAAAGCATCTGGTGAAGATATGGCAAGGTGTTCATTTGTAAATGAACATTTATCCATGTTGTATATACCTAAACTGAAATTTAATTTGTTATCAATAAGAGCTGTAGTTAACATTGGCTATGTAGTAACCTTTAGGGGAGATAACTGTATCATTGAAAAGGAAGGTAATAGGGTTACTGCCAAATTAACAAATGGTTTATATATTATATCTGATGCCCATACTGCTAATTCAGTGTATGATAATGTGAAACCACATGATGAATGCATACATTTACTACCTAGGTGTATGGGGCACATTAATTTCAAGATGCTGCAACAAACTGTTAAATTGTCAGAAGGAGTAAAGTTAAAACCTTGCAGTAAATATTTAAATTGTAATGTGTGTAGTCAGGAAAAAAGCAAGGTTACTCCAGCAAACAGACAAAATGGGTTTAAAACTAAGGAACCTCTGGAAGTTGTTTTTGCTGATCTAATTGGACCTATGAAACCCAGTTTGGGAGGTGCCTATTATGTTTTGAATATCATGGACATTATTCAAGATACGGCTTCTGCTATTTACTGAATGACAAGAGAGAAATGTTTCAACATTTCTTTAATTGGTTAAGATTTGCTGAAAGAAAAATGAAATCTAAGGTGATTACTGTTGTAACCGACAACGGAATTGAGTTTACAAACTTTAAATTTAAAACAATGTTGAGATCAGCTGGTATTGAGCATAAATGTTCTGCTTCTTATAGGCGACAACATAATTCGTTTATAGAACGAAGGGGGCAAACATTACAAGCCATGGCTAGAACTATGTTAGTTGATTCAGGATTGCCTGAAACACTGTGGGGTGAAGCTATGATGTGTAGTAACCATGTTTTGAATAATGTGGTTAATACAACAACTGATGAATTACCATTCACTCGTTGGCATGATAGAAAACCTGATTTAAGCTATCTTCACACATTTGGAGCCCCAGCATGGGTGCATATTCCCTCACAAGTAAGACTGAAGGGACAACATAGAGCTAGGCAGTTATTTTTCGTAGGTTACGAAGCCAATCATAGATCATTTAGATTTTGGGAAAAAGGCACTACGAAAGTACACTGTAGTGCTAGTGCTCAGTTTATTGAATCTGTTGGATGGGATAAATTGGACTACAACAATGACGTAGTTATTGACTCCCAGGTATTTCCTTGTGGTGAAACAGAGAGACCAGATATAAAAATTAAGGAGGAAGTGCAAAGTAAAGAGGAAGTACAAAGTCAGGAGGAGTTAGAAGAACGTGAGCAGACACAACAGGTGAGTCCACTGGTGAGCCCTGAGTTGCTTAGGCATTCTACCCGTGTAACAAGACCACCAGACAGATATCAAGCTAGTATAGTGTGTCAAGTAGATAAAGTTCCTGCTACATACCATGAACTATCCACGTATCCTAAAGAGGAGCAAATAGTTTGGAAAGCAGTAATGAACAGGGAACTGAAATATTTACAAGATCTGGAGGTATATGAGAATGTGAGGTTA
The DNA here is from genome assembly GCF_964273705.1 of Natrix helvetica. Classification (NCBI taxonomy): domain Eukaryota; kingdom Metazoa; phylum Chordata; class Lepidosauria; order Squamata; family Natricidae; genus Natrix; species Natrix helvetica. The sequence goes on from NC_138549.1 coordinate 34,183,794, forward strand.
CCCCAAGGTAAAAATGCAATAGGATGTAAATGGATTTACAAGATTGAAACAAGTGTAGATGGGACTGTTACCAGTAAAGCCAGATTAGTAGCACAAGGTTTCAACCAGTCAGCAAATGACTATGATGAAGTATTTGCACCTAGTTTAAAAGCTAATGTCAGCGTTCCAAATACCATGCATGAAATCAATCAGAGACCAAGGCAGAATCATCCTTAAAGTTCCAATTTAATCATACAGGCATGTTGGCACTTCTGTGGAATTTCAACTCTCATTCTCATCCTGGAATTCCACCCAGTTGAAAGTTCATGATCTATCCCCACACCGCATAATCCAGCACATGTTCCAATCATCATCTTCCATGTTGGCATCTACACCCCTCTGCTTCCAGTCAGGTGTCGAGGTGCGGAGACAAAAGATGACCTTGAGCTTCTAGAAAGAATGACAACAAAACATTCCACAATCCTACTCCTTTCTATTCCCCCCTCCCAACTACTACCCTAATGAAACACATAGGAAATTATAAGAAAGTGTGGCAGGCCAAAGATCCTGAAAGAAACATAACTACAGGCCTGACAGCTACAACATTACGTGCATCATTAGTTTGGGCAGCTAAGCATGGATATGTAGTGAATCATTTAGATGTTGAGACAGCATATCTCCATGCACTGTTGCAACACACTATATATTTAAAGAAACCTGAAGGGTTAAACACTGAGAGCAACACTGATTGTTGGAAGTTAAAAAAAAGTGTGTATGGTTTAAAACAGTCAGCTATGAGTGGAATCAATGCATAGTGGAGGAATGAGCAAGGATGGGGTTTAAAGCTGGAATGGCTGATCCTTGTTTATTTAAGCAAGAAAGCGACGGTATGTTTTCATTGTTGTTATTGTTTACAGATGATATAGCATTGATTACTAAAACAGAGCAAAAGGCTATTGAGATTATTACACTATTAAAAAGCGGTTTAAAATAAAACGCCTTGGTGAAATAAATAAATATCTTGGTTTAAAGATAGATAAGACTAGGGGAGGATATAAAATATCACAAACTGAGAAGATCAATCAGTTACTCAGGAATTTCAAAATGGAACTGTGTAAACTGGATAAAACTCCAATAAGTCAAGAATTTAGCCATGATGATATCAGAAGCCCAGTTTTTGATAAAGGTATTTATCAATCCCTAATTGGTAGTTTATCTTATCTTAGCAATTGGTCAAGGCCAGATATTGCATATAGTGTTAATCAATTGGCCAGGTTTTATGCTGAACCTACTGAACGGCACTGGCAAGCTGCTAAACATGTATTGAGATATCTAAAACAGACAATACACTATGCCTTACATTTAGAGCCTAAGGATGAACTGATATTAACTGCATATGCTGATGCAAGTTTTGCAACTGACGTGTCTACACGTAAATCTATATCAGGTATCGCGATATTCTTAGGAAAGGCATTAATTGGATGGCAGTCTATTCGTCAAAAACATTTAAGTTTATCAACAATGGAGGCTGAATTTTCATGTTTATCTTTGTTATGTACTGATTTCATTTGTTACAAGCAACTCCTGATAGATATGGGAATTAATGTACGGGGGCCTATTGTTGTATACAAAGACAACCAAACAGCAATCCAGATGGCATCAAATATTGCTGTAAAGACAAGGACAAAGCATACTGACTTAAGATATTCCAATGTACAGCAAAATGTTAGTAGTAAAATGATTACACTAGAGTATTGTATGTCTGAAGAAAACATTGCTGATCATTTTACCAAAGCTCAAGGTACGGTAAAACATAAACATTGTTGTGATTATTATGGATTGAGAATGTGACGTTGTGTGTAAATACATTGACAACCCAAGAGGGGAGAATGTTAGGGATGTAACCCTAGTCTTGGCTTGGCAAATGTATCTGTTACTTTAAATGCTAGAGAGATGTAATTGGTTGCTGTTACCTCAAGCAGCCATAAGAGGGAGCCAAAATGACTGCTAGCTCTCTGTTTGTTAGACGCTGATCGGTGTATTGTGAGGTACTGTGTTTTACTACTGTTAGCTACATTGTGTGCTAAACTGACTATTTGATAACTGACTGACTGAGCAATGTATGACTTGGACTGGAAACTGAACTCTAAATACCTCTATATTTCCACATAGTAAACTACTATTATTTATACTATTCAGTGTCCCTGTATGCTGGTTTATGCGTGTTCTTCCATACCACTCTCATTACGCTTCTCTGCACGCTTGCTCTCCTAATGGGGAGCTTACTTACTTAACAATTATGACAAAAAGAGGTTGCAAAATTGGGCATGACTCACTAAGAAATCACCTTGCTTAGTAATAGAAATTCTGGTCTCTGCTATGAAGGCCTACTTAATCAGGGAAAAGCCAGGTGAAAAGCTAGGACAAAGTAGAAATAAAGAACAACTGCCCCATCCCTACGATGGACCTTTGCAGTTTTCTATTAGTTCTTTCATTGTAATATCATAATTTTAGATTCCTGAAGTTTAAAATACTGAGCTCTGATGCAGTGGTCTTTTAAACATAAGGGATATGTGAAATATGTAGTTTATCTCCTTAGATATAGCTGCCTTTTTGAATAACCATTTCACGTTCAGGGCTAATTTCTCCAAAAGATAAATTTGTGCTTACAGCATTGTTCCTTTCTTTTGCTCCTCTCTGCTTTATTTATTTATTTATTGCTTAAGTATAATTTCTGTAATGTTGACATCATTACTTTTCATTGAATGTACAATTGGCTCTGTTTTTAACTGAAGTGCATTGATTACACTGCATCATTGCACAATGAGGCAAAATTGTAAAGTTTTCATTGTCAAAGCGATTGACATTGTTGCACATTTTTAAAATAAAAAAAATAACAAGTACACTCTCCCTGTGTACTTCTGTAAATTGTCTATGAAATGATCTCCTTAACAACTGCAGAAATAAAACGGCATACTAAATATTTGTCTGAAAAAATAGCAACCGCAGAACCTTATATATTGTTCTACATTCGACTGTAGAAACATTGCAGTCAAATTTCCTTGAAAGATATTATGTAACAATTAGTAACACGTGCATCCCTCCAAAAAGTTGCAAGAGACAGAAAAAAAGCAGACAAATCCTTCCCAAAAAAGTTAATGAAAATATCAAGCTGTTCCAATTTTCAGGTTTTAGCACCATTCCACATTTTTACAATCTTAATTTGCTATTAATACAAATAGTTGCCCTTCACTTTTTAAACAGCAAATTGAACCTACACTCAAATTAGGCATTTGAATGGTTTTTATTGTTTTAATGATCTTTACTAATTTTATTGTTTTAAAATGTTTTTAAGATTGTAATTGTAATATGTTTTTTATTATTGTTTTTAAATTGTGAACTGTCCAGAGATTAGGTAAAGAAAGAAACAAAAAAGCTATCTGATCTTGCTTTGACGCAAAGACAGTTCAAAGGCTGAAAATTGACACTTTTTATATTGAGCCAACCTATATCTGGTAAGCGGATATCCTTCCAGGAATATACTGTATAAACATCCTTCTTAATAGTTGTTTTGCAACAATTACAATAATTTCAGCACAGTGTATTGGTGTTCTTCATTGATTCAAGGATTCCAAATTTGAGGGCTATAGTTTAATTTCACATTAACATGTCTGACCCTTAACTTGCTTGCAAAACCATGACTCAGCATAGTAATAAAAACTAATCAGTAAATGGACATAGCTATAGCTTGTGCATTAAGGTGCCTTCTAATTTATTAGCTTCCCAGCATTAAAAAGATGACAATCTTTCAAAAATACTCCAGTATACCCTAAAAAGATTGTGTTGTTGAACCGAGTTGTTAAAAAAAAAATCATTATTTAAGACTTAACTGTGATACAGGCAGTCTGGCAGCTATCACAGGTTTATATAATATAGATAAAGGAGTTTTACTGGAACAATTGCTGAAAAATAACTTGAAGACATTGTGCTTAGCATGGTGATAATGGGTTGTAAAGAAGATAGGTTAAAAAAAATCTTCACATATCAGCCCTTTTTAAAACTTTAAAAATATTTTGACATAAACTCTCTTCTGGAATTTCCACCTTAAGATTAATTTATTATAACAAGGACATGGTGAAAGAAAAGAAGAAGTATCTCATATTGAAATGTCTTACAACAATTGGCAATTTGCTTAAATAAAGTATAATGTAAAAGAATCAGGCAGTGGAATCATCTATCAATATTTTCAATTACAGGTTTGTTTTACTAAAATATTTATTCAATTCTTAGAGCCAGCCATCTCAGTCCAATTGACAGTATCTGTCAGATGTAAGTAACCAGGAATAAAACTTGAGTTCAAAGCACTAAATGTTTATTACATGCTACCAAGACACAAGAATCTGATCTACTAATACTCAAGCCAAATTAACACTAGATAAGAGTCAATGAAATCCATAGGGGACTAGACTTGGGTCTCTTGTGGTAATGCAATGAATCCAAATTGATGATGGATTTAATTCTGCCTTTGGACTCAACCTGATCATCTCCTACAGTATCTAATATATGCTAAGATTACAAACTATGAAGCTTAAGAGACCAGATTGTTTTCAAAATAATCGGCTAATTATAAAAATAATGGGTCATTGTAGAAGATGTGTATGTTATTAGAATCTAAAAATACCAGAATGCAGTGACGTGTGGTGAGGTTTATAGCTGGTGAGGCAGCAATTTTTTTAGACTTGTGGACTTCAACTCCCAGAATTCCACAGTCAGGCATGCTCAGTTGCGACCTGCCACTCTCCGCCCTGGGATTCGGCCACAGCACCGCCTGTCAGAGCTGCGCGGAATCCGGGGTGCGCTTGTCGGGCGAGGGCAGCGCAGGTGGGGAGCAGACGGAGAGGAGGAAGCCTCTCTCACCCCCTGCTTCCTGTGCCCGAAAGAACAAAGGGAACCTCTGTCGCCGCCCGGGGAACCTGGCTGGCCTCTCTAGCGGCGGCTCTCTGGTGCCGAGCTTGGGAGTCCCTGGAGGAGCTGGCGGGGGCTGCAAGCACCGCAGGCTGGACTGGAGCCTGGAGTCTAGGGCAGTGAGTCATTCAATAGGAAACTTGCCTCTTGGAATGAATGACTCGGCTTGACTCCTGCTTTGTCTCTCCTGCCTCTTCGCTTCTCCGTTCGGTTGTTGGGCGGCAGATCGAAAGCGGGAGCCAAGCTGGGTCATTCCTCCCAAAAGGCAAGTTTCCCATCGAATGACTCGCTGCCCTGATGATGAGAGGTTAGGCTGTGCCTCACTTGCCTCACCTGACTGCACGTCACTGCCAGAATGACAAAGTGGAATAACAACTTGAACACAATATTCCAATAAATTTTGGATATTGAATTATAATTTGTTATTGTGCTTGGATTCAATTCAGATTTATGCTTAACAGAGTTTCATAAGCGATGGAGAGATGAGAAGTTAGAGTGTTTATATTTTGTATCATCTTCCTCCTACCTCTGTTTTCCATTGCTCTTCCTCTACCTTGAGCATAACATTTCTACTTTTCCTCAGAAAAAAAAAGATTCCTTCTTTCTGCAAAGGATCATGTTTAGATAATACCTTCCCTAAGGGGAAAGAGATCTAAAGGGAAGACTTAGAAGGCTGTTTCTTATGTGCTCTGAAACATGGCCCAAGTCCATGGCTCAGAAAGACAAGCAAAAGAGTTGTGATGTTTCAGCTTTAGACAATCCTAGATGAAACAGATTATCTGGATTTAATATAGTATTTAGCCTGGGTTGATGCTCATCCAACTATATGATTTTTTTTACTTCACTTACAACATATAACTTTCACTTCATTACAGATATTTCATGATCTACCAGTAGGCTACTTCAAGTGCCCAAATTATGAGGGCTGAATGAAAGTAATGTCTCCACCTCCATAACTTTAGCTTAATTAAGAAGCTTGTAAGAAATGAGTTCTTTTTGTTACCTTTATTTACTCCTCTACATAATCACCACCATTAGCTGCATGATTCTGCCAATGATGTAAAATTTATTAAAGCTATCATGAAAAAACTGTACACTTTGACTTCTCAACATGTTCTGATGATCCTTTCTACTTTTTCATTTGAATCAAAGGATCAAATGTTGGGATGTTGAATGGGTCAAGTTGAGATTATATGTTGGATGGTTAAGATGGCAAGATTCCACTTCACAATTGCCTCTTGGGTGCCTTGTAAAGTGTGAGACCAAGCTTAGTCATGTTGCAGCAAAATTTCCATCTTATGCTTTCAAATTCTGCTTAAGGTAAAGTTTCCCCTCCAACATATGTACTAATGATTCCTGACTCTATGGGGCAGTGCTCATCTTTGTTTCAAAGCCGAAAAGCCAGTGTTGTCAGAAGACGTCTCGGTGGTCATGTGGCTGGCATGACTAAATGCCGAAGGTGCACTGAACACTGTTACCTTCCCATCCAAGGTGGTCCCTATTTTTTTCCTTGCATTTTTCCTTGCTTTCAAACTGCTAGGTTGGCAGAAGCTGGGACAAGTAATGGGAGCTCACTCTGTTATGTGGCGCTAGGGATTCAAACTGCCAAACTGCCAACCTTCTGATTGACAAGTTCAGCATCTTAGCCACTGAGCCACCATGTCCCACAAACTCTGCTTAGTTGTTGTTAGTTGTAGAACTCTGTGTTGAGATTGGTGCCAGATTCAAGGAAATCCATGTGAATAACACCATCTGTATCCCCAAAACTGTAACCATCAGTTTTGTGATAATATTTCATGGACTGATGCTTCCTTTATGAGTCATAACAATGAGTCATTTTTTTTATTGGCTATCATAGTGCTGTGAAGAAATTCCTCATTCACCTTCATTTTTGTAGTATAACAACAGTTGTGGTGAATTTTAGCTATTGAATCTTTCAATGCTGTCAGTGTAGAGAGGAGAAGGAGACGCCTTGAAGCAATTTTTTGGAAAGAGTAAATAAAAAGGACAAAAGCATTATTTAAGTCCTGGAAAGGGGGGGGGTAATAAAAAGAGACCCATGTTCATACCTTTCTGTCTCACTGTAGAGAGAGGGGCACAACCAGACTGTCATGATTCTGCTATTATAGCCAATATCAGTAAAGTATAGTTTGGGTCTTTCTATGGAATGTGTTTTCTGATCCAACTTAGTTTGAGAAACTGACAGCCATCAGTTCTTCTGATATTGAAGGAGATCAATAATTTCAACTTCACATTTCCTATAAAATTCCAAGATTGATTTCCCTTTGGATGATTGTCCTTAGATATCAGAAATCAACTTTTCTAATACAAAAATCATTTCTTCCTGAGATTATCAACTTGGTTTTTCATGACAAAAATCAGTTTTTCCAAGTTTACCAAGTATGTATGTATGTATGTATGTACGTACGTACGTACGTACGTACGTACGTACGTACGTACGTATGTATGTATGTATGTATACATACGTATACACACATACATACTTATATACATATATACACACAAACATACATACACACTCACACACAAACACATACACACACACACACACACACACACACACACACACACACACACACGGCCAGCAGCACCTAGTATTCATATCAATATAGTGACATGATATTTAAATCTAACTTTCATTGGAATAGGGCAACTTGCCACAGCCAACTCACCACTTTCACTTGTTGTCCTTAGGAAATGAGAATTGTAGAATATCTGATTGTTCTCATGCAAAGACTATAGACAGGATGAGAAACACAAACCTGGTAAACATGGGAAAACAGAATGGCTCCAGGCCACTAAAGAAGTGAGTTAAGGCCTTGTACTCTCTCCATGTTTATTCAACCAACAGTATACAGTATGCTGAATATATATTGAAGGATTTGGATTGGAAGAAGATAATATAGTTTTAAAACTAGAGGAAGAAAGCTAATAATATGTTTTATGGTGATGACATTGTCCCGATAGCTGAAACTGCAAAGGATCTGTAATCTCTAGTAATCTCTAGTCAAGGAGTAGAGTGAAAAAAAAGTGAAGCTACAATTAAATATAAAGAACATCAAGCTAATGGCAACATGTATAATACAGGAATATAGGATAACAGAGTTAGAAAGGACTGTGGAGTTCTTCTAGTCCAATCCCCTGACCAAGCAGAAGACCTTATTGCATTCCAGATAGATTACCATCCAATCTCTTCTTTAAAACTTCCAGTGTTGAAGCATCTACAACTTCTAAAGGCAAGCAGTTCCATCAATTAACACTCCAAGAAAGAAGGCAGTGGTGGATAGCTCCTGCCTTTTACGATCAACTGTTAATTTCTAAATGAACAAGCAGTCAAGAAATACACTATAGACTAGCACTTGGCAGGCAAGCTATTAAAAATGTATTCAGAAGTTGTGAAATATCTATATTAACAAAGATTTGGATCAAATAGCCAATGATTTTCCTTGTAATTCTATATGGAGTAAAACTTGTACCTTGAAGAAGCAGGATAAAACAATATTTTATTTTATTTTCACCTTTGAATTTTAAAGTTGGAGAAGATTCTAGAAATTATCAAGAATAGCCAAGAAAATGGATCACATAACATATCAGTTCTCCCCAGACGTGGGTTCCTGCCAGTTTTAACCTCTTCTATAAGAAGAGGTTCCACAAATTTCTAGTGCCATTTAGAACCGTTTCCAGCTGCCTCCCCCTTCCCGTCCGCACATCATCAAGATGAAGAGCGAGAGGAGGAATTGTGGGAGTTGAAGTCCACAAGTCTTAAAGCTTAAAGTTTGAACACGCCTGGGGTTTTTTTCTAAAGGGTTAGGGGTGCAAGGGTCTTGTGAATTGACAACTTTAAGACGTGCACATTTCAATGCCAGAGTTCCTGAGCCAACATGACTGGATGAGGAATTCTGGGAGTTGAAGTCCACAAGTCTTAAATCTGTCAAGTTTGAACACCCCTGGGGTATTTTTTTCTAAAGGCTTAGGGGTTCAAGGGTCTTGTAACTTGACAGCTTTAAGACTTGCGTGCTTCAAATGCCAGAGTTTCTGAGCCAACATTTTGGTTGCTAAGCAAGAGCGTTGTTAAGTGAGTTTCACCACATTTTACAAGTTGGCCACTCCTACCCAGTCACATGGCTGGCATGCCACTCCCACCCAGTCACATGGCCAGCAAGCCATTCCCATCCAGTCACATGGCTGGCAAGCCACTCCCACAAAGCAGGCCAGAAGAGGTTCTAAAAAATTTAGAAACCCACCACTGGCTCTCCCTCAACTCCCTCAACTCACAAATTAACAAGCTCAAATAATCATAGTTTGGATATATTACATATGTGAAGACCCAGATCTCTAAAAATTTTATAATGGAAATTGAAAGGAAAGCAGAAGAAGAGGACAACCAATAGTAAGGTGTATGGATTCACTTACAGTGGCAATGGATATATCATTGGGAAGCTTGAAAGGCCAAACTGGGGACAACAAGCCCTGCCTACCTTGTCACTAAGATTAGACTACAACTTGGTGGAATGTTTTCAGATTAAAATTATTTTATTTTATTTATTAAAATTTCATGCTACTCATCTCACTAATATAGTGACTCTTATCTTTACAATGAGAACAATGTTCTTATCCTTTCAATGAGAAATACAGGAAGTTTATAACAATTTCATAATCATAGAAACTGCCAATGAATTTGATTCCAGGAATCAAAAAAAGGAAAAATATCTTGAACTAGTAGTCATGATAATACTCATGCTCTAAACTGATATATGTCACATGTGTTGGACCACAGCTCCGAATGTACTGCCCAAACAGTCATAGACTTTGTTCACTAGGAATTCTGGGAATTGTAGTTCCATTTGTCTGAAAGACAGCGAAGGGTTATGTTTAATAAGCAGCAATTTCACAAGTTAATAGAGAATACATCAGTCAGTGATTGTTGTAATAGTTGTATGTGGATGGAACTTACATTTGAGCTTCTGAATTCAATTTCTGGAAGCATCAAGAAACAAAAGAATTGACTGAATCCTAGAAACCCAGAGTTCCTTAAAAAATATCTTCTCGGTCCCGGTGGAAAGCAGCCTAAACCTTTGGGGTTCTTCTCATATTTAAATGATAAATGTAATATTGCCAGGTGGAATGTGTTTTTGAAATCCCCATATAAGAATCTTATGCCAGAAGCACTCTGTGATTCATGGCAGATGGTTCTTTCTCAAAGCAACAAGATTTAAAGAACAGAGAGTTAGTAAAATTTAAGTGCTTGGAATGATAAGTGAATAGTGATATTTTTCCCAATCACTGATACCTTTCTTTCTGCTCAAGAAATAATGCCAAAGGCTTTTGAAGTTGAACAAATCTCTGTGTTAAAAATTGTGCTGCGGCCATTGTAGGACACAACTTAAAAATATGCTCTTTTTATATGATGAAATACAAAATCTGCCTATTAACCAAGTTCTTGTGGTTTTAAAATATAGGGACAAATTTATTTTCATGTCAAGGACGTTACTGAACTTTGCTAGTGAAACTATTATTCTGGATGCTTTTCCTCTTATTTCTCCGTACAGGGTGTCCTTTCTATTTAAAGATCTTGAAGAATGACCCTCTTCTTTGGTTTCAAGAGAACACATGTTTTTGATTAATTGGTCATGAAACAATAGCAACAACACTGGTTTTGGTGCCTATTTCAATTTTTACGAAGCTGAGCAAGGGAGAGGTACAAACTGCTTTGACACTGCACTGCATTGTTGGATGCCAAAATTTAGGACTCTAGTGGAAAATGAGAAGGCAGACAATGCCATCTATTTATAGTGCATATTTGCCTGAATCCCCTCTTTTGTACTCAACAACCATGGTCTTTCATGCAGAACCACTGTAGATGGACAGCTGTGTTTCTAAACATCTGTGATGAACAGAACTCAGATATTTTTTTTAAAGAAAAGAGAGAGAGAGAGAGGCATCAACATATTCATAAGTTGGTAAGGGAACAATGAACGCATATATTGTAGGTCTGAAAGAAAAAGGCAATGTCAGCTTGCAAAAGGAGAGAGAGAAATAAAGGGGGAGGAAGAAAATCCTCTATGAAATTGTTTTTTGCAGAAGTCAGCATAAGCTGACGCATGAGTAAGTACTGCTATAAACTCTGGGAAAAGACAAAAATGAAACCCTTGACCAACCAGACTTTTGCAACCAATATTATAACCAAAGTACATGTAAGTTCTAAAGATGCAGTGAACCAGGAAGTGCACCTTTGTACCATTATTATATTCATCCAGAATGAATGAATGGAGGAGAAAATAACACAGGATAAATTTTCTGTCCTTCACCAGGAAGTTAGTTGCATTCATCAAATCTATGGAGGCATACACAGAAATACACAAACACATACTCATACACTTAAATGGACACAAATATAAAAATGTGTGTGTGCATATGTGCATATGCATTCACACACACACACACACACACACACACACACCAGTAACTTGGTTTAGTGATTTTCTGTGGGCTGCAGAGTTTGTAATTATTTATTCTCATGAATGGTAGACACAAGATTGATTAGTTAAATATCTAATTCAGGGACTTAAATAAGAATGTGTTCAGAAATAAATCATAACTACTATTTCCTTACTTCTGATCAACAAAATACAGACTCAGAGAAAAGCTAACGTTCATTGTTTTGAGTCATGGTAATTGCCTCTTTTTTTTAATTTCCCCCTCCTAACAAGGGTTATTGTTTTGAGATTGTCTCTATGCTATAGCTCTTCAATTTAGGACCCTTGATTAATGAAATTGTTCAGTCCAGGGGTGGGTTGTTCCTGGCATTACTGCCGGTTCAGTGTATGCAAAAATCAAGATGGTGGCCCTGTAGGAGAACTGGTTCAGGAGCATGGCAGGCCTGGGTTGGTGGCAGTTCCAGAGACCCAGCCTGCTAAACCACTACCAGTTTGGCTGAACCAGTCCTAACCAGTAGGAACCCACCTCTGGTTCAAGTTCATTCTTTTTCTTAAAAATAAAAGAATCAGTTTTAGATTAAATTTTGGCATTCAACTTTGTGCAAACGTGAATGCAAAATTCACAAATTCTTTCATTTCTTTTATTTGAATTTGACAATCTACATGTTATAAGGAAATGTGGGCTGGGAATTTCTAGGAGTTAAAATCCATTTATCCTCAATTTGCCAAGGCTGCAATACACTATTATAGTATGTTTCTTCATAGCTCTACTTAGAAATACATTATCTTGAGTTGAATTGAGTTTATCCTAAGCTAAGCATGTGTAACAGGTGTAAATTGTCATCAGATTGTCACACTGTCTCTAAAAGACATCCATGAGAAATCAAGGTTTTGAGTGGTTTTATCAGCAACATATTGTAAAATCATCACATCATCTTACCTTGCCAAGATATCAGGTAGTGGCAAATTTTATCTAGACCAAGAGCTGATTTGACCAAAACAAAAGATGCAGAGAAGTGTTGTGCATCCTGAAATCCCATTGCAACTGCTCCAAAGAAATTATGAATTATAACATACATCTAAATGAGGCCTAAGTTTATTAACCAATACTTGCCATGAAGGTCATGAAATCCTAGACCTTGCTAGACCTAGCTTCCTGTCTATGGAATTCAAATCACCTAGGGCAGGGTTGTCCAATTCAATGCCTACATGCTTAGATCTGGCCCGTGGAAATGCCCTGAAAACAGTGAAAGACCAGCCCACGGTGCCTCTGCCAGCAAAAATGAAGCTTGGGATTGCCGCCCTCCTGAGCTTCATTTTCTCTGGCAGAGGATTGCAGGAGGCCATCACAGCTGAAAACGGAGCTCGGGATACCGTTTCTCCTGGCATAGCACTTGGGCTGCCACAGGCTCCCTCGACACAAGTGATGTCAAGATGGCCACACCCATCCTGGCCATGTCTACCCTGGCCACACCTACCCTGGCCCCTGAAGTCAAACACAACCCTGATGTAGTCCTCAATGAAATCCAGTTTGAGACTCCTGACCTAGGGGAATCATTTGTAGAATTTTAGCTTGGCAACTATTTCCAACAATAAAGTCAGGGCTCCAGAATGGCAGTAGTGTAGGCAATATATGATTAGAAGTCCAATTTTTCTTTACCTAACACATAGGTTTTCATACCTCACTGCTTACAGAGCAGTCACAGCTAAATTGTCTGTGAAGGTCATTGGCACTTCCCCTTCCTTCTCCAGCCCTGTTGTGGCCAATGCAGGAGAAATGGGGTGACAGATATCAAGATGGTAAAATACAGTTGACAAACAAGGGCACTGTTAACTTACAACTTGTAGATTGACAATAGACCTTGTTACCAATGGAGCCAGTGTTTATCAGCTTGAGACTGATGTCACTAGCAATCTGGTCTTCTGGATTTGGGAATGAAAAAATGAAGCCAGATTGGCTACAGTTTTTTAGTCTCTCTTCCCTTGTAATGTCTTACTCTATATATTCTGCCATTTCTCCTTTTCCCATCAACTTAAAACTGCTCCCCCTCTCCATCACTGAGTCATTCTAAGCCATATAGCTGTTCAAAGCCATTGCCTTTGATCACTCAGTGAAGAAACAAACACCACTGCTCACTCCTAACACCATTTAGCCTCCCTACTTTCACATACATTAACCTTCACCCCAAACACACCCATTATCCTTATCAAATTTACTTCTTTCAAATTTAGTATAATGATTTTTTCATGGCCTTTTAAAACTCCTTTTTGTCTCCTGACTGTGCATATACTTTTGTATGTTTTTGTCTATTTAAATGTGGGGATATGTGTTGTCTATTTAAAAGTGGGGATATGTGTTGTGTATTTTGTGCATGCATTAATCCCATCCAAACCAGTCCAATCTCTTACACTGTATTTGCACTCTTTTGTACTGCAGGCTGGTCAGCAATTTTGGCTTTCTCTTGATGGAAGTAAATAATAGAGGCAAAGGGTTCTGATCTAAGCTACTGATTAGGTAAACTAAACTAACTCAGCAGTTGAGAGCCCAGATCCATTGGATATTTTTAAAAAATATGATAGAAAAATAATCTTTTCATTCAATGTTTGTTGGCCTGTGTAACAGTCAGAACTGCCACTCTACCAATTTCTTTCAGATAAGTAACTTTATACATCCATTTATGAGATTTCCAACTAGAATTGTACCATTAGCATTGTTGGCCAAGAACAAAAGATGAACTTTTGTTCTTGGCCAACCATTTTAGAGAATTAGTGTTTGTAAGCAACTCAATGCCAGTTTGAGCAGTGACATCCAGGTTAAAGATTTCTTTCCAGTTGTCCAACTGAAAATAGATGAGACCAAAAAGGGTAAGTGGAACTATTAAGATTCCCCAAATCTATTTAGTTTCATTTCTGTTATTGTGAACCTGTGAAAGAGGGTCAATGCTGCTTTCTTGGCCATTAATACAAATATAAATACATTTCTTAGGGCAGAATGAAATAAAACAAAAGTTCAACAGGTGAAAAGGCTATTGCATTTCCCCCCTCCATTAGCTCACTGTCAAAATTAACAGTAATTCACTGAAATCACTGGGATAAATTACTCATGACTAATCATGATCACTAATTCAGATTAATTAGTTTCCTGTCTCTCTAAGAGCCAGAAAAATCAGTAAACTTTGAACATTCTTTCTACTCCTATCCTCAGAAATGTCTTGGTTTCCTCTCACCCCAAATATTAAAACTCTGACATTGAAGGGTCAAAAGACATGACGTAGTTGAAATACTGCCAGGAATGGTTCTACTGTATATCCGGGAGAAATAACTTTCTTAAGCCAAAGCCTAAACCAAAATGTGAATGGCCCCTCAGAAGGATGAGTTGCTGAAAGGACATGTACAATGTCTTTTTGAAAGATTTAAAGAGTGGGTGTGGTACAAAAAATAAATTCCATAATGAAATATTAATATTAGTGTGTTAAAATACATTTATCATTTAATTTTTGCAGATACACAGACATGCATCTTGCGTAATCCTATTCATCTAACATCATAGTTGATTTCAGATTTAACATAATTTGGAGTTATTGAACTAAACAAACAAGCAAACAAGGATAAGTATCCTTTCCCACACATAGAATTAAAGATTCTAATCTCATATAGATAGATGAGACAGGAAGTATAGTATGTGAATTTGTGGCTGGTGGACAACAACAACTGGAACAATTTATGGGTTGTGCATGTACCTTTGTGGGCTATACACATCTCAAGACTTAAACTGTAGACCAGTGTTATAGACTCATCAGACCAAAAGCCCTTTCAGATTTATGTCTGTTTTCCTAATTGCTATTAATGAAGCCCAGCATACAGAGAGACAAAGTTCTTTTTATTCTATTGGAATAGGAAAGATAATTTTTTAAAAAGAAAAGAAAAAAAGAAAAAAAACAGAAAGTGGGCAATAAACAATACAGTTCCTTTTGCACTTCTAGCATATACTTTGGAATTTTATAAAGTATATTAAAGAGTTGAGTGTCAGAGCTGTCCAAAATAGCAGATAGGAATACTTAGTCCAACTCAAGTTATTTATTAATGATTACTTTGCCAGTCACATTAATTATTTATTAGTTCAGCTTGCCATATATACAATAGTACGGCTAGGAACTTTAGAGGCTATTGTAATGTAATGGGTATAAGACCCACTAATTGACAGTGGGAATCCTACATTCAGTGTTAGGCTTAATCGTGGAATTTTGCTGGTTCTTTGGAAATAGCAGCCACTCTGTGTCAAAACACCCAAATGAGAATTTTAAACCATGCTGGAAGGTGTTAGAATAACCAACCAATAATAGCGTAATCCAGCCACTGACAATTGAGCTGTCACTTCTATTTTCCATTTTGTGATGTTATTATTGGGGGTGTGTGAGTGTGTGTGTGTGTGTGTGAGTGTGTGTGTGTGTGTGTAATTAATTAAATAACCAATCACTTGGTTTTTCATAAGAAAGATAGATAAATAAACAAACAAGCAAGCAAACTAGGAAAGCAATCAGTGATACTTTGAAACGGTGATCAAATTTATTTAGTTGGCATTAGCTTTATTTCAAAAGGCCCCGGATAAGAGACCTTTCATAAAAGCTGTGTCTCCATTCACAACTACCACCGTTTGAAGGAGAATAAAGCAAAATGGGGTGTTGTCAAAGAGCAAATTGGGGTGTCAACTCTCTTTAGCTGCAATCTTGACATATTTCAATTCCTACCAATATAGCCTTTAATTGACTACCCTTGCAGCCCTGGGTTACAAAAAATGTTGCCCACCCTGATTTAAGGGCATAACATCACCTTTCGACTTGTTCCAAGTGTCTCAAAGCCATTTTCCACTCTCACCTCAGAGTCACATGGTCCCCAGTATGTCAATCCTTCTGGCCTCAACCAGGGATCCTTGCCAATCTTTTACCCCTTTTTTTTATTCCTGTGGCTGTTGAGGACCACACTGTCCTGCCAAAGGTCCTGACAACCATGTCAAAGATTATACCCATTCCAGCTGTCAGTTATAGTTTTCCCTCAGCTCCTCCTTCATGCTTAGTCCTGGCCTATGTGTTAAGATCATGGGAAAGAGAGAAAGCTGGCAAAAGGAAGCACAAGGCCTCCAGATAATCAGGAAGCCCCCAGGAAGTGTAGGTAGGCTTTTATGCAGCGAAAAGAAAGAAAGAAGAGGTGGCAGACATGTGGACCTCAGCAGGATTCTTACCCTGACACGGACTAAAGCATGACACCTTAGCACATGTTCAGATACTGATTAATTAGCTGTCACTTTTATTTGTTGACTAGTGAATTATTTATATTCCTAAAATGGTTTAATAATTTAGAGCTGATATCTTAACAAATGACAGCGGAAAGTGACAAGGAGAAGGTGGCACAAAACAACTCTCAACTTAAGTTGAGATCGGTGCTATTGTGCTCTGGGCATTTGAGAAGACAATTTTTTTTTGCTGACTGTTTGCAGAGAAAAAGGAGGGGAAGTACGTTGATTTTGTATTACGTGTTAAAAAGAAAGAACTGCCTATCTCAGTAATCAAAGGGGGGAAAAAGTTCCTTTAAATCAAAAAGAACATGAAATTACTCTGAAGAAATCTACATTTCCATATGAAATGGAAATCATTGTCTTTCTTTTTAAAAAGACTAAATAAAACCTAATTGCAGTGTTTGTTTTAAATTTTTTTTGTCTCAAAGCGTTTCTTTCCATCTTTTGTTGCCACAAAGGCTTTGGATACATATTGATTTTGACCCGCGTGTCACGTTTTTACAGATTCTCCCTTTTAAAAAAAGGAAAAGGAAAAATAACAGCTCCATCCACATATGATGTGGTTATTCTGGATGATTTCAGGACAGAAGCAAAGGGGGGAAAAAAACATTACCATTCTCTGTCTCTTGCAATCTAAATGCAGAAAGGAAGACGTATAATTTGATCCTTAACTAAATCAAGATTCTCACCAAGGGAAATGCTGGAGGAAGTGAAATAATTGAATATAAAATCTCTGAAAAGTCTCTCACATGCAAGTTTCGTCCCCGAAGTCCCAAAGTGGGTGCATAAGTAAACAATAACTTTATTTACAATTCAAAAATAATGAAAGAAGGGAAAAAAGTGCACTTCCAGGGTATGGCACCTCTCAGTTTTCTTCCCAATACCTCAAGGATACAATGCAAGTTTGATAAAGCACAAATGAAATATAGAAGATCTTTCATTTATTCTAGCCTACAAACTATACCTACTGTAGTTGGTACAACTCCCCTGCTGCCAATCTTCCATTCTAAAAAATGTGAGGTTTGGTTTGCCCTTACCAAAAAAAAAAAAAGTCTGCCTCAGTCTAAATAAACAAGGAAGGAAACAAGCAACCCAACAACTTTCAAGACGTGAATGATAAAACATCATTTCTAAAATCAAGAATTCTTTCATGTGATCAGATAAAACCAGTCAATTTCATATTGCTCTAAGTGCCTTCAGATAATGGCAAAAAGTACCAAAACAATTCCTATTACATTTTGTGAAGCTATGCACCTGGCTTTTATTTCTTTCTTGTAAAATAAATGACATGTAAGGCTGATTGTGAACTGCTCTGTAATGATGAAATCATTGACCTTGCTTTTGAGTCAGTTGCACCTTAATCTGATTGCTTGATGTTACGGACATGGTGTTTTTGTTTTGTTTTTTGTTTTGCTTTTCAGTATTACTTAAGCTAAATGAGTTGGAAATATAAAATAATATATGATAATAATATGATATGAATTTTTGTGTATCACTCTAAGAGTTCAAAATGCCAGTGCTGTGTCCCAGAAGTGGGAAGAGCCAGAAAAAAATATATGTAACATGGTATGGCCATTCCGCCAATATTTGATATAATTTGATTTAAACTCAAATTTAATAAAATCAATGCAAAAATTGATTGTTCTCCAAGAACTTATTTCTTTGTTTTGTCAAATTAATTTTAAAAACTTATTTGATAGTGGGTTTTGAATCAGTTTTGGAGTTTACATCCATAAGACACTTCTGCCTTAAATAGTATAAACTATTTGGCTAAATGGATGAAGTGAAGCAGCAGTTTCCTATTTGCCAAAAAAAAAAAAAAAAAAGAAAAAAAAAGAGAGAGAGACAAATATTATTGATTCCCTACATTCTGGAAATGAGAAGCACAATCCCAAATCTGTTGTTTAGGTCCTTTCCAAAAACGAAAAAATAGAGGTCTGATTTAAATATTTGAATTTGTATAAGGTTTTTCTTGAAGTCTATGTATTGCTTTGTTTTCTAAACAAATGGTATATCAAATAACATTTTAGAAGTTGAAGACCTTCCAAATCATGGTTTGGAACAAAATGACAGCTCTACTTCCCTTTCTGATCCTAAAGAAAGAGTTTTGTGGATTAACTTTCTAACCAGGCATATGGATTGGCCTTGAAGGCAGTTCTATGCATTTTTCAGCTCTCCATTTGATTTTCCTTAAGTAACGGATACTTTCTGGAAGATGATTTTATATACACATCCTGAATGATTGAAACTTATAAAATAGCATTATATCAAGAATAAGGTAGAATAGAAATAAAATATAACTTTGGTGAGGGATTTTCTAGTTGTAAAATAAAAATTAATTACATGAGAAAAATATGTTTCAAAAATCAGAAGTAAATCTCTATCTTTAAAGAGTGTTATATGTCTATTTACTAATCTGGAATGGAACTTTATTTTTACATTTAATGGTAAATAACTTAACATTTAATGGCAAATAAAATCAAGGAAGCAACCAATAACTTTTCAGTGGATTCCAACATAATATTCAGAGCAAAACCTCAATAGAATATACAATGAGAAACTCTGTTATTCAGTTAGCTATGCTGTAAGATATGAGCTGTATTTCACTGGACATTATTTAATTCAATATTTAACTTAATTTGTTTGAATTTGTTTTTTCCCCATTTTCAACCCAATATTTTTCCTGTCTTTTAGTTAGGTAAAAGTCATGTTAACTTTTAGTGACAGGATCACTCAGTTAAGCAACTTTGTGGTAATTATTATTATTTTCATTGCTAGAAGAGGTGTGGCTCTTTAGTAAATTTTTAAACAAGTCCACATATATGAATGTATGGAATCAATATTGACGGGAAACCTAAGTGAAACTCTAGAAATTTGAAAATCCCAATAGCCGGAGATGCGTCATTGTTATTTTCATGGTTACATTAGAGTGGATTTTGTTGATTTAATTGTACATTAAAACATCCATTTGGAAAAATATTTTTATTTTTGGGAGAAAGAGGGAACAACGATTTTTATTGAACAACAGAACAACAAAAAATAAAAACAGAGTCACATACTAACTTTTGCAATATAGCTTAATCTTGTATTCCATTGCATTTTGTGCTGAAGATATTTCTCTAAAATTAAACAAGCATGATCATAAAAAGAAAAAAGAAATTATGGACTTTGATGTATACCTGCCATGGAACTTGGGCCATGGACAATAGCTTTAAGAAAGAGTCAGAGGTTTATTCCATGTTGAAAGTTAATCTTAATTTACCTAGGCATGAATGAATGAATGAAGGTATTATCATACATAATTAGGAATTGGAAAACATCCTATCTTTGAATGTATTCGCTTATCCTATAATTATTAATACATTTAAAATTAATTAGTATCCTTAAAAACACATTGCATTATCTCAACATAGATTGTCTAACATAGGAATCAATATTAAATTCAGAAGGCTTTCTCATGACAAAGCTAATAAAGATGTATAAAGTATAAGCATAGGTGTATTTATTATATACACGCCTACAATTAAACTGCCCTTCCCCCCCCCCCACAAATAATATGCAGAAAGTAAAGCAAATATCTACAGGTAAAGGTTAGAGTTGGCATACTAATTTTACAAGTGAGCTTGTAAGTGAAAGAACATTCTCTTTCATAAAAAAAAATCTGGTGATAGGCTGAGGATTGTCTCTGTGACTCATTTTGCAGGATGATACAAGTTCCTCTGTTTTTCCCAAGGTGCCTAGTAGGTGTAGTTAGAGTATATCCGAGTTGTGGGAAACAGTCTCAAAAATAGGGAAAGCAGAGCTTCACAGGTTGTTGGGTTTTATTCCCATCTATGGTGCTGAACAGAGGCACTCACTATTATTAAATTATTTAATAACCACTAATTTCATCATTATTAAATAATTGCACACATTAATGTAACACATGTATGTTTGCATATGTGGGTATACATACACACACATTAAAAATGGTCCTACATGATTTTCACATTTTTTTCAATTTTATTGACATGTGTCAATCGTTCCATAATTCATTTCATGAGCAGTATTTTATTCACAATTAAAGAATGTTTTTCTGAAATGAGCTACTTTGTGCTTTAGAGAAAACATGAGAGCTCAAAATGAATTATTTTTGTGTATAGATAAAGTCAGAAATGTTTCAGAAAATGTTATTTAAAGTCAGTATTTAATATGAATTGATCTAATGACATAATATAAAAGAGCAGTTGCATTTAAAAGAATTGGTAATAATAAAAAAACTTGAAAAGACATTATATATGTATCTCTCTCTCTGTGTGTGTGTGTGTGTGTGTGTCAGTTTCTTTGTAACTTATTGTATGAAATTTAGTTACATTTCAACAAAATATATATTTTGTATACATTTTAAACTGGAAAACTGAATTGCAATATGTGTTTATATAGTAAATGATTAACTGAGCTTGAATTGCACACATTTGTTTCATATGTGTAAAATAAGGGAGTACTCAAATATGACCTATTTTTTCCCTATCCATATTTTTCGCTGTAGATTTTACTACATTTGCCCAATAAAGTATGAATAAAAGAAAAACTCCTGATGCAACTTCAGTAACACAAGTTTCTTATTTCTTTTATGTTTTTGAAGCATGCTCATTAAAGTCCAAAGAGTTCAGAACTAGTCTGAAATTAGCTTTATTTTGAATCCTATATTAAACAATTTTATAGTTCAATACAGAAATAAACACTGAATGAAGACTTTGGAGTTTACATTTAAAGCTAAAATGTATATATTCAGCCATTTAAAAATAATTTCAATTGGGCTATGGGCAATAATAAAATATTACTTTTTAACTGTCTTTAAGAATAATTCTATAATTCTATCATGTTCACTTTTTAAAAAAATCGTCAAGGAAAATTTGGTTCTTCATTTATTAAAATATGATTTTTATTTTAAAGAATTCCAAAAATGAAAAGCTAAGCTCAATTTCCATCTTTTGGCTTTAAAAGATTTCTGACATATTTTTATTTGTTTGTTTGTTTGCTTTAAAATGCTGTAGAAGAACAATAGTATTCCTTTAAAATTTATAGCCCACCCCATGTGGAAGGCTCGCTGTGGGTAACAGTAGATTAAAAACAATTACTGCATCCCATTAAAATTCAAGTTAAGATCCAATTAAACAGTTAAGAACATCATAAATATTAAACTGCAGCCCTCTGGCAGCTTAACCAGAGCCTCCCCAAACCAGCCCAAAATATTATTCAAAAGTATGTAATTTAGGCTAAGGAACATAACAAAAATGTTTCCATTCCAGCAGTATTCATGATCAAATACATTTTGTTATTAATATGAGGCATTATGCATGCCAGAGTCAAAGGGGAAGTGATGATACTATCAAACATGAAGAGATGTCATGTTGTTAGTCAATACACAATCTCTGGCTTTCACTTTCATAAAAAATAAACGCTATAGGAAACAATCCATGTGTGTTTTTCCACAACTTTTCCAATCCATGAATCCCCATGTGCTAACTCTCATGCTTAGCATTTTTCTAACGTGGTAGTTTCATGTGAAGGTAGCTGGCAGTTTTGCCAGAGATAGGTCTCTAAGCCCATATGAAAAGTCACTGTGCCAAAAAAATACATTAAAAGCAAACATTTTGAACACAAATCAGAGATGGGAAAAGAATCAATCTATCCCTGTTAACGGAATTAATAGGTCAAAGCTAAAGAACAGCATATGTTCTGTTAGTCTACCCATGATCTCAGTAGCAGTCTTTGCAAGTTCAAGCTGTTTCTGAAGTAGCTTGAAACTCTTAAAGGATGAATGTTAGTCTGCTTTACTGTTCCTGATCCCATAAAGCATGGAGATATTTTGCCACATATGTATACTTAATACAGTTAAGTATTCTTAACTTAAATTCAAATTAATACTTCAAATCTTGTTTAATAATTGCAGGAAAACAACAAATCTTTATAATGGACCTTAGAGAAATAACACCATACAGAAATATATAGACCTACAATTTGTATTGGTACAAAGCATGCATAAAAAGTCCAATTCATTCAAAATTAACTGAAGACTGGTTAAATGTTTGTTCTTGTCATACCTCTGCCAGACCCTTTTGCCATTACACAAATGAGCAAATATATCATAATGCATTTGTTAAGACTTGGGTAGTATACACATACTGTAAACCACAACAGGAATAAATGCTATCATGGAAATAAAAAGCTGTCCTCCTAATATCACACAGTTCCACATCATTGAGTTAAAATGAGAAGTCTTGGGCCACTTAAATGGTACTCATGTGGCTCTTTCTCAAATTAATTCTAATACATTTCTAATACAATACAGGTGGATT
Source organism: Natrix helvetica (assembly GCF_964273705.1). NCBI lineage: Eukaryota > Metazoa > Chordata > Lepidosauria > Squamata > Natricidae > Natrix > Natrix helvetica. Next base: position 34,206,830 of record NC_138549.1, read on the forward strand.
GATGTTGGTCTGGCAAGGAATGGAAGTATGAGAAGATAAAATGAGGATCCTCTAATATGATTTCCATCTTAACTGGGCAAATGCTGTTGTCATAATCCAAGGACGTTAGACATAAAATCCAGATAGACAACCAGGAGAGGTTTGACAGATATTGTTCAAGAGGTATTGTAGATTATGATGCAATACAATATGGTGGAACTCTATAGCGTTACTAATACAATATGGCACAGTGCAGGAGCTGGTACTTCTGGTGTTAACCAGGCAAAACACTTCCTTGCATATAAAAATATAGGCCCATAGGATATTTGTTCATTATCATTTTTGCATTTGCATTAACAGAATTTAGATCTGCTACAAAGAAATACTGCTACAATCACAAGACGAGTGATTAAAAAAATGACACTTGCTATTTGTATCAGCTCCTAAGTACTTTAGAGAACTACATGAGCTGTGGCAGATTCTTTCTTTGCCTCATAACAATGCACATGACCGTTGCAACTTGTTTCTGGGGTGTGATGAGGAAAACTCACATCAGCAGTTGGATTCAATTTACACATGGTAGAATACATCTGGTAACACTTTTGCAATGACAGACAGGGAGTGCAACCAAACACAACACACTCACACACTTACATGTGTACACTCATCAGGTTCCCATGCCAGAAACAAAATGTCTGAATCAAGAAATCAGCTGTTCAAAGAAGAACAAAAGTGATGTTTCTCAGAAGACAAGAAAATTGCTCAGGCAAACATGCAGAAATATTAAGCAACATGGAATGCAATGTTGTTGGTTACTTAGAACATTGCACAGAGCAAACAAGGAAAACAGACCCATACTTTATTTATTACTTAAATAAACAGTTTCTACAGCTTGTATTTTTGTGCTCAATGTTCTGACAATATAAATCCAGTTCCCCATCACTCCCTAATATCTATATTGTTTAGGGCTTTATATACTGTATGATTAGTTGGCAATGGTACTGTTCAATCTGTACTAATCTGTATGCATTTATATTGTCTGAGCTGTTCCCTAATTGGTTTCCATCCAAGTAATCCCACAGAGAATAAGGTTACATGCTGAAAAGAGCTGAGGTGAGAGAGTGGCTAAAAGGGGAATGCAAACTCTTTTTCCTGGTCTTATTAAGAATGCACTGCACACAACTGCATTTCCTAAAAAAAAAAAGAAGAAGAAGAAAGAAAGAAAAAGAAAGAAAAGAAAGAAAAACAACAACAATTGCCTCCTTCTGAGTAAGTAGGAATTGCAGACAGGGAGAGAGAAAGAAGATGATTTGAGACAGATCCACCCATTTTGGGGGTAGCTCGGCCTTAATTCTATATATACAGTTTCTTCACTGACTGGTGGATACGTGGAAAATTATATGTTTCACAGAGAGTATGGGATTTATTTACAAATGTGTGAAAGCAAATGGGAATGAAAAGGAGAGAATCTCCTTTTTTTTCCTCTCCCCCCATCTTTGCCTCCCATATCTTTCAGCAATAATGCTAACTTTTGTTTTCTAAACCTATTTTTCAGTAACATTGGAATGGGCAAATCCCTTACAACCCAATATAGTCATTACAATTACACGTTAGAAAAAAGAGGTAATCTAATAGGCCTACTTCGACAGAGTTAACATTATCTATCTATCTATCTATCTATCTATCTATCTATCTATCTATCTATCTATCTATCTATCTATCATCTATCTATCTATCTATCTATCTATCTATCTATCTATCTATCTATCTATCTTTCCTGGGATCATTAGATGCCTTAAGTGATACCTATTATTGTCCAACACAAAAGATGGGCAGGTTGGTGCTGCTTCTTATAAATCAATACAGACTCTTTCATTGATGCCAGAGCTCGCCGGGCTACTTCTGCTGAAATAAAACACGAAATCACCATTTTGTTAAAGTGGCATCAGCACTACCAAACTATGGGTTACTAGATATATAATTCCCATTAAATATGGACCGTGAAGATGAGAAAAAGATGAAGAAACACTTGTGGGTTAAAGAGATGTCAGATTCCTTCTCTTTTATCACCAGATAATTATGAGAAAGCTTGTAAATATATTTGTGCATTTCTCTGTCTCTCTGTGCATATTTTGAATGGAAACTTCAGTTATATCAAAAGGACTCACAAGCAAAGTGTTTGGGAATAATGTATTAGACACAGAATACTAAAGAGATCTCTGTGTGTCTCCTTCATTTTAAAACTGTAAATGTAAAACCAACCCTATTGCTGGAAATATTGGCATGAAGTTTGAATTAATACAGAAAAGTTTATTTTAAAATTGCAAGAATGCCTTTTTTTGATTAATGCAGATGGATTGATTTTATTTTTTTAAGATCACATCAGACAGTATAGTGAAAATTGCATTAAAATTAATTATTCTACAGGATATGACTCTGATATATATTTAAAAGTGTAATAAGCTCAGCACTACTGATTATGGGATTTTATGGCAGTGAATTTTGAAAGCAAATCATATCGGAGCTCTATTTTGGCAAGTAGAAGTAGAATGGATATACCCAGAATGCATTTCCAGTTATTTAAACATGGAGATTTAAAAGAGATTTATGAATTAAATATGGAGAATCAGGTTTTAGTTTATTTTTAGAGGTTTGTGATATGGTGGCACTTTCATGTTAAAAAAAAAAGTGACGTGTGCAAATTAGGCTCACTGATTTGAAGAGACTTTATTTCCTGCATTCTCAGAATAACAGTTTATGTTGGATGCCTTCTTCTGTTTTATTATGCTGGATTTTATTTTAAAAGATCTGATACATATTCACTACGTTTTTTTCTTTAAAAAAATCTTATTTCTTTTCAGCATTTTGTTTAAAATGTTTTTTTGCAATAAAACTCTATTTTTTTAAATGAATGCTGTTTGGTTTAATTTTATTTAATTTTATTTCATAGAATCCCCATAAATTATTAGACATAAAATAAAATATACATCAAACGTATATATATTTCAAGACCAAACTAAATATGTGTGCTACAAAGATGACAACTTAAAAATACTGTTCACCCCTTTATTATTTCTCTACTAACTTCACTCCCAATAAACTAGTTTGTAGGAAATGTACTGTCAGATAAATTGACCAAACCTTTGGATTGGCCCATAAATTTTATTTTGCTATCTCTTTTTGTGATCAGAAACAGTTTGATTCTGTGAATTATACATACATGTCTAACCTGGAAATCTAATTGGTCAATGTAATATAAACCTTTGTAAACTTTCAAAGTGCCTTTATTTTATATGCAATATAGATTTTATATAAAAATAAAAACATTTATAATTATGGAATTAATTCAGTATGCAAAACAAATGCATCCATCCTAATAATAATTAGTGATAGATATGAAGGTAATGTAATATCTGCATTTTCATAGTATACACGAAAGCATATCTGAGGGAAAAACCCCAACCTGTTTCCATGCATTTTAAAGAGGATGTCATGCATAAATGACACAGTATCCTTAAAGTACAATATGTAGAATTATAGTCTTAAATATTTCATGAAACGTGCAAAATATATAGCTTGATTATTAGCCTTCCCTATCACTGAAACAATAACCTTACAATTATTGATATTTATATGTATTTCTTGATATTTTACATAGACATATTCTCCATTTATGTTTAAAGTGATTAACTTTATGTTTATGTTGTAATCAAAATGCAGAAAGAATAGAGAATATAATAAAAATAATTAATTTTGCAACCTTAAATATTGATAGACATCCCTACTATCTTGCTTTCAGGCAACATGTTAGATCTCACAACACAATATTATACTATTTAAATATGTTACCTATATCCCACAAAGGTGTATTATGTACATAAAGTTTCTGTGAGTTTGCCCTATTGATTTCAGTGGGATTTGCAACTGTATATGAAATTATGAATTTTATTGAAAATCTAAAGTGTGTTGATAGCTTTTATTTGCACTATTGCTAAGTCTACGTTTTGTCACCTGCCTACATAATTTAAAGGGCTAACATTTTCTAGCAGAAATTATCTTTGTATTCAAATTGCCTTTGTATTCAATTGAAAGTTTGTATACATTATTCAGAAGTGTATGTACAATTTATAATTTCCAAAAACAACTCATCCACTTTGCTTGTGCCATTTTTTCTCTAAAATATAAGCCTTAATACTACAAACTAGCTAAGAAGACAGCATGGATTTAACCATTTAGCACCTACTTTTTGTAGATGCCTCTGTTCTATTTGGGTGGAATTTCCCATGGCCTGGCCTGATATCCTAATGTGCTTAGTAAAACTTAAAGAAAAATATGCTGTTTCTGCAACAAAGCCCTAAGGCAAGCCTTATTTAACTTACTGGTAACCACAGTTACTTCGTTTATCTTGCATAAGAGAGAACTTCTTATTTAATTTACCAATCTATTATAGACAGGGACCCTCCTCCCCCAAGAGCACAAGGTCACTATTATATGTAAGGAAAATTAAGTTGATCTTCTTGGTTGCCTTAGAGTTCTTTTAGTTCAACTACTCCAATAAATGAACATGTACAACAAGCCGAAGGGCTTTTTATTACAAATTTAATTCATTTCTCTAGACAACTGTGAAATTTGCCATTGACATTAGTCATTACCCCAAGGCGAACTAAAAGATGATCTCAGTTAATAAATGATCCTTAACAAGGAACACTCCCTATCTTCTTTGATATTGGCACAGCCACATTTTATTAATGTAGGGATTGCTTCCTGCCAGAACACTAGCATTCACAACTATTTGGTGCACTTGTTTCCTCTTCCGGCTCCTAGTATTAATAATTATGCAATGGAGTAATTAACAGCACAAAGCGATGGTACCTTGAGCTTCCAGCTAGATTTTTTAACATGTTAACCTTCTGGGAAATAACGAACAGAAGCAAAGAGTCTAGCCAAATAAATGCAGGTTGATTTCACAGTGTGTAAAAGGCTAATTATCTGTGAAAAGTCTGACCTCAAGTAACAGACGCACACAAATGTGCAGGAATTTTATTTTAAATAAAACTCAGAGAGTTTCAGTGCCTGACGTACTACACTTACTTAGAAAGCAGTCCCAACTGTATCTTCAAACTTTGTCAGAGAAACACAGAGATATTTATCCACTCCATCCAACTATGATAGATAGATAGATAGATAGATAGATAGATAGATAGATAGATAGATAGATAGATAGATAGATAGGATAAAATTTACACTAGTTACATGCAAATATTGTACTCCTATATAATAAATTGTAACTGGTTATTTGGGATTTATTGGGAAAATAAGCTTTCTTCCTTCATTCCCTAGTATATAAACCTTGCATATGACAGAAGTGGGTTAAGTGCATATTGTTTACTGAAGACAGGATGCCATAAAATACCAGAAATATCATTGCGTTTAAAAACAGATCCTATGCGTAATTCATTCTGATATAAGAATATTTATCCACTACCAATAATAAGAAAACCACTTTTTTTTGTCGCAGAAAAAAAGGCATTTGCAAAAAGCAAACACATTACTGAGTGTGTAAAAATGCAATATTCCCATTTTCTAGTCAGACTTCCAATTTATTGAAGTAACAGAGCAGAAAATGCACTGACAGCTGTTACATTTTATTGCGAATTAGTATATACGTTTTATATCCACTGAGCAAATGCATGATACATTGTATTCCAGTAATTGCCACTGGCTTTCAAAATGGAAACTGAATGATGTTAGTGCAATTACACTCAGGAGAGTAAATGTAACAAGCCTCCGTTCTACATTAGAGTTCTTTAACAATACGAGGAATATACAGTATATATTTATATGTACACACACACCAAACCAACACACAGATAAAAGGTCAAAACACAGATAAATTATTTGGAATAAAAATGAATCACACTGTTTTAGTACAGCTCTTGTAGGTTAGGAGATTAATAAAGTCTCTATGAAAGACATGGAGATTTTCACCAGCCTGAAGTTATTACTTTCACCCAGCTTCAAAACTCTTTCTCCCCCCCCCATCCCTCCACACATTTTGAATAGGGGAGGGGGGGAGCAGAAGGGGATACAGTTGAACAGTTGGAAAGAGTTTTCTTTTCACATCAAAATGCAAACAGTAACTCCTGTTAAGCAAATACTTTTCAATTTAATGTTTACCTGTGCAAGCAATATAATGTCTGGCAGTGTGCATTAATATCATGTATGTATGTATGCATGTATGTGTATAAGGGTACGTGTGTGTGTATAAGTAATCATTTCCCTATGGAGAACCTTAGCTGCAAGTATTGTGTTAGGATTTATTTCAACGAGCTGATGTTAAGAGAAAGAACTAACTGAATGCATTAAGGAAAAGACAGCTCAGTTCTCCCACTCCCAAGCCCGTACTAACCTTAATAGTACATCTTAAACCATTTCTTTTGGAAACCAGTATTCTGACAGCTTCTTCACCTTCATTCTTTATGGTGAGACATTCAGGAAGGTCAGCCGTATCATTCCCTCTAGTGGCTACTTGCTCTATTTGCAGCAACATGGAAAGTGGCGGCCCTCCAGCAGACCACCTCAGGGGCATTTGTGTAATTTCTAAGCTTACAAGAGAAAGAGTGTGTGTGTGTGTGTGGGGGGGAGTCTGAGCAGAGAATAGACCAGGCAGTCTATCGCAGCAGCAAATAAAAATTATCAGTCATTTAAAACAATATGTTAGTGAGGGCTACAACTTAATCAACACCAACCTGCTGACATAGATTTGCAATTTAAACAGGTTATTAGTGATCGAATTAGCGACATGTCACAACTTGAATCTGATTTATTAGAACAACCGATGAATGCGAGGGGATCATAAACAACATAGGAGGCATGTTTCAAAGCTTAGTGACTGTAATGCCACACAAGTTTGAAAAAGTATAAAGTAAAGGGCAGACATTACCACAAATGCATTTTTGTTCTTTTTTTTACATAGTGACGTTGCTGGAATAATAAGCATTTATTATTATGGTTTTCCCCAGTTGATTGGGAAGAAATTGATAGGTGTATTAAAAATACCAAGTGACTGACTGCAGGACAACAACAACAATAATAATAATAATAATAATAATAATAATAATAATAATAATAATAATAATAATAATAATAATAATAATAATAATACCCTCCCAGTGAGACACTATACCTTAATGTGCTTGTGGAGGTTGTGTGCTCTGAAGAAGATGAGAGCTCTGCCAGAGGTTCAACTATATTGGACAGGTCTCATCAGAGGACTCAGTCAAAGAGTGTCCCTCCCATAAAAAAATACGGCGAGAAATATTTTTTCAGAAACCCATACCCTGTTGATCATTGCCAGGTTAACAAGGGCCACGCTATTTTGGGAATTCCTGGACCTTTGATGAGAACAGGGGTAACATAGCTCAGGCCTGTTGTCTAATAAACCAGGGCCAGCAGCTGCAGAACTACTGGAAGAAAAGTTGTTTCCCCATCACAGATATAGGAAGGCTGAAAAGAAAGAAATAATGAACTGCTATGAAAAACAAGCTCCCACATGAAGAGGATATGTACCTCTTCTGGAAAGAACAACACCCAAAATCAGAAATAAAAAAACAGAGGCTACCTGATCAACACCGATTTATAATATGAATTCCAAAATGCAATTGCAAAAACTGCAAGGTTACCCAAGGCCTTGCCAGAAGTAGCTCAGGCTGCAGAGAAATACCATGGTGAGTCGATAATAGAGGAAGCAGCATAGCTGTTGAACCATTTTCATTCCCAAACCAGGCACCCTCTTTTCTGCCTTCTTCTTAAAACGAATAAAACCATCTAACTAAAGAAATAGAGGATTTGAAACAAAGGATAACTGAGTATCTAGAACAGCACAAAAATAACAGAATAAGTTTCTTTCATTGAAGCTTGTTCCAAGAAATAGCTAGCCCAAGCATTAAAAGGTGCCAGAACTGTAATACTAAATACAATCACCAGCTCATTGTAAGAAACTAATGTACAGCACAGCTGCGATTATAATTGAATACCTGGGATGCAAACTAACCAAGAAAAAAAGCCAAAAATAGTGCATCACCAAAGTGGAAAATCAGACTTGAAAATAAGATCAGCATGCTGAGATCAGATGCAAGCAAATTAGAACACATGAAAGAAAAGAAACTCAAGAGTAAGAATACCCCGAAGTACCTGATCATGAAATATCAATTAGAAGAAAGGAAGATTAAGGAAGCGCTGGAAAGCAGCAAATAACAACATTTATAGTCAAGAATATCAGTAGATATGATGCTCAAATTACACACTATAGGCAGAATTTCCAATTTCAGTTGAATCAGAAACCACCAATGGAGATAATGCAGTGAACCATAGGTGGTATTCAGCAGGTTCTGACCAGTTCTCCAGAACTGGTAGTGGATATGTTGAGTAGTTCAGAGAACTGGTAAATACCATCTCTGAGTGGCCCAGCCCCCATCTATTCTCTACCTCCTGAGCCCCAGCTGATCAGGAGGGAATGGGGATTTTGCAGTATCCTTCCCCTGCCATGCCCAACAAGCCATGCCCACCAAGCTGTGCCATGCCTACCAAGCCACGCCCACTGAACCGGTAGTAAAAAAAATTGAATCCTACTACTGCAGTGAACCATCAACAACTGACAAAGAAAAGAAACAGTGAAGTTTTGAGGGTTAGCTAGGGATGATCCAAAGAAATATAATAAGAAGCAACTTGGATAAAGGAGATGGATAAGAATAAAAAAGAAGCTGAAATGAAAGCACTTGTAATAAGAACAGAATTAGAGGTGGAGAAAAGTTAAAGAAGATCAAGAACTGGACAGCAGCATTAAAGATGAACTGCATGGTAGACATTTGACTGGTCTATGCCCACTCATTGCCAACTAGTTTAACAACATACTGCAGTGAAGTGAAATTGAAAATTAGTTAACGTCTGGCAAACCCTACCTGATAGTGAAAGATCTAGCAAAAGGGGCTGTACTAGGCAAATGCAAGCCAATTACCTGCTTATCAACAACTTTCAGATTGCTAACTGGTGTGGTTCCTGATGTAGTCCGACAGCATTTAGTTGAAAATAAGCACCTAAACAGAAAGGAAGCTGCCCAAAGTGCAGAAGAACAAAAGATTAATTCCTAATAAAATCAATTAAAAACAAATCAAGACACTGGATGAAGAGGATTGCGAGAAATATTTAGCCATCCTTGAACCTTACAATGACAAGCACACTGAAGTCAGGAAGGAGATTACTAGTAAACATCATGAAAGCGAATAAGATCTTAAAGTGGAAGAAATGCATTCAAAGCAATTAAGCATCTGGCCAATTCCAGTCATTAGGTACACAGCTAGAATGGTGGACCGGACTCAGGCAAAAATTAAAGTCCTGGATACAAAGACCAGAAAAATAATGACAACAAATCATACATATAAATTGTACAACTTGGGGGTGGAGATGGGGGATATGTTTGAGTGGAGGCTAGGCGGGAGAAATGACAAATAGAAGTTGAAACAGAAGACCTGCTTCCTTTTTAGGGAGCTCAGGAAAAAAATTGTTTGGGACTCCCTGTTGGCAGATCAATAAAGGAATTGAGTCGACCATCTCCCTGAAGAAATATATATTGGTGTAGGAGAAAATTTTTGCAATGTCCCAGAAGAATGGCTGAATTCATGCATCCAGCCTGTACTAAATGAATTGTGATGATGAAGAGACAGCAGTCTAGCACAAATCCATTTAATACTAATACTGGTATACTCTATAACCAAGAAGAGGAAGACTAAGATAGACAAGTCAAGGTAGTCAAAAAAAAACTATATTAGAGATATTTTGAAATCTTATTAATGTCTTTGTTTGCTCAGTCTTATTAGGGAAGACAGAAGATGTAGCTTTAGAGTATGACGTCCCTTTCGGGAGAGGGGGCGGTATATAAACGCTAATAATAAATAAATAAATAATAAATAGACGTGAAACTTGGATTTGGATGAGAAGACATACCTAGCCTGAGGGCAAGTCAGGGCAGGAGGTGTTATCCAAATGCTTAATGAGAGCTCCAAGCTAGCCAAGGCCAGCTGGAAATTATTGAATCGTATCCCCAAATGTGTAACATATTGTGCAGCCCATTATGCTACTCAAGTCAATCCAAAAAAATCTTCTTGGATTGAACTCTGTGGCTTTTACCTTTTGAGAGTTTAAAGAGGAGGCAACCAACCAACCCTCAAATCAGCCGAAGTTTGTATTTTTAAGGAACTTCAATTATGTAAATGAAGAATCCCATGCAATTGTCAGAAACGTTTTCCATGTCTCTGAATTATTTTAATAAATTCCTATGAGATTTTAAAAAATGAAAAAGAGGCAGCACCACAAGCAGCAGAATCATAACAATTGGAAAATTGGCACAATAGGATATTTTGAGAATTTATTTTCTTCACAAAGTATCTTTCTACAATTAAGGATTGTATGAGCAGGGTTACTAAATAGGTTAGCACCAAACTCTTCAAATTAAGAACTAGGCCCACGATCTGGCATTATTTCTCCAGGTAACATATAATAAGTTATACAATCAATACCGGCAGGGTGTATAGAAAAAAAAAAACTTTCATGCTAGCAAAATCCCTATTCAATACTACTGGCCCAACACCCTATACAATATTTTTCGAAGTCAGCTTTAGTGACCTAGGAGGGAATGTCTAACAATATACCCTTTTGCAGAATAAATTGTTGCCATGACTTCGGTAAACTAAGGATTCTAATCCACATGTTTCTTTTTTAAAAAAAAAATCTTTCTAAAGCAGTTTCTATAGAAAGTTTATCATCCTTGGCAACTTTAAAATGTTGTGGACTTCAACTTCCGGAAACTGGCCACAGAAATTGTGGGAGTTAAAGTCCACATATTTTAATTTTCATGAGGTGAGAAACACTGATCTAAAGTGATCAGTGCTCTACCCACATAAATCTACTTGTTCTGAGTATACAATTGATTTTTATCTTTGCAGCAGAATCCTAATAATCCCCAGGAGACGTGCATTTTTTTTTCAATTGCCATTGCTTTATATATGAAATCATTGTTTTAATTTTACTGTATCAGAGGCAGTGGTGGGATACGACTGGTACATCCCAGTATGGGCATACTGGTGCCTGCTGGGAGCACCAGGTACCATTCCGGTACAGTGCTCCGGATGACCCACCTGCCCGCCCACTCTCCTTACTGCTATTTGAGCTGATTTGGGCTTTCGCACATGCACACAGAGTGTACGGCGCCTGAGCAACACTCCGACAAGCAGCTGGAGCATCATGGACAGTAAGTATGCATGCATTCACTGTGCGGGGGCTGCACAATTTCACGTGGTGGATGCCGGGCCCCCTTGCAGCGTACCAGTTGTAACAGGATCCGGAACCCACCACTGCTCAGAGGTATACATAAAACAAATCTTTTTATACTTTTGATGCTGTTTTCTGTTGCATCTCACCCAGTGGTGGGTTTCAAAATTTTTTAGAACCTCTTCTGTAGGTGTGGCCTGCTTTGTGGGAGTGGCTTGCCAGCCGTGTGACCAGGTGGGAGTGGCTTGCCAGCCATGTGACTGGGTGGGCATGGCCAATTTGTAAAATGTGGTGAGACTCACTTAACAACTCTCTTGCTTAGCAACCAAAATGTTGGCTCAGAAACTCTGACATTTGAAGCACGCAAGTCTTAAAGCTGTCAAGTTACAAAACCCTTGAACCCCTAACCCTTTAGAAAAAAAACCCCAGGGGTGTTCAAACTTGACAGCTTTAAGACTTGTGGACTTCAACTCCCAGAATTCCTCCTCTCGCTCTTCATCTTGATGATGTGCGGATGGGCGAAGGGAGGGAGCTGGAACCGGTTCTAAACGGCACTGTAGATTTGTGGAACCTCTTCTATAGAAGAGATTAGAACTGGCAGGAACCCACCCTGATCTCACCTGCACTGACACCATAAGATATGCACAATAACACAGATACAAGCACAGACAGGACTCACTTGGTTAAATACTGTAGTTTGTTAGTGTGTTAGTGCTTTATTTCTAAAGTAGTTTTTATAACCTAAATTGCTAGTTTTAAGTATTTAGGTGTTTAATATTTAGCTATTTATACTGTCACACCAAATCATTTTATTTACTTCTATTGGCTTCTAGAAAATCTTAAGATTCTTAATTTGAGCCTTGTAGTTTCTGGTAAAAAATAGCATTAAATGCTAACCAGTAACTGTAATAAAGGTAATCAAATTTTTCATGATGCCATCTTTTTCATCTCCTACAGTCTTTAGGATATACATTCACAATTTGGAGCCAGCCTGGGCTTTCCTTTTGCATTCCATCCTGAGGATATTTTTAAAACTATTCTTGAGGTTTTCCCAATTGTTTGTTTTTGAAGTGCTGTTTGGGGGTGGGTAGAGAATGAGGAGATTGGAGTTCAAATTTGGGCGGGTTTTTTTTTTTGCTACTATACCTGGGAAAGACTCCTAACACTACAAAGCAAAAGATGAAAATATTAGAAAGAAGTGTTGGGGAACTTAGGGTTGTTAATTATATTTCTAAAAGCTGACATCACTGTTGCTGAGTCATCTTGGCATTTTATTACTCTAGGCCTTCATAAAAGGGCCCAAGAATTCCAAACCATTTTCAAATGCTACTGAGATCGTATTTTTATATTCTGACAGTACAGCATTCATTCCAACGTACATTGCTTATTTTCAAGTGGATATTGTGACATTGTCTTTCAGCTTAGAGTGTCTCTCTTCAAGCACCTTATTTGCCTGATCTGACTCCAATGTGTGACTTCACACATTCCCCAGAGTACTCATTTCAAGTGTCATAACATCCACAAGAAGAAAGTTTCCAAAGTAGAAGAGTTTGATTCTCCTGGCTAAACCGAACTCCTCTTTTATTTCATTGATCTTTTGAATTGTTTAGTTTACATGTATTTTTCTGATTCCAGGTGAGGTGTCAATTCTTCTGGCTCTATTTTGTTTTGATCTCTGCATTTCTTAAACTTTACAATACTACTATTGAAAGATGCTTCTATTCAAACTCATAAATCCTATACCATGATTATATATTCTTTTTTTATATATTATTTAACCTAGATTGTTTATATAATAAACATGTCTTAGTACTCTGCTAAAGTTGTTAACACATTTTCCTTTTCATTCAGTTTGATGAGAAATAAAGTCCTTTCTTTGAAAGAAGGTAATATTTTAAATGAAACCTTTATGGGTGTTTTTAGATGTTGCCTAAGTTCTGGAAGAGCTGAAAAGTATGTGTGAATTTTCTTTCCATATATAATCATCTCTGTAATGATTTGCAACCCCTGACGTATCCCAAGGTTCTGAGAAAAAGTATTGTTAGGGAGACTATCACATGATAGAGAAATATACTATAGAAAAAAACAACAACAGCATTCTCTGCAATTTCACAACAGTGAAACTGATTCACTGAAACAGTGAATACTATTTTTTTTAAAAAAAATCCCAAAGACATTCCAAAGCATCCTATAGGTCAAATACCAAAACAAAAACCTTAGGTTTTAAGTGCTCCATCACTGGAGGTTTTCAAGAAGAATTTAGACAACCATTTGTCCAAAATTGTATAAAATCTGATCAAGAAAGTGTTGGGCTAGAAGATCTCCAAGGTTCCTTCCAACTCTGTTAGTCTATGAGACAGTAGTTCTATGTTTTTAATTACGGTAACTGCAAAACATTTTGAAAATTAGAAGACAGCTCAGAAGCTCTCATGTTTCGTTTATGTTATCTTTCACTTATTGTACCTTGCTCCATAACTTTATATAATCTTATTTATTAGCTTCATTTATGCATCCCATTTCCCAAAGATCCTTGTAGCTTATCTATGGATCTTCCTATATTTTCTCTCCATAACAACAACCCCATGAGTTAGAGAGATGAGACAAGATTGACTGGTCCAGAGTCACCCGCTAAGTTTTTCTTGTCTGAGAACAGGCTTCAATCAGTGTCTCTGCAGTCTCTGAACATTTTAAGCAGTGATCCAATCTTCTCATGTTGGACTTTATAAATGTCCTTAGTTTTAATCCCTGGATTGATTGCATAGTATTGGTTAACAGTCTGACAGTGTTCTTGCACAGGAATCCTTTTTCACTTGACGTATAGACCAAAGACTGGTCAAGAAAAAAAAATAAGCTCAAAATGCTAGCTCAGCAAATAGTGCTTTCTCTTTATACCTGGTCTGAAATTATCCTAAAAACTTTCATGGTGGCTTCTGTTCAAGATTTGAGAATGAAAACAAACAGGGTATATTGAAGTTGGCTGGTGGTAGCAGTGGTCTGAGATTTTAGACATGACAGCAATATGGGGAACTGTGGAACTGAAATGAATGCTTAAATATTACTATCCATAGAAAGACTGGTGAGAAAGGCATAAATGCTGAATGAATATTGAAAAATGGTACTGCTGAAGATCTAGACAGTTAAAATACAGGTGTGATCCCCTTATGGCAGGCTGCTGTACAACATGCTTAATGTGTATTTGTGAAAACTGTACCTGTTTTTGAGAGTGGGAAGCATCCTGTTATTCCTTATTCAGAGAGAAAAGTAACTAGAATGAATAGCAAAATTAGATATTGATCAGTTTGTTAACTCTGCTTGGACAAATGTTGGACAGAAGCCTGATTGAAAGAAGTTGAGAAGCGACAATGAGTACAATTTGTGAAGTGCATTGTGGCTTTATGCCAGTCAGGAAGGGTGGGTCATTGGAAACATATCAATCTCTAACCAGCTCTAAGAGCTGGTGTAAGAGATATTTTCCCTAATATAAATGGCACTTCCCCTAATAATTGTAATGTATTTGAAAAAGTCATTGAGATTCTTTTATGAGGGAATCCATATCACTTTGCATGATCTTGCAAAGAGAAAAAAATGCAAGGGAAAAATTGCATCAAAAACCTAAAAAAACAACTGGTGCCCCCAAAACAACTGGAAGAGTAACTGCTTAAATATATTAGGTGAACATAGTGACTTTTAGTAAATCATTATTTCAGGGACAATTAAGATTGTAAGACAATATTGCCTGTGGTTTGTACACACTAGCTAGTTTGAGCATTACCTGACAAACTAGCCAGTCAGTGGGAAAGTCAGAGAAAATTCTGGTGTGTTATAATATCTCTAGGCAGACAGAAGTGACTAGTAGCAGCACAAGACAAGGACAAATATGCAACGTTCAGTGAGGTTGTTATAGCTTCAGTGCTGAAAATTAGAAAGACATATATTTTGTAATTGGCATTGCTGACAAAGAAGTGGCACTAAAGTTACAGATGGAGTCAGAACTGATGCTGGAACAAGCCAGCCTGAATAGCTTGTCACTTGGAGCTCATTAAGAAGTAAAATGCAGATCAGGGAACAGCTGAGCAGCTGGGTCAGGTTGTTCATTGGCTAATTTAGCCTAAACAAGAAAGAGGAAAAGAATGAAACATGTTCCAGGAGAGTAAAAAGAAAGCAAATCTCTGGCAGAAGGGGAGATGTCACCCACTTGATGCAGTGACAAAAAATTTGGAAGAAAGCTGACAAGTTGAAGAAGGAAAGTGCAATGAATTGGATAGGTTTTTTTGGGGCTACCTTAAAATTGCTATTCAACGGAGATTTCTTTGTTGGGTCATTGTTACATTATATTTTAAAACTAAAGCTTGTCCTTGTGCTTAGAATATGTTTGTTGTTGGGTTCACTGTATAAGGAATATTTTAGTTAAGTGCCAGTAGGTGTTGGATAAAGGTATTCAAGTAAGGACTGGCCTATGTGTGACAACAATGCATAATGCTCTTTTATTAGTTTAAAATGAAAGGTGTATAATTGGAATCACATGAGCCTTAAAGCTTTAGGTAAGTTGTGCAGCTGCTCCAAAATTTGCCACCCAACTGTTAATTTTAGGATGATCAAAATGATTACTGGTAGGAGAGTAACCATATGAACTATATTTACAGTTGTCAATTACATTGTGTGGATTACCAATTTGTTTCAGGTCCAACATCAATGTGTTTGTGTTCAGAGCACTTTGGAGTCAGCTCATATTCAGACAGGCTACTCACTAAGCTCTGGTGAAGAGGTCATCTCTATGTCTAAATAGCAACCAAGACTCATTGGCACACAAAGGAAAGAGACAATTAAAAATGTACCCATTTGGATACCATATGAATATTGACTCTAGAAATATCTATTTATGGAATTTCCATTTAGGAAGACTAATTCTGTTAGTCTGTTGAACATGCTTTATATAATATTTTTCAAAGGCTTTTGTTTTCTCTTGTTCTTTTCAGTCATTTAATTGTTGTAGTGATTTTAACTGTATTTAACTGACACTATTCACAAGTATAAATGCATTGGAATGGTGAGAACTGAAGTTGTGGGATATAAACTGGAATTATGAAACACAGAGGCATGCACCTACAGTAAATAAAAAAAGTTGTGGATCCTTGACCTAGTTTGGCATTCTGATCTTGGAGTAAATAGGTAGTTCTTGGAAACTTAAGAAGAAGATGTGAAGATGAGAGACAACTCTTCCTGTTTGTCTTAAGAGTCCAGAATTCAGATTTGCTATGCTTTTCATCATCACTAAGGAAGGTATGGCTCTCCAAACATTGACAAACTACCTTATCATTGGACACCGTAGCTATGTCTGTGAGTGTCCTTGTCTATAGCTTTTAGTAACTCAACTGGTATAGAAAGAGAGAGAACTGGCTTGGCAATACTTCCTGGATTCATGAAATGCTGATGTTTGTGACCATACCATGATGCATTTGCTACTGTGTGATGATGTATTCCTGGTCAGCTGAAGCTTCTGAATGCTCTTCTAGAACAGCTCCATATTGCAAGCATCCAATCAGAAGGGTACTAAGACAGAAGGGTACTAAGATTGTGAGCAATGTTGGAATGCTAGATGATTACAAATTCAGTGTGATGTTGCTTTTTTAAAAAAGTAGAATTTTCAAATCCCAGGAAATAATATCTCACTATATTCTGTGTTCTATTTTAGATTGCCATCTAAAATATTTGGTTTTCTGAGCAGCTACTGTATGAAAGATAGAACAGATTTATAGAAAGGCAGTAAGGATGATCAGGTGATTAAAATTAAGTTCTATCTTGACACAACTTATTTGGTCTTAAAAAGAGAAGAATGAAGTAAGATAGCAATTTTCAAGGATATAAAAGGTTATTGTATGGAAGATCATGCCAAGTTCTCTATATCCATGCCAGAGGCATGACACGGCATACCAGATTTGAACTACCATGTTTGCTAATAGGAAGACCTGTACAATCATTAAATACTACCCAGACAAGTATATTCACTGTATATATGAAAGCAAAAGCTAGACATAGCCTAATGGCTTCTTTGAATATTATGTTTCAATGGTAACCAAACCAAAATTAATCATAGTCATCTGTCAATGACAATAAGATAATTTGACTTTCTTGTACCTTACATATCAGAATTCGGTTGACAGTGGAAAACCAAACAAAGGATATGACTTGCTTAATGAAGCCAGATTCTAGTTGGGCATATCTGCAGTTTCTAAGCTAAACACAAATCAGCTCTGTTTGAGTAGCCATAGTGTGAATGTGGACATGATTCAGAAAACGAAACTACTTTCAAAATTCCCCTGGTCAATTCAGGAAAAGAGTCTTTTAGATGGCAACATGTACAAGAACACTATTGGAATTGTCATACTATTGTGTGGCCACACAACTTGAGCATCTGTACTCAAAATTAGAAGGTGTCTGAATGGGAATTCAAATTAGTGAGATAGGTTTCCTACAAATGCTTCCTTTCTACTTTTCTGCTTTCCAACTGCTTGCTGTATAGATGATTAACCTGATAAACTCAGCTTGCTGAGATGTGGTTTCTTCTCTCTTTAGCCAAGTTCCATAATTTGTCAAGCCAGCTTCACGCTTCAAATGACAACTTAATCTAAGATTAAAAATGCCACAGTATTTTCAATAATAGCTAAACCCTGCTGCCTTGAGTAAAGGCTTTCGCTGAAGTATTCCGGGAGGAGGTTTAAAAAAAAAAACCCACTCCTGTTCAAATTTTTCTCCACAGGCTTTAAACAACTAAAATAGTTCTTTGGCTTCATAACCATTTTGAACTGAATAAATAGACTAATATTTCTAGAAAGGTGAAATGATATTTAGATTTGACAGAAACAGGATTTAAAAGCGGAGAGCTTTCTCCTATGTGGGAGCTGCTATAATGTTCTATTATCCCTGCAGGAATGGAGAGAAATTCTTGTAAATATTACTTATTTAACAGAACATTCTTCAACAACCTATCAAACTACTTAGCAATATCATAGGAACAAATCACGGGAGACTGGTGAGTTAAAATTATTAACACTGTCTTAATTTTACCCAATCGGAGCATTCCCTTTCAACAACAAGGTTTCTGGATTATAGATCTCTTAAATAACTCAATGCAAATGAGATACAGCAACTACCCTCTATACTTTATTGCAGTATGTGGAGATTCTCCCCGCCCCCAGATTGCTGATGTTAAATATCTTTGGGTGGGGGAGTGTAGAAAGGGTTAGATTTTAGCAGAAAATATCTGAGCATTATATGTCATTACATTTAATGATAGCATCCTAGCCATAATATGAGCCTATGTTAATTTGCAAGAAAGGGGAAAGAATAATTTTAGTGACTCGTGTCCACAACTTAAAGATTCTGCTCATCCAAGTATGGGTTGTTTTGTGCCTGAGGGAAAGAAAAAATAAAATTAGTAGCAATTCTTATAAATTATAGATATAAATTTATATTGCATTGACTTCACTGTTGTGGGGGAAAGGATGAATGCCTCTTAGTGAAAGGTGTAGGGAAGAAAATATCTAGAAGAATCCAGTGCAATATCATACTAGCAATATTATCAATATTGATATCCTCTATCTTTCTGTGTTTCTCTATATGCATACAATACTGTACATTTACTGTATATTGAAAGTTTTCTTCAAATGCTCATAGTAGCACACATAATTTGCACCACTTCCATTTTATTCTTACAAGTATGTTACCTGAATCAGGGGTTTCAAACTGGCAGCCCATGAACTGGATGCATCATGTGCAAGCTAAACCCACCCCAGCTCCACAAAGGCAAAAATGTTGTGATACGTCACATGATGTCACATGATGTGACAGAGTTTGAAACCCATGCCTTAGAGCAGTGATGGCGAACCTATGGCATCTTTAAGAAGTTGTTTGATAGCCATTTGTCTGAAATGGTATAGGGCAGTGATGGCGAACCTATGGCACGCCATCAGCTGGCCAGCGTGCATGCGCGCACTGCCAGCTGATTTCACCCTTTTTTAAATTCATTTTTCGCCCTTCCCAGACTCCAGAGGCTTTATAGGAGCCTGGGGAGTGTGAAAAGAGCCTGCCCCCCCCCGGAGGCCCTCCAGAGGCTTCAGGGACAGTCCGGAGGCTTCCCTGAAGCCTTCGGAGCGCTTAAAACGACCCTCCGAGCAATTCGGAAGTGACTTCACCCTCCCCAGGCTCCTATAAATCCTCTGGAGCCTGGGGAGGGTGAAAAAAGCATGTAAAAATGGGGGGTCACGCCTGTTGTGTGCACATGTGCATTGTGGGGGTTGCACATTGCAATATGGGTGCGGCACGCCCACACATGACCCCCCTGCACTCCCCCCACTTGTGGCACGTGAGGCAAAAAAGGTTCGCCATTGCTGCCTTAGAGAGTTGATGTTGTGGCCTGCCAGCCCCTCCAGCAGCCAAATCAGAGGAGGAGGAGGAGGCATGGGTGTCAGGGTCCGCAACCTGGGAGCTTTGAGGGGGAAGAGGGGGCGCAAAGCCTAGGCCATCCGTCAGCCCTCAGATGGAGAGTCAATAGCCCTCAGGTCTAGAGGTGGTTGATGAAGAAGAGGAGGAACATCTGGGTCCAGTGCCTGATTTGCAGCTGCACAGAAGGCAGAGAAGAGGAGAGCAGTGGAAAGACATGAACTGATCATAGAGAAGGAAGAGCCACCCCTACTAGCGAAGCCCCACCGTAGCTCTGGGGATAAAAGGAAGGGTCCAGAGATGAATATGTGTGGCAGACAACTATGCATCTTCCGTCCAGATGGACTTGTTATCTTGCGAGATAAGCTTTTGGCCAGAGCTACTGGCATTCCTAATAAAGGAATTTTTTGAGTTCAAGTCAGAGGGTTTGTCGTGTTTGGGGAGCTGGGTCAAAACAGTTGATTAGGCTAAATTAGGATGACTTGCTTAAAATGTTGCTTGAAATCTTTATGAGTAAGTGGAGATTTGAACATTCAAATATTTAGACAACATGAGGTAGTATTGATGTGCCAATAAACATGTAGCATTGGAGAGAGAAATTGTACACCCCAATTAAATTGGGGAGAAAAGAGGAGGAGATATGCTGCCACAGGTGGTGACAGAACTTCTGCCTGATCAATGGGTCCTCAGCTAATAAAGGGAAATGGGTAGATAAAGGGGTAATTTAACAAGTACAGATACATGACCTATAATGCAGTGGTGGGTTGCCAATTTTTTTACTACTGGTTTGGGCGCACTTCTGTGTGTGCATGCGCAGAAGTGTCTGAGCAAGTGGGTGGAGCCTCCTGCTGCCACTACTACCGGTTCGGGTGATCTGGGAGCAACCCACCTCTGCTACAATGTTACTGGAACACTACCAATTTCCAACCAATCAGATGAATGGCTCATACATAAGAAGCAGCAGCTAATCATCCAATATATGATGCTATTTCCATTTCCTTTTTTTCCCTAAAATGAAAAAAAAAATTCAAAGAACTAGGAAAGAAAGCAGTCTTAGGTCTCTTTTTAAAAATATCGGTAGCATATGATTTGGCACGTTTTACCAAATCTGTACCCTTTCATCCTTAATCTCCCTTAATCGTCAGTCTATTTATCTTACCCATACCATAGTCCCTGATAGCCTCTGCCTTAACTCTGGCTGCAGTTCCTCAGCATTTTCAGTTCTCCTTTCATTTCTTTAAATTGCATTCATTTTTCCCCTTTGTATACCCAAAAGTGTTAAAACATACTTGCCAAAACATCTTAGGGAGATGTGGCTAATCAATAAAATAAACTCAATTCAGTTTAAAACTGTTGAGGATCTTGGGATGCTGCTGTACACACTTGCTATTAGTCTCTTGACGTATTATGCAGAGTGTTTTCATTGTATCCTACAAAGTATATATGCACACATATTCCTTAGACTTTTAAAGCAGAAGCAATACAATGTCACTTTGCAAAAAGACTAAACATAATCACAAACCATACCAGTATGCCTGCCTGACCATACTAGCAGATGATCTAATAACTGAACTCTTCAGGCCTTATTAAAATTTTTAAATATTTCATTTTAAGGTGAAGTAGGAGACTTTATGTATTGCTTCAGCAAACAACTTATCTCTAAGTCATTTGCTTATAACTAGAGTTCTGCTGGGATATCTTTTCATTGTCTACGTGTCTAGTGTTCCAAAGAATCCAGGAGAACATTTCAAAAACATCATTCTGGTGAAACCACAGAATCTCTCTTATGGAAGCATTGAGTGATTAGTATCCTTTGTAGGTTCTAGCAACTGCTATTTTTATCCTAGTCTACTGAAAAACAAAAGGAATCAAATTCATGGTTTTGAATTTTCTTCATTAGAGCCTATGGTTGAAGTTTTTTTTAAAAAAATCAAATCATACTTTTATCATCTTGAACAAATGTTTTGAATTTCAAGTTTTAAACTGCCACTTCTATGTCAAACTATTGAATTAGCTGCTTAAGTATATACCATATTTTTCGGAGTATAAGACGCACCCTTTTAGCCCTCAAAAAAGAGGCTGAAAATCTGGGTGCGTCTTATACACTGAATACAGCATTTTTTGCCTCCTGAAACCCCGCCCCCTTCACCAAAATTGCTGTGCTTAGCTTTTAGAAAGCTTCCAGAGAGCTCCGGAGGGCTGGGGAGGGCAGAAATGAGCAAAAAATGGGCTATTTTTTTGCTCAATTTTGCCCTCCCCCAGCCCCCAGGAGTACTCTATAAGGCTCCTGAAGGCTAGCCATGCTCTTTTTTTTTTGACAAAAACCAGGCCGTTTTTGGGAGGTTCGCAGAATGCAAAACTTCCCCAAAATGGCCCATTTTTTTGTAGAGTGCAAGAACTTTTTTTTAAAATTGCCTTTTCAAAACCTTGGTGCATCTTACACTACAAAAAATACAGTATATCAGTGGTGGGTTCCTACTGGTTCAGCTGAACCGGTAGTGGTTTGGCAGCTTGGGTCACTGGAACCGGCAGCAACCCAGGCCTGCCATGCCCCTGAACTGGTTCTCTGGGTGGCACCAAAGGCACCACCATCTTGTTTTTTGCTTCTGTGCATGCGCAGAGCAATTTTTATTACACTGCGCATGTGCGCCATGCGCCCATGAGTGAACCAGCAGTAGTGATTGCCGGAACCCACCCCTAATATATATGACATATAATGTAAATATAGTATAATATCCATGTAGAAATATATGAAGTATCTTAATATGTGCTTTCAGGTCCAAAAGAATTTGGCTGGCCACTGCTGGAAACAAAATACTGGGCTTGCCTGATTCATGAGCTGACTGTTTCAGTGGCTGTTCATAAAACAAATAGCTTTATATCACCTGTGGAAAATTGGCTTCCCTCCCTGTTACTGCCTTGTTAGAGCCTAAATAAAAATAACAACTGTAATAAACAAGAATGCAGTTATCTTTAAAAAAAAGAAAAAGAAAGGAAGGAAGGAAATCAATTATCCACGATGATGCACTTAGTCCTGTATATAACAAATATCAGTGGAATAATTACACAGCACAACTCTAAATAAAGTCAGCTGATATTTCTCTGAACTGCAAATAATTCCTGTGAGAATCAGAATACTAAATACCGCATGCAAAACAATTTATTAGACAAGCAAGGCCTGCTGCAAAATGTCTCAGCCAAGGCTGTTTCTGGAACAAGACAGACAAAATTATTTCAAGATACTTCATACTTCATATCCCCAGAAAGAGGCACAATCACATTCAGTATTATGTACTTACTAATGAGTAATATGTATGTTTGTTTGTTTTTGCCTTTGACATTTATATTTTTTTTTCTGAACTAATTTATCTAGCTCTAAAAGCCTTGGTATTCTTTTTTTCAAAGTCTGCAACTGCCTTTTTTGTTTCTCAACAGCATCCCTTCTTCTTTGTCCTAATTCAAGATTCCTATCTTACTATGAATATACCTGTATGTAATTTAGTTATGATAATCTTTTCAATGGGAAACTGTTAAATATTGTTTCATTTACTTTGAATCCATGACATTGAGAATAGTAAGTTTCCTGTTTCCAAATGATTCTTTTTTTGAAAAACAAAAATCCCCCCCAAATATGTTTTGGCTATATCTGTGCTGGCCAAATCTATAAGTTTTGGTTTCATGTTTCACAAGCCCACTTTCTTGTAATTAACACTTCATTGTAAATGTCAGGGAGCATCAGATATGTGAACTCCTACTATATTGAAGGAAATATGGTTGTTGATGGAATGGCACTATTATCAAGTTAAAATGTTCCTCAATATATGTCTAGTTTTCCCAATTACATCAACACTCTTACACTGATTTTACAGGGGGGAGGGCAGCATTTAAGAAATGCAAATTACATGCATTCCCTCAGTTTTCCTTGATCCAGAATCATCTAGATACTGTATGCTGAACTACAAATTTCATGCTGGTTAGAAACATTTGTGATATAACAACAACAACAACAACAACAAAAGGAAACGTTGCCTTTAAAAATAAAAATGAGTCAATGCGTTTGTCAAGGAAAAGTTTCCTTTAAAAATAAAAATGAGTCAATGCGATTGTCACAGCAAAGGCTTCAGATAAATGTGATACCTTAGAAAACTAGTTTGAATCTCTTTCATTCTACTTCTGACTTTTCTGAGCAACCAGTGCAAAGACAAAGAACCAAACACAGAAAAAAGAATTCAAACAATAGAGGTAGAATCTATAACTTTTGGTTGCTTTGGAAAAGAACAGAGTTGAGGTAGATCAGGAGTGTCAAACCTGCGGCCCATGGGCCAGATGCGTCATTTGCTGGCCCCGCCCCCACCTAGTTTAGCAAAGGAGGGAAAAGTCCTGATCACGTGACGTTGCCATGACGACATGAGTTTGACACCCCTGATCAGTGGTGGGTTGCAGGCGGTATGATGTGGTACGGGGGTACCGGAGCCAGCCCAGAGCACTAGATACCATTCCGGTACAGTGCTCTGGAGGGCCCACATGCCTGCCTGAGCTTCTTACCAGTGTTTAAAGGCTTCTGAGCTTCCGCGCAGGTGCATGGCGCGTACAGCACCTGTGCGACACTCCACAGAGGAGCTGGAGCGTCGTGGAGCATTGAGGAGGCGTTAAGACGCATGCACGTGCTGCATGTGTCATGAAGATGCCACCAGCCCCGTTCCAACCATACCGGTTGGAACGTGATTTGCAACCTACCCCTGCCCCTGATGTACATCTTTCGCATAGCTACCTTACATACCTGAAATCTTAACAGTCTGGGTAATAATTTCTGATTTATTCTTACTGATTCTAGTAGTGGTTTTCAATCTTGACAGCTTTAAGACTTGTGGACTTCAATTTCCAGAATTCCCCAGCCAGTATGGATTATAGAACTGCAGGCAATGTCATCTATTATGTCTAAATGGTATATTTGACTACAATAATATTACACTAATAAATAAAGTACCGGTATATGGGTATGTAAAACATTATCTGCTTAGATTGTCCATTGGTAATGTTCTCAGCTCAAAACAAACCTCCTGACTTTAATAAACAAAACAGTATTTTGCTTCACAGTGTTTCAATATTTAGACATCCTGTAACTAATTA
Organism: Natrix helvetica; assembly: GCF_964273705.1. NCBI lineage: Eukaryota > Metazoa > Chordata > Lepidosauria > Squamata > Natricidae > Natrix > Natrix helvetica. The sequence goes on from NC_138549.1 coordinate 34,231,703, forward strand.
GAATTAAAAATATATCCAGAGTGAACTTAACTAATGTAAGATGTCAAATACCATCCTTGCTGATATTCTCTGGAGCTACCTGGGACAGGCAGAGGGATGAGCACAAGAACAAGTCAACTAAACACATACCAGTGACTTTACTGCAGTTTGCAAATTATTATTAGAATTCATGACTTGTAATATAATGTTGGCCTTACACAAAGAATAAGCTTAACTTATTTCTTTTTCAAACAGAGTGCCAGATGAACAGGGTGCAAAAAGCAATGCTATGATGTGAAGTTTCGATTGTTGAAATTCTGAAGTATAATGTGGTTGTTGATCTTTACAAATGTCATTCTGTGTTGCTTTGATTGTTGGGCTTTGAAGAAAAGTTCCATAAAATAAAGCCTCAATTCAGTAGCCATAAAAATGTGTTTGGTTGTTATACATTTTATAAACTGGGTTAAAGTAAAACTACTGTTGTTGCTTCTTCAGTGGATCAGTTCTATGCCTATCTATACAAAATAGAGTATGGTTGTTATTTAAATGATTCACTACAGGACTTTTCATATTTTAAAAATAATATTCTTGCCTGATTGGCTCATAAGTATAATATTTATTGTCATTGTACTTAAATACAACGAAATTGGTTTTAACCTCACAGGTGCAAAATTATAACAGAAACAAAAAAAAAAAGAAAGAAAAAGAAAAAAAACTAGCGTGTGCATGGAGTGATTGTGGTTGTATTTAAAAGTCTCACAGCCCAAGGATAGAAACTATCTTTAAACCTTTTTGTTCAGCTGGCTATACTTTGATGTCTTCTACCTGATGGTAGAAGTGCAAAGAGACACTGACCAGGGTGTGAATCATCTCTGAGTATCTTCCTTACTCTGCTAAAGCAGCAAGATCTGGCGATGTCATCCAGTGGTGTCAGAGGGCAACCAATGGTTTCTTGTGCCGAATTGATCACTTTCTGTAGTGCCTTCCTGTCCACAGCTGTTAAACCAGCATGCCATACTATAATGCAATATATGAGGACACTTTCTATGGTGGTCCGATAAGAGGGAGCTTGTGATTTGTATCTACGACCTATCATTATTTGTGAGTTTAGAGAAAACATGAAGGAGTAAGGGACTTGTTTGGAATTCTCCATATTCCTAATGGAGAAATGTCTAAAGCATTTTGAATTTTATTCCATGGAATGGAATGTTCAAACAGAACTGGCTTATTTCAAGTTCATTTCCCACATTTCATGCACAATCCTTCTAAAATAATGCCACATATAATCATATCTAATATATCATACTGCTAACAGCTGACATGAGCAGGGCAAAAAAGAAGCAACCAGTTCCGAGTAAACGAAATTACACCATAAGCAGTGAAACAGGTTATTGTGTAGTAAAATTAATATTTTTGAGTGCCATATTTAACTGCATTTAAAGTGCTACATTTAATATGAATGCCTAAATTAAAATGTGCTTATTGGAGCATCCATGACTTACCTAGCATTACTAATTTTTTATTCCCCTAATCCAAAGCCATACAAGAGGAGCCAAGGAAAGTTTCACTGAACTATAAATTGAATCTACCCAGTTCTGCACAGCACTACTTAAGACTCATATGCGATCACTGACTTTGAACAAGCTACAGTCACAGCAGCCATGGCATTTGCACTAGTTTAGAACAAAGCTTGTTTCTTTCATCTGAGCCAAAGCTATTGGCAAAGGATAGAAAGAGTTGGATTGGCAACTCGCATGGATTAAATCCAGAATTCAATTTGAAGCTCCATTACCTACAAGCGTTAGCCTTCGTACCAACCGAGAAAATGCCGACTGCTTTTGATAATAAAAAAAGACTGAATCCCAGGAAAGACACATAGAATTGTACAGTAATTCAGGTACAGCCCTGTTTCTGCTGGACTCTCATGTTTCCAGGAATGAATTGACATGTTGACATGGTCTCCTACTTCCTTCCTGAAAGCTCTGATCAATCATCTCTCTGTTTTCCAATGGACTGGTATCCAAAATATAAAACTGACACCAGTGTTTATGAGAACTGTTTGGCCAGCTCACCATTGGGTGTGAAGGGACGCAACACCAAGCAAAGCAAAACAAATCCCAGGCATATAAACTTTGTGATATATGGGGAGAAACTCTTCTTTTCAGTGTTAAAGAGAAAAATGAAATGAAAATCTTTGCTCTAAGCAATTTTTGGAAAAATATCAAAATTTTGTTAAGCATATTAGCATATGCTGAATATAAGCATATGCTATGTTACATTTGCCCAGCAATAAGAGTTTCCTGTAAAAATAATCTCTGCCTGATTTTCTAGTGATTTGTAGTTAACACTTAAACATTAAGCAGACTTTTTAAAATTAGCTGCTTGTACATTAGCTATGAGAAGGGTAAGAAAAATACTTTCAGAGAAAGTATTGACATTAGACAAACTCATTATTTTGCTTACCCAAACAAGCAATAATTCTGTTAAAGTGGCATCACCTCACCGGAATGAAGACCAGAAATACAAATGTAGGTAAGTGTCACAAATATATAATCAATAGACCCATGAAAATCTCTGCAGAGATGCTTCACTAAAAATGTGTTGAGTTTTGAACAATGTTCTGCAAGACAACACAGTCCTCTAGGTCTTTACTGCTTTCCTGAAAGGTAGCAAGATTTAGGACATCCATATCTTTGAGAGAAGGTTGTTTCATAAGCTAGATGCTATGACAGAGAAAGTACAGTATTGTATACTTCTCAGGTGACACTTTCATTATGGGGAATGGAGCAAACCCACCCTGTCAGGTCTAGTAGGAAAAGAAGGAACCTTGAAGAATATGCAGTCCCACAGATATTCTTGCCCCATGCCATAAATGGCTTTAATAATTCAATTATTTATAGGAACCAATTTGGAGCCAGTACAGTTCATGAAATGCTGATGTTTGTGAGCATACCATGATGCATTTGCTACTGTGCGATGGTGTATTCCTGGTCAGCTGGAGCTTCTGAATGCTCTTCTAGAGCAGCTCCATGTTGCAAGCATCCAATCAGAAGGGCACTAAGACATGCACGATTGTGAGCATAGAAGTGGAAATGAGTGCAACTGCCATATGTGATGTATTTATACAAAAGCTTTCCTGACCTCAACTGCCAGCTAGTCTTTGAATTTAAAAGGCTTTGCCCTGCCCTTTTATTTCTTTTATTCATTCAATGAGATATAATAACACTGTAAAATTGGGCTCATGAGATTCCAAAATTGGGCTAACTTATATCATTGAATGTGTGTTGGATACACATGTCGACCTTTCTGATCGATAGCCTCAGGGTCTTAGTCACTGAGCCACCGCTTCCTAATCATAAATTTACATCTAAATGGGATGTGATCCCACAGTTCAACATCTTTCCTCAAAGAGAGGGAGGAGCAACATCATCTCCACTGAAAATAAGAGAAGCATCTTTCATAAGTTTAGTTTTGCATTATTCTCCTTTGATTTTCCAGATAGTTGTTAGGCAACAGCTTTGCATAGGTTCCTCTCAACAATAAATATGATGACTCTCTCACTAAAAAGTTAATGGACCCTAGTCATGTGTGCTCAAAGTCAGAACTTCTATAAGGTATGCATTACAGTTACTCATATCAATGTTTTGTAAATACATTTTTTTTTAAAAATCACACATTGCTTCACACACACTGGTTTCATGACCTATTCCTTTAAATGAATTGTCTAAACATCTTACACAAAGTTGGATCATCAGTCTATATTTAAGGAATGAGTTTGTTGAGACAGGAATAGTAGTTCTCAGCCTAGAGAGAAGCATTATGTAAACTGCCCAAGGCACTAAGTATGTATTATTTCAGAAGAACAAAATAAAGTTTGAACTTAAGCCCTTAGGAATGAATGAGTATATTTGGGTAGAAAGATTTCCAGAAATGACTTGGCTAGGTTATAGTTATTGCATAGTGTCGGGAATCAACAGGTATGTGTAAAGCTTCATTCATGTCTGCAAATGTAATTCTAATCTAGTCAAGTCATTTCTGGAAATCTTCTGACAAACCTCTGCCAGAAAGCTGAATTAGGATCAAGTATCTGAAGACCTTGGCTTTAAAAGACTGACATATATGACCTCAATGTTAGAAAGCATTTCCAAGTTACAATTGAGAACAAACATCAAGTGTTTATTCAAAGATGGAGTATAACACACTATAACATATTTCTAGTCATTAGCAGAAATTTTAAGCAAGCAATGTGTTTACAAAGGTCATCTGGAAGCTAGGACAATGTGTTGTAATATCACAATAATTACTTCCAGATTTCAGTTACTTTCTGTATTCCTTTGCTAGGCAAAAAGCAAAGGGTTTTTTTTTTGTTTTCATTGATGGTTTTCATTGTTTTCATTCATTCATTCATTGGTTTGTTCATCTAGATCCGTGATGGCAAACCTATGGCATGCGGGCCACAGGTGGCACGCAGAGCCATATCTGAGGCCACACGAGGCATTGACCTGGTCAGCTCCAGCATGCATGCGGGTACTGGCCAGCTGATTTTCAGCCTCCCAGAGGGCAGGGTGAGGCCATTTTTGCTCTCCCCGGGCTTCAGGAAAGCATCCAGAGCCTGTGGATGATGAAAAATGGGCCCAAATGGGCCTACCAAAGTTCAGAAATGAACTTCCGGTAGGCTTGTTGGACTGTTTTTTGCCCTCCCCAGGCTGCAGGGGGCTTTCCTGAAGCCTAGGAAGGGCGAAAAATAATCCGGGCCTACCAGAAGTCTGGAGGCTTCAATGAGGCCTGCACACATGAATGGGAGGGGGAAGCATGGAGGGTTGTACATACATGCGCTGGGGGGAGGGCATTGCATTATGGGTGTGGGCACGCACACGCATGCTATCGTGCACCCTTTTGGCACCTGAGCAGAAAAATGTTCACCATTACTGATCTAGATGGAAACATATCCAACCTGAATCAATGGTTTTTCTGTTCCAAGAAATGTATCTGTTAGTTTAAAACAAAAAGATTAGTTCTCCTTAGGGAAACTACTCTCATCAATTACTAGCCATAACTTAGTATGCTGCAATGTATAGACAAAATTAGTGGTTTTCCCATCTAACCAGATCTTAAATAGTTTCACTGGTGATCAATCAAGTGAATTGTTGCCTTTAAAAAGCAAATAGACTTATGGCTAGTGAAACTATTTAAGAATCACCAAGAAATGATTACACTCTTAGTTCTGATCAAAAGTCTTCTTTGTTTTCTTTCTGAGGAGATCCTATGAGTTAAGAGGTGGGATTTACTAAAGAGAATTGTCTCCTTTTCTATGACACTTAGCTAACAGTTGGTTAATAGAATTTTCACAAATGCAGCTCCTTATAGATGGTTTTCTTATAAGCACATCAACAAAACATTCTTAATTCTCTAATAAGACCACATGTTTATTTCACAGCTTGAAATGACTGCACTGCAGGTACATTAGAAACTTTCAGAGACCTTCTGAAACATGAATTGCAATATCCACTATCCTAGTTAGCATAGCAAATAGCCAAGGTCTGATGGGAGTTGTACTATGTGACATCCAACAACAGGTTTGGAAAATGTCTTTTAGAATAAAAAGGGAATTAGAGAAGTAGTAAAGTTGAATCTACCCAACTTCTCAGAAAGGTGTGTGTGTGTGTGTGTGTAAGAGAGAGGGGGGAGAGGAAGGAGGACCTAGATTTTTAAAAGACCAATAGAAAATAAAATGACCTCATCTATCATTTTTGGATAAATGAGCTGAATAGAATTTTGTGATCTATCAATTGTAAACTTATCAAATGTGAATAAAATTTTCTGATCCTAAAGCACCAAAGCTCTTTTGAGAGCATACAGTTATACTTACAAAACGTATACTGCAATAGGTGCAATGCAACATTTTGTACTTATTTCTTTTAAAAGCAAACAATCACCTCACAAATCAAAATGGAATTATAGGACTGTAGACATGAATGTATGTATGTATGAAGATGGAGGTTATCCTGCCTGTTTTCTAATTTGCTTCTTCCAATATGCAAAAGTAAAACTATTTGGACAGTGATGGCATCTGGGTGAGAGAGATTTGACAGAGAGCCAAATGACTGAAAGTATTATAATCCATAGAGAGTTAAACATGTTGAAAGGGTGTGTTTGGGTAACATGCAGTAGACTGTAGCCTCTGCAACCCAACTTCCTTCTTGAAGCTTCTGTGCAGATTTCATCTCTGATAACTTCTCCTGTGCTCCAGGTTGGAACCTAGAACCTTTTTGGCCCTGAGTCTGCCATCCTATTTACATTGTTAACTCCGTGCTGTAGCACTGCTGCATCGGTTTAAGGCCTACGTTTTTCACATATGAATAAATAATGTTAAAACTAATAAGATCTCTGTGAGAAAATGATGATTGTCTTTAATCACTAACCTTAAGCAGCAGCAACCCATATTATCAAACACCTTCATTTCTTATAAAACTATCTATCACACACAATATAGACCTGATGAAAAGGAAGGTGGAAGTAATCAGGACAGAATGCCAATTACCTCATTACTTGTCATAGCACATTGTAACTGGAAATTGCTTCTTTCAGGTTCTGTTTGCTCAGGCAATTACAATAAACTCTCTGCTTGACATGTTGTTTGCACAGATGTAGAGCATTAATAAACATGAGGGCTAATCTGAATTATTGAACCAGCCGCAATAATTCCAACAAAGGATTTATAATAAGTCCAAGAAAGCTGAGGTATCACTGGAATTCCCTGTAAGCAACACTGACATACTTTATCACATGTAAAATCCTCAAATTTAATGTACAGTACTGGAATATGTCCCATAGGTATTTTATATTTCCAGGTATTCTAAGCCCTCAGCAACTTCTATTATGAAGGAGACTCCAGACTGTTATGGGGAATAGCAATATTGCAGACATGCAGGAAAATTACTTTATTTGCCATATGCTTTGCCCTCCTTTCAGAACCCTTATTACCCTGATTTTTACTAAAAAGGAAAATGCACTGTGTTGAAACATGAGTAGTACCACATTAAAAGCTCCAAAGTGGGTCTAATGTTCATTTCTACTAAGACAACGTGACACCACTTTGGCAATGGAAAAGTGCCTTAAAGTGGGTACAAATTGCATTTATTCTCACCTCAAGGCCCTTTTACATTGCCAGAACAAGTTAATGTAGCTTCCCTGTTAATGAGAATTAGACCCAGGAACTATGTAGGAATAGGGTCTGTTTATTCATTCTTCATCAACTTGGTCCACAGTAAAGTTAGTACTTAAAATACGTAAGAAGAGCACAGTGGGAATAATTGGAACCCGAGTGAAAATGCTCTTACCGAAAACTAGGAAAAAAAATTCTTAGAGGTTTGTTTTTGAACTCTGAGATACTTATGATGTTTAGAATTCTGCAAGCTTCTTTTCCCCTATCCAGATATGAATTTTTTTAAAAAAATCAAACATTTTATGCTAAATAAATGATTTATAAATGAAATTAGCATCATTTCTATACTGAAATATTTCTTACTTTAAAAGTAGAAAATATTTGCAAAACTTTGGAGTACTTATGAAGGAATCATTCATATTTATTAATTTTAAACACACACACACATTCAAAATGTATATCAATTTACCAATGTAAATACCAATGTATACATACAACACATACACTTTTCTTGTGGTCCTGCTGCCTTTCAGGACTCTCAAATTGTACAGAATTCTTAATTAAGGTACATCTATGGACCAAGGGCACCATGGATTCATTTGTTCCTGCCTCTACAAAGTAATCAGTAAACTGCTATATTTACTCAGTAATTATTTGAAACAGACTGGATATAACATAACATGGTAAAGTATATTTCTGAAATGGAGCAAAAAAACATATCAACAGTCACTGTGATCATGAATGAGGACTGCTGGGCTGATATCCATTTTGTTTTCCAAAAATGGAGGGCTCGTTGTTGGCCCATTCTCACTATGGATCAACCAAACAATGTATATAAGTATATGATACAGTGTACAGTAAATTAATACTTTACATGAAATGTACAACTCAGTGAACTTAGGAATGTCATCACATTATTAAATTTCTGAGGGAAATTGAGATTGAGCATGTTTTGCAAACTTTTCTAGCGATTTCAGGTTTTTTCTGCTAATAAAAGGAGACTATTCTTCTCTAGCTACCATAGCTGTACTCATCAAGCCATATGCAAAGGACAGTGCAGAAATGTGTATGAATTTGACTCTATTTCTCCAATGGGACAAAATAGCTCTTGTTCTAAAAACCAGGAAGACAGCAGAACATTTAACTGGGAGTCTCCTGAGATTTGGACATACAATTAGCTAGATAATTGGCATAGGAAAAGGGTTAATGAAATAAGTCTGCCTGGCATTATGTGAGGGATATGATTAGATCTTTCTGGCTACTGTGGTCAAGAGCTCTTTGCCTCAATTCTGTCAGGGTTTTGCTAGATCCACATAAACCATGACATTCTAAAGCCAAATCTTTATGTTGTCTTCTGTGTCAAAGTTCCAGGCCAAAGATCCCCCCTCCCAAAAAAGATGGCTGCAGGCCTCACATTCTGTTCTTCAGATCAGACAGAAGGTCATATTCCAGGTTCCTTTAATTAGAGAATGTCACCTTGTGCCTGCACTTTGGAATACCATACTACCCAAAGTTAAACCCAAAGATGCTTTCCCCCAAAAAAGACAATTGGATTTCCTTGGTTTTTTTCCATTTGAAAACATTTTGTTTCTCATCCAAGAAGCTTCTTCAGTTTTCACTGAAGTTCTAACAGTAAGAACCAAAGAAACTTCTTGAATGAAAAATAAAACATTTTCAAATAAAAAAAAACCAAGTAAGTCCAGCTGCTGTTTTGAAAAAAGCACCTTTGGTTTTCAACTATGGATAATTGAAAATCTCCATAGACCAGGGGTGTCAAACTCATGTCATCACATTGGCATCACGTGACATATCAGGACTTTTCCCCACTTTGCCAAACCAGGTATGGGCATGGCCAGGGTGGGATGCATCCAGCCTGTGAACTGGGAATTTGACAGCCTTTAAACACTCAAAATTAAACTGATCCAATCCTGCAGGCCTTTTGGAAAGTTCTGTTTTTTCTGGGCATGATATTGGGAAGGCTTATAATGTACTTAACTACTAAACTTGTAGGCTTAACTTCCTATTTGAAGGTGGTTTTTTCATGTTATTCTATTCCAAAATACGGTATTAATGCTATTAGACAGGGCGGTATGAATAAACAAAATAACAAAAATGCTCTGATCATAAATTAACCTGCATGGTAAATTAAATTGTATTTCTAGTACGCATTTGAAGAATTCAAATGAAAAATCATATAATAGCGAGCAGCTTTAAAAACCTTATAATAAAGACTGTATAAATTGTGGAAACTTAAGAATGATAAGAAATGACAACACAGAAAGTACAAAAATACTTATATAATTTGATGGAGGTAAAGTTAATATTAAGTGGAAATCATTTTACATATAAATATCCTGATATAGCTAATGATGACTGAGGAATTAAATTAACTTTATCTTCCTTCAAACAAACAAAAATCTAAACTAAATCAAGTTCACATTTTAGAGAATGAAAGAAGCTTTTTTAACTCAAAAACTAACCCTTAATTCTCTCTTTCCTGCCCATATTGGCATATTTTTTTAAAAAAAAATAACTTCTCTGTCACAAATATATCACCTTAGGAAGAGGCAGATAAAATCAGATATGGATCCAAAGGACAGGTTCATTGACTCTGGACTTTGGTGTCTTGATCCAAACTGTCTACATTCAGCCCAGTGGAAAAATAAAATTAATTATTGGTTCACACATTCCTCTCCCCCCCCCCCCCCGTATAGTCTGGCTTTGTGACACATAAATAGTTGGTTCAAATTGTATATGACTTGTTGTTTTGTTTCTTTGGTGCCTTTTACTATTACTTTTCCTTTCTCTTGCAGTCAGTCATCTCTGATTTTCAGAGATTGCCTAAACAAGTCCCTGCAGTTTTATTGGCACAGTTTTCCAAAAGTGGTTTTTCATTGTTTTCTTCTTAGGGCTGAAGAATAGTGACTGGCCCAGCTAGCTTTATGCCTAAGGTGGGACTAGAATTTAGGGCCTCCTGATTTCTAGACTGATGCCTTAACCAAGGGGTTAAGGCATCAAACTCGCATCGTCAGGCATCGTTACATGATGTATCATGACTTTTTCCCCCTTTGCTAAACCGGGCATGGGCGTGGCCAGTGCGGGATACATCCGTCCCAGAGGCTGCACGTTTTCCTTAACCACTACATCAAATTGACTCTCTCCTACAGCTCATTAAGTCACAAATATAGGCAGAATGCGGAGACACAAAGATGACTGGGAAAAAAAGGACAATTGTGATTTGTTAACCTAATGTGAAGGGTACAGGTATGTATCATATCGATAGTACTGGGCATATTGTCACCAATGCCATGTGGAAAAACAGGTGGAAAACAGAACATGAAAGACAGATTTAGACTATTGGGGAGAATATTTGTTCTGACCTAGGCTTCCTGAGAGAGTAAAAAGCACACACTTAGTCCAAAAACCCTACTTTTTATTTCAATGGCTTTGAATTATGTTCATTCACAGCCCATAATGAGTCACATATAATTTGTAAAGAGTCCAACAGAAGTCTGCAAAGTCTTTCGACTCACCTGTTCCAATTAGCCGGCCTGGCCCATCTATAGTTCCATTCTTACCTCCTGGCGGATATTTTTATCTGGGATAGTTTTTAGGGTTAATGTATTTTAAATTTTTAAAATTTTAATTTAACTTAAACTAAATTTGTACAGTGAACTATTGTTACCTCCTCCAGCCCTATATCTATTTCATACTTATACTATGTATATTTATTGTTTTATTGTTTTAATATGACTGTACACCGCCCCGAGTCCCTTCTGAGAGAGGGGCGGTCTAGAAATTGAATAAAGTTAAGTTAAGTTAAGTTTCGGGATAAGCTCATAAGCACCCACCTTTACCTCCCTTGAAATGCTGCCAAAGACTTAATTGGCAGTTAGCTTTGCAAGGCCACATGGAGCACAGAGTCAAAAAGGAGCTTCAGAAATTTAAACCAACCAGAACAAACAGAGTTACTTCCTGCAAAGGCTCATGTGCCTTTGCTCCTCCTTTATATCTTATGAGAGGGGCCAATCATCTCCAAGCCTTACTCCTGAGTTGTCCCTTTTGTCTGTTGTTGCCTTCTGGCAGCTCTGCACATGCGTGCACTGGAACAGGCTCCCCCTGTTCCTCTGCCTCACTGATGTCCAACTCTGGAGGCTCTAGAGGAAGCACAGAACTCCCAGATGGCCCTGGCCCCCTTTCTGCCTCCGATGCAGAGCCCTCGTCCGAGCCTTCCCCAGACTATAGGACTGGCCCATGTTCCTCCCCAACCTCCTCACTGCCCGACTCTGCTGCCAGCTCCATAGGCCACTGGCGGACCACAACAATATGGAAATCTGGTACCACCAATGGTAACTGTTCCATCTTCAGGCCAACTAAGTAAGCTTGTGAAGTATAATTAAGAAGATAGAGCTAATTTCAAATGTTTACATTTGTAAGGCACTGCCCTGGTCTATGTAAAATGAACAGACTACACTTATAACAAAAATGTATCAGATGCCTGGCACATAATATCAAAGAAATGTTAAAACATCTTGTAAATTGATTGCAGGTATAAATCAACAGGATTCAAGGGGTCTCTAATTCAGGAAAATGAGGGCAAATCTTGTATAGACTTTCAGAAGACTTCTCTCACAGCACCAACTTATAATGTGCTGAGGCGATCAATCACTTGATCAAAGTGAAATTGTTTTAGATTGCCTCGATGGCCAGAATAACTTTGCCAATTGAACCAAATATGCTTTTCATGGTCTCAGTATTCTTCCCCAACAACAATTCTTTTATTCTTGATTTTATATTTTTCTGCTTCTTTTCCTTCTCCTTTATTTTTCTAGAAAAATACACACTAATATGTTTGGGTTGGAGTTCTCTCTTTTATTTTTTGTAATTCTATAAGGCACAATTTCATATCACCAAGAGAATAAAGTAGACAGAAGTATCGCAGAAAGATATCTACAATTCATATGTTAATTGGGAAATTACTTATAGATGTACCTCTCTCTCATGCAAGAAGACTCAAATTAGAGTTGAATTGACTATAGACATTAAATACTTATGCTATTGATTTAATTTTTATGAAAATCAGGGCAGGAATATAACAGATGTTGGGAATCCACCATTTTTAACATCTTTGCTAGTCCTAATTGGAATCAAGGAACATTTGCTGCAAATTTCTTATTCACTCATGAACTATGCTACTTACACTTTAAAATGGTAAGAGTGGTTACAGAACATTAGAAGTTATTAGGTTAATATTCAGACAGACAGTAACTGGAGCTGACTAGGCATTTTCTCCAATAAAATGGTATTAATAATTGAAGAGTGAATAATTTGATTTTTTTAAAAGAATAACTGTGATGAAATGGAAGCGTGAAATATTTGAAAGTTTTCTCCCCAGGTAGTTATACATCTGGCAACTCAAACCACCTCCTTTGACCTCATTATTTTTACTCTAAAATTCAAAAGTTGTGAATATGTGAAACTGCTGCATATGGACTCATTTTTCTGACCTCTCAGTGTTGTCTCCTTTAACTTTGAACAACTTATATTCTTGAGCAAAGGTCCTTCCCTGACTTGTACCAGAAAAACAGTTATAAATGGGTTTAAAGAAAAGAGGTTCAATCTACTCTCCAAAGTACCTTGAAGGCAGGACAAGAAGCAATTGATGGAAATTAATCAAGGAGAGCAGCAACCTAGAACTAAGGAGAAATTTCCTGACAGAAAAAAATTAATCAGTGGAATGATTTGACCCCAAAAGTTATGGGTGCTCCAACACTGGAGGTTTTTAAGAAGAGATTGGACAACCAATTTGTCTGAAATGGTATAGTTTCCTGTTTGAGCAGGGGGTTGGACTAGAAGACCTCCAAGCTCCCTTCCAACTCTGTTATTCTGTTAAATCTTTGGACTGAATTATGCAGCAGGTTATATAGAAAACACATCTTCTGATATGGCGCTATGGTCTTTATTAATACAGAAATAAAAACCAAAATCAAAACCTCCAGTGCTATGTTGAAAAGTATATGATGAGACTTACTGTCTGTCAGAGGATAACATTCAGAAAATAGAACAGTTGTAAGATGATGCAACAGAAGAAACTACAATAAGGAAAATATCCAATAAAGAGGCAGATACAACTAGGACCTGCAGAGAAAAATAATGTTTCCTGAGGCATACTGATGGAAAAACTAATATTCCACCCTGTGGGTCATGTGACCCAAAACAGTGTACACAGTTCACCCATCTTTCCCAAGGCATAGTAATACATAGACACATGCAATACAGCATAAAGAAAGAATACATAAATATAAAGATGCTACATCTTGTGGAAAAAAGACTCACTAGCACTGATTATGTTACTTAATTGGATGAAACATCTGCTAGCAAACAACCAAGCTCAGAAATCCCAAAGACTCGACAGTTCAATCTTGAGTTACATGTACTATCTTGTATTTGCCTTTGGTAACTCACTCCTGTACTCCAATTGTTGGAATTGTGTTTATTTGTTGGTTTGTTGTTTTAAGCCAATGTGTTTTTTGTCATATGTTTCTCAGTTTTGGATTATGATACTTTTGGTGCACATTCTACCTTTCATGATCTAAAGTGATTTTAATTCACTTAATTTAAAATCAATTAACTTTTAGCAAGCAGATGCACTGGGAATTTAGATTGGGGCTGTAGGGCTGTCAATACATATTTAATCCTTGATTTTCCTTTGATAGATCAAATAGCAGTTTTCTTTTAAAAAGGGTTGATTTGCTCTTCGCAAAAACATTAATAGTCTCACCCAGTCTATTCCTAGGTATTATTTTACGAGTTACTGTTTAAGGCTTTATAAATTAAGGGATGATTCTTTAAAAGAATTATATTCAGTTCTAATTATTGCAACGTGGCTTAGTGTTCTTGAGAAAGCATCCCTTAAGAAGGTAACATAAACGGACCTATTGAGCAATGGTCTAGAACAGGGTGCCAAACTCGCAGCCCATGGGACCGCTGCATCATGCACTGGCCACGCCCCCTCCCCTCTCCCTGATTTAGCAAAGTGGGAAAAATTGTGATATGTCAAGTGATGACAACATGTTGTCGTGAGTTTGATACCCCTGGTCTAGAATCAAATAGGACTATGATGCAGAGAGTCAAAGAAAGCTTCCACAAATCCATTGTAGAATTTTGTAGGGCACTAAGTACAGTAGTTGTTTAATGAAAATCTAGCTTCTATGTCAGAAAACCCACCTGGAGTTCTAATCAGCAACAAGACTCAAGAATAATGCAAACAGTGGCAGGTGAGCAAACAGCTGGTGATGATATTCCTTGAGCAACAATAAACTTACGTTTTTTGCTGCAGCTCCTTATGAATTATATTCCAAGATATCCTAAAACTAAAAAAAATATCTTAATTACATTTTTCTCTCTCTCCATGTGATATCATCTTGGAGAAATAGTAATGCTTCAATCACAAGGGAGACATAATTGAAATGTAAATCAAAGGGCAAATAATCTTCATTCTCTCTCTCTCTGAAATGTTAATTCTTTTAGTAGATAGTCCTTCATCTATTTTCTGATAATTGAAAGGTACAAGTCATAGAATAAAGGAATTGTGAAAAGAAATGGCACACACTTAAAATGAAGTAACTTTTGAGCAAAGAACTTAGCAGCCATTCCATTTTTAGAAATAGATTCTATTGTAAGTAATACTCTATGTGTTTCTCTGTGTATTCTTTAGCTATTTTTTCTGACATTCACTGGACCATAAAAAGGAAACATGGAAACCAAAAGGAGAAAGAGGTCACTCAACCATAGATCTCTTGATAACTATCTTTTTAGATTGGCTAAATGACTGTATTTCATAATCATGTCATCCTATATCTCTTGTTGTAGGACAGTCTTCAGATGTAGTCCCTCTGAAGACAAATGTGCTTCATTTAACAGCTCTGTACTTCATCTTAGAGATAATATTATCTCCTATAAGATAAAAGGAGAAGAGGCAACTAATAGTTATCCATTGTTCCCTAATGTACAAAGTTCGTATTAAGCTTTATGTGAACTATTCTAAGGCTCTTTGTCTCTGAAGTAGCATATATTTAACCTAACCAAAATTGTTATAAATGAAATGGTTCCAGGTTTCTTGCCCAAGTAATTATGTTGAATTTGCCTAGTTATTTTAGCATAATGGAGCATGTACTATCTTTTTATTCCTTTTAAAATCTCTATTAAATTCGACTTAAATTAGTTTCAGACAAATAGTAGAACAACACTACTTAAGCACTGCTGTTTAATACAAAATATTTTCTATCCCATAGATCCATTCATACATCCTGAAAATAGAAGTGGACCCATGTTCTAAGAAAGATATCCTAAAACACAAAGGTATCCATGAGCATGTAATCATTTTCATCTTTTTTCTGCTGCCATTTCTGACCTAACTTGAAGGCTTGTACAAGAAAGAAGAGCTCTTCAACTATTCTTCCTTCGCAGAAATAACATCAAACCAATTTTTTGCTATGTCTTAGTTGTAGCACTGTGACAGAAGTTACATAAGGAAAGGTCTGGTTTTTATACTGGGCCAAACAAGAACAAAGGCTGTAGCACTGAAGAAGATATCAACAATTAAGGCATGCCTGATATACTGATTTGTAGGGAAGGTTCTGGGAAAAAATATTATCCAAAATACCAAATGGGATGTGCTTTTTGTAGCATAGTAAGGGAATATTGCTCCAACAGAACATACTGAACTAGACCTATTCATACATATATTTAGATACCTCCAGGCCATAAAACCATACTAAATTTCTACCCATTAATTTCTGATGAGGACTACAGTTGCTTGCAATGTATTCATCTATAGTGAACATACTGATTTGGTATTAATAATGGGACCTTGCAGCATTTCCAATTCAGGGGGAAAATATTTTGCTGAGTATATGGACATGCATATAGCACCTTTTTGGAATTGAGTGGTATATATTGCATAAATAAAGAAATAATCTGTACATATTTATCTTTTTAGTATTAACTGTATCTTTTCCAGGATCAGCTGAAAAAACAACGTTGCTTTAAGAGGTACTCAATGGTAGTATAGAAATGTCCCCACATATTGAGAACTTTTCCTCTTTTTAACCCAAAATATTTCAGTATTATTATGTGTGACCAATTTTAAAATATCTTAATGAATGTTTATTTGATCAAGAAATAGCTTTTGTTAGAAGAGATATGACTTTACCTTTGCAATTCCTCTTTTTCCAGACTTCTATTAGGCAGCCTCAAAGAATGCTCTAATTCTTGGAATAAATTTTGTTGGAAAAACTAAGCTGCCAAAACACCTTTCCCTCCATTTTTTCTTGTTCCCTTAAATAGATGCTCTATTACAGGGGTATATAACATTTTTTCCAGCCTAAAAATTGTAAATTCTGAAGACACCATCATAGAAATGAGGATGGAATTCTGTATCTGCTTTTCCTTCATTTGGAAGATAGTAAAATGACTATGTGTCTTCCACTTATAACAGGCTTTTATTTCCTCTCAATAATTGAATTTTGGTGATGTGACCTTAGAGAATTCCATGGTCTGCAATTAAAAGTTTCTGTCTGGCTCCTGATAATAATGGTTGTGATCTACCATATCAAAGAACTTGTTGTAGGTTAAAAAAAAAAAAGAACAATTTTTAGGCAAGAACTATTTGAAAAAAAAATCAGAGGAAATCATATGAACTGCTCATGCTCCTAGATACATTTATTCTGCAAGTTCCTCAGTTTCAACAAAATTGCAAAGATGGAAAAAGAAAAATTAGGCTTTCTAAAGATATTGAAAAACTTTACTGGTTATTGTAAGCACACATTTGACATGCCACTTAACATATTAAGACTCTTAATTCAGGTGTCTGAAATAATATATATTATATAGTTTTTAGAACAACAACTTTAAGATGGAGGGACTTCAACTCTCAATAATTCTCCTGGCAGCCATGCCATGCATGGCAGCCAAAAAGATAGAGGTGGCAATGGGTTGGAAAGATCGGTCAGTGAGAAGAAATGGTGCCCCTGTTGGTGCTAAGGGCAGGTGGAGTGTCAAAGGAAATAATTTTGGACAAGGAGGCACCCCATTGGCCATAGCTTTATGGTTGTTACATAAGTATCATTCATTCAGTACTGCCATAACTTCAAATTGTTGCTGAACAAATGGTCATTAAGCAAGGAGCACCTCTACATGCAAATGAAGTTGATGACACAAAAACTGATTTTATTTATCTATTTACAGGGTTCAAGTCAAATAAATAAATAAAAATATAATAACCCTAGAGTCTCCCGTGATCTTAAAGAAAAAGTTCATCTGATTATTGACTTGGAAACATGATAGATAAATTCCAGGAAAATCTGGAGGATACTTCTACATACTTTTGATTGATGTACACATGTAGACAAAATTGTGACTTTATGTAATTTTATTCTTGACTGCAATAAATCTAGCAGAACTGAATCGGAGGCTGGATAAGCCGGTTTCTGAATAAGGCTTTAGCATCTGTAGCCAAGATTTACAATACGCCTATGCCCAGGAGAAGCCTGTCACCCATGTTGTAATAGAATAACATTCCATGTCTACTGAGAATTCATACTCTTCCATGTCCTTAGTAGTTTGTAAGTTGCAGAAAAAGATCGATAAAGAGTGAGCTCTGGTTGGTTCAATCAGCAAATAACCTTATTTTCCACTTTGCTTTCTCAATGAATATCACCCACCATAGATCTCTGTAGATTTAGAGAAACATAAATAAAGTTTCAAAGTAGACACAAGACAAAAGTATGTGTCTTCAGAGTGATGGAATTCATGGCTAGTCTTGTTTTAAAATATGCATACACTTGTACAGATATTCTGTCCACCAATATATTCTCCATTTCATGTTGCTCTTCACATATGCTTCATTGATGGTCAGTCAGGAAGATTTGTGGAAATAGGGAATAGTTTCCCCAGAAGATCAATATTCCTATGGTCAAAGTGATAGCTAGGTAGAGTGAGAAGTGTGTGTGTGTTTCTACACATATATAGAAAGAAATATTAAAGGAGACTGATATTTTCACACACCTAAGCAGATGAGGAATATGTTGAAGCAGACTTTAGCAGTCAATAGGAGTTCAACACATCCTTTCCCTTTATTGTGTCATTGTCACCTTCATTACCATGACACTGTAGATTGCTGTATTTGAAAAAAAAGGGAAAACATCACTTCACTAATAGAGAACTGCAGTGGACTGTGAGTAAGATGAAGGTGACTTCATGTCCCTTAACAATAGAGTGGCATCTTTATTTTTGTTTGCACTCAGCCTCTATTATTTTTACAAATAACTCAAGGAGGCAAATATATCCAAACACATCTTTCTCCTCTTATTTTCCCCACAACAACAACCCTATAAGGTGAGTTGGGTTGATATATAGTGACTGGCTTAAAGTCACCCTGCTGATTTCTATGGCTATGGCAGGACTAGAACTCATGGTCTCCAGCTTTCTAGCCTGCTGCTTTAATCACTACACCAAACTGGCTCTTCATCTTCATGCTACAGTTAAAAGGGCATGTGAATAAGTGCTATAAATTATATAGCACTTATATATATGTGTGTTGTATTTGTGCTGATAAATAAATAAAGGGAGACTAGTATAGATCTATTTCAAGCTATTTAGCTCTCATCAGGTAGCCATACCCTTACTGGGATTCGAACCAGTAGTGAGCTCCCTCCCATATTTGGGCATACCAGGGGTTGTAACACAAATACACACACACACACACACACACACACACACACATTCTATATATAGAATAGAATAGAATAGAATAGAATAGAATAGAATAGAATAGAATAGAATAGAATAGAGATGGAAGGGACTTGGAGATCTTCTAGTCCAGCCCCCTGCTCAAGCAGGAGACCCTATACCATTTCAGACAAGAGACTGACCAGTCTCTTCTTAGAAACCTCCAGTGATGGAGCACCCATGATTTCTGAAGACGTTCCACTCATTAATTGTCCTCACTGTTAGGAAGTTCTCCTTAATTCCAGATTGCTTCTTTAGCTAACAAGTGATTTGAGTAGCCAGATTAGTCATGACTACTACCTTTTCCCCCTCAAATCCACAAATGTTTGTGAATATTCTTTCAGCATTCCTTTTCCAGGAATTCTCACTCATTCTGACCTACTTTTTTCTGATACTATTTTTTTTTTTGCCACGGAATCCTATTTATTAGCGAATTAAGTTTGTTTTAAAAAAAATCATTTTATTGAAATTTAATTTCCCAAACTTCCCTAAAATAGTCCAATATTACAATCACTTTTTTCCAAGCCTACTGCTACTTCAACTTTATTTAGTAAATTCTCCCTACTAGCATCAAGTCAAGTATAGTCACTAGAGTCAAGTAGAAGCCACTTGGTGCCTTCTTTTGCTCCTAAACAAGAAAAACTATTAGACAAAGCATGGAAAGACCATGTTTAGCAAAAAAAATATCTCTCTACAGAGGGCTGAATCAAGTCCACATTGCTATTAGTTAATATCTGTTTGAAACATCTACTCTCTTCATTTTTTTCCTGTATGATAAAAACTAATAATGAAATTCCATTTGAGTTAAATCTTTTCATTTATTTTATCTGATATGCTCTCTTTACTTTCGTAAGTTTCTCTCACTTGGATTTCTGAATAGGCGTTGAAACTTCTAAACATGCAGTGAAACTCTTCATTTCTGTTATTGCTGGTGTGCGTGAAAAAAATATTGTTTGATTGCAATATTTCCATTGTTGGAATGAAACTATCAGGACCACTTGCTTTCTTGCATCAAGAATTTGTTGCATGATGTTTGTTTCCCAAACTCTGAGAATTAAGTATACTGTAGAGGGAAAAGACTGTGAACTTTATGAGCCAATGGTCTTCCTGATGTTTCACAGAGTGGTTTAATAGGCTCAATTACAGCGATGCTTTCTCTTTCTTCAGTGCACAAGTATTTATCTCTAATTCCTATTTCAGGGTTTTTGTCCCAGTCCCCACAGGATTCAGTTTAAAACTCCCAAGCTTATCATGCTCTGTCCCAGTCATTTGTCCTGCTTTTTGTGAAGTGTAACCCAGATCCTTTATTCAAAAAAATCCAGATAATTGTCCCAAAACTAGATTTTTCATATCAATAGTACACAATCATTTACACACTATTCTCTTTAGTTCTTATCAACAAACTGGAAGAATGAATGATTATACACCTGAGTCTGCTGTGTCTTGAGGTTCCTTTCTAAAATATCAAAGACCATCCTACCTATTCCTGGAAATAATATTTGCCCCACAGTATAGTAGTAGAAAAGAATAAATTCGCCATATCCTTAATTTTAGTAAACAGGAAACTTTCTTTCTTTCTTTCTTTTATTTATTTATTTTATTTGTCAACAAGTACAAGGAAACAAGTATGAGAACACATGAAAAAATGGAACACATAAATGAATATAAATAAGCAAAACATAGCCATAAACACATAAAAGAGTATATATAAATGGGACTGTAGGACAGGGATGGTAGGCAAGTTGGTGCGTTTATTCACGCCCCCTTTGGGACCTCTTAAGAAATGCGTAAGGTCCACAGTAGACAGCTTAATGTAACAGGTATGGGGGTTAGGGGAAGTAACAACAGAATCAGGTAGGGTGTTCCACACATTTACTACTCTTTTGCTGAAATTGTTTTTCCTGCAATCAAGATTAATACAATACAATAGCAGAGTTGGAAGGGACCTTGGAGGTCTTCTAGTCCAACCCCCTGCCTAGGCAGGAAACCCTATACCATTTCAGACAAATGGCTATCCAACATCTTCTTAAAGACTTCCAGTGTTGGGGCATTCACAACTTCTGGAGGCAAGCTGTTCCACTGATTAATTGTTCTAACTGTCAGGAAATTTCTCTTCAGTTCTAAGTTGTTTCTCTCCTTGATTAGTTTCCACCCATTGCTTCTTGTTCTACCCTCAGGTGCCTTGGAGAATAGTTTGACTCTCTCTTCTTTGTGGCAATCCCTGAGATATTGGAACACTGCTATCATGTCTCCCCTAGTCCTTCTTTTCATTAAACTAGACATACCCATTTCCTGCAACCATTATTCATATGTTTAGTCTCCAGTCCCCTAATCATCTTTGTTGCTCTTTTCTGCACTCTTTCTAGAGTCTCCACATCTTTTCTACATCGTGGCGACCAAAACTGAATGCAGTATTCCAGGTGTGGCCTTACCAAGGCATTATAAAGTAGTATTAACACTTCACGTGATCTTGATTTTATTCCTCTGTTTATGTAGCCTAGAACTGTGTTGGCTTTTTTGGCAGCTGCTGCACATTGCTGGCTCATATTTAAATGGTTGTCCACTAGGACTCCAAGTTCCTTCTCATAGTTACTACTATTGAGCAAGGCGCCACCTATACTGTACCTGTGCATTTCCTTTTTCTTGCCTAAATGTAGTACCTTACTCTTTTCACCATTGAATTTCATTTTATTATATAGTGCCCAATGTTCAAGTTTGTTAAGATCCTTCTGTATCTTAAGCCTGTCTTCTGGAGTGTTGGCTATTCCTGCCAGCTTGGTGTCATCTGCAAATTTGATGAATTCCCCATTAGAACGGCTTACATTTAGTTTGTATCTATTGATAGCCCTTGTGTTATTGCAGTTGAAGTAAAAGTAGTCATTAACAGGTAGGACGTTATGGCAGATTATCTTGTGCACTAAGCTCAGGTTGGAATGTAGATGGTATAGTTCAAGGTTATCCAGGCCTAAAATTTCAAGCCTGGTAGTATACGGAATTTTATTACGAGCAGAGGAGTTGAGTTCTCTTCTTGTAAAATACCTCTAATGTTTTAATGCCCTAAATACAGTGTGGGTTTTAGGCAGGTAAACAGTATCCAAGTATAGGTCTGACAAAGGTTTCGTATGCCCTAGTTAGCAGCATAGCGTTATCAGAGAGAAAACTACGTAAAAAAAATCTTGACAACTGTGAATGCCTTTTTGGCAATGTTGTTACAGTGAGCTCTGGGGCTTAGGTCTTTCGAAAAGAGTACTCCTAGGTCTTTGAACCAGTGGGTCAGGGTGACACACATTTGTATCTGTTTATTGTGGTAACCGATTCTGAAATACACACATTTCCTTTTTTTTTTCCTATTTGCAGAGAACATCTGAATCGCCTCTGGTCTTTATAGATGCAGTCTCCCATATCCTCCCAGCAATGAATCTTGGTCTTTCATTCCCTTGTTGAAGCCTCAAAGGCTGTATCCTATGCCAAGGCCTCAAAGCTGTTCTTACTTTTTGCTTATCATAGGACTTATCCACTTATTTGTTTCTCCGCTTGATGGAGAGTTGCTTCCTCAGTCAACTCCTGCTGTTTGATTTTTAAATCTTGCAGCTCATCAAATAGATTAGCCAAGGTATAAATGCTTATGTCAACATAGGTGCACAGAAATAGTGCACATGGACTTTTGTGCTTGGGGGCCAAGCTCATAGCTATTAGTTATGAGTAAACTTGCATGATAGGCCTTTATAAAACTGCAAGAAAGTCTTGTTGCATGCTTACTTGCATATCTGTCATCTATCTGTCACCTATCTGTCATCTCTCTCTTTTTATATACATATAATGCAACTCCACCGCATCTTTTATTAAGTCTGTTTCTTTTGAGGTGTTTGTATCCTTCCAGCAGTACATTCCAACCATAGGTTTCATCCAACAAAGTTTCAGTAATGTGAACTATATCATACCTGTCCTTATATATTGTACTTCAAGTTCATCCTGTTTGTTCCCAAACTTTAAATGTTAATCTATAAGCATCTGAGTCCTTTATGGTTGACCCTGGGTATGTTTGTTACATCTCTTGCTTTACATATGTGTTTTTCTTTCTTCCCACAACTCACTACCTCATTGATTATTTGGGGATATATGTTGGGATTAGTTCTAGATCCTCAAGATTGGACATTCTCCCCCCCTCAGTTTTAGTTTAAAGCTCTCCTCCTACTTCTACTTCTCCTCCTCCTCTTCTTCTTCTTCTTCTTCCTCTTCTTTTTCTTCTTCCTCCTCCTCCTCTTCCTCCTCCTCCTCCTCCTCCTCCTCCTCTTCTTCTTCTTCTTCTTCTTCTTCTTCTTCCTCCTCCTCTTCTTCTTCTTCTTCTTCTTCTTCTTCTTCTTCTTCTTCCTCCTCCTCCTCCTCCTCCTCCTCTTCTTCCTCCTCCTCCTCCTCCTCCTCCTCCTCCTCCTCCTCCTCTTCCTCCTCCTCCTCTTCTTCTTCTTCTTCTTCTTCTTCTTCTTCTTCTTCTTCTTCTTCTTCTTCTTCTTCTTCTTCTTCTTCTTCTTCTTCTTCTTCTTCTTCCCCTTCTCCTTGTTCCCCTTCTCCTTCCTCTTCCTCTTCCTCCTCCACCCACCTAACTACATTCCTAGTATAGGTTTCCAATTCAGAAAGAAAGGTATAGTCCTCAGGTCCTCAACACCATTTAAACTAAAAATTAACAAAGAAAGCATTACAGTAGAATGAGCTCTTTAGGTCATAATGACTACTTTTATGAAAAAGTGAATGATGATCACAGCATACAAGAGCTTGCTTGGTGTCATGAGGCTTAATCTTTTAAATATAAAGTCTCTGGCCAGACTTTAGTATTGACAGCCACCGAATGACCTTTGTGCCTTTTAGTAGTCTCTCTGCTGTTTCATAGCTCAGTGGGCCATTATTATTTCTTAGTGTATACAAACTTTGCCAGACTATAAAGCAGAACAGTAAACTAGAACAGATTACAGACTGTATTCCTCATGCTGCATTTTTCAGTTCATGATCCAAAAATAAGCAGAGGTGGGCGAAGTGTAGCACTACAATTTTTGTGAAACTTCCATCAGACTTCAATTAGCTGCAACAGGCAAGAAGTGTAGCCATCTAGAAGGCCACAGTTGTAATTCTACACCTATTGCATTTTTTTCCTAGTTCATTAGCTCCCTCAAGATGCTGTTTACTTTTATTTCTACACAATTGCACTATCCATCTATATAGTTGTAATTGTCTTCCTACTTTGACCACAAAGATGCATCAAAGGTAAAGGAATATTTTGTACAAGAGGTTCAGTCCATGGGGTTGGGCATGGGCTCATGGTTATTATACTATCTGGTGAATCAACAATGTAATAGGCATCCATATGGATCTGTTTTGTGCAGACATATTCTTCTCTCACAACAGATAATATTTGATTGCTCCTCTTTTGCAGACAACTCTTTGTTGGCTCTATCTTGTTGTCCAAATCTTTGACTCAGCTCTGTGACACAGAATGGGACCTTAGGAACTTTTACTATTTAAGGATTATGTGCTGACTAAAGGTTGGTATAATCGGTTTACACACTTAGCTATTGATTTAATAAACCCTGAGCCCTTCTGCCAAGATTTCTCACAATGTATGTGTGGCTGTTCACTCGGGCATGTCCTTTGCCAATGAAGTAGTTAGCAACTGGAGACAAGCCATTTTTCACAAAACCATTTGCTTCTCTGCTCTTTTATGCACAATGGGCTTTTTGCCCATTTCTTTTCCAAAGCAGGATATTCCTATCACATTGCCAGAACAGGAAAGGGAGATTAGGGTGCTCTTTTTACCAATTAATCCTCAAATATTTTCTTTTCTTTTTTTAATTGCATTTTTCAAATCACCCCACTATAAAAAGTTCACTGAAGGATGGGCTCCTTTTATGAAATGTCTATTGTCAGCCACCATCTGTACCGTCAGAAAAGGCAAATGCTGTGAGGCTGTGAAAGATGCCACCTTTCTCTCAAGAAGAGGGTACTTATCTTTCTCAGCAGCTCAAGACCTGAGGTGAAAAGTGTTTTGCTGAACTGGGACCCCAGAACTGGATGTCATGGGCTCCAAACCATAGTTCATCTGAGAAGGATTAGTCGTATCAGCCACAGTTTCAACACCAGAAAGAGAGAACTAATTTAGAAGGCAAGGAGAGCTGATAAAAAAAAAAACAGGCAAATCTACAAAAGAGCACTTGTAAAAGTGACTGTTACTTTCCCTGTACCATTTTCTTCTTTCTGTATACCATGAAGTACTTTCAATTAATGGGAATCGCTAGACTGTAACTTAAGGTTATGACTTTCTACAAACCTTGAAATTACAAAGAGTCGACCATAGTTTTAGGAAACAGTGAAATTTGAAGAGAAAATTCTTTTTTAATCTTTTTTCAAGTGGCATTTATCACAGTGATTTTTTTTTGAAAAAATATCAGAGGCATTTTATAAAGATGCTGCTAGTAGAGCAGTTTGTTAAGCATATAAAACTATTTTAGAGGCCTGTTCTTTCTTAAGTAAAGCTAGAATGAAATTTGAATCCTTTCAGCAGAATATCTACATGAGTAAACTGAAGAGGCCAGATGAAAATAAAATATCCATCTCTTTTAAATATTATATATTCTTCTGTCTTCAGATAAAAAAATCATGATAAAAATATCAGAACTGTGCATAAACATACCAGACTAAAAGAGTACAATATATTTTATGCATATATGTATGCATGTGTATGTATATGTTCACGTGTGTGGCATGTATAAGTAGGTGTGTACACTCTATCACACATATTTCAGGAACAGATCAATCACTGAACTTTCACATTGGCTGATACCATTCCAGTTTATTTTCCCACTGGAAGTAAGGCATTCATTTGCTAAATGTTTTCAAATGTCATGGATGAACATACAGGAAAAAACAGGATAATACATGGGAATCTAGATCAATTAAATCAATAATGGAGCAGGATCTGGCTAACTGCATTTGAAGATTCATATTACTCCACATATAAATTCTTTAATTCGAAAATTGATCAAGTAGACCTAAGTTATTTCATTGTATTTCTGCAGAAACTGAAAAAAAGTTCTCCAACTCCTAGAAATTCTCCTATATTAGGAATGTAAATTTTGAGAATTCTGATGGAATCTGACTTTAGTTAGATACACCCACTTTCCCTCCTGCTTGTGCTAACTCGTTTTGTGAATGAAGAGCAGACTTTATCTTCCATCTGGTCTACCAAAAAAAAAAAAAAACACCCCACTTTCTTGCAGTGGACATATTCCAGACTAAGCACCAACTTAATCTGATTGCCAAACTACTGCAATCTGATTAGACTTCATCAAGATGGCTTTAGGAACTGCTAGGAGAAGCACAGGATGATTAGAACCAGACTTTAAAATCTAAGTGTCTTACAGCAGAACATTTTGAGAGTGCAATTCACATTTGTGGACATGGCAAACCCTGCTGATACTGTGCAGCTCCAGCTGGATGCCAAGACCTTGCCATCAGTAACAATCTACTGACACCAACACATGTTCAAGAACACGGTGGGGAAAAAAAGAAGAGGTTTTAAGGCTGCAGCCTTAAGCATACGACTTGTCTCTGAGATATGTGCCAAATTTGTGAAGGCGTGATAAGCAGTGTTGCTAACTATGCCATAACAAAGTGTGGAGTAAGACAAACTGTGGAAAAAATCTGATAAAATATAAAGCCTGAAATTGCATCATTTAGAGCATTTTTTTTCTCTTAAAGACTTCCAAGGAGTGGTTCCTTGAATAGTTCAATATTTACTATCAGCTTTTAAGATAAGAATAGCTGTGAGTGTGGCAACAGGCTGTCAGCAAACTTTCCCAAGTTCAGGATGGAAAGCTGCAAACTTTGACACCTAGTAAGATAGGTATATTTGCAAGCAGTCAAAACTGACTAGAAACCAGCTGACTCTGCCAGGCTAATTTGTGTCATCAAATGCAGTTGATTTAATATCCAGGGATTTTCAGATGGTGGTTTTAGACATGAACTTACCTCTGCAGAATTTTTGACTCTGTGCTTGATTTAATAGGAAGTGGGCAGTATAAAAGGTGTAAGCCATTCTTCCACTGTCACATATTTCTCCAAGAAAAGTGACGGTACATATTTCAATACTATGAAGTGATATAAATTTCCATGTTCTATTCCATCTGGCACTATCAAGACACATGTTGCAGCAATGGGAGGCTTATCCTAAATTTGAAGTTTCTGAAAGGTAGCAGTGTTTTAGCTTATGCCTGATCATAAAGCTTCAGAATAAGTATGCAGAACATGGTCAAAAATTTCAAAATGGCTGTCATGATGATGCAATTGTAGTTTGGGTTTTTTAACGAGTCATCATAGGTATTTAATGCAGTGTCATTTTTAAAATTTAGCCTGTCATGCACATACCACAAAATATTGTTTTCTGGAAAATGGAGATGGCTTCCTGTCATGATCCATTCAATGTGCCAGATCTCAAAGTAATTTCGTACATTGTGTAGATGACTAGCACAGTAGTCTATTATTTTTTTAAAAAAAATTACTACAGTTTATGCATTTCTTTTGAAAATGTATGTCCTTCCTTGTTTCCTTAAAATGGATTTAAAAAAAGGAGTGTGTGATTTTAAAATACCAAGATATTATCTTCCTGTTCCCAAAAATGTGAATTATTTAAACACATTAAGTTATCAAGCTGACAGAAACAGCCAATCTGAGAAGTGCAATAAAAAGCAAATAATTGTTTTAAAGGATAATCAAGAAGATCTGTAAATAGTTTAAAATATAGATGCATAAGCATCTGTTTTTACCAGTCACTGAAAAAACTGAACTAGTTAGACATAGTTAGCTCTGTGTACAGATCTGTAAAAATATGCGGAGAAGGGCATATTGAGGTAACACTGACCAATATATCAAGAAAGAGGCTAATGAGATCGAGCAAGGAAGAATATATGGCAAAATACAATCTGTAATTCTTAGTACCCTCCACCTTCAGACAGGTCTTCCTGCTGGAATGGGTAGTTGCCCTACAGCCTCTAGGGAATGAAGGCCATTTTGAGGTTGTATTGGCATGTGGAATAAATAGACCATAATCTGCCATGAGGGTCCATTGCGGGTTGGTTTATGTTAGTCTGGGGTATCGATCATGGCCTGTTCACCTTGGGAGACCCTTCTGGACATATACATGTCTGACATTATAGGCCACAATTCATTTACCCACCTGAAGAAGAGTGGGGAAAGATGAGGCTAGAGACTCTGAGGAACGTCCAACTCAATTTTATTCAAAAGTAACTGCAACAAGCAATACAGGAGAGAATCAGTGTTCCTCTGTCTGACAGCTATTTATACGAAGAGCTGTCAGACAGAGAGACCAATCAGGGAAGCAGAACAGCCCGCCTTCAGCCAAGCCGCGCCTGATTGGCTAAGGCACGGCATGGCTGTTGCTAGCTGTCAACAGAGGGAATCCCCGGTCGTATGTCGGGGAGGAAAGGAATATAGCACTCCTTCCCCCCTAGCGAGGACGCATGCGTGACAGCGGAGCATGCGTAGTCGCTAAGATAGGCAGGGCGGCGTCGGACACGCCTAGAACGCCTCAGAACTGGGCAGACCGTCGGAGGAGGAGGTGGTGTCCGTGGGAGCTCCTCCCTGAAGGGAGTGGAGCTCCGGGCGCCATCTTGAAGGCCTATCTCGGACGGAGGCGGAGGCGGAGACTCAGGAGCTGGTAGGCAGGGCTGGGGTGGCGCGGCCGCTGGCGGGCTTGAGTCAGGGAATTTTGAATTATTGTTAGGGAGAGGCTGGCCTGATTGAGGGAAGGCCATAGCGGGGTGCAATGTCGGAACTGGTAGCCCAACCGGGGCTGGAACGCTGGAAGGCTGTGGAAGGCGGAAGGCGCCAGGCCCAGTCGCTGTTGGTACGTCTTGCGGCACGGGCAACGGCCACGGTGGAGGGATTGGTTGCGGCATCAACCCCAGGGCCTGCGGTGGAATGGCAGAGGCCGACCCTGCAGGGTTGTTGTGTGGATCCGAAGGTTGGCGACGCCTTAACTGATCCACGTGGCAGCGCCAGTCTGCACCGTCGGCGGTCCGGACCCTGTAAGAGCAGGGGCCGGTTACAGAAGTGACGGTGGCAGGCACCCACTTAAGATCCCCTGAGTAGGCCCTTGCCCAGACTGGATCGCCCTCAAGGAAGGATCGGGGAGGGGGCCCCAGGTTGCTCGGCTGTGCCTCAGAATAGGTTGGGTGCAACCTATCTAAGGTGGTCCGCAGGCGCCGGCCCATCAGCAGCTCAGCAGGGGTTTTTCCTGACAATGGGCACGGGGTGGAATGCTGAACCAGGAGGTAAGCAGCCACCCTCGTGGGCCAGTCGCCCTTGTCCATTCGTCCAAGGGCATCCTTGGCCGAGCGGACAGCGCGTTCCGCCCTGCCATTGCTGGCCAGATGATAGGGGGCGACTGGGGCGTGCCGGATGCCCTGGGAGGCCAGGAATTCCTGGAACACGGTGGACGCAAACTGGGGCCCATTGTCCGACACAACGACGTCTGGCAAGCCGTGGGTGGCAAACAGGCACGTTAATGCTCGGACAGTGGCCTCGGCTGTGGTGGAGGTCATGAGAATAAGCTCCACCCAGCGCGAGTAAGCATCCACCACGACCAGGAAAACCTGGCCTCGGAAAGGCCCAGCGTAATCCAGGTGTAGGCGTGACCATGGGCCGCGAGGAATCTCCCACTCTCGCGGCGGGGCCGCCGGAGGCGCTGGACGGGAGACCTGGCAGGTCGAGCACCTGGCTACCCAGGTAGCTATCTTGTCGTCCAGACGGGGCCAGCAAACATAGCTGCACGCCAGCGCCTTCATGCGCGCTATGCCAGGGTGGCCCTCATGGAGGCGAGACAGCACCTGTTTGCGCAGGGTGGGTGGAATGATCACCCTGTCCCCCCACAGGAGGCACCCACTGTGGAGGGACAGCTCCAGCTGCCTGGCCTTGTAGGGGCGGTGGTCGTCCGACACCGGCCCCCCAGGCCATCCCCGCAGAACCCAGGTCATCACCTGGGAGAGGGTGGGGTCGGCCAGAGATGCTGCCGCCACATTGCCCGCGGAGAGCGGCAAGGCGAGGTCTGCAATGGCCAAAACAGACAGGCAAGGCACTGTCTGCGGATTGGAGATGGGCAAGGGGCAGCGGCTGAGGGCATCAGTGTGCCGCAGCTGCTTGCCAGGGCGGTAGACCAGGGCATACGAGTATGCCGCTAGGAACTCCACCCAGCGCGTCATCCGGGGTGACAGGATGGGAGGGGTCGGACGGTCACCGGCCAGAAGCCCAAGGAGCGGCTTGTGGTCAGTGAAGAGCGTGAAATGCCATCCGTAGAGGTACTCGTGGAACTTTTTAACCCCGGACACGGCAGCCAGAGCCTCCTTGTCGATCTGGCTGTAGTTCCTCTCCGCTGGAGAGAGTGTCCGGGAATAAAAAGCTATGGGGGCTTCCGAGCCGTTGGGGAGGACATGGCTCAGGACAGCCCCCAAACCCACGGGGGAGGCGTCACACGCTAGAGTCAGGGGCATCCTGTCACTATATTGGACTAGGACTGCCTCTGACGTCAGCATGTCTTTGACAGCCGCGAACGCATGCGCTTCGCGGCTGCCCCAGCGCCAGGCCGCAGATCGGTCGAGCAACCGATGCAGCGGCTCGGCTAGTGACGCCTTGTGCGGCAAAAATGGCGCGTAGAAATTTAAAAGCCCTAAGAATGACTGCAGCTCCGCCTTAGAGGCGGGGGTGGGGGCGTTCTTAATGGCTGCGACTTTAGCAGGGGTGGGGTGGATTCCATTGGCGTCTATGGAGAAGCCTAGGAAGTCCACTTTGGGCACAGCAAATGAGCATTTGCTGCGCTTTAATTTGAGACCCGCGCCCCTAAAACGGTCGAGGACCTTCCCCAATATTTCGGGGAGTCCTGAGCGGCTGGATGCAGCGATCAGGACATCGTCGAAATAGGGTACAACGCCAGGGAGCCCATGGAGCAATCGCTCCATGACGCTCTGGAAGATCCCCGGGGCCACGGAAACGCCGAATTGGAGGCGGCGGCAACGGAAAGCCCCTCGGTGGGTGACGATAGTCTGTGCAGCCGCCGCTTCGTCATCCACCGGGAGCTGATGGTAGGCCTGCGCCATATCCAGTTTCGCGAAAATACAGCCCTGCCCCAGGGAGTGGAGCAGGTGCTGTACGACAGGGACTGGATAGGGGTTTGCCTGAAGGGCCAAATTGATGGTGGATTTAAAATCGGCACATAGGCGTATGGAGCCGTCGGCCTTCACAGGGACCACTATTGGGGTCTCCCAATGTGAGTAGTCAACAGGCTCCAATACGCCCTGCGCCAGCAAACGGTCAATCTCCTCATCAACTTTGGCCCTTAAGGCAAAAGGCACCCTGCGGGCCTTCAGCCTAATGGGAGCAACCTGGGGATCTAAGTTAAGAGAGATGGGGGTTGCCCTTGTAGAGCCCCAGCTGGCCATCAAAGACGTCCGCGTAGGCGGAGATGACAGCAGCTACGTCAGGGGGCGTGTCTGAGATGGAGTGCACCCCCTGCACTGAGAGACCAAGGGCGGGGAACCAATCCAGCCCCAGCAATGCGGGGAGGGGCTTCTCGACTACCAGGACTGGCAGGCAACCCGAAAACCCCCCGTATTCAACCCTAACCGTATAGCAGCCCAGGGTTGGGATAAGTGACCCCTGATAGTCCCTTAGGGCCACGGGGCTAGCAGTCAATTGGCGTTGTAGGACGCCGGGGCAAAGTTTGTTAAAGTCAGCCCAGGAAATTATGGAGCGGGACGAGCCGGAGTCCACCTCCATCACACAAGGCGCGCCCTCAATGAGGACTGACGCCTTGATTCTGTCCACACCTGCGGAGGCCTGGTAGATCGCCTCAGCAGGGGCGGCTGCTGGGCCTGGCTCCACGGCGTAGCAGCTGGCTCTCATGCGCGGCTGGCGGCGGGGCTGCTGCGGTCCTGCTGTCATCTGCTGGCCCGTGGCTCCTTGGAGTGGTGGTGGTGGTGGCAGCACAGCCCGGCAAACTTGGGCCAAGTGCCCCTTTTTTGAGCACCGGCGGCAGATGGACGCCCGGAACGGGCAGGTTGCCCGGTCGTGGCTGCCCCCGCAGCCCAGGCAGGCCGTCACAGTCCGGCTCGCAGGTCTCGGATTGCGGCGTCTCTGCAGCTCCGCCAGATGGGCCACTAGCTCTTCCTCTTCTTCGGCCGGGCTGGGCAACGGCGCCAGTTGATCTATGAGGCAAGTGCGTGCTGGAAGAGACCGTAGCTGGTGGCGGTCCATTTCAGCGGTGGATTGCTCGGACAACTCCACCGCCCGTGCCTCAGCGACCGCCTCAGCCAGGGTGATTTCTGGCCGAGCCAGGAGGCGCCTCTTCAGCCGGAGGTCCTTGACCCTGCTGACGAATTGTTCCACCAGGTTGTCCTCCAAGTCCAGGAACTCGCATGGTATGGCCGTGGTCCGCAAGGACTGGAGGAACTGGCTGACATATTCATGCGGCTTCTGGACGCACTGGCGGAATGCGTACCGCCGGGCAATCTTTGACGGGGTTGGGGCGTAATGACCCTTCAGCTTGGCCATTAGCGTATCCCAGTCGAGATCGTGGACTGGTAAAGGGGCTGCCAACGCCCGGGCGGCATTGAACATAGGGGTTCCGCAGCTACTGAGGAAGAAACTGCATTTCTCCTCCATCGGAATACCCCGTTTTCCATTGGCTCGCAGAAATCACTCGAAGCGCTCTAAAAAACCAGTCCATCCTTCTCCGTCGGTTCCGAAAGGAGCGAACGGTGGAAGCGATGACATAGCGGCTTGAAGTTGTGCGGCTCGGGGAGCTAAAACTCAAGCGGCAGTGCGAGGAGGTCGGGTTCCGTCAGGTTCGTCGCCTCAGGGAGATCCCACCTTCGTCGCCAGTGAAGAAGAGTGGGGAAAGATGAGGCTAGAGACTCTGAGGAACGTCCAACTCAATTTTATTCAAAAGTAACTGCAACAAGCAATACAGGAGAGAATCAGTGTTCCTCTGTCTGACAGCTATTTATACGAAGAGCTGTCAGACAGAGAGACCAATCAGGGAAGCAGAACAGCCCGCCTTCAGCCAAGCCGTGCCTGATTGGCTAAGGCGCGGCATGGCTGTTGCTAGCTGTCAACAGAGGGAATCCCCGGTCGTATGTCGGGGAGGAAAGGAATATAGCACCACCCAAGCCCTTTCACCTCACCAAGGCCCCGATCATAGAAGGAGATGGCAGACGGAGAGATGCAATGAAAAAAGAAAGCTCAGGACCTTATTGGTTGGAAACAGGTGTAAGAAGCCTTCATCCTACAGTGGATAGACAATGGCTTCAAATGATGAATGACAATCATCATTTAACGGAGCCCATTAAAAGCTCTCAAATCCAATAAGTCCTTTGGGACAGCTTTTTGCGCTAGTTACTTTTAAACACATGTTAAATAAATGAATTTTAAGCAAATAAATAAATTTTAAATAAAAACTGTTAAAAGTAAGCCTCTTGTAGGGCTTGGGACTTTGGCAGAACCAAACACTTAGCCTTGTGAGGTAATGAACCAGGAGCTTTAGATAAACACTTTTTTCTTCTCAGATTGCAAGCTCAAGTATATTTACTTCAATACAATACAATACAATACAATAGCAGAGTTGGAAGGGACCTTGGAGGTCTTCTAGTCCAACCCCCTGCCTAGGCAGGAAACCCTATACCATTTCAGACAGATGGCTATCCAACATCTTCTTAAAGACTTCCAGTGTTGGGGCATTCACAACTTCTGGAGGCAAGTTGTTCCACTGATTAATTGTTCTCACTGTCAGGAAATTTCTCCTCAGCTCTAAGTTGCTTCTCTCCTTGATTAGTTTCCACCCATTGTTTCTTGTTCTACCCTCAGGTGCCTTGGAGAATAGTTTGACTCCCTCTTCTTTGTGGCAATCCCTGAGATATTGGAAAACTGCTATCATGTCTCCCCTAGTCCTTCTTTTCATTATATTAGACATACCCATTTCCTGCAACCGTTCTTCATATGTTTTAGTCTCCAGTCCCCTAATCATCTTTGTTGCTCTTTTCTGCACTCTTTCTAGAGTCTCCACATCTTTTCTACATCGTGGCGACCAAAGCTGAATGCAGTATTCCAAGTGTGGCCTTACCAAGGCATTATAAAGTGGTATTAACACTTCACATGATCTTGATTCTATTCCTCTGTTTATGTAGCCTAGAACTGTGTTGGCTTTTTTGGCAGCTGCTGCACACTGCTGGCTCATATTTAAATGGTTGTCCACTAGGAATCCAAAATTCCTCTCACAGTTACTATTATTGAGCAAGGTACCAGCTATACTGTACCTGTGCATTTCCTTTTTCTTGGCTAAATGTAGAACCTTACTCTTTTCACCATTGAATTTCATTTTATTAGATAGTGCCCAATGTTCAAATTTGTCAAGATCCATCTGTATCTTAAACCTATCTTCCGGAGTGTTGGCTATTCCTGCCAGCTTGGTGTTGTCTGCAAATTTGATGAGTTCCCCATTTATTCCCTCATCCAAATCATTGATGAAGATGTTGAAGAGTAAGCTATATTAATTCTATTAGAAAGAAAGAAGAAAGAAAGAAAGAAAGAAAGAAAGAAAGAAAGAAAGAGGGATTCTTTGTGTGTGACTGTGCTGTTTATACACACCCATCCACATATAAGCACCACACATTAATAAGATGTATTGGATTTATTGTAGTATAGTTTCTGATATCAGTAACAACCCTGATCAGAGCCAACACTTCTATCTTAATGTTTATACCAAAGACTGAAATAATAGCCTTGAGCAACACCTTACAATTCATCATCCTATAAACAATAACTGATACAAGGCTTGCTTTGCCATAGCCCAATCTTTGCATTGGTAGCAGATGGACATTCTCAATAGGAAGGAATCTTACTTATTGCAAGCCTACTACTCCCTTTCCAGGAGAAAAAATATATATTAGCTCTCACTTTTCTTAATAAAAATGTCACTGGCCCAGCGGTTTATAAAATGCCATAGCATTGATACGAAGCTGCTGTAATGATTCTGCAAAGTGTCTAAGTGGTAAGTGCATTGCTATGAATAAATGATGGGACTCAAAGTGAGTGCTAAATGAAAGCATTGTTGAAAAGGCAGGAAGGATAGTGACTGCTAGGTAGGTGGTTGTATGGGAAGAGCTCACTGCTTTTATACCATTGAATTAAGACTTGTAGTCTGTAAATGTAGTATTTGCATTTTAAGGGGTGGGGAGGTCTGACATTCTGGTTCTCAGAATTTTTGTTCCTACTACCCTTTGTTAAAGAGAAAAAAGAAGAAAAGAAAAATAAAGCAGTCTCTAATATAGAAATAAGTAGAAGTTGGAGAAAATGGGTTTGTACATACATTTTCACCCTGGAATACAAGTATTCCTCAACTTACAAAACTTGATTTCGTGACCATTCAAAGTTACAACAGTGCTTAAAAAAAAGTGACTTATGACCATTGCAGCATTCCCGAGATCATATGCTCAAAATTGTTTGTTTGTTTGTTTGTTTGTTTTTATTGGATTTATATGCTGCCCTTCTCCCAAAGGACTCAGGGTGGCGTACAACGTTAAAAAACACATATCCCAAAAGTTAAAAAGAAATTAAATACATATCAAAAAAAAAAAAAAAACCAAACCGAATTTATTTGACAATACATTTAAAAATGAGTTAACAGGCCAGGCCTGTTCAGATGCTTGACAACTGATTCATACGTAGGATGGTTGCAGGGTCCTGGGGATCATGTGATCACCTTTTGCAATCATCTGACAAGCAAAGCCAATGAGGAAGCCAGATTCATTTAACAACTGGGTTCCTAACTTAACAACTGCAGTGATTCACTTAGCAACATTTCCAAAAAAAGTCATGAAATGAGGCAAAATTCACTTAACAAATATTTCACATAGCAACATAAATTTGGGGTTCAATTGTGGTCATCAGTTGAGGATTACCTGTATGTCTACATAATCATATAACCAAGGAGGCATCATACAGCAGTATTGGGGGTGATGCAGTCTGTTGGATAACATAGTTAAAGGCAGATTGGAGGGTTCCTGTTGCTCCACATGCAACTCATAATATTTGAGAAGTTAATTTTATTAAATGTCTCCCATCCTTCATCCATGTATTGTGGGATTAGCACTTAAGTTGCAAGGTTAGTTTAGTAAATGATTCTTTGCCTGCCATTTGAGCCATCCCATTAAGCAATTTTGGCATCTGGATTTCTTCATCCAATCCAACACTCCATCCAAAGTATTGTACTATTTTCCTGTTGTGCATGCAATCATCAACAGAGCTGTATAGTAAATACTGTATTTCCCCCGAAATAAGACAGGGTCTTATATTCTTTTGACTCCTGAAATAAGCACTTGGTATTATTTTCAATGAGGTCTTATTATTTTTGAGGTGCAATAGGCAGAAAGCGTGGTCACCCCATGTCCACTGCTGTGTTGCAACATTTTCAGGGAGGGCTTATTTTCAGGGGAGGGATTATTTTACTACATGCATTCAAAAGCCCGATTGGGCTTATTATCCAGGGAAGTCTTATTTTCAGGGAAACTGGGTAGAATGTAAATGCATATCCAGTTTTAGAACATCAAGTTTTGACTCTAAAAGCCATCTTCTAATAGCTAACTGTTACCCAGATGCCTTCAGGGAAATTGAAGGACCCCACAAATTTGGATGAATGCAAAAGTATTAGGGGAATAATGTATGAGTAGAGGTGTCAAACCCCAATCCAAAGTGGCTGTCCGTTACTTTCTCCTTCAATGTATTTTCTACTTCTTAGTCTTCTCTGTAGCCCTGGGGTGTCCTGAGGGTTTCTACCCAAATACTAACCAGGTCTAATCCTGCTTTGCAATTCTTTTTTAGAATAGCCTGTCAGCTAATCGCTACCACCTATTGTGATGGTATTAACATTTAAAATATTTATTTAAAAGATTCTGACTATGCCTGCAATAGTGTTAAAGTCTCCCCATCAGATAGCAATTCTTGCTTTCATCTCTCAACTTTCCTGAAGCAGATTGCATCGCTCGATGCATTAGAAGGTGGCGTAAGTAAGCGAGACTTTAAAAATTGTTGGCACATTTTGTGTTGCTTTTCCCCCCTCCAGGCAGTAAAATGCCCTAGAAAACTTACCCAACATTCTGCTGTCTGCTTCACATGTGAGAATGCAGATGGTATTGCTATAAAAAGAACAATCATCAGACCAACCGAGTGGTATGAGATCTCTTCAGCTGTTCTCTCACTGCCAGTCAAAGGCCTTCAGTAACCCTGAGATTTCTCTACCAGATATACAAACTGAGAAGAAAACAGCATTCAGCCCATAGAAGGGCTTTTACTCAGCAAAGAGACCACCCTAGGTAAGAAATTCTCATCAAAGATTAGATAGTTCCCAACTGTGATGAGAGTTCATTAGTATTTATTCACCAGGCTTTCTTTTATAGCTCTTAGTCAACCAATTTATCATTTATTTCAAACTATTATATCATGATTTACCTTGCAATTTTTTTTTAATTTGACATTTTGTAGTATGGATTTTTTTTCCAAACTGATAATTTTAAATGAAAGTCAATATGAAAAATAAATTAACTGCTAGGGTAGTATATCCAACACACATTCAATGATATAAGTTAGCCCAATTTTGGAATCTCATGAGACCAATTTTACAGTGTTATTATATCCCATTGAATGAATAAGAGAAAGAATTGCTTTTCCAGAAAAGAATACGTTTGGGGGATGCCATTAGTAGTGAAAGGGTGGCTCAGTGGCTAAGATGCTGAACTTGTTGATCAGAAAAGTCAGCAGTTCGGTGGTTCGAATCCCTAGCGCTGTGCAACAGAGTGAGTTCCCGTTACTTGTCCCAGATTCTGCCAACCTAGCAGTTCAAAAGCATGTAAAAAATGCAAGTAGAAAAATAAGAGCCACCTTTGGTGGGAAGATAACAGCATTCGGTGTGCTTTTGGTGCTTAGTCCTGCTGGCCATATGACCATGGAGATGCCTTTGGACAGCGCTGGCTCTTCGGCTGTGAAATGGAGATGAGCACTGCCCCCTAGAGTCCGGAACAACTAGCACGCTTGTGCAAGGGGAACCTTTACCTATTAGCAGTGTGAGACAACTAAACTCCGTAGCAACTATAGAACTTCACTCTTGACTTCACATAGTGCAGCAACTCTGTGGTTTCTGCAGTGGAAGATTGGCAGCCTTTACCAGTTCCATTCATTATTCCTGGCAAGAAAATAATTCTCCACTAATCGTTGTCCAGCCAGTTTACACAAGTTTCATTCAATGTTTTTATTATGTCTATCCTTTTTATAATGAAACTAACATTAAAGTAATATTATTTCAGTGGAGGGTGGTATTTATAGCATATACCTTGTGATGTTAATTAAAAGCATAATTTTTATGTACTTATCACAAAAGAAATATCATTTCATTAAAATCCAATTAGATTTAGACAATATCTGCAAAGACTAGTGAATAACTGCTGTTTGAACATGGACTGCTTTGTTCTACTTTCATCATCCAAGTAAAAGCAACCACAACAAACAAATGAAAGAAATATTTTTTTTAAAAAAAAATCCTGTCTGAAGTTTTAAATATTCAGAACTGTATTTTATATGAGTAATGAGTAAAGTACCAAAGATTTCCTGTTTTACTAACTGCAGAATAAGTGACCTTTTTCCAGATGATTCTATTTCCCAGCCCTGCTATTTGGATATAATAAAACAAATTTATTTTAACTGAATAGATTTTTTTGGGGGTAGGGTGGTTATGCTACACTAGTTCACTAGTTTCCTGTTAATCCAAGAAAGAGCTAGAAAGTATAATAAATTAGTGCCCTTTACTCAGTGAAATGCTCTGAGGAAAAGTGTATAATAGAACTTACATAGGGCTATGCAGTACAATTCCAAGATTTCTGGTGCTACAGTCATTTGAACTAGATTTTTTTTTTTTTGCAGAGACTGAAAGCGAAATGTTTAAAGTTCTTAAAGGGAGTCCCAAGTTCTCATTTTCATGCCCCCCTCCAAGATGCTTTTAAAGTCCACAGCACCATTCTTCTGTTTCAGTTTGATGCAGGACATGTTTGGCTACTGTTGGAAGAAATGTCCATCTGGGTTCAGTTCCAAGTGGGGAGAAAGACACTGGAAACAGGGAGGCTGATTTGAAAGGTGGTTTATTGGTAGACAGGATCACATGGGTTTTAGGTCCCTGGCAGATGAGCAAATGGAAGAGAGAGAGGGCTGCCTTGGAGCTTCCTGTTCCTGTGTAAGGGCAGGGATCCCATTGGTTGCTATAGTTATGGCTAACCTTGTTGGTTTTCTCAGTCAAGCTTGGTTGGGTGATGTAATGAGATATTATAAAGTAAGCATTAAAATATTAATAAATTAGACATCTTCATCTATAACAGGCTTGTGATACAATTTCCATAAATCTACTTCCAATAGGGAAGCCCGCATCTATATATATAAAAGTGAAATACCACTCACATAGCATCATGAAATCTCAAGAACTCTAAAGCCTACAAACTTGAAATTTGGCACCTATGTTCCTCTTGGCTTCTAGGTGCTTGCTAAGAAAGGATTTTTCAAAATGACCATCAGATCATTAGTATTTCTTATATTATTATTATTAATAATAATATTAGCTCTGATGCTAAGGAGTTAGAGGTTCTACCAGTGGTGGGTTTCTGCCGGATCGCACCGGATCGCGCGATCCGGTTGGCCAATGAACCCGGAAGTAAGTTTCCTGCCCTGCCCCTGTCATGGGACGGCGTTTGCCTGCGCTCCACCAGCTCGGGCGCGACCGAAGAAGTTTCTCTTCTCAGAAATGTCTTCAGAGCCCGTCTCCCCGGGACTTTTCCTTCGGCTGGCAGGAGGAGGAGAGAGAAGCCGCTTCGGCCAACTTGTGTAAGATAAGACAGGCAGGTGGGTGGGCACATGACCGCTCCTTCTACGTTTTCTCTGGCAGAGTCACACGCCCACACGCCTGCCTGTCTTATCGTACACAAGTTGGCCGAAGCGGCTTCTCTCTCCTCCTCCTGCCAGCCAAAGGAAAAGCCCCAGGCCAGCCTGAGGGAAAGAAGGGGATAAGATAGGAGAGGCCTCTCTGGGTCAAGCCTGAGGGAGAGAAGGGGAGAGGCTAATTGTAACTACCCATTAATTTTCAAGATGTGTTGATTTATCAAGCCCGATCACATAGTTTCATAATGGAG
This sequence comes from Natrix helvetica, assembly GCF_964273705.1. Classification (NCBI taxonomy): domain Eukaryota; kingdom Metazoa; phylum Chordata; class Lepidosauria; order Squamata; family Natricidae; genus Natrix; species Natrix helvetica. Next base: position 34,271,912 of record NC_138549.1, read on the forward strand.
AATGGGTATTCAGCTAGTATAAAATACAGGGAAGTCCTTTATAGTCACCGATGGAGAAAAGAATAGTAGAGCATTAGCTGTCTTCAGAATTTATTCACCCAACTCATACAAATGGAAGAATACAGCCACAACTCAGTATCATAACATTCTTGGTCATTTAGTTCAACATGGGAAACAAAGAGAGAATGGTATGTTCTATGGCTGAGCTACAACTCAATGTCACGTTCCGGCATTCACGTTGCATACAAATAGAGATTCAGTTTGTTTGGTGAAAAACTTTTATCTCTATCTAACAACCTACGTGATAACCAGCACTAAATGACAATGATACAAAGGTAATCAAATCCAAGTCAGTTCTAACCAAGTTAACACCATCACCCATATATATATACCATTATCCCACCCAGCTCCACCCACAACTCCACCCAGATGATACCCACCCACCATCACCAATCGCCATGACCCACACCTCCAGCCACACCCCCATTCAGCGTCATCATAGCCTCTTTCCTGGTTAGCTGCATCCGAGCAAAAGAGTTACATCAGAGTAGGCAGTTGCACCCAGGCAGTTGAGCCACATGCAGCTACAGGCTCAATCGACATCAGAGAGGCGACATCAACGTGGCAGTGTTGCATGGTGGGCATGGTGATGGACAGGTCCCCTTGGATGGCAGCCTGAGGGCTGACACTCAATATATGTTCATTTGAACATGAATAGTTTCCTTGAGATTTGTATCTTGGGATATAACTATCCTAAGCATGTATGAAGGCCACAGTGGCTCGCCTGTCAACCTTCCCTTCTCTAAAACACAGTCTCTGATGGAGATGCTGGTATAATAGTTTGCCATAAAATTAAAGAACAGTGGGTTTGCTTTGATCAAGAAGGGAATAAAAATATGTACTTGGATAGGTCATGGTGGAACCCACTTTATAATAGAATTACCTTTTTACAAACATTATGCAACATACATATAGAATTCATAAATACAGGGCTGCAGGCTCAGCAAGTGCTCAGCAGGAAATTAAGTTTGTGCTGAGTGAAAAGGATGTTTGAATAAGTCAAAAGTCAGAGAAATAAGGATACCACTTCCCTGGGAATACAAAATCCACAGCTCATGTTTCTTTAAAGAAATAGAGAAAGATGCCTTCTTTTTTTTCCCTTTCTATATTTTAAAAACAGTTTTTCTCTACCAAAAATATCACTTGAAGCCAGGAGTGGCCTTCAAAAATTTCAGCAAACGGGTTCTCTGCCTGATTGGGTGGGCTTGGCCATGGGGGGCATGGCCTAGTTGCCTCCTGCACCATGGTGGTGGGGACATTTTCACCTTCCCCAGGCTCCGGAGGCTTTCCTCGAACCTCTGGGAGGGCAAAAACTGCCTCCCTGGGGTTCCAGAGGCCCTCTGGAGGCTGGAAACGAACCCATTTCTGGCCTTCTGGAACTTTCAGGAGGCCCGTTCCCCCCACTCCCAAGCCTCCCTGAGCCTCTGTACTTACGTTGCATCCAAAATAGGCCACGTAGAGTGTCACTGTGTTTATTTTTGGTTTGCCAGCTGTACCTGCATTCTGAATTATACGGTAGAATGAACTGTCTCTTATCAGAAATGATTTATTGGGGCAGGCCATTACATTCCACAGAACTTCTTCCTTTCTTTTGTCTGTATGCAGGCAGACAAAGGAGCTCTGCCAAAGATGTAATTAATTTAGTTAGTATGTTTGTATTTTTATTTTATTTACATTAAAACTCTTTTATTAGATTATAACTCGGGTTTATTTTCACTTACTTCAAAAGTATACTACAAGGAATGCCAAGATTCACACCCCGTTAATTCAGGGTGGAATTCACACTCTGACATGGAAAACCCTGGGAGGGGAGTGGTGGGAGGGGTGGGTGGGGCCCTGCCAGGGGTGGGATTTGGAGGTTCTCCTAACTGGCCATAATGTTAGCTATGGGTCATTCTGAACCCAGGCAAACCCATAGCAGCCCACCCCTGCTTGAAGACAAGATCAGCAAACAGAGGCTGTCATACTTTGATCATGTCATGAGAGATAATTCATTTGAAAAGTAAATCGTGCTGGGAGTAATCAGTGGAAAAAGGAGTAGGGGCTGCCCTAGCACCCACTGGCTGGACACTGAAATGACACTGGGATGACTATGGGGATCTTAAGAAGGCGGTGTGAGACATAGGGGTATGGAGAGTGATGATCCATAGAGTGGTCGAGATTCGGACACAACTGAATGGCTGCTGCTGCTGATGATGTCACATTTCTAATGCTAAGAAATATAGTGCAATATGTGGACATGAGACCACGTTTGTTTCAACCTGGGTATCAGCCTGTGAAAGGCACATCAAGTAAGTTGCAATGAAATTCATGTTTTCATGCATCTTTAGGTATTAGTAGTTGGAGCACATAAGGGTCCTATAAGGATGAAATCAATATAGTATGAGAATAGTATTAACTGTAGAAGTAAAGCAAAGACCTTGCTAAAAGGATCCATTTCTTGATGTCTTCTTGCTTTCCTTCTGCCTTACATATGTTTCATATAAAGGAGTTATTTGAAAAATGAGGTGAAAAATTAGTAGCCATAATATTGACAGTAAATATCAGTAAAAATGCCTGTTTCTATGGATAGACTCTGTCTAAAAATGTTAATGAAGAATGATATATGGGAAACAGATTTTGCTTGATAAAAAAATAGTGGAACCAGAAATATTGTATAAAAAGTGTGAATTACAAAATAGACAAGGCATTCAAATTGGAAATACAATTAACAGTAAACCCTCAATCAATCAATCAGAATAGAATTGTATGGGACCTTGGAGGCCTTCTAGTCCAACCCCGCTCAAGCAGGAGACCCTATAAAAATTGAGACAAGTGGCTGTCTCTTCTTTAAAACTTCCAGTGATGAAGCTCCCACAACTTCCGAAAGCAAGCTGTTCCATTCATTGATTGTTCTCACTGTTAGGAAGTTTCTCTTTAATTCCAGATTGCTTCTCTTCTTGATTAGTTTCCATCCATTGTTTTTTTTTTTTTGTCTTGCCTTCTGGTGCTTGGAAAATACATTTATCCCTCTTCTTTGTAGCAGTCCCTCAAATACTGGAATACTGCTGTCATGTCACCCCTAGTCCCTTCCTTTTTCTAGACTAGTCATATCCAGTTCTTGCAACCGTTCTTCATAGAAGTCTCTAGGCATTTAACCATCCTAGTTGTTCTTCTCAACATCTTTTTTGTAATGTGGTAACCAAAATTGGAGGAGCCAAGAGAACATCTCTGATAAGGACTGTATACACAAAAGGACTTTGTTAAAATGTTGAAAATCAAAAGAAAAAGAAAAAAGACAAACCACAACAAAGGCCTGGATAATAACTTTCCATTGTGTTTACAAAAATGAACAGTGAAAGTCTTGAAAAAGTTTTTTTGATGGGAAAAAGCTCAACGAATTGAAGATCAAGATTGTTAGAAGTAAAAGAAAGGAATATAAGGTTGGTTGGTTTGATCAAGATTAAAATAAAAACATTTTTTTCCCTAAAGCTCTGGTAACCTTTTACAAACTTGTTGCTGACAGTAGGATTGAAAAGTTGATGAGTTATCGTTTTACATATAGAATCAATAGGTTATGGGAAGAAAAACAAATGTTTGTAACTTTATAAGAGTTATCAAATTTGTTTTTACTTGTGTTGCAGACTGGAAATGACTTCTTTACATATTTATTTTCTTTTTCTTTATTCTACTTTTATTTTATTTTTAATTTTTATATTTCTTTCTTTGCACTTTTTCTCCTTTCTGTCTCTTCCTTTTTCTGAATTTAATTTGTATTTGCCTTTACTGTTGTATTAAAAATCTGTAATAAAATTAAAGTTAAAAAAAGAAAGTTTTGCAGACTTCGATGGCTGGGAAGTTGATGTCCACACATCTTAAAGTTGCCAAGTGTGCTTTACAGTTTGGATCAGGACCACATATATATATATACCATTGAAGAGGGCAGTCTTTTGGGAGAAAAGACACCGTTTTGAGGTATGAATTGTCTGTGTCCAAAATTCTCTGATTCAGCTCTTAGGCTTGAGTGGTGCAGGATATAAGATGCCTACATTGGAATAGGTGCTACAGCACTCCTGTCAGGAGGATATGTAATCACTGAGGCAGAAGTGCTGAGTTAAGAGCTTTTGCAAAGAGAGGCACTGATGTTGATAAGAACTAAAACAAAATGGCTTTGTTTGCACTAAGTAACTGACCTTACATCCAAATAAAATGGGAGAAAACCTAGAGATCAGTATTGACATTTTAGGTTTCACAGAGGACTAAGAAAATATTTGTGAAATAATGCATTTGTCTGCTACTGGGGATGTTGAAAAAAACACAGTGATTTTGTTTAAAAAGAAAAGGAGGGTTTTTTTTCTGATTGCAATTTAGAAAGAATCAGAAATTCTAGGCTAAATGAATACAGGTTAGTGTTTTGGGAGAAAGGATGCTGGAACAATTCTAGAAAGCTCCAGCCTGATCTAAAGGATTAAAAATGGATTCTGAAGGGTATATATGACAGCTATCTGCAATAGCCCTACAAGCACTAGAAAACTGGGATCAGAATTAATGCAAGTAGGGCTGATTAAATCAGAAATATTCCTTCCATAAACATGATATTTGTGAGTGTTAAACAGCAACTGGCATGTAGTCTCTTCTGGGATCTTTTGATACATATGTAGTTCTTGACTTATAATCATTCATTTAGAAATTGTTTGATATTACTGCATTTGAAAACAGTGACTTATGACTGTCCCTCACACATATTACCATCTTAACATCTCCACAATCACACGATCAAATTTTGGATGCTTGGCAACTGGTATGCATTTACTATGGTTGCAGGATACTTGGTCATGTGACCACATTTGTGATCTTCCCAGTTGGGGAAGAGTCAACAAAAAAAGTCAACAAGGAAAGCTGGATTTGCTTAACAACAGTATGGTTTACTTAACTGCAGTGATTCACTTAACAACAGTGGCAAAATGTTCATAAAATCAGACATGACTCAACCATTGCCCTAATTAGCAATGGGAATTCTGTTCCCAATTGTAGCCATTGGTCAAGGGCTACCTAGAATGGAACTGGGGTTTGAGGCAGATAGAGGACCATTAACTGGACTAGAAGGATGGTCATGGACAAGAAAGGAATCTCACCTTAGAAGAGAAACCAAGATCCACATTGGGGAGACCCAACTTCAGGTGAGTTTGTGCTTAGATAATAATCAAGCGCACAAGCAGGCAGATAGAATTGGAGTAAAAGGAGACGGAATTTACATTGCTTATTCTGGCTTGGCTAGAAAGGTAGGAATAATGGTACCTTTTTGAGAGATGAGAGTTACTTTTGCTTTGTCTTTTAAAATAAATATTGGAATGCAATATTCTGAACCACGGAAATTGAGGCAAATACTTGATGGCAAGAAATAAAAACAGAAAATGTCTAAGGAGCATCCAGAATTTTGCAGTTTGGATTATCTCAAAGTAATTCAATCATCCGGCTGTTATAATTACCTAGGATAATAATGATTGGGAGCTATGGTTGAAATCAACAATGTGTTGTTGTTAGTTAAATGAGGTGTAGTAAGTAAAGTTACTGTAATCTGTCATTCAAAATCCAGCTTTATTTAAAGAGTTAAAAATTGGCTTCTACATGCTCATATATAAAAAGAAGGACCAAAGGTCAATCAAGATCTTTTGTTTTCTCCTCCTATTTAGTAGCTCATACCCTAATTTAAGGTTAGGGGAGAGGAGCAACAAAATATGCATTATGAACCTGCGTTGCAAATTGGACTCCATATGCACCTCAGTGCAATGTTGTATTCTATGTGACCAACCATGTCACATATTTTGATACTGTGATTAGGAAAGAATCCCTATGAACTCACAGATTCCTTTCTACTTATTCACTATAATTGTATATTTCACTCTCTGAAAAGTTTTAGGTAAGGTCAGTGGTCATTCTCACTGTACACACCTTGCAATGCTGTTAAGAAGGAGTACATCTATCTGGAATCCAGCTGTTGCAAGTCATGAAATAGAAGAAATAGAAGAAGCTTCACCATGCCATTCCTCTAAAGTAAATTTTAGTATTTTCCTCAACTACACCTTTACCTCACACAGAGTATATTTGTTTCATTTACATTGTGAAAAAAAGAGCATTTGAATTGGCAAGTTGCAACCTATCATCCTTATGAAGGAATACTTAAAATGGCTGAAGGTCAGAAGGTCAGAAACTGATAGGCAGGGGCAAGAAGGCATTTTTTTTTCAATGGATCTCAAGGTCAGCAAGATTGCAGCACCTTAAAGAATTACAGACAAATATTGTATGTAGATACAGCTACAACTGTTATAGAAACATTCATTTTGTAAATAGGAAAACGAAGATACAAGTGGCATTCACCTACAGCTACTCAGATGGTGCCCAGAAATGTACATGGCATTTCTTGTGCTTTTTTATGTTTGCTTATGTTTCTTTTTTTGGTGATAGATCAACTCCTTATTCTTAGGCGGAAAACATTTCAAATAATCTTGGACGTTGTACTTAACCAACATATCTAGACCCAATATTAGGAAAAAAGAAAGGAGATCTGCAAAATAACTAAAGGCATCCTCTTTACATCTCACTATGTACTTGATATTATAAGAAATGGGGGCATTTAGTCATATTGTTGTGTGGATTTCATTTACCAGTTTCCATTAGTTGATATCATCTTGAAATGTAAATGTCTACACAATGAATGAGTCCTGTTTCCCACAGTCCACAAATAGTTCTTGTGGGCCGTTTGAAGCTTTGTTCCTGGGGGAAATGACATCTCCTAAACAAAAGTTAAATAAATTAACAATTTTATGAGGTCATAAAGTTAGTACATGTCAATGGTAAAAAAAAAAATCAGGAAGGACTTTTTAGATATGTAGTTTCTTCTCTCATTGCTATTAATCTGTAGTTAGAACAAAATTAAGTTAGACATATAACTTGGAAAATAATACAATTTACCTTTTTAACCTTGGTAAATAAATTAAGTAAGGTACGACATATGTTCTATCTCACTTAACTTATGTAAGATAGAGCAACCATGAGAAAATCCAGAAACATTTCATTAAAACCTATGTGTATTCTCATCAGTGGAAAAAGACCAGGAGAGCATATCCAGGGATTGCTCCATCTTTTCAGCCTCAGGGTACATTATTAACCTTATTTTCCTCGCATAATGCCAACTCCTGACACAGTGTGGTACTCAAGAGGCCTGACAGTATAAGTGATGGAGCAAAGTCCCCCAAAGTGCCTCCACCTCAGAAAGTCCCTCAAAGTGGCCTCCACCACTCGGGAGGCTTCTAATTAGGATGAAAATTCCCTCCATATGTGCAGCAGCTCATTTGCACAGGCAGCGCTGACCTACATTTTCAAGGGTGTTGGGTACCCAACATTCTCCCTGACAGCAACCATATGTCTTATCCGTCCCCCTCCAACGTGTTTATTCCTATACTCCTGGCTAACAGCCTGGGGGTGGGGGAGAGAGGGAAGCTACGTATGTTAAATGATGGTATTCTGGTTCCAGCTACAGAAAACTACCATTAAGCTCCCATAGAGGAGTCAAACAACTACTGGTGGCCCCACTTAATTGAAGATGACCATGGCAATTTATAGACCATTCATTTACAGTGTGAGGTTTTTATAAGTTCAGATTTCAGTTTGATCTACATTTTTTATGACTGGTTCTTTTTTTTCCCAAAGAGCCCCAGATTAAAGGCTCCTGGCAAAGAACTGCCTGCCCTTTTATCAGTGGTACAGTCACAGGTGCCTGACTAATAATCTGTGTTGCTATAGTTGGGAGTTTACTTTTTATATCCTATAGAAGTGGTAAATAATATTGAGACAAAATGAGTTAGGATACTTAGGATTCACTGTAGCAAAGAGAATCAGAACAACAAAGGCACTCTCACTGATGAAATTGGAAATGTTTTTTTTTTAATTAACACTTCTAATTAGAATTTAACATCTCACTAACTTCGTATGGGATTTTTCGCTTCCTTAACCTCACGGAAACCTATCTATTGGTTCTAAATAGGCAGTCACTTACCATGCACCACTTGAGGATTTCAATTAATCCCAAATCCTCTAACTTTGGTGTTTGAACTTGCATTTGTCTCTGTGGGCCGTTCTTCCATCCCCCACCCATTTTGTTCCTTTTAAGATGTCTGCTCAAAAAGTTTTTTCCTCCCTTCTCTTTTCTTTTAGTTTTCTTTCTCTTGCTCTATGGAAAAGTGTGAATGTATGTGGGTGAGCAAGAGACTAAGAGTGGGAATGTGTGTTTGTGAATGTGTGTTTGTGCAATACAACACAACAGGGTAATGCATGCAGGTAAGTAATGCATTCCATTCAACTTATCATATAGCAAATCATAGGGACCCTGTATAAAATCCTGGATTTGTCCAGTTAAACCAGAGGTGGGATACTATGGCCCTTTTATGGCTTGTGGACTTCAACTCCCATGGCTGGCTCAAGAATTCTGGGAGTTGAAGTCCACAAGTCATAAAAGGGCCATAGCTCCCCACCTCTAAAGGAAATGGTCCTGAAGAAGATTAATTGGAAAGCAATGTTTCCATGGTGGGAAGGTAGATCCCAAAAGTTAAGGTGGTACGTCAAATTGTGTGACTGAAACCCTGCCCCTTTTAACATACACTGCAGATGCAACACCCATTAAATGGACGGGGCTTATGGCTGTCAATTTTTAGACACTCCTTGTGGATGCTTCTGAATAAGATAAAATTAAGTGTAACCTTGTACAAGGAAACCAGATATTTTTGTGCTTTCTTGTACCATAAAAAGGCGTATTCATTTTCAGCAATTCTAAAAGATACATCAAAAGGATTCTTGGATTACTGATCAAGTACAAGTTAAAAGTATCAGATCACACACATTAAATACTTCCCTGGTTGTTGTGAAGATACCCATTGTATTGAGTACAGAAGTATGAAGCAAAGCATGCTTTCCTGAGGTTCAGTATTCTGACTGATGGAGGGTAAGGAACTGAAACCTATTTGTCTTTTTCTCCCAGTGTATGATATCTGCGTGTTGGGGTTTGTCTTTGTATTTTAATAAAGCTTTAACTCCACATGCTACCTCAAATCTTGACTTTTAAGGCCTTAGAAATCAAATACATTAAATTATTATGTGTACTAAAATCAAATCAAGGAAGGGGGTTTTTAGTAACCGATTTGTTCTTAAAACTTTCAAGCAACGGAAACAAGGCTGCCAAACAAGAGTGTCAAAAGAGTATGTGCCTCCAAATTAGCATTTCATCAAAAAAGGCAATACAATATAAAAAGATAAACTATCCAATGAAAAAGCTGGAGGGAAAAAGTTAACTTGGCTTCAGAAAGATAATAATGTTTGAACATATCACAGAAAGGTGATGTTAAAAGAAGCACAACCCTCTTGTGGCAAGGAGCAATATAATCTCCAATTTTCCCAAAATGCTTATCCACTAGAAAAAGAGCTTTAGTTTTACCATCACGTTCTTAGAGTGCCTTTAGAATTTCTTTTTAATTGTATTTCTTAGCTTCACTTGTTATAAAGTGGTAACTGTGCATTGTGTTTTCTTTTCCTGTTAAACATCTTTCTTTCACTCTCCCACCCCCACCCCCCTTGAAATTTAATTTATGGGTGGAAAGAACATTCACCCATCTGTGAGAATTTTAATTCTTCTTTGGGGAATGAGAAAAACCCATTTATTTTCTATCACTTTCCCTCCTGGTGTTTTGCAAAGGCATCAAAACAATCCTATTGCACCTCAGTTTTTGATTGTTTAATGGTGGCCGGGGTGTGCATGTGTGGGGGAGGGGACAAAAATCTCTCTCTCTCTCTTTCTCTCTCTCTCTCTCTCTCTCTGTGTGTCTCTCTCTCCCCCCTCCTCCTTCCTGAAGGCTTTGCTTTGCTTTCATTTGCTTCTATTTACTTTTTCTTCTTTTTCCTCCTGAGAGTTCTTTTAAAACAAAGCAAGATATATCTATAGCTTTGTGTTGCAACTTAATTTGTTCAAAGGTTAAATGAGAGAAAAAAGTGTATGTACCATGTCCTGTACAAAAGAAGGAGCGGGATAAGGAAAGGGAAAGAGAGAAAGAAGAGTACTTGAAAAAGATCAGGAAAAATGTCTAGAAATGTGTACAAGTCATCTCCTGAAAGTCATAATTTTCTCAGGTTTTTCAGACCCTATTCTATTTTGAGAAAATTACTAGGATGAAATATTTAATAATGTCTATGTTGCTGTCTTCTATAACTACATACTTCTTTAGGATCTAGCCCATCATAGCAATATCTTTCATGATTTTTTTTTTCATTTTTTGAGAGTCATCCTTGACTGTTGGCGATCAGATGAACATGAGTTTTTATTGCATTTTCAGAAGTGGTTTGCAATTGGTTTCTTTTTAGGGTTGGTAGAGAATGACTCTCCCAAAGTCACTTAGCTAGCTTCTATTTCGAAGGCAGGACTAGATTTTGGGTTTCTTCCTTATTTGTCAACTGCCTTGACCATTAGAACCAAAATGAATCTCCTATGAATGTATACAATCCCTTATAGAAGACCTATGTACATGAGCAATATCACATGGCAGGCAGAAAATTCTATAGATTAATGAATGGTTCTGTACTTAGAGTTTTGCTTGCCTTTCAAAAAGTTTTAGAGAGCTGGATACAATAAACTGGGTTCTTGTGTTTTTACTTGTCATTTTTAAAAAGAGACATTTTTAGACACATAGTAGTGCAATTCTAATCACTGGAAATAAATTTCCTTATCTTTTATCAATAACAATACCCACCAAGTACTCTATTTTACTAAAGAAAAGTATTCAGAAATTGACAGTTCAGCAATGGAATAAGAGAATTCAGATCTATGTGGATATTAGCCATAATTCAACATTTTCCTTTTAAGTATTTTTTCATAAGGCTAAAGGAAAAATGCAGTATTTTAAAATTAGATTCCTCACAATCTTAGAGTTGCTAGTGGAACTATAGCTACTGTTGTAGTAGAAATAGCAATGGCCTCTGTGAGTATTTATTTTGCAAAGTGAAGTTAAGTGAAGAGCTGCTCTAACAGCTCTAATATGATGGCTTGGCATTTGAATCTTCAAGATGGAAGATATTCACAAAATTTATTTACCAGTTTCTACTGGCTCAATTGCTTATCTTTCAGCAGGTCATGAAGTAAAGTTGTCATAGCAAGCAATTTGGAAAAGAAAATCAACCACAGAATTTTGATACACATGTAGAACCATAACTAATGCTGAATAGGATATGTATATGAATGCCAGCACTTTTAAGGATCTAAATCTTATGTAATATCAGCTGATAACCCAGTGTTGTTTGGGTATTTATTTATCCTAATCCTATATTAGACAGGAAAAGCCCTGATTTTGGTGACAATTAAATTAGATGATAGATAGATAGATGATAGATGATAGATAGATAGATGATAGATGATAGATAGATAGATAGATAGATAGATGATAGATAGATAGATAGATAGATAGATAGATAGATAGATAGATAGATAGATAGATATTATTCAGCAATTAAAACTACAGAAGAGAACTGAAAATGCTATGCCATAAACTGTTAGTTTTTCAAACAACTTGCATCCCTTGATTAAATTAAGATTTTAAAAAATCAACAAAATCTTTCATGTTTTTACAGAAGAATATGGATATAACAAACCCCATATAATGGAGTGAAATAATCTAAGTTTGTTTTAATGTTATAATGTCACCTTTCATGACATGGTCCTGTGTGGAAAATTGTAAATTATGGGGATAAGAGAGGAAATTTGATGATTTAGGATTATAAATAATAATAAGATCAGGAATATTTAGCTGATCCCTTAACATCCACACTCTTATTTAATTAAGTCACTTGGAGCAGTTGTCTTGTATACATGCATGTACAAACATAATCACACAGACATATACTTTATTGCTTCATTGGGTATATGTTCCAGGGTGCAAGTGAATCTCAGCAGTGATAGGTTCCTACCGGTTCAGACCGGTTTGGCCGAACCGGTAGTGGTTTGGCAGCCTGGGTCCCTGGAACCACTGGAACTCTAGGTGGCATCACGGGTACTACCATCTTGTTTTTCGGTTCTGCACATGCACGGAACAATTTTAATTGTACTGCGCATGCTCACGCAGCGTACATCAAGCGCACGCATGAAGCACATACAAGTGGACCGGCAATAGTGCCTGCTGGAACCCACCCCTGCATCCCAGTAAAAAAATATATTTTTGGATAGTTTTGGTTTTATTTTAAAAACAGCCTAAAATCCTACCTACATATGAGAGTAGTAGTGGCAAACCTTTTGGACTGGCATTCAAACATTTGGAAAATACCTAACGACTACACACACACACACACACACACACACACACAGAAAAAATCTTTAGCTTTTTGTGTATTTTAAGTACAGGCAAAGTGAGGAAGCTCTGGTCTCACAATGCCTTTGTTCTGGAATGGCTTTGGAAAATGCCCTATATGACATCTGCAGCCTTAAAAATCACATGGAAGTGTACCCTTTTCTCATGTTTTTTTTTTAAAGAAACTGTGAAGGTGCCATGAGAGCCACGGTGAGTTTGCTGCAGCATGTTGGCTATGACGAGTGGCCCATGGTGAATTGTTGTAGACCCACCTGGAATATCTGGGGGCTATGCAAGAACAGACCTCATTTTTACATGGCCTCTGCAGCTTCCAAAAGTAAGATAAAAGTACCCACCATTACCTTATGATTTTTGGAGGCTCCAGAGGCAAGGTAAGAGCATAGGCCTCTCCTGTGACTTCCAGAGACCACATGAGAGACATCCCATTCTTACATGGTCTCTATAGCCCCCCCCCCCCCCCCAAAATTGCATGAAAATGGTATGTGCTTTTAAAAATAGCTGTTGGGTATTGAGAAACATTGACAAGTCACATACAATGTCATGGCATGTCACCTTTGACACACATCATAGGTATGCCATCACTGTACTAGAGCAGGTACAATGCACGTGGAACAATATTTTTTATTCTTTCCCTCACATTAAAGCTATTTATATGCTAAGACAAGCCCTCAATCTCCATATGTGTCTACCAGACTTTATCAACAAACTTCTCCCAAGTTGAAATATAAAAGCAAATTAGGACTGTTTCCCCCCCCCTGTTGTGATAATCCATTTATTGTATCACAGTTCTGGAATGCCTATCCCAGGGGTGTCCAAACTTGGGAACTTTAAGACTTGTGGACTTCAACTCCCAGAATTCCCCAGCCAGCTGGCTGGGGAATTCTGGGAGTTGAAGTCCACAAGTCCACAAGTCTTAAAGTTCCCAAGTTTGGACACCCCTGGCTTATCCTAACCTAACTCAATTCTACAATGTCTTCCCAGCATGGTTGTCCGATGCCTACCATGATATTTCTAATGTTTCGTCATTCGATTTTAAAATTTGTATTTTTAATGGACCAATGTTATATTGAATGAATCTTGCATTTTACATGTGCTAATTACTTCTGTTGATGTTGACCTAAAATGGAACTTATCTTCTTTGGAGCTGTACTACTGATTCATATTCAGTTTGGAATGAAATCTTATTTCAAGAGCTCCTCTTTGAGTACTGTTATCATGCATGATATTTTCCATCCTATGTCTGTGGATTTGGTTTTGTGTTTCCTAGGCAAATTTCTACATTGTCTCTGGTAAATTGCCATGCTAATACTTAAGTAGCTTAAAAATATGTATAGAAGATTTCCAAAAGTGTCTGTCTGTCTGTCTATCTGTCTATCTATCTATCTCAAAATCTTTTGACTTCTGATAATTCCATATTGTTTCAAGGCTGATACAGTTTGATGTCTTTAGATTCTGATCTAACCTGGCTGGTTTATATTTCCTTGGAGGCTCCTTTCCCCACTTTTTAAAGATATGGTAACATTGCTCTCCTCCATTCATCCAGTACTTCATCTGTTCTCCAGGATTTCATATGCATAAAAAGTTTGGCCAGGCCATTAGTTTCTTCAGTAATCTAATATTCATTTCATCTGGCCCTGGAGATTTAAACTCATTAATGTAAATAGATATTTGCTGACCGTATTTATATCAACTCAAGCTTCAAACTTGCCTCTTCATCCTGCTGTTTACAATTGCTGAGTGGAACATATATCCTCTCTGAAGAAGATTGAGTCAAATTAAGAGCTGTGTAGCTCTGCTTTTTCTTATTACTTGTTGGCATTCTACTTTCTTTCCTAAGCAGCTACTATACATTTCTCTTCCTTTTATTAAAACATATATACTTTAAGTAGTCCTTTTGCTGTTTATAACATCTTTCTTTAGTTTGTAAATATTACAATTTTTGTGCTGGTGGCATCTCTAAAGTTCTGGGTTCCTTGTGTTTCTTACTGGAGACCCATCTTTATTATTTATTTATTTATTTATTTAAACATTTTATATACAGACATAATAATATAAAACACTCCTGATGGTTAATTTTTTTTTTTGTATCTCCAATATTGTACTTTACCTTTCAATACCAGGTTATATTGCTTTTTTTGATCTTGAGTTGCATTCTTTATGCAGAGCTGGCTCATAAACTGGAAGTCCTCCTGGACTTGTAGCACTTGTTCAAAGACCAGATGGAAGCAATGGTCAGGAAAATCTTGACATTGTTATATCTGTTGAAAAAATAACAATCTCTTCTGGATCAGGAGGCCATACTGATGGTCACTTGTGCTTAATCTATGTGGGCTGTCCTTGGACTTTCTAGAAGTTTCAACTGTCCAGAATGCAATACCTCAAGTCAATTCCTCAAGGTTTCTGCAAAAAAATACCTCTACTTTGGGTATTCTCTTTGATAGTTCTCTTCAGATGCAATTCAAGATGTTGGTTATCACGTTCTTCAGTAGAATAGAATAGAATAACAGAGTTGGAAGGGACCTTGGAGGTCTTCTAGTCCAACACCCTGCCTAGGCAGGAAATCCTACACCACTTCAAACAAATGGTTATCCAACATCTTCTTAAAAACTTCCAGTGTTGTAGGATTCATAATTTCTGGAGGCAAGTTGTTCCACTGATTAATTGTTCTAACTATCAGGAAATTTCTCCTCAGTTCTAAGTTGCTTCTCTCCTTGATTAGTTTCCACCCATTGCTTATTGTTCTACCCTCATGTGCATTGGAGAATAGCTTGGCTCCCTCTTCTTTGTGGCAACCCCTGAGATATTGGAACACTGCTATCATGTCATCCCTAGTCCTTCTTTTCATTAAACTAGGCATACCAGGTTCCTGCAACCATTCTTCATATGTTTTAGCTTCCAGTCCCCTAATCATCTTTGTTGCTTTTCTCTGCACTCTTTCTAGAGTCTCCACATCATTTTTACATCATGGCGACCAAAACTGAATGCAGTATTCCAAGTGTGGCCTTACCAAGGCATTATAAAGTGGTATTAACACTTCATGTGATCTTGATTCTATCCCCCTGTTTATGCATCCTATGTATGGAGCTACTTTCATCCAGTGGCCATTGTCTAAGATTTGGTGAAATAAGGTTAGTGTTAGTGTACTGTCATTTTGAAAGATACCAGAAAGATGCCTGCTGACTTTTAGGAATCTCACTGAACTGTGTCCATGGAATAACTATGAGAAGCAGGATTTTCTTGTTATGGGCTTTCTCCATATCTGTAACTTTAAATGTTCATTATGCACCAGGTTTACCATATCCATAATTTAATTAAATTGTTTCGTTTGTCTAAAATCTTCATATTGTAAGATGGCTTAGGAGTCCTTTGGCACTGGAATGGCATGTAAGTACATGCAACATGTGAGTAGATCCGTCCTTCCATCCATCCATCCAACCAACCAACCATAGTGTTGCTGTTATTCATTCCTCCATTTACTTTGAGCCAGAATGAATGTTGTTTCATTCAGATAGCTTATGGAGTAATTGTGTAAATTACTTTAATTTTCTTAATTTTGCTTCTTTTGAGTGAATTAGATTTTTCCAATTTTATATTCATTAGTGGAGATAGGTCTGTGTTATATTTATTAAATCAAGTTTGCCTTCTCATCCCAAGCCTTAAGCTTGTCTTTTTATTTCTCATACCCTGAGCATTAAAGTATAAAACAACAAAAACTATTAACTTTATGAACCAATGTTTTTTTCCTAATTTTTCATTTGTAATTTAATAAACCCCAATGCAGCAATTCTTCCACTTCCTTCAACAGTCGAATACCCTAGTTCATATTTGAAGTCCTTATTTTGTTTTCTTTTAAAATAATTATCCCTATAGACTTGATCTATTTAAAACCCTGCTGAAAAATTTCACCATATTTGTGGTTATATGGTTCAGTCTATCACCTAACATTAATCACAGTCCCAAATATAATCCAGTTAAATTCAAATTACCCCAGTTTTATAAATAAATAAAGTTTTATAAATAAATAAAATACATTCTTGTTGACTTAGAAGCCCCATAGAAAGTCACTCCCTGGTAATAAGCCTAAAATAATAGCCTATCAGTGAAGTAATTATAATTCCCAGTGTGTTGGTATATAGAGACAAAATATTCTAGGAACAATGCTTTAGCTACTTTATTGCTTAAACTACTGCCTGCCTATCCAAGCTCAACTCTGACTGAATTGCAAAAATATAAAACAATAGCAAATGTTGATACAATTTCAGGCTATTTAGCTGTTTTAATCTTTTTTAAATCCACGGTGTTGATCAACAAATTCTTCACCCCACACCTTCGACTAATTCCTCTCCTTTCTGTTAGTGTAATGTATACTACTATTTTTGTATTTTCAAAAAAATGCTCAAAATGCAATTATGTGAAAGTGGGAAAGACAAAATGAAATATCTAAAGCACACATAAAACATATTCTGAAATTCAAAGAACACTCTTAGGCTATAATGTGTCTGTATATTTGTAAATGTGAATGCCTGCATCTCCATTGAAATCAATTATCTTTTGAATACTCTAAAACCAGAAAATTTGTTCCATCTTTAAAACCTGAAGATACGTAGGAGTAGTAAAAACAAATATTTATAGGAACAGAGGCTAATGAGATGGGAATCAATCATAGTTGGGTTAGCTTGAATAATTATGCACATGCATAACAGATGACTCTGAATCTCAAGGCAGATAAAAGACTTAATAGGTGGATGAAAAGAGGCTGGAAAACAAGTTTCTTTCTACTCCTATGTTCAGCAATGGGCTTTGTTGCTTCTATATATAAGGACTTCAAGATAAGTCATATAAGGATACAAATTCCACAAGCACTACAGAACTCTTTTGTTGAAGAATATATTACCAGAATCTTGAAAACCTGCCAGTTTCTATTTCCTCCCTCTTATTCCAACCAGAATCAATGTGGGATTATTTTGAGTTTATTTTCTTACATACTGTTCTTTCCAAGCACTGTTAACATCTACCGTACTTAGCAGTTTTTACATTCCTTCTTCAAGATTATCAGAACACAACTCTACACTACCTTTACTGTGAGACCGAATCTCCTTCACAAACACGAAGAAGAGTCCTGCACATCACTTTAGGAACTATTGGTAATTACAGACTCATTCCCTCACTTCCAATTTGCATATCTTGAAGATCAACAAACAAATCTAGTGAAACAGAGTTTGTTAGAGTTTAGAACATTTCCCCCTCTTCTCACTGTATAGGAACTAGTACGGAACAGTTTACCATGGTGGAAATCACAGAATCCAATCCACCCTTTGTCTCCCTTTATATTGATAGCAGAGGCAAGTCAGGATTTGGGGTATTGTGGTGGAATTTCAGATGCAACTAGTGTATCAGGCCATGGTTTGTACATCTCTTGCTTTCTCCCATGGCCCCTCCAAGCCAGGGTAATCATTTCAATGAATTAGATATTCCAAATGTCTTCTCTTTTGCCTAGAGTTCAGAATATTTTCTACTTCCTATTCTTCTTGATTCTCCAGAATGGAAGTGGTTTGGGATGAACTTATTTTCTAAATGCTCCAATGTGTCTTATCTCAGTAACTCAACTCACAGTTCAGCAGCAAATCCTATATAAGTCAAACTCAATTCATCTCACTTCTCTGAAATATAACTGAAAAATCTGATGTAAACTCCCAAACTCAATAATTGTACTCTTTCAGTCTCCAGATCTCTAAATTCATTGTTTTCCCTGCTAAATCATCCTGTGCAAGTTTAAATCTTTGCATGACATTCTGGTAATTATCCAGCAATGAATAGTTTGCTCTCAGTGAAAAATACAGCCCTTTTGCCTGACTCTTCTTTCAACAGACTCAAAAGTCACTCTGAGAAGTCCATAGGAAATTCTCTGGTTTACAAAACTACAGCAATTTTGAAACCAACTGACCTAAATAATCCAGACAAACAAGGTCATCAACCAAAGTTTGTTTGTTGTTTATTTCATTTGAATGCCACCTGATTCCAAATGTCAGGAAAACCTTGAATGGTTACCAAAACAAAAAATCAGTTCTGAAAAAGAAGAAAGCACGAGAAACAAATGCAAAATAATTATGTTTGGATTAAGGAAGGTATATAGTAAATTGAAATGAACAGATATTTTGACAGGCTTCCAAGTGTTTGTTTCAATACCTTAACACATTAAAGTATTTCCTAGTAATTCCTGTTTATCTATCTTGAAGGGCTGACATTGATGCAGAAGGATGGCTCTGTTGTTAGTTCAAGGTGTCGGTAAAAATGAAAAAAGGCCTAGCTGATTAGTTTAAAGAGGAGACACAAAATTAAATACAGGGCAGATTCATTTGATAAGGTATCCCCAGAGACTCTTGTTTGGAATATTCTATGCCTGCTTTAGTATTAATGGGAAACTCAAAGAACTGTGGAGAGGTATAGAGAAGAAGGACACCATTATTTTTCTCCTCCACCATTAGTCATTCATCAGGGATCCTGTAAGTTGAATATATGCAGCTAGAAGTAGAACTTCTACAGTAGAATTGGAAGTGGAACTTCATAAGAACTTAAATTGGTAGGAGCAAATATGACTAAAGAGTATTGTTACTCAGTTTCCATTTTGATAAAGCCAAACCTGCTATTCTAACCTAGGCTTCACAAAATCACGAAGCAGACTCCTTGTCCCAATAAAACCCCTTTTTATTAAGCTAATGTAAATTCCTCTTGTTCACTTCCAGCAAAGTCCTGACAAACAGTCTTTCAAGGGTGAATTTACAACCACAGACTTTATCAGACTTGGAGAGCTGCCAGGCCGATAACTTCCAAACACAATGCTGTACAAGAAAATACTTGGCAAGGAGTCTCTGAGAGTCACTAACAAATCTTAACACTAATTAAACGAACTAATTGTCTCCTGCAAACTCCACTCCCCCTTCATTCCTCTTTATTCCCTATGGGATGGGCCATTCACCTGTGCCTTTATTCCCTTGTTCCTTAATTGTTCCCTTCTCCTGGCAGCTCTGCACATGCACATATCGGGAACAGGCTCCAGCTATTCTTCTGCCCCACTGATCTCCAAAGGCAACGGATAACTGTCAGACAGCCCTGGCCCCATCTCTGCCTCCAATGCAGAGCATTCATCAGAGCCTTCCCCAGACTCCAGTACTGGCCCATGTTCCTCCCCAACCTCCTCACTGTCTGAATCTGCCACCAGCTCCACCGGCTGCTGGCGGGTCACAATACCTGCCAACAGTTCAACAAAATTAAAATCTTTGGGGATTTTTTGCATTGGTGTGCAGACCTGCATAGTAGGTTTACATATGGATTAGATCATTGGTACAAAGCTTTTTTATTATTAGACAACCATACTTTTAAAGGCCCATCATGCCAGAAGGTGAGAGCAGGACCAAAGCTACATTTGATTTCACTGAATTAAAGAAAAAATTCTTTTCAGTAAGGTGGCTCCTCATTTTTCCCCTTCTGTCCTGTTCAATGTTTTCATCATACCTGCAAACAACTTTTGAAGAGAGGGGCACACTAATGGCTTTCGGGCTGGTCTGAAGCCTGAGGTCAAGCATACCACTGGGCTGTACAGGCAAATTGTAGTTTCCAAGGGATAAAATATATTCACTGACAACTGATACAATTGGATGATTTATCAGATTATTCCATTCATTTTTCATAGCCATCAGAGGTATGAAATGCTATGCAAAGGTGGTTCTGTGTCTGGCTGTTGCAGCCATAGAGTTTGGCTCTATGAGTCAAAACTAAGCACTTCAGCTGAAATATAAACAGCAGAATTAGATGGTGCAGCTCACATAACTCTTTATTTTCTTTAAACATTTAGGTTTGTTTGTTTGTAAAATATATTTATGAGGGCCCTCTGGAAAAATCCCTTTAGAATTCCCAGCTCCTTAGGTCTAATAGATAATACAGTATATTAACAGTTGCTGTCAAGACACTTCGGAATTTGCAATTTCATTTTTACTTTGGCTGGTGCTTTGCAGCTGAGTGTCCCCTGATACTTAATGTGATATGAGCAGTCTGTCCACCTTTAGTAAAGCACAACAGTTCTCTGTGCTCTTGGCCAGACCCTTTGAAGCAGAGCCCTCTGTCATCAGCTTGAGACAGTTTATATAGAATTACAGCTCCTCCTTGGACCATTTCTTCCCATTTGAAAAATTGCCATTGTGATCTCCCCAGCCTGCCAAGTTGGCAGACTCTATTATGAAATCTGGACTTGAGCCAGGAATCACTATAGCATTTTGAACCAATGATCTGTGTCAGCCATCAACTTGATTCAGCACTCCCTCTTGCACAGGCAAAAAAAAGTTCTTGCTAATATTTGGAAGTGAGCAGAGCATCTTGGATTTTTATAGTGTAGGAATAAGCCTTCATTGCATTTTCAGCTACTTGAAATGCAGAGTATCTATAAAAAAAAATTCTAACATTTGGATAGTTTCTCAAAGAATTTGAATAACATCATCAAGCAATAAGTTTTTTTGATATGTATCACAGCTTTGACTGATCTCCTTGAAGTCATTGGGAGCTGTCTTAAATATTTTGATGCCATGTGCCCACTTTATGCTCCTGATAAATAAAGATAGAAAAAAATGAGGAAAAAATATCTCCATGAAAGTCTACTGGTAATTATGTTCTGCATTCAGAGCTGACAGTTCCTTAAATCAGTCCAGGTGCATCACATAGCTATAGTGAAAATGTAGCTCCTTTAAGTTATTCTTACCAATACATAGTCTGCAAATATCCTGGACTACAAATCCCATAATTCCCACACTCTATCAATCAATGTCACAAGTTGTATGAATCTGATAGGAGTTGTCTTCCAGCACAACTGCAGGTCACTAGGTTGAAGAAGATGGGTTTACTACTTTGGGGACAATAGAAACTTTTCCTGTTGAATAGCCATGAAGCCATGCATCACCACAATCCTTTAAACCAAACAGATGCTTTGCTTTTATCTAGCAATGGCATTTTTATTCCAGGAAAGATAGAAGACCCCAGGATGAAAGTCTTGCTCTTAAAGCAAGATGTTTACCTAACAATTAAAACATAGAGTAGAACACAGTTGCATGGCATTAATATAAAACTTCACATCTGCTGGGTCATATAGGATCCTAAGCAACACCCCAAATATCCAAGGTGCCTTTAGCTTCCTTGAGCAAATATATACCAATCATTCCTTATATTAACTGACAGCCTGTCTTAACAAAGGAAATTGTCAATACTTACTATAGCATGTGATGAGGAAGACAGAATTTTGTTGTGTTTATTTTTTCAATTATGTATTTATTTGTAAAATATATTAGCCACCTGTCTTGCCATACAATAACTCTGGATAGCTTACAATATTAAAAAATAAATAAAACTGTGATTTATAATGATATAAATACAATACTATAAATACTGTAAAGTCAACCTAGGTAAAAAAGAGGGTGGGGGAATAATATGATGAGAGCAGGAGAGGATTGGATCTATTAATCAATCAACCAGCCTGAACATGATGCCTCTCAGGCAGGGACAGGTCTTTAAATTCCTATGGAAGGTCAGGAGGGGTGGTGCTTTCCTCACTTTGGGAGGAAGAGGAAGAAGAAGAAGAAGAAGAAGAAGAAGAAGAAGAAGAAGAAGAAGAAGAAGAAGAAGAAGAAGAAGAAGAAGAAGAAGAAGAAGAAGAAACTACATTAGAAAATATTCTAAAAATCGTCCAGAGCAATATTTTTAAAAAGGTATGGTGTATTCCCCACTGCCTCCATTGATGCGACATCTCTGTTTTATCCTGAAATCAATGGTACTTAAAGTGCTTGATTTTGCCTCTTCTTCTTTCTGCCTGTGCATGCTTTCACAACAGCCAGTCCCTATAATCCACTTCAGTATTCAGAGAGTAATTGGACAAGCCAAACACAGATTCTTGATTTTATCTAATCTACTTTAAATTAATCAAAATTAACCCCGTTGATTACAACAAGCATTTGTTAATTCTCACACAGGAGATTTGGAGTTCAGACAGGAATACTGAAATCAGACCCAAAGTGGTTGTAATATTGTAATTCTTTGGTGGGGGTGGTATTTGCATGTGCTATGCATCTTGGGATACCTATTTTTTTTGGGGGGGGGGTGCTAAGTACAGTAAATGCTGTACTTGTCCTAACTAAGTAAGCTGCTCACTGTAGCTAAGAGAGAATATTTCTTGTTTCTAGGCCAGAGAATAAGTCTTGGAGTTGTTCAGTTATTTACCAGATTTCTTCCATCATTTCTTTGACATTTCCATCTGCTTTTGGGAGCTATCCCACTGTTGCATGCCTGCCAGTAGTGTTCATTGCACAAGGATCTTGGCATCTGAACCACTGATGACACATAGTAAACTTTGGAGAAGAAATCTTAATTTTCAGTATGTTTTTCCCCCTTTTCCAATGCTTGGATGTTCTCCCAAAATATCATCAACACAGTCTGGGCATGTTAAGGACAAAGAAAACAAGAGTGCAAGCCACACAAATATCTATTTTCAAGGTATAAAGGTGAAAAGGAGTCTCATTTGGACAGGTCTTCATACATATTATGTATGAAGAATGTATAAGCATCTCCATGGATGAATATCAACAATACCAATATAAGAAGTAGAGCCAAGGAAAGATATGGAAAAGGAAAGACAAAGCTATGTGCCCAAATGGGCTAAGAAAAGACAGAGTGTTCAATCTTTTTCTTCTCTGGCAAGTATTTTTTTTGGAGGGGGACATGATAATTGAAAAAGGACATTGAACTGTAATGCTAAAACACTGTTATTTCAATCTAATCAACAAAGCACTCATTGTTTTCCCTGTCAGCTTTCTTCTATTCTTTTTTGAGAGGGCAATTAGGATTGATCAGTATGTTCCTGAAAATATTCTGATGTAGATTAAGCAATCAATTTACTACAACCATAATTGTTCATTATGCCTATTTCACATGAAACCAGTGGGCAAAAGATCTTAAACTCAGTTGGACAGAGTCAGGAAAGCTACCTGAAGTTATGTAGAGTCCAATTACTAAAAGGATGTATATTGATAATTTCAGGTTACAACTTCCTTCCAGATTATAACAGAAGTTACTTGCCTATAGTAATTACCTAGAGCAAATTCAGTAGACATACTAACCTGCCTTATGTAACTGAATTAATTACATTAACAAATTCTTAACACTTTGTTTGCTTAAAATAAAGTGGGTGTTTGATCTAAAGACAATATGAATATCTCATTTCATTTTTTAAGGATTCCATTCTATTATAGTGTTCTACTGGCTTACATTCAGTAGATAGAACAATCTCTTCAACTGTTTTTAGTTAGTGATAGAACATTAAGAACTGAAGACAGGAAACAACTTTGGGAGAGTTTCAATGGACACTTCTGGACAGATCTTAAGAGCCTTTGAATTAGATTATGCAAATTGTCCAATGAGTTGCTCTCTTAAGAATCAGAGTAGGGCTATAACCTTTAAAGCATGTTGCAGGGTGTATGACTCTGAGAAGGCATGGGTTACTTAGTTTAAATTCAAAAGCCTTAATAAGCAGGCAATTGAGGATCTGGTCAAAAATGTTTTGGCAATCTGTAAGGTTGAGAGAAGAGGGTTGCAGTGGCTCAGTGGCTAAGACGCTGAGCTTGTCAATCAGAAAGGTTGGCAGTTCGGTGGTTTGAATCCTTAGCGCTGCGTAACAGAGTGAGTTTCCATTACTTGTCCCAACTTCTGCCAACCTAGTGGTTCGAAAGCACGTAAAAATGCAAGTAGAAAAATAGGAACCACCTTTGCTGTGATATTAACAGCGTTCTGTGCACTTTTGGCATTTAATCATGCTGGCCACATGACCATGGAGAAGTCTTTGGACAGCGCTGGCTCTTCGGCTTTGAAATGGAGATGAGCACCTCCCTCTAGATTTGGGAATGACTAGCACATATGTTTTACCTTTAAGGTTGAGAGAAGTAGTAGATGTGAGAACACAGCTAACATAAAGACAGAGGACTTTCCCATTACTGCCTTGTGATTTGATTGTATCTGCTCAAAATCCAACAATAATGATGCCATTGTCTAAAAGCCTAGATTTGATGAAGGTTGCCATAAAAAGTTATTTTAATTGCCCACCACTAAATCATTGTGTTGTATGTATTATTATTCTTACCAAGTTTCTTTTATTTATGCCTCATTTTCCCCTTAAAGTGCATAGTTTATATATGATATACTGAATAAATTGGATATGCTGATCAGTATCTAACTTGTCTTGAAGAGCTACTTTTGCTTTATTCTTCTGTTCTTCTCTTTATATATCAATTGTCTTCCAAGTGATATCCTCTTTCATCTTAAACTAATTTGGGAGTGGCAATATGCTATATTTTCTTACCCAAATGCTTTTAGGTAGAGAAAGGAACTAATGTGTTAAAATTCATTGTGTCATCATGAAATCAACTGCTATTGCATATACTTGTACATTTCTTTCTCAGTTAAGCCTATTTAGAAACGGCCATGCAATGCATTGAGCATTTTTAAAAAGTATTTACTTATTGTTGTTTTCTTCAAGACTATCAAAATGTAGCAACTGAATAAAAAGACATTGCTCCAAAACTAATTATTGGATATATTAGTTTTAGCTAGAGTTGAGTTTTGAGTACCTGCATAGTGTAGATTGCTCCTGAAATAAATAAAGTTGATAGAATGACTCCTTGTTGGCACTACTGAATAGTACCAATGATACTATTCAAGGGTTTATGCATTAGTACAGAAACCTTTTAGGGTAATATGTACTATAAGAAAAAAATCTACATGCAAATAGAAGTAGTAATTGTAGGAGAAAGTTACAAACTGCTGACATTTCAGATCAAGACAATGATTGTGACCCCAAAAAGCCAAAACAAAACATGAATTCCTTAAGAGCGCAAAGCCATAAAGAACCTATAAAGCATTTGTTGCTTGTACTTCAATTACCTCTCTACAAGGACATGTTAAGGTCTTAGAATTCCATTTGATTAGCTTTTCCTTGGGGCACAGATTTATTCCCAGAAGACATATCATAAGTTAGAAGATCAGTAACAAAATTAACATGTATATCATCTCATCTAGTTTTGCCTAATATAATGTTCTTTTTATATATTTTTCAGGCTGGATGACTTCAGGCTTTTTCCACTAGGAAGGTTCAGAAATAATTAGGAAGGTAGAGATTATGAGGACTATGAGAAGCAGGTATTTTTCATCTTGATAAAGTACATCATGCCACACAAATAGTACAATCTTCTTTACTGGGTCAATGAGGTGATGAGATTCACTTCAGCCAGGCATTTTTGGATTGCCTTGAAGCCTTGAATAGCTGGAAGGTGCAGCTTATGCGCAGAAGCATCTTTTAGCTGTTGAAACTGCTGTAACAGGCCACTGGAGCAAGCAGTATGAAGCAGTGTGACTACTTTACTTTGCTATTAATCTTTGTCAAAGCAATGTCTCCATTGAAGATCAGCCTATGTGAGGGGGGGAAATAGATATCTATATTCCTTCAGAAGAAAAATGCAACACATATGCTACTCCTTCCTGAAATTTTATCTCCATAATAACAGCATGATGTGGTAGCATGGCTTAGTGACAGGTTACCAACATTTTCATGGTGAGAGAATATGGCTGAAACCCCAAATTATTTGGGTAAAACCAATTCCACCTTGAATACATCACATGCATTCAGCTTGCTTGCTTGCTTGGAAATTTACAGCGTGGAACAAAATGTGGAAGTTAGCATGCAAACGTTACAGTGACCTAGCCAGAAATAGTTAGAAATAGCTCAATGGCTTATGGAGGTCCCCTTGGCAAGTCCCCTCTGTACCAGAGATGTTTTTCAGGCAGGTGGTCATTATCTTGCTATTGTTCAAACCCTGAGAAAGTACAAAGTAAGGGTTTTTTGGGGGTGATTTGGGGACATTCCGAAAGGGTGGATGACACTTCATATATATATTACTGGAATTTACCTAAATGTACCTAAATGTATTTTAGGACATGTTATTTCTGTGTGTTCACATGATTAGTGCCAGCATTGTTATTGATCATATATTTTTGCAATTGCCTGATGACGTATTCTGATAATACTCCTGAGGTTTCATTTGTGTATTTAACGCATACTCGCCTACCTTGTAACCATTCTCTTTCCCTTGAGAATCCTATCATGCATGGTAGTCCTGATAAGTGTCTCTTATCAGTAGATAAAGCTTTTTTGTTGTTTATAATCTCCTTCTTTTAGTTTTTCTTACGTTCATAGAAAATATCTGGGATATTTTTCTCACACATGGCTAACTTGAATCTAAGCACCAAGAGTATTCTTAATACAATATAGCCCACATTTACTCAATTGTAGTAGTAGTGCTATTTATTGTGTGTCTGTGTATGTATAGGTAAATAACTAAACATAGTATAAACATAAAATAAAGCAACAACAGATACAATAACATACTGTCAACAATATAGTAATAATTCTCTTCTGACTGTTAACTGTCAACAATATAGTAATAATTCTCTTCTGACTGTTAACATTACTGCAAACACAAATTATAGTATGCTGATGCTCACATGTTATTTCGGATTCCCAGAATCTCAAGGTAGCATCTATGGATTTGGGGTACCATGGAATTCTATTTTATCTAAATCTGGCATCCATGGGTGCTGTCATGCATAGAATTTGGAATCCAAATGCCCATGGCTATTATTCTTATCACCTTCTCATCAGAATTAGGTGATAAGAACATTTTGTAGAGTGGATTAATCGTGATTTATATCTTATCTGTGTCCGATCTGAAAGCGATTGAGAAAGAGAGCCCAAAGCAGCATAATTTTAATTTTATCTCTGTTTATTCAGAAGATAATCACACTTCAGTCAAACTTCTCCCAGATAACGTACTTGCCTGAAGTAAATTATATATCCTTAAATATTTCTTAGGGAAAAAAAAATGAAATTATTATTGGCAAATGTACTTTCATAACAGTGATTATTTTAAACTGCCTCCAGCTCTTAGATATTTTTAAAGGCTCTTGTTTACCTGTAGTGTTTATTTATAAAGGAGTGTAACATGTCATACACGTGTCTCCCTCTTTGGGTCCCACTTTATCTTAAGAAGAAAGCTGTGACATTGTTCAAGCTGAGAAATAGCCCAATTTAGGGCTGACAGCTCAAGCCTTTCTTACAAGGAGCCTTTAGTGAAATTCTTTAATCATTTCAGACAAGGGAATCTTATCTTCTGTAATAACTTCAGGACCAAGGGAGCATCTTCTCGGCATCTTTCTTGCCTCCATTTCCTTGTTGTTTGGAAGCTGGTGATATGATCATCTTTATTACTCCAGAAATCAGAGAATTGACAGGAAATACTATGAGCAGCAAGCTGGCTGATAAGCAAGGACAAAATATGTTACTCAAACAGTGCAGTGCTCCAAGCTACCATAAGACTTGGAGAAACATGTCCTCACTCTTTCCTCCCATTTCATGAAAATATAATATATTGTTCTGTTGTACACATTTAGAAAACATATTGTTGGCATTTATCTGACCATTTTATTTTTTTAAAAGAAAGGTAAAAATGGGTAGTTGTTTACCTGTAGTGTTTATTTATAAAGGAGTGTAACCAAGTCACCATTTCAGGGTGCCTTAAAAATACCTATTATTAGCTACAATGATGAAAAACTAGAATGTTTGGGGTCTTCTACGCAGGTATTTCTCTAAGTGTCTATGGAGATTCTCAGTCATCCAGGTCATGGTTGTCCCAAAGGTGCTTTTTCAAGAGGCAGCTGAACTTTCTGGTTTTTCTTTGAAGATGTTTCGCTTCTCATCCAAGAAGCTTCTTCAGAACTGAAGAAAGAAAAACCAGAATAGCAATAGCAAAAGCACTTATACTTATATACGGCTTCATAGTGCTTTTACAGCCCTCTCTAAGTGGTTTACAGAGTCAGCCTCTTGCCCCCAACATTATAGGTCCTCATTTTACCCACTTCGGAAAGATGGAAGGCTGAGTCAACCTTGAGCCGATGAGATTTGAACTGCTGAACTGCAGCTAGCAGTCAGCTGAAATAGCCTGCAGTACTGCACTCTAACCACTGTGTCGCCTTAGCTCCAGTTGCCTCTTGAAAAAGCACCTCTGGGACAAGTATTTCTCTGTTTCGCATCTCATTATATGCACAAGAGAAGGAAAGTGGTAGCATAAAAAACTCCCAACAAAGGCAATTGTTAAAAGGAGAAAGCAAAACCAAGCCTAATTTCATCCTAGCTCACTTTGCCTTGGTTCCTGGCAGGAACAGTTGCAAAGATCCACTAATAGTCAAAGTACTCCAATCTAACTGAATCCTAATGGCTTTTGAAAGTGAAATCAGAAAAGTGAATGATTTGTCTGACTGCATGTAAACAATTAAACAATATATAAGCAGCAGCTCAAAGGAGCTGATTATGAAGCCATAAAGTCATGTTTTTCTCAAAGTTCTGTGAAGAGGATGCTGGGTGAAGTGAAGCTCAAAATATCCCGACCACAAATGTCTATGGAAATGCTCAGTCATCCAAGTCATGGTTGTCCCAAATGTGTTTTTTTCAAAGACAGTTGCCTTTTGGGGAAAAAAACCAACCACCTTTGGAGCATCCTGACCATAAGCATTGGAGGCTTCACTGTTTCAAATGAAAGATGCCCTTTCCCCTCTTTTCTCCTCCTTTCCCCTCCTTTCCCTTTCCTTCCCTTTCCTTTCTGTCTGTTGAATATATCACAGCATAACCATACATTTAAGAGCTGAGCTATCAAACACAAACGATATAATGGTTGAATGAATGGATAAATGGATAAATGGCCATCATAGATCCCAGCCTCACAAACATCCCAAAATTAAAACGCTTAAGATATAATTCAGAGAATAGGATCAGAGCCTGAATAAAAAGAAACACTAAAAAATATAGTAAAATGAAATAAGAATACAGTACCCTATTCTCCATGTCATATTCTACTCAATGTAGTATAAGCAGTAATAAATCCAAAGCTAATTTGCCATTAGTAAAGCTTAAGTTCTACTGTAGAGACTGTAAGTGAAAACTTAGCAACAGCTTGTGTTGTTTTAGGGTATTTATCAGCCAGAAGGAGTTTGACGCAAAATTCATCTGGTCGTCCAGGGAATAAACTAATAATAAGTGGCAGAAACTTACTACACCTATTGCTGTAGAAGTTATAAGGGAGGAATACATGGAGAAAGTGATTCAATCTTCTCAGACTGACAGGCTTTCTTGGTAGAAGGGTTTCTGAAACTTTCCTTTCAATAAAGCTGATGGCAAGATATAAAGGCCCTACAGATTATTATTATTATTTAGCTGTAAACTGGTTAAGTAACTGGGCTGGTTTGAAACAGATCTCATTGGGTCCCAATTGTATTCCAGCAGGGATTTTGCTGTATTCAGTTTGACACTCTGTACGAAGGATCCTTTGCCCTAAGACCCTGTTTTTGTCCCACCCTCAAGATTCCTCTGGTACAAAACCCAATATCTGAGCCTCATCTCCAATTTGCTGTTTCCAGGTATATTGGAATTTGTGTAGCAGAGGAGATCTCAAACCTTGGATTTAAAGTTAATCTTTAGCCAGCATTTGAAAATACTTAGCCATGCTCTTGACACCTCAGCAGCCCTGCCTCCAGTCACAGAGATGCATTAGGACATTTCTTGGTAGCTGGAAAAGGTTTAATAAGAAACTAAGGTTGTTGTTTTTTTTTACTATAAATTGGTACCTGAATTTAGAAGAGCTCCATAGAAGAGCTGGGCCAATGGTTTGCCTTTAAATAATTGCAGAGTAACTGGGATAAAAAGAAGGAAAGAATTGCTATTGTAGTTCTCTGGGCATTCAGCAAATCTCAGCAGTATGGACATTTTCCTTCCCTGTATACTACAGCACAAATCCCAAATATATATAAAGAAAACTATTTGACTGGTTTTCTGTCAAGTTTCCAGGGAAGTGCCTAATTTAACATAAATCCTTGTAAAGCATGTGGTCCTGGTTTTCTCGTAATTAATTTGCAATAGGTGATCCTTATAAAAGATGGATTGCGCCACCATGGTCTTCTTAGTCCAGCTGGTATCTGCAATAGAATTACCACATCATCTGGATAAAGCAGTAAAGATATTGACCTATTTGTCACTTTTGAGGAATGAAATTCTTACTCTACTATTGCCTTTATATATATAGTGGAATAATAATGGAGCCAGGATATACACATGCTTTCTCTTCCTAGTGGGCACTACCCATGACAGATGCACTGTTACATTGCACATCACTCTGAATGTGATGTTCCCACAAAGCGCATGCAAGAAGGTAAGGAGACATTTGCCAGTTGTAGAGAATTTAACTTTGTGCCGAAGGATTTCTCTGGCGATTTATTTTTGATCTACAAACATAGATCTGCTGTTGTCTTAGATGACTGAGTATGTATTTAATATAATTCTTCTTTCTCAGACCAACAGAGTACCAGGAGACTAATATACAATCAGTTAGAGCTCCTTTATTATCAATTAAGACACCTACCAGCTCACTGATTCACAGAAAGTCAGTTATAAAGAAAATGAAAAAGTCTCTGCCCTAATGAATTTAGGGAATGTATTAGATCGTCTTGATTACGATCTTTAAAGCGCTCCATGGCTCAGGACCTAGTTACCTGCGGGATCGTATTCTGCCCCATACATTCCTACGACCCATCCGCTCGCACAGAGAGGGACTTCTCCAGGTGCCGTCCACCAGACAGTGCCATGGGGCGGTGCCTAGGAGCAGAGCCTTCTCTGTGGCGGGCCCAGCCCTGTGGAATGACCTCCCTCCGGATATTAGGACCACTACTGACCTCCGCTCCTTCCGTGTCAAGCTCAAGACCCACCTTTTCCAAATAGCTGGCCTGGCTCAACCATAACTTCGTATCGCTCCTGATGGGTTTTTTAATTTAGTAATTTTATTTAAGGGGATTTTAAATTGTGTTTTTAACTGTCTTTCACTTATAAGTCAACTCTCCTCCATGCACATATGTATATGTCTCTGTTCTTTTTGTATATATGTTTGTCTTATGTGTATTTTTATCCATTTTGATTGTACGCCGCCCCGAGTCCTTCGGGAGAGGGTTGCGGCTAATCAAATAAAATTATTATTATTATTATTATTATTATTATTATTATTATTATTATTATTATTATTAGATTTATATGGGAAATTACTGAGTTACTAGAATTACTGTAACCCCATCTTTTTCTTTTAATAAATCTGGATAAAAATTCTGTGAAAAATCTGTTTAGAAAAGAGTTTTAGACAGATGCCAAAGAAACTGACAGATGAGGTGTGGGAACGTAGAAGTTTCGAACTGGATTGGGGGGGAAAGTTCCTTTGGGAAGTGCTTTAAATGAAGTGTAGTTAATGAAAAATGGTGCAGCTGTGTTGGAAAGGAGAGGGAAAGGGAGAAAATAGGCTCACAGACAGAATGTATCTTTTATATGTGGTATAGCCTGATATTCCAGAACTCACACGGAATTATCTTAACCACACGTGGGCCTATAGCTATTCCAAAATAATGCCCTTGCATCACAAATATATAACTACACTGATATATTAGACAAAGAATTATTAAGGGAATAAAAAAAAACTTAATAGTGGAATAGAATACAAGTGCTTCCTTTTGTCCTGACTAATGATATCACAATGCTTTTTATTGGTTTAAGTGAAAGACTCTTATTAGATGTAAATGTTATTTTCAAAATTTAGCCCCGTTATTACTTTAAGCTTGGCTAATTTCATTTGAGGAAATAATCTGATGATTGGAACCTGACTTTCTTGTACCTATTTGATTTGTAATGATTTGTGGCTCAATTTATGTTGTTAAGCACAATACAAGTATTTCAATCAACTATCCTGCATGTCTCTCTGAAACCAAACCAAAATAATTTCTGCTGAAATCTAGACTTCTGCTTATTTCAATTGCATTTTTCTTGAAAAGTAAGTAGAAATGTAGCTTGAAGCATTACAAGAAGGGCATGTTTATTGATTGTATCTTTAAAAGAACAGACTTAATTTGAACTAAGAAACTCTCCAATCTGATTTCACTAAGACAAGACTATTGAATGTTAACTTTTCTTCCACTGAGATTGGTTGTAAATGTATTATAAATATCAAAAACTCTGAGCAATAATTTTTAATTTCATGAATTTAAAGAACTATTGATTGGCATAAGCAATCAGTTGGCCAAATAAAAGAGATGAATTCTTCAAAACATTACTCTGAAGGATTCATATTTCAAAACATATATTTTAAAGAATATCAGCTGTTTTTTTAAAACACTTTTCAAAACAAAATTAAAAAGTGTTTTTAAAGAACACATATATCTTACTTTTATGGTTAATCACATAATCAGCCAGATATTTGAATTTGGCATTTTTATCTATCTATCAAGTTCTTTTATATAGTTTTCAAATCAACATACAAATTAAGTTATATTTCTTATAAAAGCATCAAACTAATATTTGTATATATGCCTTTAAGTTAGACTGGATAACTGTTAATTTTTATTTCAGAAGTTGTGCCTCTGAATAAGTAACAGTCAGTTCATCTTCCAGAGCCATTATTTTCTTGTACATTAGTTTAAAAAAACCATTTGCATGCTTCAAATTAAATGTATTATCCTTCTAAAAAATATTTTCTTTAATTTTATATATAGTCTTGATTTAGCAGTGAGTGTACAACTGTGGTAGAGGACTACATACATATCCTTGAAGAAGGCATGCAAGAACTTTTATGAAAACATTACCTTGGACAGCAAAAGCGGATAGACTGAGAAAGGAACTCAAGATTGTCCCTTGAGTTCTTTGCTAGAAGAAGGAAGAAAGAAGCTTTGTGGGCTTTCAAAATTGTATTATTATATCCTCTAACAATAAAGTGGAATTCTAGTAGATGGCATGGTGTCTGCTTCCTAACATGACATACCTTAAAGAGTTGACACTTATTTTGTACAGTGTTTTAAAAAAGCAGTAGGTGGAGAGTGATCAAGTAAGTTGGACCAAATCTTTTAATTCAGACTCATACAACGTATCTCACCGTCCAATGAGATCTTAACCTACATGCAACCTATATACTTATCCATATTCAGGATTTAACTGAAATCCAGTTTAAAAGCCATGTAAAGTGCTCTTTAGTTTTCATTTTCTATAGTAAATATAAACCTTGTTTTTTTTTTTAACCTATTCACTTCCTGCTTGTTATCATGTTTCATCATATTTTAATTCCACCTGCCTATGGCTTTTATTTTTTTTCTGAATTAATCATATAGGAAATCATAAGTCAACATTA
This sequence comes from Natrix helvetica, assembly GCF_964273705.1. Classification (NCBI taxonomy): domain Eukaryota; kingdom Metazoa; phylum Chordata; class Lepidosauria; order Squamata; family Natricidae; genus Natrix; species Natrix helvetica. The sequence continues at coordinate 34,305,693 of NC_138549.1, forward strand.
AATAGTTGGAATGGAGAATATTTTTTGACGAATCAGTATTAACTTTGTGATGATGTCACTGAGATCATATAAAACCAAAAACACAAAGTAAATATTAACAATATTCATCAACAGCTACAAGGGAAACATTTCTCAGGATTGCTGCCTTGAGCTCCATCTGTTGGTGAAAAAATGGGATATAAATCCCAGAATAATAAACAAACAAGTATTAAGAAATATTTATGGGGGGGGGGGTGAAATTTATTTTGGCTTCAGTAAATCCATAAATACTAACTCATGGGTTGCAACATCCAGTTCGTCTTTCAAAGTTAGCTCACTTTAAATGTTATCTATTGAATTTACATTAGAGAAGGGAATGGAAAATGTCTCGGACCCACAACGTTCTCAAAATACACATTATTTGGATTCTTAAGCAGAGCTGAAGAAATATATGGAAAATAAAGCTTTATAGATTATAATGGCATAAAACAGAATGGATGGTATGTCTAGCTTGTCTTGTTATTTCTCTATTTTAAAATCCATTTCTTATGTACATTGCTTGTACAGTTGAATAAAAAATGTTATCATATAAAGGCGAGGCATTAATCCAACCATGTCAAAAAATTAAGATATATTTGTCCTTTCAGGCTATCTGCCTCAGTTTTGTTCTATGGAGGTCAATAAGCTGTAAGCATTTCATAAATATTACTATAATGTTGCTTTAGTTATTGAATTAAAAGAAGCTTTGAAGAAGACATAAAATGAATTGATTTGTTTGGTTTTCTATTTATTAGATCACAAAACATATATGAATTATTTTCCAGCTAGTTGATATTTTGAAAGAAGATCAGCATTTACACAAGATTTACATAAGAAAAATCCTATCAAAATTAATAATAAATAAACATCTTCCAGTTGCTTACATATCTCAACAAAGACACATTTATACTCTTAAGCATTCAAAACAAAATTGAAATAGATTTATTACCATAAGCTATTTCTTAGCTCCTATGATTTTCTTGTTATACTGTAATTTCATGTGAATATTATATACATACATTATTTAAAGTTTATTATTAGTTTAGAATGGAATAAATGACAGAATCAATTAAGAACTAAAAAGGTATAAAGTGACACTAGAATAAATAAAATGTGTTTGAAGGGGTGTTTGATGTTCACTTACTGGTTTGTGTTTGTACCTTAGACATTTATGCTAAGTGTGATTACAATTCTTCATATTTGTTCTAAATAGTCAGAACTGAAAAGGAATGGGGGATGAAATTCACATTATTTAGGTGAAATTATTTCTTTTTGTTCACAATTCAGGCACAACACAACAATAAAGAGACATTTGGAAGGCAAATCCAATTGTATGGTGGACATTGGATCAGTATTTTTATTTTTCTGACTCTCACCATTCTCCCTTCCACCACCCCACCATTATCTGGTACCTTGTGTTTTCATTGCCATATGAATTCTTTGCCAGACCAATTCTTGAATACAACTCATCTGCCTGGAATCCACATTGTATATCAGACATTAATATAATTGAGCAGGTCCAGAGTATTTCACGAGAAGAGTACTCCACTCCTCTGCTCACAATATAATCCCTTATCCCACCAGGCTCAAAATTTTGGGCTTGGACAACCTGGAACTATGCCGCCTACCGTCTGACCTAAGCATAATACACAAAATTGTCTGCTACAACCTCCTACCTGTCAACGACTACTTCAGTTTCAACATCAATAATACATGAGCAAACAATTGATACAAACTCAAAGTAAACTGCTCCAAACTCAATTGCAGAAAATATGACTTCAGCAACAGAGTAGTCAACACCTGGAATACTCTACCTGACTCCATTGTTACATCCTCAAATCAGTGGTGGGTTCCTAACCAGTTTACTACTGGTTCGCTGAGTGCGGTCTTCACACAAATGGGGAAGAGGCAGTTTCTGCAAATCCAGGATCTGTGCTAGTTCAGGAGTGCAACATTAATCGAGCTATGATTTTTGCAGCTTCTTGTGGTTTAGTTGAAGGGGAATACTGTGATTTTAGCAGCCCAATAAAATAAGAAGTTGAGATGCTTGCTGTAATGATACATGAGAATTGACTTCAGAAAAAGGAGACACAGACTAGACATAAGTCAGACAAGTGGCAGCTGAGTCTGTAGAAGGAATGGGGGCATGGAAAACATCTCAGAAGGGATTCTACTCTTGCACTTTCTTGAACTTTGAATAGAGAGCTATTTTCTTTTTTCCTTTGCAAGACTGAAGGCAGCACTGCAAGGTAGTTCCATAAGAAACCTGCAAAATAATTCAGTATTTCTAACTTTATTGTAAGGTTACACAAACAGAATATTTACTGCCCTCAAAATGAAAAGAAAGGTAGGACTTCTGCACATGCAATGAAAACTCCTTTGCAGAGGAAACAACTAGAACCCATTCGAAACATATTTTGTTGTTTAAGAATTTTTTCAGTTTGTTAACATGAAAGACATATGTGAATATATTCACAATTTGTGCCAATTTTAAACAAATTTGTCAATATCTTCATAAGTATCATTATGCTACAGTAAAACTCCCAAGAGTCCTGTTACATGTTAAACATGAATATATAATGGCATAAGCTCCCATATCATTTATAAGATCCATAGCTTAAGAATTGTATTCAAAGAGTGCTCATCACTGATTCTACATCAAACAGGTGTGGTGCATGGCTTAGAGAGCTGCAAGGAATAGTAACTTGGATCTTGTTATTTTCAACATTTTTATTATTTGAATAAAGAGGTGGGGGGAGGAGCTTATTAGATTTGTATTTGGCACAAAATTGGGTGGGATAACTAGTATCCTATTAAGGATAACTAATACCCCTAGCAAACAGAATTAAAAAGGTAATCTTGATAAGAAGTGCTGAAAATAAACTGGACATTTGGAAAAGACATTTGAAAGATGACATTAGGAATAGAAACTAAGTCCAAGAAGAGAGAGGGGGGAAAAACTGAGAACGTGTAGTTTTGAGAAGGGAAGACTGTATGATTAGTAAAAAGATCACACAAAAAAAGATCCATTTTTTTATTCTTGATGGGGGAAGCACAAGGAATAATGGATTTGTATTACAAGAAGGATATATATTCCTACGAGTCCCTTGGACTGCAAGGCAATCAAACCGGTCAATCCTAGAGGAGATCAACTCTGACTGTTCTTTAGAAGGCCAGATCCTGAAGATGAAACTCAAATACTTTGGCCACCTAATGAGAAGTAAGGACTCACTGGAGAAGAGCCTGATGGCAAAAGAAGAAGGGGACGACAGAGAATGAAATGGCTGGATGGAGTCACCAAAGTCGTAGGCTTAAATGGACTCCAGAGGATGGTAGAGCAGGAAGGCCTGGAGGAATGTTGTCCATAGGATCACGATGGTTCAGACATGGCTTTGCAACTAACAACAAATTACAAGAAGGCAAATCCCTGTTAAACATTACAAAACATTCCATAACAATTACCCATGTTTTTACCTGGATTCCTGCTCTAAATAGCCTAGATTGACCATTTATAAATTATACCTAGGTTTGGAGATACGATTCTGCATTCCTAGCTAAACTGTATAGTATATCAATTCCTCTGAAAACTAAAAGTACACTGCAATTGCACCCATATCAGCACAGAATGAAACTTGACTGATTTTAAGGTAATTTCTCCCAGATTATGGAATGTATTACAAAGAATTAGTGTACTGTCTTCTTGATTATCTTTATTTATTTTTTTAGAATTTCAGTGTAAACAAATCCTATCTCCTGGCCTGTTATGCTTCATGCAGTTATCTTGCTGTTTGTTTTGGCATGCAGATGATTTGAGAAATACTGGGAAACTTGCTCATCTTCAGAAAATTTAGCACTTTGCTGCCAATATTTGATCTCCAATCTCACATCTTGTTTGTTTGTTTGTGACAAATTATATTTATGGCAACATGCCTCTCTCTGGTAGAGTTTCCATTGGTATGACAATGTGTTTTCTTCTGGCGAAGAAAAAAAATGCTGAATGTTTTCTAACAATGATTCCAAGGCAATTTCTGTTAGAAGTCTTTGGATAAAATAATGAGATTCTATCCTCATATCAGAAGTCTATGCATATTCAACAAGTTACTGTGATATAGAAATGAATGAATAGAGATAGATAGATAGATAGATAGATAGATAGATAGATAGATAGATAGATAGATAGATAGATGATAGATGATAGATGATAGATAGATAGATAGATAGATAGATAGATAGATAGATAGATAGATATCAGAAAGAGTAAAAAAATATTCACAGTTACAAGAAGTAAGGCCAATAGCATCTGAACTGGAGCTGTAGGAAAGTCTCGATATCATTTTACTAATACCATCATTTTAATTTCAGATATTTTCCATTTGAATCCACTTCAAATGAGTGGAATCTAGGGGTAGGTTAAATATTGTAATCTCCCACCGAGGTTCCTAAAGTATAATTTAATATTTATTTAATTTACACTTGCCTTAGTCTCACTTTACCATTCAAAATCAATTTTTAGCTTTTGGGGAGGATTATTTGAAGCACACATCTGATTGATTGATTCATTGAAAACTTTTTTTGGATGGTCTGATCATTTTCTGCATTCATGCATTTCTCAGGAATTATATGTCAATCATCAAGATGGAGAAAACAATAGAAATGAATTAGTTGAGACTAATCACTTGAGAAGTATGGTACGAGAAGATAAGGATCAGATAAAAAGGTTAGTAACCAAGAACGCAAATTAAATAAAATATTTATTAAAATAAATGTAAATAAAATTAGCCTTCAAATTTAAAAAATCTAAAATCTGCACAATTATATTAGTAATAGTGGCATTAGAGCTGTGGTGGCACAGTGGTTAGAATGCAGTATTGCAACTCTGCCCACAGCCAAGTGTTCAATCCTTATTGGCTCAAGGTTAACTCAGCCTTCCAGTCTTCTGAGGTCAGTAAAATGAGAACCGAGATTGTTGTGGGCAATATTGCTGATTCTGTAAACTGCTTAGAACATGCTGTAAAGCACTATAAAACAGTATATAAGTCTAAGTGCTATTGCTATCACTATTAAAAGTAGTCATTATTAAAATATACATGTAATATTTCTACAGGTAATGGCATCCTCTTTAAGGATAATGATATATTAAATGTACAGGTAGGTTATTAATACAAAACTTTTTTTGAAAAAAACTCAGAATTTTATGAAGAATGACAATATACTGGTTAATTTAATTAAAACCTGATTACTGTTTCTCTGCTTATAAGGAAGAATAAAGTGCATAGAATTTATGCTCTCAGTTTAAGCATTAAAAAAATGTCAGCATCTTTAAATACTTAAAATAATTTTCCAGAAGCTATAAGGCCAAAATATCCCAAGGGAAGTTCATGTTAAATTTCTTAGAAAAACCGCAAGAGATGAGGTTCTAGGAGCTCAAAGGGGAGGACCATTAAAATATAAGGATAAAGAAATAGCCATTCTTAAGCAGATGCCAAAGAAAGTAAGAGATAAGAGAAGGAAATATAACTTCTTAGCAAAAAAAATTATATAATAACGGGATCTGGTTCAGGTGGCTGTTACCAGAAGGCATGTTGATTTTTCGGGAGGGCAGTAGAATTAGAATTAATACAGTTGCGGAAGCAGAGGCTTTCATGAAAAAACATACTGCTCTATTAGGTGATGTGGGGGATCCTACACAAGATACAAAGCAGGGAGGGGCTGAGGCTCTGCCAGTGGACGGGGGGGGGGGAGAGGAGACAATGAGAAAACTCAGATCACAAAAGTGAATTGAAACACTATTCCAAATGTTGTTACAATGTATTCTTAAGGAAGTGACAAACGTAAAATGATTGAAACATACTGATGATTTGGTGTTAAACTTAAAACTGCTAATATCTATGTAAATGTTTATAGTTTTCTATTTTTCCTTTCTGTAAAAGTTGCGAGACCTGGGGGGGGGGCTTCTCCTCCCCCCGCACGATGTAGCTGTCAAAATGTTCCATAACCTTTTACCCTTTTTCCCTTGTAAAAATTTTTAAAAACCAATAAAAATTTTAAGAACAAAAAAAAAAATGTCAGCATCTTTAAATACTTAAAATAATTTTCCAGAAGCTATAAGGCCAAATTAGCTAATGCCAATATTTGTTATAATTTGAAATAGGATACTTATCCAAAACAGAAGCTTTGGTTAATTTACATTTATAAAGATGAAAGAAAGGAACTAAAATATAAATGGGCAGTATTTCTTTATTGCAGATATTTAAATGTCTTGTAAGGTGGGTGAATTGACAGAGGCACAGGTATTTCTAGACTGATACATTCAGTTTCAATGGTACACTGCATGCAGAACCAAAGTGAATTTTTTTTAATGATTTGTACCCAAAACTCCATGAAATAACAGCAAATATATATATATATATATATATATATATATATATATATATATATATATATATATATATATATATATATATATATATATATATATATATATATATATATATATATATATATATATATATATATATATCACTATATATATATATATATATATATATATATATATATATATATATATATATATATATATATATATATATATATATATATATATATATATATATATATATATCACTGAAAAGACATAGAGAACATGAATTATTGCCATATAATTTCAGTAGTTGGAAAAACATTTGTATTAATTCATACAAAAGGTCCTATTTGAAGACAAGGATCTTACATGTAGGTGCTACAAAAAGGTAGCACTTTTCAATTTATCTTTCACATATTGAGTACAATATGTTTTAAGTTTAAAATGTTCTGATTTTGGTTAGGTTGCTCATATTCTTTGGTGGTTTCCAATATACTGTATGAACTGAATCATCATCAAAAGTAAAAACACATCAAATTGAATAAACATTATGAGTTCAACTATTAAAATTATTCACTCAGTGATCCTGATGATAAAATTATTAATAATACAACTGAAGAATAATTTTCAGCCAGTATAAAACACCAATGCTTTTTTTTCTGGGAAGTAATATATATGTACGATACATATATAAAATACATGCCATGCCATTTCTATCTGACTTCTCTTTACTCAAGTGTAAAAGAACAATGGGACAATTTGCATGGACATGCAAGTGAATGTTCCTTCCATGGACTTCAATGAATAAGCTAACTAAATAAAATGAGCTAACTTTTCTTTAGCTTTATCATCACAATCTCTAGGAATATTCTCCCAAGCATTTTCAACTGATAGAAAGAACAGCAAAAATATCTCATAGCAACATTTTCTTCCTATTAGCTTTTTCCTAGTGCAAGGGAAGGGCATTTATTTTATAAAACAGCGATGAGGAAGAAATAGTTCAATCTCAACTTCTCCGTGGTAGAACCAAGTGTGCTTGAGCACTTCAGAAAGACACTTCTAGTTTTTCATTCTAACTGATCCCCAGCAGAGAGTTACTCCATCTTGCAGTCTATTAATATATTGTTCTCATATATATTTGGTCAATTATATCTATGCAACAGAGGTGTCCAGAGGCTCTCAGATTACTCCAAGAGTTCTACCAAATTACCATTTGTAATGTAACAGAAGAGGAATTTATGAAATATAGAACTTGAATAATAATATTTTGCAGTTAATTGTATTTGCATTTAACTCAAATATCTATCTATCTATCTATCTATCTATCTATCTATCTATCTATCTATCTATCTATCATCTATCTATCTATCTACCACTCTGTCTGTCTGTCTGTCTGTCTGTCTATCATCATCTATCTATCTATCCCCCATCTCTTCTCTCTCTCTTAACTGTCATCTACAGTATCTATCCATCCAAAGATAGAAACTGAAATAGGGAAGTTTTTAAAAACCCAGAAGAGGGATAAAGTTGAAGTGAATGCAGATTGAAATAGATTCCCACATTTAAGAATGTACTTATGTTATCTTATTGTTTTGTTTAGAGATGGTGGTCTGAATTCTGCCCCAAATCATAAGATCTGAGTAATGGGGTACAGGTGATTAAATCATAATTGAAGGAGCTTTCGAAGACTTGCAAAAGCAAAGTCTATATAATACATCAAGGAAATCAAAGAAAGGAAGGTGAAAAGGGGAGAAAATGCATGTTCATCTGGAAAGACTTTCTCAAGGCAATAAGAAGAAAGAGCTATTGAAATCAACCTACTGATCAACGCACATCAAGAGAGGCACTTATTTCTGATCCTATGTGACTTACAACAGACACATTCAGTGAAATTCGATCTCTCAAGATCAGTGGTGGGTTTCAAAAAGTTTTAGAACCTTTTCTGTAGCTGTGGCCTGCTTTGTGGGAGTGGCTTGGCAGTCATGTGACTGGCTGGGCATGGCCAACTTGTAAAATGTGGTGAAACTCACTTAACAATGCTCTTGCTTAGCAATCAAAATGTTGGCTCAGAAACTCTGGCATTTGAAGCACACAAGTCTTGCACCCCTAACACTTTAAAAAAAACAGGGGTGTTCAAACTTGACAGCTTTAAGACTTGTGGACTTCAGCTCCCAGAATTCCTCCTCTCGCTCTTCATCTTGATGTTGTGTGGACGGGCAGGGGGAGGGAGCTGGAACCGGTTCTAAACGGCACTGTAGATTTGTGGAACCTCTTCTATAGAAGAGGTTAGAACTGGCAGGAACCTACCCCTGCTCAAGATGAATAATTAGAATAGTCATGGTAGTGGAAGGCCAAAACAGACAAAATCCCTAGATAATGAGAGAAACATTTTGGCAATGTTTACTCCAAGCTGCCCTCAGAAGCCTGATAATATGGTAGCTTGTGATTTCCATGGCCAAAGGCTTCTTCTGTATTATGAATTCCCTTCCCTGATACTCTCATCTGTTTCAAAATGGTTTTGAAAAAAAGTAAAGTGGCCCTCTAAAAAAGTTTGAGCCACATTTTCATATATTTTTTTAAAAAAATGATGATTTATGATTATGCAAACGATGTTTAATATGCATTAGGAATTCAAATGCTGTTGCAATAATTTTTTAGTAAAAGCTGCTTTTTGAACTACCTTTGCACATTTCTCTCCATGAGCCATAATTCTTCATCTATAGAGTAATTTATTTCTTCTGGTTTTAATATGTTACAGATGAATGGTTGTATGTCTTTCCTGTTAGAGCATTACAAGACAGGCTACTTTTACATTAGGCTGGTACTACAACAGATACCTGTGGTGCTCTTCATGGTTCATGTGGTACTAATTTAAATGGGAAGTTGCACATATTTCATTGAAACACTTGGTAAAGCCAGCTTTCACAGAAGGGTGCAAATGATGGACTGTTCTCTGTGTGCAGCTGAACTGCTCTAAATGTGTCAGGGAGGGTTATGGATCATTTCATTCACCCATCAGCTCTGGTCCGCTGTGTGTACAAATCACAGCCGAGTGTCATCCAACAGAACATTCCTGACAATACTAGAACATTTATAGTACTGCCATTTTAATAGGAGATTGGCAACCCTGTTAAACAGTTTTGCTTCTTTTAACTCTTGCAACACCTCTGTTGAAAAGAGAGGATGGGAACATTTGCCTGCTGTGGGGAAGAGGCCCTTTTGTTTCAAGAGCGTCTCAGGGGCTGCCGAAAGAATTAAATGTGAGTCGGTGGCTAGTAACTCTTCTCGGACCTCTGTAAGTGATAAGTATCCTTATACTTTATGCTTCCTACAGCCACCTAGTTATTAAACATGATGGAAGGAGGAGGGGAGAGTTTAACAGGCCTTTATTTGGCACAACAGCACCTTCATTTGGGTAATCCCTAGTTTTAAAAATTAATTTTATGACATATACACATTTTGCTGCTGTTACATTGTTTTTCTGGCAGAAGGTGTGTTTATGTGTGTGAGTGTGTGTGTGTGAGAGAGGGGGGGAGGGAGAGACAGAGAGAGAGAGGGAAATTTGCGTCATGCACTTTGCTCTTTTTGTGCCTGAGTCTGCATTCATTTGCAATTGTTGCGAGGCCAACTCCCTTTCATCACTGTTAGTGTTTCTCAAGGGCAAACTGAACCACCTTCACCCAGTGTTTTTTCCTCCCTGTGTTAAATTTGTGTAGTAAACTGGAAGGAGGATCAGTTGGTATTTTTAAAAATAATCTTTTCCCATTTTCTTATTAAATGCACCATTCCTGGAAATGGGAAAAGGAATATTTTCAGGGTAGTTTGTCAAGAATTATTGCATGATGACAAAGCAGCTTTCAGTTCTGAAAGCATTTGTTTAACCAAATGTTTATTATTTCTATTCATGACTTTCAGTAAAATCATCATCTTCACCACCACCACCATCATCATCATCATCATCATCATCATCATCATCATCATCATCATCTCTATCAAGTTGTTTCAAAACTATCTAGAAAAATATAAAAAATTAAGACTACATCTCTTATTATTTATTATTTTCCAAAATAATTAATTAGATGACATCATCAATTTGTTCAACTTAATTCATTGAAGTAGTTGATGCATTGAAAAAGTGGGAGGGAAGCTCTCATTATTTTTTATAACTGAACAAATAACTTGCATCTTGAAAGCAACATGGATCAATTATCTAACAACTTTTAAAGAGCACAATGTAGGTCAACTAAGAAGCACAGCAAAAAAGACACTGTTATTTTTGGTGAACTGTCTGATGTTATTTTAATCACACCAGGATGCTGGAACACCAAAACATTGCCAAGTAATTGATTGATTGGAGGTTCTGTTTATTGGCTGCATCCAAACACTATAGACAACTATTTTAAAGTTGGATGCCTTGTAATACCCACATTGAAGATCTAGCAATTTGCAGTCTATAAAGTTGACGTATTATTATTGGTTGCCCTTGTCTTTGTTCTTACATCTATATATGTCTTCTCCTTCTCCATGCCATCTGTTTCTGAATTTTTCATCTCCCTAATCTATTAACATTTTAATTTGCCTATTAATACATCATACAATTAACTATCCTAGGCCTGAGACAGCATAATAATATCAAAGCTACAATTCCACCTGGTATTATGGAGGGAAAATTAGGTTGCCACACCTGGATTGCAAAAGTCCAAGTGTCTACTAGATGGCAGCAGAAAGATTTTTTCCCCCTAGCTAGTGGTCCCTTGGGTGATCATTGTTTGCTGCCTGATTTGGGAAAGAGTCATGACTGCCTCACAATTCCTGTCATTAGCTTTATGTTTGTTTTATGTTCTGCCTGAGAGAATAAGATCTTCTAATTGTTTCTCCTAATAGCAAACTCAGGGGTGGAGTGCTGACAGAAACAGAGCCAAGGAAAATCATTGATCAAATAAGAAGACAGTAGAACTAAACACATTCAGTTGCAACAGAATTATGATTTTGAGATGGTGTGGGAGAGAGACAGACAGACAGATTGGTATTTGTACATTTGTGTGTACTTAATGAGGTAGTTTTGGGAAGGTTAGGGAAAAGCTTGAATAAGAACATTTTGTTTAAAAATGATTATTTTCTTTAAAAATGAGTCCAGTTTAAAAATACAACTGGGCAACTGTAAAAGGTGCCCAGTTGTATTTCTTTGTGCTAGCAATCCATAGTAAGGTCTGTTCAGGAGTTATTTGTAACTGTGTATAACATGATAAGGGAGGCAGTGGCTCAGTGGCTAAGATGCTGAGCTTGTCAATCAGAAAGGTCGGCAGTTCGGCAGTTCAAATCCCTAGCGCTGAATAATAGAGTGAGCTCCCGTTACTTGTCCCAGCTTGTGCCAACCTAGTAGTTCAAAAGCATGTAAAAAATCAAGTAGAAAAATAGGAACCACTTTGATGGGAAGGTAACAGCATTCTGTGCACCTTCGGTGTTTAGTCATGCCAGCCACATGACCACAGAAATATCTTTGGACAGCCTTGGCTCTTCGGCTTTGAAATGGAGATGAGCACCGCCCCCAGAGTTGGGAACAACTAGCACATATGTGCAAGGGGAACCTTTACCTTTACCTTATAACATGATATTTGGTGTAGTAGTGGTTAAAATGCTGGCCTAGAAACTAGGAGACCATGAGTTTTAGTCTCGCCATAGGCATGGAAGTCAGCTGGGTGGTTTTGGGCCAGTCACTCTCTCTCAGCCTAAACAACCTCACAGGGTTGTTTGTTGTGGGCAAAATAGGAAAAGGAAGGAATATTAGAATGTTTGCTGATTTGGGTTACTTATAAAGTAATCAAGGCAGGATAAAAATCTAATTAATAAAAATAAAATTTTAGTGAGTAAGCGTAATGCCAATAATGCTTCTGAGTTGCAGTTTTGATTTGATTAAACTGGTGCAGGCAACTTCCCAAAGAATTCATTTTAGCTGTCTTTCATTCTTCATCGGTATCTTTGCCTGGAAAGAATTCTGAATACAAATGCCACCTTTCAGAGGGAATTCTAATAGTCTTTCTTGAACATTCACTTTGCAATGACCAGAATATTTTAAAATCTAGGGCAATCTGATCTCTTTATACATGGGCAAAAGATTATGCAATGCGTAGATTGGCCTTAGTGGAATTCCTAAGCAGTGAGAAAATCACCAACTCTTTCCACCATTGATATGCCACAATAGAACAAAACTTGGAAGCCAATGTGGGCTTTGTAAAAGAGACGGGAGGAGGAGGAAACTGAATAGAACCCTTTAGTGGGGTTCACTTTTCAGAGGTTGACATGTTGCTTGGTTTGGTCCAATTATCAATAAATAAGTGGGATTAACTGTTGGTAATGGTGTAGTGGACAAAAGCTGAAGGTCGCATGCAGCGAATTCAGCAAAGTGAGAATGTATTCAGGAGCAGGGACTTTTTAAAATTAACAAAAAAGAGATGATTAGGTTAACTGAGTAGCTCCTATGTCTTCCTGATTTGAATGTGCTGCTGAGTTTTTCCCCCAAGTGTCATGTTCTTTTTCTTAGTCCAAAATAAGAATTTAGCCCTTAATAATCCCAAAAAGGAGAGAGAGACGGTCAAAAACAGCCATGGGGTTTAAAATAATTGGAAATGACCTTGAGAGCTAAAATGTAGCACATTCATCAGCCTGCCCAAATACGAGAACTGCTGGTTTTTGTAGTTTTTTTGACATAGAAAACAAGCATTCTAACAGTAAAACTAAGTAATTTTGGAAGACTAATTTCTTTGACAGCATCACCTACCAGTAGCTGTTAACAACTGGACAGCAAAATTGATTTTTTTTTTTTTTTAAAAAGGGTATGCCCAGTTACATTAACTGGTCTGCATAGTGAAGATGGCCAGCAAACGGAGACAAATTAAGTAAAATCAGGTAGTTTTAGTAGGGTACAACTAAGGTAATATCAAGAAAATGATTGCTTTATAGCTGAATAACAAATAATTTATGATAGCCCACAAAGGCCAACATTGGATTCTCTCTTGTGTTTATAAAACACAAGTATATAACAAATTGAAATGTCTATGTCTAGAATGAGAGACAGAAAGAGAGTCCCGGAGTCACCTTTGGCTATAATATGTCAGATGTGCTGTCTCTTGCAGCCCAACCTCTCTCATATGATTGCTGTTGTGAGAGAAAATGGAGGAGAAAGTGCCAGATAAGCCTCGTTAAGTTCCTGAAAAAAAAAAACCAAATTTAAATCCAACAACTAAAGCAAAAATTGATCTTTTTTAAAAACTAAAATATTAATGGACAGCTACACTTTTCAGTAGTTCAAAAATGTTTCTGAAAAGCCTTCAAATAATCAACTTCGGGTGAAAAAAAAACCATTTCGTTTTTTGTCCTTTTTGCATTATTTTATGCATCCAATATTAAGTATCCATATGGTTTATTATGTACATATTTATACAATTGACTACAAGCAAAAGATAGCAAAATGCCTGAAAACATATAGTTCACTCATAGCAGAAAATATTTTTTCAGGTATTTTGTTTCAAATTCAAATATTTTGTTTTAAACCTTTTGACATTACTCACATTGTACACATTAAAATTAAGCAGTCTTTTCAAGGTTTATTAGCATATCACAGGCATAATAGCAACTATACTCCAAGTAGCTTATCCAGATGAATAGCATGGAAGGTTTCCTAGCTGATGGAAGCCAGAATGTGCTATGTTTCATTTCTCAACCCTCAGAGAAATTCATATGAATTTTCCTAGGTTCTTCCTAAAGCAAGACTCCCGGGGGTGGGGGGAGGGGGAAGAGATGAAGGAAATTTAGAAAGAGACAGAGGAAGATATTACTATGCCCAGATCCCCTGAAATGGTGTTTAGGTGTGTATCTTGAAGTCACAATTTCCTGATTTCTAATATGGTACCTTAACCACTACATCAATCTGGGACTCTGAAATTAGAATTACAATTCATAAATATTTATACATATACACAGAAACATATACTAATGTCACAGTTTAAGACCCCTTGTAAAGATACGTTCATAAGCTTTGGATGGTTTGTCAAACTTGCTCCTGGTTGTTCTGATCCACAAGAGTTGCGGAAACCATGAGGACCACTGAAAATCTGAATTACCTGGTCAGTATGAGATAAAGATGCAAATGGGGCTCTGGAGGCCACAAAACTGAGTCCTTATGTGGTCAGCAGATTGTTTATTCATGACCTAAAATCTGCTCTTGTTCTAGTGTTCCCTAACCTATGAATGAATGAATGAATGAATGAATTAATTAATTAATTAATTAATTAATGAAATTAGAGTTTATTTAAAGTTGGTCTGCCAGTAGCCTAACACAAGTTGGATTAAGCCAAGCCAGGAAACTAAAGCTGAAATACTTTAAACATGTAACATGAAAGCAACAGTCAGTCAAAAAGATGATTTTGCTTAGAACAATTTCAACAGAGAGTTGAGAAATACAGAAGGTTGCTAGGTCCCATCACTGATGGCACAAGCATGAATTGCAATTATCGTAGATAAATCTGGATAAATGGTATCTATTATATCCAAAAGTCATAAGTGATGGAACTATGTGTTTAATTTTATATTTTTAATGTAGACTATTTAACAATAACATTTTTCATAGTGTAATCTTCGGGTTACCTATTCCAGGCATGTGAAGATTGAAATCTAAGGCTAGGTCTATCTTGCTGCTAGTTCTATAGGTAGTCCTTGCTTGACAAACTCTTGTTCAGTAACTGTTTAAACTTACAATGGCACTGAACTAGTAATACTTAGAGACAGTCCTTTTACATCAGTGACAGTATCATGTGAGTACCATTTGCAAGCTTCATTGCCAGCTTCCAATGAGAAAATTCAGTAAGAAAGCTGGAAAATGGCAATCACATAATGTCCTTGCTTAATGACCTTAATGTCCTTGATTAATGACCTGCAGTGATGAGTCATTAATAATGGCAACTGGAAATGCTGAAATTCTCATTGCAAAGTGGTTCAATCACATGACATTGTGTTTTATGACCACATCACTTAGAAACATAAATTCTGGTCCCAAATACCATCATTAAGTGAGGGCTACCTGCACTGAGCTCAATTGTGTTTCTGTTGTAGGATTAATGGAATCAAGAACCATGTTCTATTTTTCATGGATCAAACATTACATAATCCAGGATTAAATCTGTCATCTCTTATTAAACAAACAAACAAAGAAACAAACAAACCGTAGGCCCCCTGTGTAAAAAAATGTATCAAATTAGGTATCAACCTCCCCATTGTAAACCAAATAGGAATTACAACCAGATATATTTTACCATAAAACTATATTAAAAGAATCTTTTAAGTCTGAATCTACAATCCTTCTCCTGTCTCCTTTACAGCCCAAGAAACTAGGGAAGATCTCTTACAAGCCTTTTGTTCTGCCCATTATCCATTTGTGGGCTACACTGTTTCTTATCCAAAAATTTGTTGGAAATGTCTCTTTGCCCAGTCTCCCAAGGTTTTTCTCTCACACCATTACAGAAGGCCAGGAACATCTTTTAAATTGTTCATTTTCTATATACAGAATAGTTTCTACGTACAGAATGTTATTTATCCTTGTGGACATTATCTTTTTCTGTGCTACTGGCTGATAAGAGTTCAGTTTAAAAAATTCTCAATAGGCTACTAGAATATAAATAATACAAGTGTAAGAAAGAACATAAACCACTGGCACGTTCTCTTGTTAGCAGTTCTTGTGATTATATTCATTGTGCTTCCATCCATACGGCCACCTGATATTAAACAACTTTTAATTTGTTTCCCACCCATGTAATACATTTCCATACATTACCCGTCATCAAAATCACCGTGGAGATCAGAATATATGTGGAAATTCTGTCATGTGAATTGACACTGAGAAGTCTTTTTGTGCATTTACCCTTTAACTACATGACATATCATCTCTGGATTTCACCCAGAGGGTGTTGAAAAGGAAATGACTTAGCTAAGCCAGTTTGTAGATTTCCACTGTTTTAAAACAGATTTTAAAAGCGAGATCAGGCTCCAACTTGAATTTCAACTGATTCACTAAAAAAGAATGATAGCTGCTGTCTAAACATTATACGCACACAAAAATACACTTCTCCAGGAAGGCCTACCATTATGAATGGATGTGCACCTGAGGGAAACATCAGAATAAGCAGGTCCTCTTCTTTGAACTGCATTCTCTTTCAAGCTCATTTTTTTCCTCTCATTCTTTTTCTTTAGGAGGGGGAAAAAATCCCTTCAGTGTCATTATTATCCTCCTGGTGCATTTCTACCAATAAAGGGCTGTTATTTTGTATTGCTCTTGAAGGGCGAAATAGGTGATGCTGTAAGGACAGATTGTACAATATTTGTACCCTCAGAACCTTTTCAACTTTTCAGCTTCAAAAGACTGTCGTTGATCAGACTTGAATCATCCTGCAAAGATAATCAGTGTTTTACAATCTCAATCATATAATTTAAGGTACTTAGGGTTTTTGTTATTGTTTTTGCTTTTCATTCCAAATGAATTGGACTGAAAATATAGTAGGCATTGAGTGATATATTTTTATAAGTCTCATTTTCCTATTTCATAGTAATGTTCTTCAGTTTTTGCGGCTAAGTGTGGACGCTGAAGACAGAGTGAGGCAAGGAGAAAATGCATTCCTTTCTCAGGAGCTTCTGTTGCTGGTAGTCCAGTCTGCATTATGGAATAATAGACTCCATTAAGTTCATGTTTGAAAAAGACAGTTTCTTGCTTTTCAGCTTAAGGGCAGACAGGCAAGATATTGACAATAACAATAATATCATTCTGCTTCTCACTTGCTGTTTTTGTTTGGGCAAATTTAGAACTAACAGCTTTGGTACAGCTCATTCAAAATTTATTGCATTTGAATGTAAACTCAGCAAATTTCATAAGAATGCAGAAAACAGAGTTGGAAGGGATCTTGGAGGTCTTCTGGTCCAATAGCCTGTTCAAGCAGGAGACCCTATAGCATTTTAGACAAATGGCTGCTCAGTCTCTTCTTAAAAGCCTCCAGAGATGGAGCACTCACAATTTCTGAAGGCAAGCCATTCCATTGATTAAGTGTTCTTACTTTTCAGGAAATTAGTTCTAGGTTGCTTCTATCCTTTGTTAGTTTCCATCCATTGCTTTTTTTGTCCTGTCATTTGGTGCTTTGGAAAATAGTTTAGCCCTCCTCTTCTTCGTGGCAGCTCCTCAAATATTGAAACATTGCTATTGTGTAACCCTTAGTCACACTGATGGTCCTGTGAATAGATGGATGGATAGAAGGAAGGAAGGAAGATTTTGTTCATCAAAAATGTAATGTAATGATATGGTGGAAGCAAAATCAATTATTTTTATAATTTTATCTTACCTGAAATCTTGCTAAAGGTCTAAAACTAATATTCAGCCCGACACTCATTCACAATATCATAATAGGAAGCAAAATTTTAGATCACTGTTCTCTTAATTTCATTTTAGTTCCTCACATAGTGTCCTATGGTCTTAAACACACATTTAATACATTTTTGCCCTTACAGCAAATATACATAAACAATATTTTAACCATTTTAAAACAAAAACAAAAATACCCTGGAAATTGTTGATCCACTTGAACCATTATCAGCACAGCACAATCAGTTTCCTTATGGGAAACAATTCAAATATTCCTAATCAAAAGACAAACCCTGAAACGGAAATGAATGTTTCCAGGCCTATTTTTTTCCCCCTCACACTTTTTTTTTCATTACTTCTTACAAAACAGGAACTACTGCCAACTACAAAAACAAAGGGGAAATAGGTCAGCTATGATGCCTGTAGCAGTATTGGTTGGCTAGTCCACAGCAGGTCTTTAAGGGGGATCCCATGAACTTTATAATCTGAAAGATTTCATTCGATTGTTATTTACTGAATTCATTGCTCGGAGTGTTGTTACCACCGGGGTGTAAGTGAAGTAAGATTATAACCATTTCTTTCAACATCCATAGTGAACCCTTGAATCGTGGTCCATTTAATAAATTTCCTTCTTTCCTCAGTGTATACACAGCCTTATGTTTGGTATTGTGACCCAAATGTAAAGATTCCTTTTTCATATAAAGCACAGAAACAGTCAAGTTCTGACCTCATTGCTGATTGCCTTGAGCTACCTACTGTACACCTCCTGTATTCTAGAGTTTCTCTACAGGTTGTCATTTCCTGACATTTGTAAATATTTCAGATAGTTGGAGTGCAAGTAATCATTTTCAAAAGCCACCTACAGCTATTATACCTGGGTGCAACAGCATTTAGTCACCATTATTTTCTCTATTACCATTCTCAGTGATTCAAATCCTATAATGCATGATTTACTATAATTTGAAATCACAGTCTATTTGCTGGCATTCTAAACAGCATAGCAGAACCGGATCTGACAAACAAATATGCATTAGGAGACATTATGATGAATGGCAATTCTTTGCTGTTTGTCAGGCAAGCATGTGGATTGCATTCAGGGGTCCATGTGAAAATACTGGTTTCCCTGAATGAGTACACGATAATAGAAACTGCTTTTCTTTTCCTTCTTTTTTTCTTAGGCAAAAATAAAACCGAACATTCCAGCTTAGAAATCAGTAGCTAAATATTATTAAAAAGACTCCATTCAGCTGATTTTTCTCCCTGCTAAATATTTCTTTCTCCTTATTAATGCAAGCTTTTTGTTGTATCTCTGTGTTTAGATGTTGTTTATGTACTTATTTACTGAAAAAAAGAGAACATTATTTTTTTGTTGATGAAACAATTTCCAGATAAATCTGACCTGTTTAAAATACAAGCCACATAAAAGAAAAAGAAATCGGAAGAGAAAAATAAGCACATTGAGAAACATGGCCTGAAAGTTTAAAAAGTTCATAAACCTCAAAGATGAAAAGAATCCAGGAAAAATAGTCAAGGAGACATGATGGATTGAATATGTCTCTTGCTCCTGCTCTGCTGTAAAAAAAAAGAATTGCATTCTGGAAAAAAATGAATTGCAAATTTTAATAAATATAGTTGGTAAATCTTGTTAGGGAACGTGCAATTACAATAATATACTTATTGACTAAATATATGGCAAGTATAATTCTTACTTCGTGGTTAGACAGTGTTTTGTATCAAGGATAGATGATAGTAATAATAACTATAAGTATTGGGGAAAGTATTAAGACTTTCTGGCTCAGGGTGTTTACTGCTATGACAGCTCAGTTCTACTTCCCACAGTAAAATCACAATAATACTGTGGAAGTAGAGCTGAACTGATAGGGTCTCCTTTTTGTTTAGTTTATTTTTTTCTTTGTTTTGGTTTGCTTTAAGGCTTTGTTGGGTCTATTTTTTTAAGACACTCTAAAGAAGTGTATAATTCTACCAAAAGCTTAGCATACCTTTTTTCAGTTTCTCATGTTTTTAACAAATGATAAAAGTCACATCATCCCAAATGGGCATATTATTTGTTATATTTTAACCCTGACTTTCCCCCAGGAGCTTAAACAGCAGGGTAATTTTGGGGGATTTTAGGAGCTGCAAAATGGAACTGAGAACAGCAGGCGACTAACACTTATCCACACTCATATATATAATACTGTAGCATAATCCAATTCCACGCATGTTTACACACAACTAAATTCTTATAAGGCGTTTACTTCCAAATAAATGTATGGTGGCTTAAACTGCACAAAATAAATCCAACTGAATTAAATTATGTTTAATTTCATAATAATAAATTTAGGTTTATTGCTTCATTCTTTACAGTGAATGCCACAATGCTAAAGATACAGATTTCCTAGTGAGTACAAGAGCAATCCATAGGCTTTCCATCAGAGTAACCTTGAACATACAAGGTTTGAGAGAAACAATGCTTACATCCAATGTTAATGCTCCCATCTTCATCCCATAATGCATAGAAAATTGAGTATAACCTTTGCTTGAATCAGCATTCCCTAGTTGCTTCATGAACTTCTTGGATGGTTAATCCAATTGGTGATACTTTGCACGCATAGAGCATCCATCAGTGACATGGAGGGGGAAGGGTATTTTTGATTATGCAGTCTTTTATCAGCTCCCCTATCCTGAATTTGGTACAAAATGAAGGAATTTGGGGACAAGTTAAGGAACTGCAAGTGCCAGGAAGGGAGGAAAAAGAATGTGAAGAATTGATTCAAAATTACTTTCCCTCTTGTTCTGCTGATTGATTCCTTTTGTCAGCAGATAGACATCAGATGGCGTCCTCCATAACAGAATCTGAGACAAACTTCTTGTCTCCCTTTAACTGCTTTGCAACTTCAGCCTAAACAAAAAGCATTATGATTATTATTTCCACCAGATTGGGATCAAAAGGAAAAGTTCGCAGAATTACACGTGATGCTCTTTTAAAAACATCAGAAACTTGGATCTCTTCTCTTTATGTAAGCCTAAGAAGGGAGACAACAATTTGTAAAATAACAAGGAAAAAAAAAAGAAATCAAAGAATTTTCCCCTCCTCCTTTTCAAAATATTTAGTGACTACAATTCATCTGTGAACCAAGTAAATCATGGCTTCGTCAAGTACAAGGATCGAAACCAATTACCATTAGTGACCATCGGGTGCAGCCGATCCTTTCTGTCCTCTACCCTGAATCTCAATGATCTCCCAAGTGTGCCCATGCAATTTAACAGAAGATCAATACACCACAGCAGTTAGCAGCCGCTCTCTTGAAGTGCCTTAGCAAAACAGGCTACATTTTCTCTACCGAATAAATGTCAAAACATTCCAACAGCTACAATTCTTGGGAGAAATTGTTCTTGTGAAACATTATTGACATACTTTAACCCACATTTCCCTCTGCATTCCAGCTTCCCGCAGGCCGGTCAATTTCAGTTTGGCAAGTGCCACATCGACACCTGTCCTCCTGCTGACACACTCGGCAAGCATGAAAGCTCTCACAGATCTTGGGCTTGAAGTTCTGGATGTCAGGGGTCAGTAGTCTGGCTTTGACCCCAGGTCAAGGTGACCACTCTCTCCCTCTGGAGGCCTGCCTTCATCTCTAATATGGCCTTAGAGCCAATCAATACTATTGCAGAGCCTCTTGATCTGAGCAATCCAAGAAAACCTCTCATGCCTTTAAAAAAAAATGTCTTCATTTTCTCATTATGCTGCAAGAGAGGTGGGATTCACTCCGGCACTGCCTTTGTCTTGTTGGGTTAATAGCACTGGCTAAATGGATTCCTTTATCTTTTTCTCTTTCCAAACCTTACCCTTTAAAATGGCTTTCTTCATCTGGGGTGATTTTCCTTAACCTTCCCCCAGGAAGCAAATGTGCGTGGGAGGTACTTTGCATTGTCTAATTCTAATGTCACTGCATCTGTTCTTTGAAAGGGATATCCCTTCTCTTGGACTCTTGGTTCTTTGGTTTTCCTTAAAATATACATTTTACATGGTTTTTTTTTGTTTTTTTGCTATTTGGAAGATGGCACGGGAGATTTGTGGAAGCATGGAAAGGACAACTGTACTCTTGCTCTGTTTTCAGGTTGTAAAGGATATTTTTTTTCAGTAAAATATAAATCAAGCCATTTGTAATCCATCTTTAACTTCCTCTTCCTCTTCCCCTTTCTTATTTTCTTCATGTAGTGCTTCTCTCTTTCTATTTCCATATAATCACTGCAGGAAAAGCATTTAGTGAACAAATGATTACTGCTGTCAAACTAATGACCCAGGTTTATTTTATTTTATTTTTTTAAAAAACTCTATAAAGTAGAATATTATTCCCAATTTTCTCAAACCATAAAGGATTACAGAAATGTATGAAACAATTACACACATGAACAGCCTGATACCCATGGAGATATCCAAAGCTTTTATCATCTGTTTACAAACACCACCAAAATTCAGAGAGTGACTTAACTCCATAGCATACTTATCATTGCTTGCCAAAATCTTAGCTGTACTGCTGTGCTATCCACTTTACATCAATTGATTAATTTGGTCTTTCTCCCCCTTTCCAGCAGACACAACTGATTTAAAGGCAATAGAACAGAGGCTGTTTGTAGGAAAACTTATTTATTTTTAAAGTTTATATGCTGCCTATCTCCCCAATAAGATGATTCTGAGTAACTTACAAACCATAAAAGGATAAATAGAAAAGGAGTGAAAAGGTTAAAACTATGAAAATTAAAAATGTAAAGCTATGCAAAAAAGCAAAACAAAACACAGGAACCAGGAGATAGTCAGTACAGGAATGAGATCTTACCCCATCAACCTCCAGAACTAAGGACACCCCTTGGTGGACCTTGTCAGCTAGCAAAAACCAAGTTTCCAGAAGGCCAAAGGGGTGGAAACAGTCCTTGCCTCAAAAGTCTCTTCTTGACCTTGTCTTGTGGAATTCCGTAGCAGCCACTTCTACTGGTATAAGTAGGGCAGGCTATCCCATTGGGGTAAGACCAGAGGTGGTATTCAGCAGGTTCTGACCAGTTCTGGAGAACCAGTAGTGGAAATTTTGAGTAGTTTAGAGAAGTGGTGGGTTTCAAACTTTTTTAGAACCTCTTTTGTATGTGTGGCCTGCTTTGTGGGAGAGGCTTACCGGCCATGTGACTGGGTGGGAGTGGCTTGTTGGCTCAGGGACTCTGGCATTGAAGCACACAAGTCTTAAAGCTATCAAGTTACCAGATCCTTGCACCCTTAACCCTTTAGAAAAAAACACCAGGGGTATTCAAACTTGACAGCTGTAAAACTTGTGGACTTCAACTCCCAGAATTCCTCCTCTCGCACTTCTTCTTGATGATGTGCGGACGGGCGGGGGGAGGGAGCTGGAACCAGTTCTAAATGGCACTGTAGATTTGTGGAACCTTTTCTATAGGAGAGGTTAGAACTGGCAGGAACCCACCCCTGGTTGAGAGGACCAGTAAATACAATCTCTGACTGGCCCCACCCCCCATTGATTCTCTGCCTCCTGAATCCCAGCTGATCAGGAGGGAATGGAGATTTTACAGTATCCTTCCCCTGCCACACCCGCCAAGCCACGCTCCCAAGCCACGCTCCCAAGCCATGCCACGCCCACCAAGCCACACCCACAGAACCGGTAGTAAAAAAATATTGAATCCCACCACTGGGTGAGACGGCTCCTCGGATATTTTGATGAGATATTGTACTTATGTCTGCAAGAAAGAGTACTATCACACAAAACTTAGTAACTCTAAAAATCAATGGATGGAAATTAATCAAGGACAGATCCAACCTAGAAATAAAGAAAAATGTATCTGACAGGGAAAACAATTAACCAGTGGAACAGCTTGCCTCCAGAAGTGATCCATCACTAGGATGTTAAAGAACTGTTTGAAATAGTATAGGATCTCCTGCTTGAGAAGGGGATTGGACTAGAATACCTCCAAGGTCTCTTCCAACACTGTTATTCTGTTTCTTTGGATTGCTTCATCTATTCCAGGAACATTTCACAAACATGAGTAGTTGCAGGAATGGTCACAGTTGTTCAGTGCTGGAAGTTCAGTTTATTTCAAAATCACTAAAATGGCTGCAGTTGGATAGGAATCTTATGGATATTGTACTTTTTACCATTTCTCTTATTGAAGTTATTGAAGGGAAAATAAAGGGTGGTACAATGGTATTCAGGTGTTTTATTGGCACCAGGAAAAAATAGGGTGCTAGTTTGCCCCCAGGCACAAAACTTCTGTAAGTAACTTTGGATCAAACAGTTAATTACAGTTTAACCTACCTATATAACATACGTGTCAGGCCTGCAGCCAGGTTCCTTTTGGGATCTTTCGCCTGCCACACTTCTCTCTACTATGCTGTTTCTAGAGTGAGGAAATGGGAGGGGGATAGTCAGGGGTGGGTTCCTGCCAGTTCTAACATCTTCTATAGGTTCCACAAATCTACAATGTCATTTAGAACCGGTTCCAGCTCCCTCCCCCCGCCCGTCTGCACATCATCAAGATGAAGAGCGAGAGGAGGAATTCTGGGAGTTGAAGTCCACAAGTCTTAAAGCTATCAAATTTGAACATCCCTGGGGTTTTTTTCTAAAGGGTTAGGTGCAAAGGGTTTCTGAGCCAACATTTTGGTTGCTAAGCAAGAGCATTGTTAAATGAGTTTCACCACATTTTACAAGTTGGCCATGCTCACCCAGTCACATGGCCGGCAAACCACTCCCACAAAGCAGGCCACACCTACAGAAGAGGTTCTAAAAAATTTTGAAACCCACCACTGGGGATAGTAAGGAGTAGGATGTGATGTAACCAAAATAAAATTCCTTTTACATTGCCAAGGTCATTCTTTGTCTTGGTACCTCTGCACCTGACCCGAACTGGATGGGTAGAACTGCCAGCATGGTAGTGGAAGATTGGACCATGTGATGGACTTGTGGGTGTGGGGGCAAGATCTTGAACTTTCAACTCTGGGTGGGGAAAACCAAGAAGCTTTCAGATTCGGGTTTTCCCCAATGTGCCAACATGGCTCTCTTAATAAATTGGAACTTTGAGCAATACTTTGCCTCGGACTCTGATTTAATTTTGGATGCTATTTTGAACCCTGACAATATATGGTCTTTAGCTCCTGAACAACCACAAAAGGATATACAACAAGCAAACTAACAACAGGAGCAGAAAGGCTTTAAGTAAGGGAGGATAAAATGGGCTACCAATCAGTTTTCCTTTTCTAAAAATGTCTATGGACCTGAATGTTTAAATGTCCCATAAAACTCTGCTAGCTATAGACTTCTATCACATAAAAGGTTGAGACTGCTTAGTCCTTACAATGTGATCTCCCCCCCCCCCGTATAAGACTTTTCCTCTATAGGGATGTGGGTCAGTGGCTAAGATGCTGAGCTTGTCAATCAAAAAGGTCGGTAGTTCGGCAGTTTGAATCTCTAGCTCCGCATAATGGAGGGAGCTCCTGTTACTTGTCCCAACTTCTGCGAACCTAGCATTTCAGAAGCATGTAAAAAAAATGCAAGTAGAAAAATTGGGACCACCTTGGTGGGAAGGTAATAGTGTTCCGTGTGTTTTCGGTGTTTAGTCATGCCGCCACCTGACCATGGAGACATCTTCAGACAGCGCTGGCTCTTCGGCTTTGAAATGGAGATGAGCACCGCCCCCTAGAGTCAGGAACAACCAGCACTTATGTGTGAAGGGAACCTTTCCCTTTTTCTTATAGGACTTTTCACTGTCAAGCTGAACCTCATTTTATCCCATGCAGCGTCTCCTGAACCAACTGAAAGGGCAATTTAAGAAAAGCTTCAGAACTAATCAGTTTTTCTTTACACACTGTTTTATTTCAAAGAAAGATTTATCTATATGATTAGCAAGTAATACTATGGAGGTACAAGGCACCTCCTTTGGTGGAGGCTTTGATTCAATAATGATTTGAAGGGAAACCCTAATGTATTTCTCCTACTTTCCTTTATGGAGGACCAGTGATGTCCCCACTTTTTCATTTGTTAAAAATAACTTTGGCTTCTGCATGTGTTTTTACATTTCCTACTACTGTTCTATAAATGTATTGGAAGAACTATATTTTCCAGATTTCTTTGCTGTCTGAGGATTCTCCAGTCTGTCTTCTAGCTATTCATAGGCACCTGATAGAGCAGCCTAGGGACAACATAACAGAACCTTCTTAGAAAGACTATTTGCAGGTCTCTAAAAACCTGGTGTACAAAACATGCCAATAGTAAGGCCTCTTCTTAAAAAGTGTGCCTATCTCCCATCTTTTCTTAGTTTTCGGGAAAAGCTATGAGGCTTCCATTTCTCAGGCATCGAGTTTATAAACAGAGTAAATCAGTTCATATTTACTTTAGTACCATTAGTTAGATTGAAAACAGGATTAAAATACATTTAGCTCTCTGAAAGACATCTGCACCTAAGATCATATTAACAACAGCAATATTTTAATAAAATCATGTTCATACCATCACAAAACATACAGTTCATAGTCCATATCCTTGTAGAATGATATTAAAATATACATGAAAGAATGTTCTACAGAAAAGAGGAAAAAAGAAATGACACACGCAGAAACATTGAATTCATTTGAGAATTTTTCTCTGGCTTGAATAATTAAAGAACTATGTATGAAGAAACATACTTTTCTTTTATTTGCAAAATGCTACATATTAAAGTAAAGAATGCAATTCTACACCCACTTTCCCAAGAGTTAACCCTGTTGAACTCAAAGTGAACAGGCTTCAGAAGTAGAAGAATGGAAAAACTCCCATCCATCTAATTTCTTCTGGGAAAGGACTTTGCAGAATTAATTTCATTGATCCTAACTGCCTTGTGAAACCAGAATACACTGAAAAACACAAGTAAAAGTCTTTGATACCAAGTATAAAGAGACAGAAGTGACAGAAATGTGATGGCAAAGAAATCTTCATCATCAAATAGTTTGTAACGACAGTTCTATACAATGAGAAGGATAGGAAAATTGTTAACTAATCAAAAACAGTTTTTTTTCTTTGTCATATGTTAGTAATGAAGAAATCAATTTGGGAGGAACATATTACATACAAAAATAGAAAACGGGCTTTTAATTTTCTTCATGAAATCTAGCTACAATATGACAGATTGAAAATGTGAATACAGTTTATATTTCCCCCTCCTCCTCTTCTTCCTCCCCCCGATTTCTTCTTCCCTTTTAACTAGTGTAGCATGTGCCAAATATGTTTTTACTGTATCTCCCCCCCCCCAACATTCTCCATAAAAGAGTGCTTATTTTAACTCAGAACTAATGTAAAGTGTGATCCTGCCTCTTATTGAATAACATGGGAAAATCACAAGTGACTATAAGTTGTTTGTTTGTTTGTTTTTCAACAACATGGAAATAAATTTACAGGCATAGAAGCCATTTGTAAAGCAATGAATGCAGCTTAATTTCAGAGAAATAGGTGCAAGAGAATTGTAGTTTGTTGTCTTTAAACACTGATAAAAAAGAAAGGAGCATACAAGGTTGTTATTTAGGGATGAGATTGGATCGTATTTACAGACATAATTATTCTTTACCTACTGCAACATTTAAAACAATAGGTCTAGCAGGTGTTAGATTAAAAAGGAGTTCTACTACATGGAGGAAAGGAATGGAAGAAATAAAATTGCACACATTAGAAACAACTGAATTATAAAACAATTCATTTAAAATCTGTTTTTGCATGAGTTAAATGATATTGTTTAAGACAGCATTTTGATTTCTCAATAATTCCAATAATGGCCATTCAAAATATTCTGCTATATTTTTCATTCCAGTCTTAGGGACTTACTATTTGGATTTGTCATAAAGGAATACTTTCTTGTGATTTAAAGGCATGGCAGTCATTGAGTTCTACCCTTTGATTCCTCATTCAGTTTTGAGTTGGTCTATAACTCAACATTGTCTTGTAGAGTCAAAGACATGTCTCAAACCACTCCTCAACAACACACAAGTTACAATCTGGCCACATTCAAATCACAGTGTAATTTATTTTCTATTCATTTTTTTCTGAAAAGAAAGGGCTACTGACCTATGACTCTATCAGGCCTAGTGGAATAAAAGCTTGAGTTAGGTTGGTGGTGGTAGGAGATCTAACAGCAAGACAGTATATTGCTTTTAAAAAAATAGCACATATCTTTGCAGGTATTTCTGTGTAAAGGAGCTTTTTACAGAAATGTCATTATATCAAAATACAATATGTAAATGGAAGAATCACATTATTTCCCTGAGGTTTCAACCAACTGTAAGCCCAACATCTTTAAAAAGAAAAAAACAACTAAGCAAAGTTTTGAAGTCATGCCCCCCCAAAGAAAATCTTCCTCAGTAATGTTTTATTTTGCAGTGAAATCC
Source organism: Natrix helvetica (assembly GCF_964273705.1). Taxonomy (NCBI): domain Eukaryota; kingdom Metazoa; phylum Chordata; class Lepidosauria; order Squamata; family Natricidae; genus Natrix; species Natrix helvetica. The sequence goes on from NC_138549.1 coordinate 34,333,881, forward strand.
CAAAGTATCAGGTGGATGTATTTTGGTGTTACTCCTCTGAAAAACTGACCCCGGTCTAAGCTTGTAAAGATGTCACGATCATAGCTAAAGGTGATGTGGCTGCAGGCCATTTCAACCTGTTTGTTCTTTGTCATCTGCTGTAAACACTGACAAAGTGTATCTTCTATTTTTTTTAGCAAGAAAAGAAAAGTATCTATCTCCCCCCCCCCCAATTTTTTTTTAAATGAAACTACATGCACTTTAAAAAATTGAGAATGAAAAATAATGCATCTGTGCGAGAGATTCAGGTTGGTGTGGAAATGGATGTCCCGTAACGTTTTGCCTTGAAGAGGCCTTTCCAACTCGAATTGACAGATGTAGGCTCAGAATGGTCGAAAGAAAAACCTGGTGGTGAAATGGAAATCTTGTGGGATTGGAAAGACAAAAAAGGTACTATAGCCTGATAAACGTCTTCACCAATTTTCCCACCAAATTCCAGTAGCTCTGAAATTCAAACAGCTTGATTACTTTGTACATCTCTGCTTTGTGAGGCCCTAAAGATATGGCTCTGAATCCAGGCCTGGGGCCAGGAGTGTGTGTAGTGTCAAATTTTTCAGCTTTCAATTTCCAAACATTAGGGGTGCTCAAAAGTTGTGACAAGCCTTGGGGATTGTAAAGATATTTTGGTTACTTTAATATAATTTAGATGTGCTTGGTAACTACATAAATATAATAACTTTTTAACATTTTATTTGTTTCAGAGCCCTGTTCATTGGTTGTATTAGTGATTATGGAAAATGGTATTTTCTTGGCTGCTATGCATTGTTGCAATTATTTTAGTTTTATTTTAATTTTCGCCACCTGGAATCACTTGTTGAGATGGGTGACCATAAAAATTAAAATTGCAGTCCCTCATCAACCTCCAGGTTCATTTTGAACTCAGGCTTCCATTAGTTTTTTATTTCCCTTGCTCTGGACACCAGCAGAAATGTGGTAAATGTTCCTTAGAGAGGTTAACTTGATTCCATCCCACTAATTGAAACAATATTTCAGGAAGTTTGGATGCCCACAAAGGGTGTATACCAGAGCTCCTTATCCAGAGAATCTTGGGGGAATCTCTTTGATCCTAATTGCGTAATTGTGGGGTAGGCAGAAGCTCCTTTGTGTAATGAGAAAGCAAGATTGAGGAGCATTATTGTTAGACCTCAGAATGTAGTAAGAACCATTTCTATAGGATGCAAACTTTCTTAGCATCAATCAAATGCTGATTCCATGTGGATAATAATAAAGTGAATTGTAATGTATCCCAAAGAAGTCTGAAATGTCACTTTTTCTACAATAGAAAAAGTAAAACCATAGAGTGGGAAAGTAATGCTTTTATTTCAACAGTGTACATGTAGGTTGGAAATTCTGTTCTGAAAATGTCCTCAGGTTTCAAATTATTTTCATTTATACAAAATCAAAGTTATGGAACATTGAAATAGTATATTCTTGGAATTTTCTGGAAAAGGTGGCTAATCATTTTATCATTAGACAAAGTGGCTGAAGTGTAGGGTTTCTTGGTAAAAAACAAAAAAGTTTCCAAAAATGTCACATGGTTTCCATGTAGTTTTCTATTTCTAGACAGTTCAGGTTACACAGAATCAGAAACATGATAGCAAATAACCTGAGCACAGGAGCACTCTTTTTTACTTAAAAAAGGAATATGACTCTTACATACTTTGAACTGCTGATTATAACCTACTGAACAAAACCGTACTTCAAGTGTTTACATGGAAGAAAAAGCTCAGAGAGACTCTGTTTCTATATTTTCTTTGAATGTATGAATCGTTGCTTGATAACATTTGTTACCATTTCATTGTACTTTTTAATCTGGTTTATGTGTTCTATGTATATATCAATTGATAAAGCAATACATCAATTTTTAAGGGGGGGGGGAAAGGGAATGTAAAAGCAGTGAAAAATAAAATGGCCACATGTTTGAGAGAGAGGTTAAAGTAACTGTTTGCAAGTATAATAGTATACATAAAGCAGCATACATTAGCCTGCATTTGGTGCATCCTTTAAGATCTCGAATTTATCAAATGACAACATTCATTTTGCAATACGTAGAAGACAACAAGAAAGTCAGCAACTTGGCGTGCTGACATTGCAGTACAACATCATTTTAATTAGCTCACACAGAGGACACGTTGAAAAAAAACCTGACATGTCATTGAGGGATATACTATTAAAAACAATCATCCTTGACCTGTCATTTATCAGAGTAAATAATGCCCCCCTTCAAATCATATGACTTATGTCTTTCTTACTGTCCTTTGAACTTTGAAATGCAAAATTCACTTGCAAAAGTTAAGAGTGCACCAAAATTTAGTTATGGATGCCTCTTCACTATCTCACTGTTCAATGGATATGTCATCCTCCTTCATCCTCTCTTCACTTATTCCCCCCTCCCTCTCTTTCTCTAATACACACATTTCTCTAAACAGGAAATAGTTTTTTTTTAAAAAAAGCTTCAAATGTTATTTTGAATCCTTATGTACGTTCAGTTGAAGGTTGAACAAACTGATGCTCAAAGCTTTTCTATTACTCTGCCGCTGAGCCATCAAACTCTCCAGTGGTAAACAGAGTTTTATTGTACAATTCAAAAGTGTTAACTTATTGTTTGCAATGGCTTCTACACCTTCTTTAGTATTGCACTATCTTCACTATTATTGCCTGCAATATGCATCGTAAGAATGTGGATAGCACAGGTTAGATATGCTTGTCTCTGCCAATTAAGGGTGGGCTGTATCTCCTCTACCCTTCTTTAAAGAGATTCTTTCTAACTTTCCAAAGTTGTCAGTCTCTGCATAATCCTGCGTGGAGTTTCTTTCCAAGCCAATTTTTCTTTTTTTTAAAGAACAAATGGAAAAGGGTAATGGCTTCTATAGTTTGGAGAACTGGTAAATACTACCTCTGACTGGCCCATCCCCCATTGTTTCTCTGCCTCCTGAGTCCCAGCTGATTGGGTGGAAATGGCGATCTTGCAGTAACCTTACTCTGGAGTGCGGAAGAAATGGAGATTTTACAGTATCCTTCCCCTGCCACACCCACCAAGCCACATCCACCAAGCCATGGCATGCCCACCAAGCCTTGCCCACAGAACCGGTAGTAAAAAATTTTGAATTCCACCACTGATATCTCTCTCTCTCTCTCTCTCTCTCTCTCTCTCTCTCTATCTCTATCTCTATCTCTATCTCTATCTCTATCTACATCTACATCTACATCTACATCATCTACATCTACATCTACATCTATATCATCTATCTATCTATCTATCTATCTATCTATCTATCTATCATCTATCTATCATCTATCTATCATCTATCTACACATATACATACATACACACCCATATACATATCAGAGTAGTTGAGTAGTTCAGAGAATCAGCAAATAGTCTGGCCTTCTAGCTAATCTTTTTTTGCCCTGAACAGGAGAACAGAGCTGGAAATATACATATACATCAGAGGTGGTACTCAACCAGTTTTGACAGGTTCTGGAGAACCAGTAAAGGAAATTTTGAGAGTGGGGAGGGAATGGGGATTTTGCAGTATCCTTCCCCTGCCACGCTCACAAAGTCACACCCACAGAACAAAAATTGTTGAATCCCACCACTGATATACATATGCAGATATACATATGCATGTACGTGTGTGTGTGTGTGTGTGTGTGTGTGTGTGTGCGAGTGTGAGTGTGTGTGCATGTGTATGAAAGAGAAAATGGACTTGCTCAGTTACTCAGTTAGGCTCCATGGCTGAAGAACAACTATAACTACCATATATCCTAGAAAAATAAAAGGATCCTTTTTAAAAAGTGATGTTTTTTCTACAGTTGCTGCCCATCTCTATTATTTACAAAATAACTCAAGTCTTCTATGTGGATGACTCTGGGATTCTTGAAAATCTCCTGTCATTTGGCTACTAGGTTCAGCTTAAAGGATGATAAGGCAAGCAATTTATCTACCAAACATTTGGTCCTGGATTTCCAATTTCATGTTTAGCATCCTTACAAGATTCCATAATTTATTTCTAAGTAAGCATATCCTGCCCATTATTCTTTCTTCTGTCTATTCCCACATTTCCTGGACATTGTGCACAATTTTGGCTTTAAACAATATGCTGAAGAGTACCTGACATTTATTAATTCTTTTTCGATACCAGAATAAACCATAAAAATAGAAGGCAAAAGCTTAAAGGAAGACCGCAATACAATTTACAGTAGTTGTCTTGCTCAACATAATGTAGCACTGAAAACAGTCTATTATTTATTTATTTATTTATTTATTTATTTATGTTTTAATTCTGCCTAGCTCATTAGGATTCCTTTGATATTTTTTTTAAAAAATTAGTGCATGTGAAAATCTTCAAACAGGGGTATTGAGATTTTTTTTCTGACTGGGTTTGAGCATAACCTTTTTAATTTGTGTCTCTGCATAACAGCTGGACTTCAGTGCATCATTGCAACTTAACAAAAGTAGGTCTCTCAATGTGAATAAAAACTGTAATTATCACAGGGGAACAAATTATACAGAAAGCTCTGCTTCAATAAGATTGCCACATATTTAGAATGCTGCTACATCAATACTATAGCATCATGAATGAACCAGAGAGTATTTCTATTAATTATATATACCAGAGATGAATGAAAGCTATATAGACGTTTATGGTAGTGAGTTTCCAGATATTTTATTTTCAAAAATGTTAATTAACCTGTTCTAATTATTTGTATTCTACAATAAACCAGCATATGAAGTATATTATCTCTCGACTAAATTTCATTCTGTGAGAGGTTGACCTAAACTATTGTCCTATCTTTTTCATGGGATTTCTCTAGACTGAAGGTTCTAACCTTTCCATTCCACAGAGTAAGGCTGTGGTCTTATACAGAAGGAATAAGCTCAAATCCACACATTCCTTCAATTGTGGACAAAATGTCTTATTTTAAGACACGTCCTCATCATATTACCATTTTTTTTCATTCCCAAACCAGTAAAGAGTCACCCTACACTGATGTTCAGATGCTTCTGAAGTACATTTCCTTTCTTCTTTCATAGAATAGAATAGAGTAGAACATAACTTTATTGTCACTTTAAATGTACGCTAATCAGCATGCCTTAAAATAAAATTTCATTGTTTTCAATTTTCAAAAAATAACCATTATGCATATACATACACACACATATGACACCGAAAACATCACAATCTACTTTGAATGTATACATATACATGAAGCTGGGGGTGGTGGTAAATAAGTAAATCTTTATTATGGTCAAAGACCAGCAATACACATTAGTTTTTACAATATGTTAAAAAGTACTGACATTAAGATATAATTCAAAGTATTGACGTTAAAAGTGGAAAATAGCTCAGATTGTTCGGGTCACTCCCTGGTTTACCTGGGTGCAACGCTGTTAAGTATAGGAGTAAATACAATGGTCCAAAGATTGTTAGAGATATGTCCAGATACAAGATGACAACTATACTTCTGTAGCCAATTGCAGCAGCACAGAACTTTGCCACTGAGTACGTGGTAACCGGGTTAGTGTCCTGGAGGAGAAAGCCTAGATAAAATAGCTAATATGGTATATGATATAGAGAAACATCACAGCCTAGTTCAAATGTATACATATAGATGGTGGGGGGAAAATCCTGCAAATTTACAAGACGGATGGCATAGGGAACAAATCTGTTACAGAATCTAGTAGTCCTGTTATAGATACTTTGAAACCTCCTCCCAGAGGGGAGCAACAGAAACAGACCATGAAGCGGGTGGATGTGGTGTCTAACAATACTTTGAGCTTTAAGCACTTCGTGCTTTTAAGCAGCATCCTAAAAAATTGAATAACTGAAGTGACCTTCTCAGCTGTCCTTACCACTCTCTATATGGACCTTCTACCTGAGGCACTGCTACCACCAAACCAGACAGTGATACAGTTTGTTAAACACTATCAATTGTGCCTCTGTAAAAAATGGCCAAGAAGGAGATAAATGTTCTCTCCTCATCCATTGCAGGAAATGCAGATACTGGTTTGCATGCTTCACTAAAGATAATGTATGAAAAGACCAAGTCAGATTGTTAGTTTTCTGCACCCTCAGATATTTAATACTGTTGACCACTTCAACAGCTGCAGTCTTGCTACAAAGTGGAGTATGACTATGCCGGCTCTTTCTAAAATCAACAATGATCTCCTTTGTTTTATTGACATTCAAAGCCAGATTATTTTTTATTGCACCAGCCCACCAGAGCTTTCACCTCCTCCCTCTTCACTGTCATCCCAGATGAGACCCACCACTGCTGTGTCATCCACATACTTCACAATGTGGTTCATAGCAGACTTGGCACAGCAGTCATGGGTCATCGAGGTGAACAGTAACAGACTTAAGACACAGCCTGTGTGGGGAACCCGGAGTCAGGGAGATGGAAATCAAAACTTTTCTTCCAACTCGTACAAACTAGGGTCTATCAATAAGGAAATGAAGTTTCCAGTTACATAAAGAAGTATTAAAACATAATCCCAGTTTGTTCACCAAATGCTGATGAATGATTGCAGTAAACACCAAACTAAAATCAACAAACAACGTTCACACATGAGTATTCTTTTCCTCCAGGCGCACCAAACTAAGATGAAGCACAAGAAAGTGCTTGGACATGATTAGCTTGACATGATTTGGGCCATCTTTTCAGTTAACTGCTGCTCAGAGCTGCTCATTTCCTTCAAACTGGTGAGGACACACATCCTTCCTTCTGGTCTCTAGGCACTTTGCCCCACCAACATTTGCTATTTTGTTTTGTTTCAGGTCTTGAATACTCACCAGCCAGCTCTGCAAAACAAGCAGAAGATAAATTTGACAAAGAGGCACTAAGTCAATGGTGGTATTCAGCAGGTTCTGACCAGTTCCGGAGAACCGGTAGTGGAAATTTTGCGTAGTTTGGAGTATTGGTAAATACCACCTCTGACTGGCCTCTATTCTCTGTCTTCCAGGTCCCAGGTGATTGGGAGGGGATGGGGATTTTGCAGTAACCTTCCCCTGGAGTGGGGTGGGAATGTAGATTTTAAAGTATCCTTCCCCTGCCAAGCCCACAAACCCACACCCACCAAGCCATGCCATTCCCACCAAGCCACACCCACACAACTGGTAATTTTTTTTTTCAATCCCACCACTGCACTAAGTGTCTTCTGGGTAGAGGACAATGGTGCAGTGGAATAAATCACTACATGACCCACCAATTGTCAAGCTCTTTGGTGGTCTATTTTAAATGCCTATCACTTCTCACCCATTTTACAAGCTGTGGGATGGGTAGAGTAGAGAGTGATATTTTTAAAAACAGAGCCAAATCCAGTTTAACTCTGGGCAATTCAAAATGCATATTTGAAGAATTAATGCCTTAAATGCTTTAAATATTGTTTTCCATATTAGCTTTCCTGAGTTCAGAAATCAGTATTGAAGACATACTTCATACACACACAAAAAATGTCAAAATAATAGTGTCAGGAGACACTTAGGAAGTCTCTCCATGTCTGGGAATACCTTACCATCTGGTGACTTCAGACCTATTTTTCCAGGACTTAAAAAAAACCTTGTAGAATTTTTGATTCCCACCCCCTGCTTTGATTAGCTGAACTTTCTTTTGATTGGATATTTTGCAATATCATCAGTGGCCCCTACCACTAGATATTTTGAGTGTTATGATTTCATTATTTTTATCACTTATTAATTGCTACTTATTTGGTATATCGATTGTTGGAAGCTGTCTTGAGCAGATTGCGATTCTTTAAGCCTGCCTATTTTTACTTTATAAACACATGCTTTATTTCTAAGATTTTTTTTAAATACTTCTTAGGAAGATTTCTCATTTCATCTTTTATTCAGAACTAAATTATAGCAGTCTAAAACTTTGGATCAAGGAGAAAATACCCACTTTTACAGGACGTGTACAGTCTTTGAATCTTATTTTCATGATCTATGTAATTCTTAAAAGTGCACTGCGGAAATTCAGATATAAAACATAACTAATTTCTTGCTAATTTTTGATAACTCTGGCTATTTTCTTCCGTACTCCCCACCCCAAATTGCAAAAATAAAAAGCAGCCAGAGGATTGCTGAGTCTGATATATATATATGTCCTTTTTCCAAGCTGACTATTCCAAGCAAGGAAAGCAATGAGGGGATTAAAGGAGAAGAAGGTGCCCATTAAAAGAGGGGAAAATGTGCTCTTCCTTTTTTAATCACAACCAAGAATCTACTTTTGAATTGTATGACATTGATTTGTTTTGTTTCTCTGGAAAGTAACAAGCTTTAAGGTAGGGTAACAACAATTATTCCTGGCTAAGCAGGGACTGGAATCCAGGTGTGTGTATATACATTCTGGCAGGTGGGAGATAAATTGGTCATTATTCTGAAAAAAAAAGATTAGGTATTGCATGCTGAACTTTGATCTTTCAGAAAAGTGAACTCAATGGTTTTCCCCCTCTCTGTTTTCCTGAATTAAGCTCTTGCCCTCAATAGTACTGGAAGGGCATATCAACCAAGTAGCTAATGCTCTTGGCTTAACCTAAAGCTCCTATGCTGCATTCTATAGTTTGTAAGGAACCTGTAAAGAAATATACATTGTTGGGTGCCTGATTATTTCTCCAGGGTTTGAAATGTTACTCATAAAAAGAAGATTCTTGGATTCATGAACATGATTGTACAAATACCTAGGTATTTGCGGGATCGCATCCTGCCCCATACATCCCTGTGGCCGATTCGCTCTCACAGGGAGGGACTCCTCCGGGTGCCGTCCACTAGGCAGTGCCAGCGGGCGACGCCCAGGAGTAGGGCCTTCTCTGTGATGGGCCCGACCCTCTGGAATGACCTCCCCCCCGATATTAGAATAACCACCGATCTCCGCTCCTTCCGTAAGAAGCTTAAGACCCACCTGTTCAGCTTAGCTGGCCTGGCCTAACTGTAGTTTTGTGTCCCTCTAGCCTGTATTTTAAATTTTTAGGGGTAGGTTTTTAGGTTGTTTTAATTTTTAATCATACTGTACAGCCTAGTATTTAATTTGATTTTACGGGTATCTAAGAATATTTAATTTTGTATACTGTTTTTATTGTGTGGTCTGTACACCGCCCCGAGTCCCTTCGGGGAGAGGGGGCGGTCTATAAATTTAATAAATTATATATATATATATATATATATATATATATATATATATATATATATATATATATATATATATATATATATATATATATATATATATATATTCACTTTTTAGCGGGATTGGAATTTCCAGGGCTTTAAAGTAAACCCTTGATATCTGATATTGCCGACTTGAAAAAATCATTTCCTCTTCCTATATTTCTTCTTAAGAATAATTTAATACATTATTTTATGGACCATTTCCTCATACTTTTCTGAAGAGCCATGGTGGCACAGTAGTTAGAATGCAGACTGATTCTGCCCATTGCCAGGAGTTCGATCCTGACTGGCTCAAGGTTGACTCAGCCATCCATTCTTCCATGGTTGGTAAAATGAGGACACAAATTATTGGGAGCCATAGGTTAACTCTGGAAATCACTTAGACTGGGCTTTAAAGAACTATGAAGCAGTATATTAGTCTACATGCTACTGCTATTTCTGTTTATTGGCAATTGATTACTTCAAAAATGTTATTCCCAAAGGTAAAAACTAGGACCACTGCATTGTCCCAATTTGTATCATCGTAATTATATCAGATGCATGTTCAAGGAAAATGTTCGTGCTTTTGATTGTTAGTGCTGCCTTGACTGCAATGCATTCACAAATATAGCAGTTTCAGGAAATCATCTACTTTTTTTAAAAAATGAAAAGCATTAATAATTGTCGTTGAGTAACTTCTAAATTAAATAACTTTCCTTCTCCAAAGGAAAGGGATCTGGAACCTTCTTCTATTTTCTCATCAAAATAAATCTAAGACCCTTATGCATAGCAGTTGTTTCTGTATTACTTCCCAGCCCAAACTCATGACAATGATATCTATGCTCTTTTCTTTCTCAAGGACTCATTCCTATACCATTATTGACACTTTCCAATCAATATGTTTAAGAGCTTATTTTTTTCCTCTCCTCCCAGATCAAATGCAGGAGTGATTTGTATGTTTACCTTGATAATATACACTTGTCTCTTTAAGGTGACAGCAGATAGTCCAATCAGAAGTGGCAGGACTAAGTGCAGAAAATACAGCAAGCCATCTCAAGCTCCCTTAACCATAAAATCGATGAGTTTATGCTCAACTGAGCGATAAGAAATACTCATGAAATGTCCAAGGGTGAATCAGGGTGGCTGGGTTACCAAGTTCCTCTCTCTACTAAGTGCAAAAGCACATGAGTAATGAGGCCTTTCCAATCATCAAAGGCAAGGAAAATATTTATCAGTTAAATATTGTGTCCCCTTTCCTCTGTTTCTATATCTGAATATCTCTTTTGGCTATCGGTCCTTTTTCATTGTCTTTCTCTTAAATATCTTTCTTTCTTTAAATATAAATATAAACAAAGGTATAAAACTTCCACTACCTTGAAAATATGATTGCTGAATTTGATTGCAGAGTTACTCTTAATCTTTTTGCTATCCTTTCTTTTCCTTCTGGAGTTCTCTGGAAACTGACACAGGAAGCTTTAAAGGTATGTATCTTTGTTTTTTTTAATTATTATTATTATTTTATGGTTGCATTTTATTTATTTTACCTGCAATATTATTACTCCCATTGTTACTAAATCATCAACACCACCCGTAGAAACCAAGAAAGGACATGCATTCTAATTGTAATGGCTGGCACATAACCTCATTCTTAAAATCTATTGTAGAAACATTAGTGCTCACATTGTTCCTTCTTCTATTGTACAAGAAAAAAAGGCAATGTCGCTTATTACTTGCAAAGACAGTAAGTTAGAGGAACAGGAATACGCATTGCATTCTTATGCAATTTTGCAGTGTAATCTTATATAATTATAAATCAAACATGGCAGTGTTTACACAGGAAGAAAGGCAAAGTGAGACATAGAGATATAGCTCATGCCATCTTCCACTAAATAATTTTAATTGGACAAGCACTATGATTCTGTATAACTGTAATTCCAGTGAAATTAAATTTCTTTATGATACACTATTTCAATAAGCTTACAAACATGGGAAATATGGGGTGCTGCCTCATGAAAATTAGCCAAGTAAATATTCCAAGAAAGTTTTTTTTTCCAGTTTTCTCATTTCCCAACTTTGCAAGTGTATATAGGATCAGCTCCCATGAGAGCATAATGCCATCAGTGATAGCCTTGTTGCCACTGATGGATGCTGTAGTCACAGGATAAGAAAGTGCTGAGGAGTTGATTTGTCACAAGGTACTTAAGATAAATACGGTAATTATTGTCATCACATGGGGAGCAGTTGTGTGAAATCTTTACTAGAAATTGTTTGCTGCCAATGACATGAAAGATGGAGTTTTTGTTTCTATGCTAGAATTATGTCACAAAGTTTTGACCTGATCTTAGTGGAGGTTGTACTGGATGCCTAATCCACTGGATACTAAATATCCTGAAATATGCATATGCATTCTTTGTTACCATGTACAAATAATTAAGCATCTATCCGGCATCATCTCACATATCATTGTGGTTACAAAAATAATGTAGCGGGGGGAAAAAACCTGTGACATGAATGCTAAGTCTCATTCATTCATGGAAATAACATTGTGATAGCACACACAGTGGTTGATCATTAAACTGAAGACTGTAAGAGCTTTTATAGAATTCTCTTTCTACACCCAGAGACACCTCTGGAGTAAGACAGACATATTTATGTCCTTCATGAACACTATTATTGAAGATAATATGTAGTCAGAGGAGTGTACTTATTCTCTTAATTCCTTTTTAGTGGATGGGTAGTGGCCATTGGTTCGTGTAGTAGAAAATGTTGGTATCTGCAATATGAGGAAGTGGCTATTTCCTGAATCTCCCACCATTTAGCATCATTAAATTATACATGATGGTAGTAACATTGTAGAGAGTCAGTCTGTCTAATTGTTAAGACACCATGAGACTATGAGTTCTAGTCTTCCCAAGGCATGAAGCCAACTTGGAACAGACACTCTCCTTCAGCCTAAGAAGCAGGCAATGGCAAATCATTGCCACTAACTAACTCAAAGAAAAACACAAAACATTCTCCCCAATGTTCTTAGAAAATAACAATATCTCCTCCTCCTTAAATTATATCTATGTGAGGGTCATCATTAGATGGTGAGCATATTATTCCAAAGTAATGGAGTGGGCACAGAAAAGTTTTCTAAGTCACACTCCTGGATCTCAAGCATTACTTTTTGGGCTGAATTAAAGGCAGACTCTATGTGGAGAAAACACCACTGTAGGTAACGTGGAGAAGCCATGTAGGTCTTATGGGTCTTAATCCTTAATTGTAGTGAAAAACGCAAAGGTGAAAAATACTTTTTGCAACCAATGTACATCCTATGCTGCACAGTAGGCTTAACATTCCTGAAGCAGTTCTTCCCCATCAAAGTATGTGGTGCTGTAATGCTTCATCATCATCATTGTGTAGAGTATATTGAGCAGCAAATGTTTTCCAGTGGTCTTGCTCATTCACAGCATCTTTGTCATCATCCTCAGGGACATTAATAACCTTCCTTAAGTGTCTGGCACCAAGTTTTCTGAGGCTAGCCTCATTTTCGCCAGGTGGTATCCAATGTAGTACAATTTTTGGATGCCAATCTTACATAAGTTCTGGCCAACCAGTCACATGTGATTCATTCATTCATTCATTCATTTATTGAATTTATAGACCGTCCCCTCTCCCCGAGGGGACTCGGGGCGGTGTACAGACAAAAGCTAAAACCATATATACAATAACAATATTAAATACCCCTTATTAAAAACAAATTAAATATAGGGTCTGTACAGTGATAATAAAAATTAAAACAGGTTAAAAGGACAACCCCTTAAAATTTAAAATGCCAGTCAGGAGGATTGAAAATTGAAACTATGGTTGGGCCAGGCCAGCTAATTGGAACAGGTGGGTCTTGAGTTTCTTGCGGAAGGAGCTGAGATTGATAGTAGTTCTGATGTCGGGGGGGGAGGTCATTCCAGAGGGTCGGGCCCATCACAGAGAAGGCCCTACTCCTGGGCGCCACAGTTCACAGTTCTCTATATACGTTTTAAATCTGATTTTTGTAGTGATATGGTGTCACTTCACTAGTGATATGGTCATGATATGAGACATGGAATATTCTTCTCAAGCAGATGACTTAATCATCTAGATTGTATACTTCCGTGTTTCACAAGCATATATTACAGTTGGTATAACAACATTCTTGAAGAGTTTTATCTTTATTGGAATATTTATGACTGCTGTAGACCAAATTGGGCTCCTGCATTAAAACATGGCTGCTGCCATTCCAATTTGATAGTTAATGGCCTTCTCCATCAGTCAATGTAATGCTGCCAAAATAAGTAAATAGCCTGGCACTGACTATAATAGGCATATTATCATGAGCACTTCCGACTTGCATGAACTTGTTCTTCTCAAAATTTATATATAAGCCGATTTTGTTGGCTCATTACCTAAGCTGGGGGTCATTTCTTGCAGGCATCCCTGTATAATGCTTACCACCTGAAATTTCCAAGTAGTTTCAAAGATAGCTCCAAGTAAATCACATTATCATAATTAAATCTTGATATAATGACAGCATGATTGCCAGGACTTCCCATTTGATAAAGCATGGGCCATTTGAAGCTGGGCAAAAACTACACTGGCTACACCCCCTACCTGCTGATCAAATAAAAGTTGTGAATCTAGGAGAACCCTCAAATTATGGGCATGCTCCCTTAGGATAAATAAAACACCATCCTCAGTAAGCATAGGCACCATGGTCAGACAAGTAAGCATATGGACAAACACCATATCATCTTGCTAGAACTGAAATTCAATTTGTTTTATCCCCTTCACTCCCCTACTGTTAAGTGTGGGACAAGTGAAGAGGCAGGACTCATGGCTAGTACAACATATCCTTATTGATTAGGTCGGTATATACAAGTGCTGAGCTGTCCAGCAGCTCCCTCTTTTAAAGGGTCTGACAGCTCAGCCACTGAGGTCCCTTAAATGTTCCCGCCTGCAGCGAGAACCAATCCCTTTAAACTAACAGATTTCCCGTTGGACCGCCAGACCAGAGGGAAACCTATGCCAAAGGTTTCCCTCCTCATTACCATACTCAACACTTACTGTGCCAGATATTGAGCAGAAATGACCCCATACTTCCGGTATTGCAGAAGTAGCCTGTAGCTTAACTGCTTCCTCCTCATAGCTGCACACTGAAACCATTCACTCTGGTAGGAGCAAAACGAGTCCAGAAGGATCAATAGTATGAAGTGTCACTGAGACATCCAGTAATATCCGATCATCCAAGTCCCAGGAGAAGCAATTTGCATACTATGGCATAATTTCATTTGGCCTGCAAAATTACAGATCCCCAAAACTATTGGCATTGCTACAAGAGGCCTTATTTGAAGCAAACCAATTTTCTTAAATGTCCCAATGCCTTTACAGTGTGTACATTCAAATCAACATACTTGGGATGATCTTCTATCCTTGTAGATAACAAAGGCAGCTTTGTGATTAATTGCATCTTGATTCCATTCAACAGACGGGAGTGTCTGCAGGAATAGTTAATGGCTGCTGCCTGGTTTATTGCAGGCCTGTTCCCCCCTCCCCCAAACCTGATTAGCAACTGAATACTGAGAACTGATTGATGGATCCACAGTTTCTTTACAGGGCTATAAACATATTCAAAAATGGAATATACATATTTTTACTTTAAAAATAACAGTATCACTAGTGTATTGGGGAAAGGAAAAGAATTACTTACATATAAAATTAAGGGACAAAATCAGAAGCCTTTTTAGATTGCCTATTTGCACTATGTTTTTTATTATTATTTTAGAATTTTTAATTCTAAAAATATATGATGAAACTTTTCCTTTACCTATGCTTATACTATTGGTAGGAGTCATATTTTGCATGTCAATGTGGGTACCGAAAACACAATATAGTAAGAAACCAACCCACTAATAGTGTATACCTTTTCAAATTGACTTTAGAACAATATTCAACGATTGATGAGACACTTCCTTCCCCCCCCTCCTTCTCCCTCTGTGTGTCTGTGTGTGAATTACACACATGTATATTTGAAATGCCATTTCACCTAACCTCATTGGGAACATGGTGGCTTGAGTGGCTGAGACGCTGGGCAGGAGGTTAGCAAGCCCATGTTTGAGATCTAAAAGCTGCCACGGGGCGGGGCTGAGTTCTCATCCTTCACCCCATCTCCTGTCAGGGAGATAAAAGAAGCCCCCAACTGAGCATCCCCTGTGCAATGGTGACTGCTAATCCTTTCAAACAGGAAGCACCTTGGTGCTTCTCACACAAATTAAAAAAAAAAGTTTTTTAAAAAACCCTCTAAATCCTAAAAAAACATTAGGAGAAGATGAAAGAGACAGTGTTATCTGTTTCTTGCTTTACTTCTTAGGGATATGAACCCCATTCCCAAGGACAAATAATTATGTGAAAACAATGCTCCAATGTTGGAAAAGGTAAATGAAAGAGGGCAACCAACAACAAGGATGGTTCAAGGATTACATACTAATATGGATATTATGAACATTTCTTCTATCTGAGATGGAATGGGTGAGAAGATCTGTATGAAAGAATTAACTTCTAAACCATCTTGCTAGTCTACCAATCAACTCTGGAGATCAGTGGGAGGACAAATGATCACCCTCACATAGATAAGATGTTGAATTATGATTTCAACAGAGTTTACTTGTTATGTTATTAATTTTATTCTAGAACTTTTAACTCTTTGACTATTTTGAATTGCACTGATCTTTGACTGTAATAAATGTTTCCTTTTATTTCATTCTACCAGTCTGAAGTAGATTAATATACAAAAGCTAATGGCTTTCAGAATATATGCAGTCTACAACTGCTTTGTATATTTGGATGGATGCATTTTATGATCTGCAGTTTAGAAAAGCATTTTAGACATTTTACTATATTTGATTTTTACAATGATGTGTAATAATCTAAAGAAAAAATAGGGAGTTGCAAAAGTAGGTTTATCACATTTGCATATTATTAAAAGACACGAGGCTCTTGAAATATATTTCTTATTTACTAAAAGGTCTTCATAGTGAAGATGGTTATATTCTGGAAACAACAATATATACAGTCACCTAGCATTGGTTCTACTTCCACATTTGTGATTTGATAAGACAATGGTCTAAGAACCATTCAGTAAGAGAAATATCGGGTGAATGTGAGGTTAATGCCTATTAATAGATTGTGCCATACTAGAATAACTCGTAATTTGGCCAAGAAAGTGAAAAAAATTATAAGTAGCAGTGGGGGAAAAGAGGGAAGAGGGTAATAATATCAGTAAGAATCAAATTAGTGGAAAGAAACCAATAAATAATATGAACTTCATCTAAAAACCCTCATGATTCTTAATTTTTGTTACAACAGTTATCTCCTTTTTAGTTTTGTTTCTCAGACTATCACATTTTGGCTAACTCTTTAACTCATTTTTTGCTCTGTTTCCAGAAAATTACAAAGGCATCATTAATCTAAAGTAAGCAACCAGGACAATATTGTCCATACAGTTCTACAATTTTGTATATTTTGATTATGACTGGGCATCACCCTACATTTTGGAACCCTTTCGTAAATTGTGACTTTAAGGAGAAAATTTTTTCCAAACAGGGAAACATCTCCATTCTGGAAACAAACAAGAAGCCCCAAAAGGTGGCTAAACAATAATTTGAAGGATTAATAGTGGTTACTTTTGTTCCTATGTTTCAGTATACATAGCTGAAATAGAAATTATACCAAGATTATAGTATAGGAATATATCCAACTCTTCTGTCTGCATGACTGCATGAATGCCAGCTAGGTGACTTTGGGCCAGTAACTGTCTCAGCCCAAATCACCTCAAAGGGTTGATGTTAGGGGAGATAATAAGAAAAGGAAGGAGTTTTAGGTATGTTTATAACAAATATCAAAAGTAGTAAACAAACAAAATAAATAAAATTTGAAACAAAAAAAAAACATGGGAAAAAACTTTATTCTACAAATAAGTCTGTCAACCTTGCAGTGGTCAAGCTTTTTTACTTTCGTGCATGAACATTTATTATTCCCGATTTCAAAATGAATTTGTGATGTAAAATAAAAATCAGCTTGAAAAATCTACACATGTATTTATCTTTTCAGCTAAAGTAGCCTTTTGAATGTATCTTTCCTAAAGCCTGCATTTTTCTATTTAACATTTCTTAATGCACCCATTTCTCTGCATTTTTATCTAATGTAATGTGTACTTATGCTACCTTTTCCTACAATTTTTTTAAAAATTGTAATCTGCAATGTCAAGGATAAAGAAATGTGCATTTAAATTTAAGATGTTTCAATCTATGTGTATTATGAGAAAATGCAAGTTGGTAAATTACAAACTGAATGAGTTTTGCTGCTATCCCTACAGCTTTCCGACTGATTATTACATAGAAACCTTGAAACCACATACTAAGGATCACTAAGACTTCACAACCAGATCTAAAGAGCAGTGTGATTATATCACATTTATCTGCTAAAGGATGGTCATGGGAACCAATGGAAAAGGTATTTTGTGGGATAATTTTTTAAGGTACACCTCATAAGTAACAGTAAAGGTTCCCCTCACATATATGTGCTAGTCGTTCCCGACTCTAGGGGGCGGTGTTCATCTCTGTTTCAAAGCCAAAGAGCCAGTGCTGTTGGAAAACGTTTCCATGGGCTTGTGGCCAGCATGACTAAATGCCAAAGGCACATGGAGCACTGTTAACTTCCCACCAAAGGTGGTTCCTATTATTTCTACTTGTATTTTACATGCTTTTGAACTGCTAGGTTGGTAGAAGCTGGGACAAGTAATGGGAGCTCACTTCGTTACACGTCACTAGGGATTCGAACTGCCAAACTTTCTGATCGACAAGTTCAGTGTCTTAGCCACTGAGCCACCATGTCTCTATTACACCTCATAGACAGCACAAATAATTGTATGTGTGTGTGTGTGCGCGCACACACACACACACACACACATATATATATATGTATTTATGTTACAATTACAAGTACAATTACAAGTACAATTACAACACACACATACACACACACACACACACACACACACACACACACACACACACACATATATATATATATATATATATATATATATATATATATATATAAATTTTATTTTCAAAACAGACACAACACAAAGAATCCTCCTTCTTTACATACTGTAGAAAGTGTATCAATTGGTTACAAAAGACTTTCGTGCATCTCTTCCACAGTCATCAACCATAATTCATGTTAACTCAAGTATTTTAACTCAGATATATTTATACATATTACCATTATCATACCTCCATTTTCATTTGACTATAATTGTTTAAATATCCATCATAAAATATACCAAGATTTAAAACATAACCACATACTGGCATTTCATTTGCTATTTCTAATATCCTCCAATAACACTGAATTCTTATAGCCTATTCTGGCTAAACATCCATAATATTTAGTAAAAACAATTTCTAATCCCCCTTTCCAAATCACTTTTTACAATTGACATCCACTTTTCTTATGTTGTACCCATGCAAATATATACGCTGTTATCATTATCCCTCCTTTATTTGACTGTATCCTTTATCATAACATTTTCCCCTTAATAATCAAAACTTAGCTAAATTTAATTTAGTTCTTTTTTATTAACCTTTATAAATAACCAAAAAAATTCTAATCTTCCTTTCATAGGTACCATTCAATATTCATATCCAAGTATTACTTATCATAGCAATACATATGTATACATTATTATCATTATCAATTATTTATTTAACTATATCTATTGTCACTAAATTTCACTAAGTTTAACTAGTTTTAGATTATACACTTTCATCTATCAACCTGTATTTTTCCAGTAGCAAAACAATCTTGTCTTCTGCCATTTGTGGTATCAGTCTTCTAATTATCTCCTTAATCAAATTTGTATGAACTCCTCTTTGCAACTCATTGCTTATTAAGTCTCTCATGTAATTTCGATGGCCTTCTTCTGTTTCCTTGATCAGCTTATCTTTAATTGTCAGTGGTGTTTTCAATGATGTTGCTAATAAAATTTCTCTCTTTAAATTCATAAATTCTTTTATTTTTTCTTCTTCTTCTGTATCTTGTCATCTAGGGTAGAGTTCCCCTCCATTTAATTCCTCTTTCTGTATTCCACTCTTTTCATTTCCAGACACAAAGCAATCACCATAGATATCAGTGGATTTAATTTATTTGTGGTCATTTTTCTCTTCGGTTTTTAGGACTTTAACCTCCACTTTTTCTACTTGACAAACATCTCCAACTTCTTCATCATATTTTACTCTTAGATGCTCTAGGTT
Organism: Natrix helvetica; assembly: GCF_964273705.1. Lineage (NCBI taxonomy): Eukaryota > Metazoa > Chordata > Lepidosauria > Squamata > Natricidae > Natrix > Natrix helvetica. The sequence goes on from NC_138549.1 coordinate 34,353,400, forward strand.
TTCCAACTTCTTCTCCATCCTCTCAAATGTGTTTGATAATTTCTGAATTTCTAACAATATCTTTTGCAAAGGTTTCTTTCTCCTGTTGAGATTGTGCCATTATCTCCAGCTGACAAACACTGCTGCTCTGGCTTGGAAGGTTTTTACAAGATTAAGCATAAATTCAAAATAAGATCTTATTTTCATTTTTCTCTGGTTAAAGATATACTTCAAAGGAACATCTGTATGGTTTTCTTCTTATCACTCTCTATAGACAAAACAGTGAGACCTTGAATTGCCAGGCCAGAATAACCAATACACAAACCTCCAGCCTCCGAGAAGCAGTGCCATCTTTCCCTCTGTTGTTACAATTTTCTTTGTTGCTTTTTGTATCTTTTTTATTCCAAGTTTTAAAAAAGTCAAATTCTTAATGAAATAGAGAAGAAAAAGGGAAAAACACATGCAGTAATGAAGGAGAAATTTAGTCCATAGATTGCAAAAAATAATAATGAAAAAAGATAGAAGAAGAAAACTTAATCCATTTGTTTTAAAAGGTTTGCATAAATTCCATCCATGAAAATAGCATTTAAAAAGTAAGATAACCCACTGTCCAACTATTCAAAGCTTAATTCCGCTGCTTATATCTTCTGTTCTCACATTTAAATTAACTAAGTTTTTTATAGGCAGTCTCTTTTAAAACGGTAAAAATTCCTCATCAGTTGAAAACATGTTGTCTTTCCATATCCCTCCATTTCGGAGCCGCCCCAACATCATCAGCCTAGGGGCTGTGCTTTTGTCACCAGCTAGAAGAAATTCTCCTGGATCAATCACGGACTTTGCGATGTCCCTGAGATCAGCAGGACGTATTCTTCCTGTTCACCATCTCTGCGGGACGGTTTAGGTCTGTTTGGACCACCCAGGGGCAAAATTATTGACGGCGATCTCATAGCATTGAGATCACATGTTGTCTCGTCGCGAGATTGGCTCCTCCTCTCCAGCATAAATAATTGTTAATGGAGATTGAAGTAACCATGAGAAACAAAAAGAAACAAGATATGGTTTCCCATTCTCTCTTCTCTTGTTTATTTTAGTTCTTTTCAATATTAAATAGAGGTATAGCACAAGATGAGAAAATCAAAAGTGTAAAGTTTTAAAAGGGGTCTTTTAAAAGTCAGAAGAGGTCATCTGCAAAATTGCTTAACTTTTATGATAAGAACTTTTGCAGATGATCTCTTCTCATTTTGGCAGACCTATTAAATGAAAGATTAATTTAAAATTATTAACAGCTCTTAAGATTAGTAAACAAAAGACTATGTTAACAAAAATATGAAATTAGAAGAACAAGCAAAATTGATGAATAAAATAAATTTCAAAATTGAGAAGAAGGTAAAATATTTGGATATAACTATGAGAAATATGACTTCTAGGTTGTTTCAAACTATTATGTGAAGACATAGAACTAAGTTTTAAAAGGTATGCCAAAATGGGATAAAATACAATTGTCATTGGGAGAATATTTTTGATTAAGATGAATGTATTATTCAGAATGTTATTATTGTTTCAGACAATACCTGTTTTGACAACTGATGTACCATTCAAACAATCTCAGAAGGACATATCTAAATTTGTATGGCAAGGAGAAAAAAACATATTAAATATAATTTACAGACTATAGAAGGGTTGGAAGGGACCTTGGAGGTCTTCTAGTCCCCCACTCTGCTCAGTCAGGAGAACTTATACCATTCCAGACTGTTGTCCAATCTCTTTTTCATAATTTGGCAATAAAATTATTCATAATGTTTTTTTTCCAATATAATAATTTTTACAATATCCATAATAATTGTAATAATGCATTGTAAAGGAAATAGGACGATTGGATTTACCAGATTTGAAACTAGGCAGGCAGTTTTCAACTGACAACCACAACTGAGCCCAAAAATTAGGTTGCACCTAACATTGGTTAAGTGAGTTTTCAATGACAATTCTTGCCACAGTGGTGAAAGGAATCATTGCAATTGTTAAAGTTAATTACACAGTTGTTAAATGAATCTGACTTCCCCATTGATTTTGCTTTTCAGGAAGTTGAAAAAGGTGATCGCCTGAAGATCTGCAATTGTCATAAATGTGAATCAAATTGCCAAGCTTCTGAATTTTGATCATGTGGTCATGGGTATGCCTCAAAGATCCTAAGTGTGAAAAGCTGTCATAAGCCATTTTTTTCAGTGCCATTGTAACATTGAAAGGTCATGAAATGAATTGTTGTAAGTCGAGGACTAGCTGCATAATGCTGCTTGCTGTTTAATGTGGATGAAAGAGTGTTGTTAAAAAAATAGAGGGTTGTTGGATTTAGAAGGTCATGATTTGAAATTTGGATGGCATAGATATAGTAGGATGAGTTGAACATAGACTTTAAAAAACATTATGTTAGATAGGTTATTCTTAGACTATAAAATAAATATAAACTCAGGTCTGGCCCACAAACACCTTTATGGCTTGCAATAATTATTTGATAGAACAAATGATAAACAAACATAAATGGTTAACCTACAGAACATACAAAATGTACAAGAATATTCTCAAGGGGATCTTAAAATGAAATCATGAGAAGGGTTAATAACAGAAGTATGTTCTTATGAATGTCTGTAAAGCTACTTCATATCTTTGCTGGAAATATGAACAATCTGAAAGGGACCTTTTACCATGTTTGGTAGACATGTAAAAAACCCAAAACATTTTGGATACAAACACATGCAATTTCACTGGACAACAAAGATAAAAATAATGGCAGCATATATTTAAAAATAGGATGAGGGAGTCACTATCTGCCATCCAAAAGAAAATTAAATAAATGTACACACTACAAATAAGAAAATAGCTCAGTCACCACTTGCCTTATAAGTACACTGTTAATCAAAACAACAATTTGTGCAATTAGTATGCAACTAAAGAGCCAGTGTTTTTGTTTATATTTTGTTTATATCTTTATAGGTTTATTGATAGACATGCATATATATTAAATCTGAATTAAACTTGGGCATGTGTGGTTAAATATCTAAAATACGTATGTGATTGCCTATCTTATTAGTATGCATTTACTACTACTGAATACTTAAGCTAAGTAATTAAATATGTAAATGGACATTTGGAAATGTGAATGGAAATTTGTACACAAAATTATAATACCTGTTCTGGTTATGCATTGACAGTAATTGTGTGTTTCCACTAGGCTTGAATTAATATCTACTCAGCATCTGAACTTTTGTAAGAGTGTATGGTTGACATGAACCACGAAGGTCACTTATGATAAGGTTTTTGCCCATTTTATTGCTTTCCAGTCTTCTTAGAAAGAGGGTCCTGCAGGAAGCATTGAAAGACACAGATGGATCTGAAGGATACAGATGAAAGCAATGGATAATGTTTTAAGAGTCCCAAGATTTTGTTCAGGTGTTTCTTGTTTTCCATAACATTTGCATGTTTGAACCTTGCATATTGATCCCAGGGGCCATTTAAATGTGAAATGCACACTCATCAACATCAATTGTGAGTATTACCTACGACAGGTGAGTAATATGTCAAAGTAGACTGTTTAAATGGAGCAGGGACCTCATGAAACAATGCAAAACTAAGGGAGAAGCATAGCTCTTATTGCTGGAGAAAGGTAGAGTATTTGCAAAACAAAAAAGTGGGGCATATTATTCCGAATTTTCCATAGGATGCCAAAATGAAATGAAATGGAGGGACAGGAGTATCTCCATAAAATGTACTTATGGATTGAGATATAGTTCAACATCGTCTCTGTACTTTTCTGATGCCCAATAGGGAAGTCGGATTGACCACCTGAATAGACAAGCAAAGCTGTTGGGGCACAATATGGAAAAAACTAAGTTGTTTGGAAGAGAGTGGAAAACCTAGATATGTCTTCTAATCTTCAGTGAAATTGCAATATGGATAAAATTAAGATTTTTAACTATTACAATTTGTTATCTTTTTAAAAACCATTCTCTCTTTATTAAAAAGAGTGGATGTTCTCACTGCATGTTTTCAAAGATTTAGTAGGATTTACCAAGAGAAATTAGCTATGCCTGAATATCTTGTCTAAATTTGTGAAATGTTACAGGAATCTTGTATTTTAAAAATAAAATAAATGTAAAGGAATGTAGTTCAAAAAACTTTGAACTTAGTCTGCTAGTACTAAATAGACATCATCCTTCCACAACTGATTAAAAATTCCTTTTAAATTCCAAACACTTCATTCTTTACTGTTTTTAAAATTTGCATTTCATGCTGTCCCCCCCCCCAAAAAAAAATTGTACCATTGGATGAAATAAAAAGCTTCCCTTGTTAGAAAATGGGAAATGTAAATCTTTATCTTGATTTCATATTAGACAGCCTCTGATGTAAACCAAACCTCTTATTTTCAAACTGTCAAGATTGTCTAAACCAAATTTTAAAACCCATGCACCCTAATATCACCAGCTAAGAAGCTTGCAGATGTGTTAAACATAGTTCGTGCATCTTGACTTCTTGAAGATGACTCCATAAGAAGGCAAGGGAAGCAGCTTCAATACTTCTATCTTCTATCTCTTTAAGGTGGTATCTCCTAGTTCTTTCTCAGCTACTTCTGGATGGTCTATACCAGGGGTGGCGAACACGCGGCTTGCGAGCCGCATGCGGCTTCCGGCCAAAATAAATGAGGCTCTTTGCCTCTTATCATTATTTAGTATACTGTGGCTCGGATCGCGCGCTCCCTTTCGGAAGCTGGGGAGGTCCTTTGCAGGCAGCTAGAACGGGCCGCCTACAAAGGACTTCCCCAGACTTGCTTTGAGGAGCACGGGGCGACTGAGGCTAGTTGTGAAGCCCCAAAGCCCCCACCGCCACCGGAAGAACTGCTGCCACCTCCTCCTCATCCTCCTCTAACAGGCAGCACTGCCGGATTTGCCGCCCGGCGCTGCGGCTGAGATGAAGCCGCCAAAGCTCCAGCCGGCATCTCCGCACGTGGCAGCGGCGTCTCCCCTCCGCTCGGAGCAGCTGAGCTCAGTCAGCGCTGGGTTACCCCTGCCCCCTCCTCCTCCTCCTCTGTGCTTTTGAGGAGCCAGTAGGAAGGTGGGGGGGGAGCAGGGGAAAAAAAGCCTCATGGCTCCTCAAAAGCATGGAGGGGGAGGGGGCAGAGGTAACCCAGCGCTGAGCTCAGGAGCAAATCTGGTGATTCTGTTGGAGGAGGAGGAGGAGGAGGTAGCAGCAGTTATTCTGGTGGCAACTCGTACTCGTCGGCATCTTCAGCAGAAGCCCTGCCCACAATGAAGAAAGCAAAGATGGAGCAGATCCACGCAGATGACGTCGCTGCAACATGACTGGAGGAGGAATTCTGGGAGTTGAAGTCCACAAGTGTTAAAGCTGTCAGGTTTGAAGACCCCTGGGGGTTTTTTTCCCTAAAGGGTTAGGGGTGCAAGGGTCTTGTAACTTGACAGCTTTAAGAGTTGCGTGCTTCAAATGCCAGTTTCTGAGCCAACATTTTGGTTGCTAAGCAGGAGCGTTGTTAAGTGATACTGATATTAAATTAAAATTAATTTTTATGATTAAAAATTAGAGGGAACATTGCTTCCGGGTCTGTTTTGGCAGGTCACTGCGTGGTGTGGCTCTCTGACTCTCACAGTTTAAAATTTTGGCTCTTTTTGTTGAACTTGTTCGCCACCCCTGGTCTATACATTGACCTCCCACACATCTAGAATTGAATGGATATGGTCTCCTCTCTTTTTTTGCTATTTTAATTTCTCCTCTTTCTCTACATCAAAGGAAATTTGACCTGGGTGGGTGAAAGGAACTAGGATGTACCACTATTTTTCTTGAAAATAACATGATACTTTAGGACATAACTGTGTTGTCTGAAGATCTTTATTTAAAAGAAAAAAAGAAAAAAAACTACCTTCAAAGAAAATACATTTTAAACAGAACACAATGAGATTGCATCCAAAGTTCTGTTCCAAAGTATGCTTTAGCCAAGATATGATTATTGGTGATATGGAAGAAGACATTTGCAAAGTGTGTGGATTATTTTAAATTATTATATGTCTTTCTGCTTATACTATGAGTAATTAAATTAGTACAGCTGTAAACAAAGCAAGTCATAAATCTGTATTAGAGCAACTGATTTCCCATTAGCAGATATCCTTGGTGTGAGGCTCAAATTAATATTTATGGCTCCACATGAATATCTTGCACTCAGGTTATAAATGTACCTTGGAGGACACCAACAATTGTGCTCCAATTTGTACTCCCTTCAAAATGTGCATATTGATCCCAAAAAAACACAACCCCTTTTAGATATGAATGTATGTTAATATTTTTCTCCTCCGTTCTGAGAAAAAATAACTTTATAAGGGGTTTTCAAAAAAAGAAGCTATGATATTCAAGTCTATATACACAATGTTTTGGATCAGACTGTAAAAAATGAATATATGTATATGCATTTTCTTTGCAAAGCAAAAGATCTCTTCATACTTTTCATCTCCTGCATAAGAGCAGATTTTGTCCTTGATAAATAGAATTGTTGTGCAGTCTTATCCAGGACTGAAGCAAAACAATCCCAAAGTCATTGCAGTCTTTTCCAGATTAATTTTAACTTTAAAAAAAATCTTTGTCCTCTTTTTCATTTCCCTCACTGAAAGAAATCATTTCAAATGATTGGCTTTCTTTCTGTTCTTCTATTTTACAAATAATTTTTTATCTTTTTTAATATTCTTTTTTACATTTACAACTTTAGTTTTAAGTGTATTATATTCCAACAGTTTTCAGTCTATTAGACTTTTAAATATTGGAATAAATACTATTATTGCCTTTCTATAACTGCAAAATACTCCGTCCTTCCTTCCTTCCTTTTTTCCTTCCCTCCCTCCCTCCAATTGAACTGCAGTTTTGATAGTATGTTAATGAAGTTAACATAATTCTACATCTACTTCTACTTATCCTGAAATCAGATCTTTAGAATTGCTTTGAAATTTTTCTTACTATGTTCAATCTAAATCTCTCTCCCTCTCATTCTCTCTCTCTTCTTTTTTCACAGTTCTATGTGCCAAAATTACCCCACTCATTCACTTTCATGATAGTCAAAGTATATGGACCAGTGGTGGGTTTCAAAATTTCTTAGAACCTCTTCTGTAGGTGTGGCCTGCTTTGTGAGAGTGGCTTGTCGGCCATGTGATCGGGTGGAAGTGGCTTTTCGGCCACGTGGCTGGGTGGGAGTGGCTTGCCGGCCATGTGGCTGGATGGGAGTGGCTTGCCGGCCATGTGGCTGGATGGGAGTGGCTTGCCAGCCATGTGACTGAGTGGGAGTGGCTTGGCAGTCATGTGACTGGGTTCACGTGGCCAACTTGTAAAATGTGGTGAAACTCACTTAACAACGCGCTTAGCAACCAAAATGTTGGCTGAGAAACTCTGGCATTTGAAGCACGCAAGTCTTAAAGCTGTCAAGTTACAAGACCCTTGGACCCCTAACCCTTTAGAAAAAAACCCCAGGGGTGTTCAAAGTTGACAGCTTTAAGACTTGTGGACTTCAACTCCCAGAATTCCTCCTCTCGCTCTTCATCTTGATGATGTCCGGGCGGGCGGGGGGAGGGAGCTGGAACCGGTTCTAAACGGCACTGTAGATTTGTGGAATCTATAGAAGAGGTTCTATAGAAGAGGTTAGAATTGGCAGGAACCCACCCCTGATATGGACTGAGATGCTTTCTATTTAATATGAATCACTTAGACTTGTTATGATGCTGCAGGCATAATGGTTAAGGAATTTACCGTAGACTGTACATTCTAAGGCCACTTGTAGGAGATTAGCAGGCTGATCCTGAAGGAAGAGTCAAATGTGTCATCAGTCATAAGTCTCTTTACACCAACAAGAGATAATCTACTGTTATCTCCTGCTAATTTCTTTTTGCTGGTAGTAGTTCAGATTCTTATAGAGAGCTCAAGCTTACAACAAATCTTTATATCCATTCAAACTGTCTGGCTCACCTGATTTTTCTGGTTCTTGACACCACTTTAGCCATAAAAGCTGGTTGGATGACTGTCTGGTCACACTCTCTCAACCCAACTCAACTCACAGAATTGTTGTGGGGAAAATATGAAGAATAAGGAGTATTAGGCACAGTATGTTTACCACGATGAGTTATTGAGTTGAAAATACTAAGGCAGGATCAAAAATACTTTAAAAAGTACTTTTGCTTTTTTTTTCTTTGTAAATAAGATACAGTAGATATTACCCGGGGTATCACTATTATTGTAACAATGGTCTTCAGTTTCCTCTGTAGATAAGCCTCACCAACTATTGATATCAATGAGAACCAGAAGTACAAATCGAACACATGGGATGGTTCCTAATTTATATCATTAAATTAAAATACTGCAGTGCACAGAAGTGGAAAATAGTATCTGGGAATCATTAATAAATATCTAGGACAGTGGAAAGAAAACTATCCCCATTCTGGCAGGAAAATAGAATTGTTTTTCCTGATAGCCTTAATGAATAGCCTTAACCATGGCTGAACAATAAATAGGAAACCCTCAGACTTCAAGGTTTTGTTGAAGAATGACTGGCTAACTGGCTGACTGACTGACTGACTGACTGACTGACTGACTGACTGACTGGACTGGATGGCTAGCTAGCTGGACACACATACACACTTACCTGGACATGCATACAAATGCACACACATTCTCCTTACCTTACCACCTTTGGCAAAAATCACTTGTTTTCTGAAATTGACCAAAGAATTAAGTATTTTTCAAAATATCTATAGTATATTATTATTATTATTATTATTATTATTATTATTATTATTATTATTATTATTATTATTATTATTATTATTATTATTATTATTATTATTATTATTAATTAGGCTCCATTTCCAGAAAAAAAGAAGTATAGTACAAAGAGGCAGTATTTGCTGACCTTTTGGAAAAAGAATGCAGGAGTTTTGCTCCTTAGTGTCACTTGTGACTCTGAATGGAGAACTTAACATTTTTAAACTTTCTAGGGATCATCCTTTAAAGAAGGAGATCATAGAGATCTGCATTCCAAATTATTCTGCTGAACCTGCCAGGTCACTATTAGATCCATTGATGCAGAAACCATCTTTTGCTCAAGTGATACAGAAAGGGCCATTTTCCTTTCCAAAAGTGGCAAAGTTTATTTCCTAAAGAATTCATTGGGGGGGGGGAGGGAAGCATTTCCGAAGAACACAAAGAGATCTTTCTACGTGTTGAAAACAGAGCCTTCACTCATTATTGCCGCTACTCCTCAGCTTCCAGTTGTGTAGATGGAGTTTGTGAGGGGGAAAAAAACCCCTTGGAAATAAATAACTATTGTAGGAAGGCAACAAACCCTATTTGAGACACACCCGGGATTTATTGTGAAAGGGCCACAACCAATAGCATCACAGCCATATGCAATTGACTCAAGAAATTATTGTAACCACCCCACAAATTTTGGTGATTTTCCCAAGAATATGAGGAGAAGGCAGAATCTTAACCCTAAATATATTAAAAACTACACTGAACACAATAGACTACCTATTTCTCAGGAGCAACACTTAAAAGGGAAAACTGAAAGGTCAAGGAACTGAATACAAGCTTGCTATTTGAGAACCAGATACCAAGCAGCCCTTATTTTATAATGATAGTGTTTGGCATACTTATCAAAATAAATGGTTCTACATTTTTACTGCCAAATTTTCAGTGGAATGAAGGGATAGTCAGAGATATCAAAATGATGGTCATAAATGTGTTATAAAAACTTTATTTCTTTTATAACTTGGGGATAACTGTGGAAAAGATAGTCAAGCATTAATGAAAATTGAAGTTATCTATCTAAATGAACATTATTACTGATTTGTTGGGATTTCTACAACACATTAAATGGGGCTAAACTTTGAGATTTAGTGTAGTTTTGGGGTGGAAATCATTTTCTTAGCATGTTGTAAACATAAAGGACATAGAAATGGATATGTCTATTTCACATTGTAGCAGAAACTTACAGAACCTATTCCAATCATCCTTTCTGAAGGCTTTCCATATTTTGCAAAAAAACAAACAAACCCAAAGATGGGTCAAAAACCAGAGTTTGTGGTGAACTAGTGGTTAAAGAAGTTAAAGAGGCAGACTAGCATTGAGAAATCCAAAGTTCATGTCCACTGTTAAGTCTTGGAAAGTCACTTGGTACTTTGTGCCAGGCCATCTAAGCCCACACAGTACACACTATTGTTTGCTATGGTAGAAATAAGGGTGACTGAACACTTTGTATATTGTCTTAAGTTCCTGGATGAATGACACGGATACAAATCAATCAAACAAAAAAATGAACAAATAAATCACATAGGGCTACAAATCAATGAAAGAAATGAACAAATAATGTACTGTACTTATATGGACATAATGCATTAATGTGAATTCCACAATGACTTGTTAACTTGTGTTAACGTGTTAATGTGTTCGTTGAAATCAACTGTTGTGCACCTTGCCAATCTTCCTATATGTAACATATAAAAAGAAGTGAAAAAAGGATGCTATGACAAATAGTCAGAATTTTGGTGGTTCCAACTGCATATGTCAGCCAGGTGCTGATGTTTATTGGTCCCATAATCACCAATTATTCCTAAAGTAGCCATTTGCTTCCTCTTTCTTGACTGTGAAGCACTTGATTTCTGCCCTAAAACGCAGTTCTAGATGCACCATTAAACTGAGTTATTTCATGCATGAAGAGATATTTACCTGCCCTCGTGTAATTACTAATGAAGTGAATGAGATTGCAACTTAGTATTCAGCCTCAGCAGAAAAAAATAAACTTAGTTTGATCCTGTATCTCAAATTGTTCCACAGTGTCTCATCCTTTAATGCTGTTCATATCAGATGAAGGAAAATCTGGGGAAACTGCTTCTTCAGATTTCTGTAGACTGTTGATCCCATCCATAATAGAAAGAACATTTCATTTGGAAAAAAAAAAGAATCTAAAATAAGGTAAGAGTAAAGGCTCCCCTCGCACATACGTGCTAGTCCCGATTCACAGTGGTGAAATGCAATTTTTTTTACTACTGGTTCTGTGGCCGTGGCTTGGTGGGCATGGTGTGGCTTGGTGAGTGTGGCTTGGTCGGTGTGGCAAGGGAAGGATACTACAAAATCTCCATTCCCACCCCACTCTGGGCCAGCCAGAGGTCGCATTTGCTGGTTCTCTGAACTACTCAAAATTTCCACTACCAGTTCTCCAGAACCTGTCAGAACCTGCTGGATTTCACCCCTGCCAGCGGATGGTGCTCATCTCCGTTTCAAAGCCAAAGAGCCAACACTGTCTGGAGACATCTCTGTGGTCATGTGGCCGGCATGTCTAAAACTGAAGGCGCACGGAACATTGTTACTTTCCCACCAAGATGGTCCCTATTTTTCTGCTTGCATTGTTACATGCTTTCAAACTGCTAGGTTGGCAGAAGTAGGGACAAGTAAAGGGAGCTCACTCAGTTATGCAGCACTAGGGATTTGAACAAGCTCAGCATGTTAGCCAATGATCTGCTGCATTTCTTCTGAGCCACCGTGTCCCTTAAAATACTGTAAGGCTAAGACAAATAATAGTAGTCCAGTAATAATGATAAAATGAATAAGAATGCAGTGAAAACTTAAATTTTGTCCTCTTATTTGTTCTCTTTGTTATCCAGATCCAAGTTTAGCTCCCTGATTCTTTTACATTAGATTTAAGTATTAGTGAACATTAAATGAAAATAATTTCAGTATCATTACATTAAATTAAGGTTGAGTTTTTATGGAAGAAGTATATTATTCCTACCTGAATGCCAAAATAATTCATCTTGATTAAAACGCAAAACAAAGAATAATTTCCTACTTACAAGGGTCACTTGTTTAGCAATAAGTGGTCAATCATGATCAATTCATTACATATTACATAACATTAATCATAGCTAATTCTTTGGCTATTGTTAATTTAGCTATAATCTGGAATGCTATGAAAAAATAGTAATTTATTTAAATATATAAATTAACTTTCGACATCAGTCAAGATGTCAGTGTCTAAGGTGCTTATTTCTTTGGGTTTCACATAACAAATTTATTTATCTACTTTTCTAACTTAATAAGTATCAACTATATCTGTTTAATATAGCTTTTTAACCTGTGGCACGTCCCAGATATCATCAGGACCCCAAATGGCATAAAACACATATGATATGCAATACCAAAAGGACAGGACAGAGTTATGAGAATATAATGATGGCACAATCCTTCCACCTTTATGTAATGTAAGATTAAATGAAATTTAATTAAATGAAATGGTCACCACGATGTAGAAAAGACGTGGAGACTCTAGAAAGAGTGCAGAGAAGAGCAACAAAGATGATTAGGGGACTGGAGACTAAAACATATGAAAGACGGTTGCAGGAATTGGGTATGTCTAGTTCAATAGAAAGAAGGCTCTTCTCCAATGTATATATGAATGTACATATAAAAGATAAATAAAATAAAATTTTATTCTGACATTTAATGATTTGTCAGAGTTGGGAGCCTGGAACAGCCTATCATACAGATATATGTTGGGAGCCTGGAACAGCCTATCATACAGATATAACATGAATAGTTAAAAATATGTATGAAGCACAGTAAGTAACAGAATAACAGAGTTGGAAGGGACCTTGTAGGTCTTCTAGTCCAGCCCCCTTCTCAGGAAATCTGTCGTCCCATTGCTCAGGAAACCCTATACCATTTCAGGCAAATGATTGTCCAATGTTTTCTTTAAAACGTACAGTGTTGGGGCATTCACAACTTCTGGAGCCAAGTTGTTCCACTGATTAATTGTTCTAACTGTCAGGAAATTTCTCAGAAAGTTGCTTCTCTCCTTGATTAGTTTCCACTCATTGCTTCTTGTTCTCCCCTCAGGTGCTTTGGAGAATAGTTTGACTCTCTCTTTTTTGTAGCAACCTCTGAGATATTGGAACATAGCTATCATGTCTCCCCTAGTCCTTCTTTTCATTAAACTAGACATACCCAGTTCCTGCAACTGTTCTTCATATGTTTTAGCCTCTAGTCCCCTAATCATCTTTGTTGCTCTTCTCTGCACTCTTTCAGAGATGTATTCAAAGATGGCCATGGATATCCATTTGTATTTTCTTTATGGAACAGTGAAGTCGCTTCCCACAAACAATTCCATTACTGTAGTATATATTTGATTAAGGTTCCCCAACCTCAGCACCTGAGAGTTAAAATCCCATATCTTAAAGACCGAGAAAACTGATTTTGGACAATAATTCAAGAGATAAATCAATCTTCCCCAATTTTAGCACCCTCTTAATTATATGACCCAACTCCCAGTATTATCAGCCATGTCCATGCTGGCTGAAGATTTCTGGGAGTTGAATTCTACACATCTATAGCAGTTAATGCTAGTTAATGCAGTTATTATAATATAGTAGCCATGGCTGATATTTTTGTGGGCCAGAGCCAAATTTTGTCAGATATGTAGACAGCATGTATTTTCCCTAGATAATATATGCTATCTACGTAGAAATATTTGTGACCTGGCCTTGTCTGAGTACTGAAACTGTATTGTACAAATTAGAGAATAAATCACTGGTAAGGAAGCTCAGCGTTCACTTCCATTCTCTTTTTCTTAAGATTTAAAACAAATTGGTTGGGCAGCTGAGAAATAGCATGGAAATTAATGTTTGCATTACTATGTTCCTTTAAAAAGTTGACCCATCTCTCACAATTAGCACAAAAAGCATATATTGAATGATGATCCTGAGAAGAACCTGATTTATTAATTCACTTTTGCTTCGTGCATTTTTTTCCAACAAGCACAGGTAAAACTTCCAAATCGGTGCAGGTTATGTTTGTTCTTGAACATCCATATTTTCAATACTATATATACTATTTTCATATACAGTGTAGGCATGAAAGTAGAGTGGATCTCTATGCTAATCACTTTCTTAGCCCAACGCACCTCAAATGGCTGTTTTTGTGAAGAAAAAAGAAGGACAAAGAAATATTCAGTATGTTTGCCATCCTGATTTGCTTATAAAATAATGAAGGCAGGATAAAAACCTAATAAGTAATGAAATGACCAATAGAAAAAAAGGCAGTGTTTTATGCCTATTCCTTGAGATATGTGATTAATAATTATTGGATCAAAACGTCATCATCCATGTTAAACAAAGCATTATGAGATTGTATGGATTCAGTATTACTCTTCAGAAATATTATGATATATATTTTATTAACATTTACTTCATGCTTAATAACATTGGATATGGGCTTTAAATGATATGTATATGGTTTTGCTAAATATTGAAGCTGGGTAATTTAGAAAAAAGAAGCTGTTGTAAACATTATATAGAATGCATGTGTTTCTGCATGTTCTAATAAACAATAGAACAAATTGCTTCTGCCTTTATATAGTTCTGGTTTTCATATTAAATTCACTTCAGTGTCACTTTCTGTACCTTTCAGTGAACTTTGGAAGTTGTTTAAAGCATGGAAATGACAAGGTCCCATGTGAAAGTCTTTGCATAATCATTTACATTTTATTCGTTTCATACTCTCCACTCTTGGTGCATAAAAACCCTGTATTGTGGAAATTTTCATTCCTATATTGAAGAAGATATCAATAGACTGGGTCCTGGAAATATTTTTATGGTATAAAGAATTATCAGTAATAATCATAACATTATGGTACTCAAAACTGAATTACAACTTTTAATTACACACACACACACACACACACACACACACACACACACACACACACACACACACACACACACACACACACACACACACACATATATATATATATATATATATATATATATATATATATATATATATATATATATCCATCCATCCATCCATCCATCCATCCATCCACCCACCCACCCACCCACCCATCCATCCATCCTGAGGATGGTGAGTGAGACCTCACCGAAACATTGCCAAAACAATCTCAATCTTACATGGTAAAAGACCCGAATACAAGACCAGCATATATGTGTATATATGTATGTATATGTATGTGTGTGTTTATATATATGTATATAAACAAGTCTCTTGTAATGTAGCATAATTGTTCATTCATATATATATGTGTGTGTTGTATTTGTACTGATAAATAACACAAATACAACACAAACATAAAAAGGCAACATTAAAAATAAAAATATGGTTTTCTGCCTGCATGGTCTTCTGTGATGAGCCGAAGGACAGAAAGAGGGAGTAGTGACCTTCCTCCCATATTTAGGCATACCAGGGGTTGTAACACACATACATACATACATACATACATACATACATACATACATACATACATACATACATACATACATATATTTATATATTTATATATTTATATATTTATATATTTATATATTTATATATTTATATATTTATATATTTATATATTTATATATTTATATATTTATATATTTATATATTTATATATTTATATATTTATATATTTATATATTTATATATTTATATATTTATATATTTATATATTTATATATTTATATATTTATATATTTATATATTTATATATATATGAACAATTATGCTACATTACAAGAGACTGGCTATAAAACACTGAGTCTTATGTAACTTTAACTTGAAACAGTCTCTAGCAGAGTTGACTTAGAAAACTTTGAATAATTAGTTACTGATTTATATGTCATGTATAATATTAACGATAATATTGTAATATTGTTGACCAGGAGTCTTTGTTAGTTGCTTCTATATATCACAATTCAGTTAATGAACAGAATGTTCCACCCTAACTGGGGTGACAAGAGGAAATTAAGAGAATGTAAACAAGCATCGATCATCCATACAGTACATGAGGAAGTCACTCATGCAGAATGGTACCTCAAAAAAGCAGGTCTGAAATGAAAGTGAGTATAAACTTGCTCAACTTCATTGCCGTTCACTCAGAAGCTGTCAACTGGCAATTATTATGAATACCACTCCTGAAATATAATTAAGACATAGTTAAGCTATAGCTGTGTTTGCTGGGTCTCTGGGAGCCTGTCATTTTGCTATGGTTCATTGTGTAGTGAATGGGGCTTTGTCTAGGGCGAAAAAATAAAAATAATAGAATAACAGAATTGGAAGGGACCTTGGAGATCTTCTACTCCAACTCCCTCTCAAGCAGGAGACCCTATACCATTCCAGACAAATAGCTGTCCGGTTTCTTCTTAAAAGACTCCAGTGATGGAGCATCCACAACTGAATTGAAGTCCACACATTCTAAAGTTGCCAAGGTTGAGTAACACTGATCTAGAGAAGTAAAAAAAAAAGTCTTAGTGTGTCCTTGGAAAGAAGTCAAATTCAGATTTGCTGATCAAGAAAAAAAGGATTGCCCAAATTGCCTCATTGATCTAGGAGACATCCCCTGCTGTACATTATTAAATGAGGAATTAAAATGAGTTTCCCTCTATATGTATTCCCCTCTGTGTTTTATGAGTGCAATATTATCCTTCTTGTATTTTCGTTGAAAGAATACATCTGTTTCATGGCAATAATAGCTATTTAAATTTCCTTCCCTTATTATTTAGTACCTGCTGTTGAGATTTTGTGACTTCCTTTAAAATCTAAATGTGGCACATTTAGCTACTCAGGATGAAATAAAGAGAGAATCTTGAGCCTACTAAGTAAATATAAATTTCACAGTTAAATACATAAAATAATGATTACATCCAACGGTCATGGGGGACGTATTTTTAGGAGTAGACTAATTAAGCCATATCCTTCAAACAACATGTTTCTACACTTACCAGCAATGAACCATATCTGATTTGTCATTAAGCAATTAGACATGCTAATGCACGTATAACACCTTACAAACAGGGGTTCCAAAAAGAAATTAATCATATATTATTTCATCTGATTTTATGATATAAGGTCATTTGGCAGAGATAGCCAGGAAAGAAAAAAAATTATTTGAAATAGCTACTGCATTTTTTCAGTGTAAGATACCCTCATTTTTAAAATAATGCATTGCTATTATAATTGGCTGTTCTGATAGCAAGGAGCTGGAGTACGAATATCTGTGGCAGTTATGTGGTGATGCAAATTGATCAGCATTGATTAGAATTAAATGGTCTGCTGAATAATTAGGAAGGTGGGACTTATCTTCCATAGTTAATCTTCACAATAGGCACAATATAGTTTAACTTTTTAAAAAGTATCTTTGAGACAAACCAGTCCTTTTTTAAATTCTTTGTTAGATATATTTAACTAAATAGATAGATAGATAGAAAGATAGATGATGATAATAATAATAATAATAATAATAATAATAATAATAATAATAATAATAATAATAATAATAATAATACTTTAATTTATAGACCGCGCCCTTTCCTAGACAGGACTCGAGGCGGTGTACAGTTATATTAAAAACAATGTGGATACAAAAATATAGATATATATAGATAAACGGAGGAGGTAGTATATACACTGTACAATATTTAAATTAAAATACAAATAAACATTAAAATTACCCTTAAAAACTACCCAATAAGATGTTTGCCAGGAGGTTAAAAGTGGGACTATAAATCAGCTAGGCCAGCTAATTGGAACAGGTGGGTCTTAAGTTTCTGTCGGAAGGAGCGGAGGTCGGTAGTAGTCTGATATTGGGGGGGGAGGTCATTCCAGAGGGTTGGGCCCATCACAGAGAAGGCTCTACTCCTGGGCGCCGCCCGTTGACATGCTTAGTGGACGGCACCCGGAGGAGTCCCTCCCTGTGGGAGCGAATTGGTCGCAGGGATGTATGAGGTGAGATGCGATCCCGCAGGTAACTAGGTCCTGTGCCATGAAGCGCTTTGAAGATGGTAACCAACACCTTGAAACGCACCCGAAAAACCACAGGCAGCCAGTGCAGCTCGCGCAGGAGTGGTGTTATATGGGAGTATCTGGTCCTCCCCATGATAGCCCGCACGGCCGCATTCTGAACTAGCTGTAGTCTTCGGGTGCATAGATAGATAGATAGATAGATAGATAGATAGATAGATAGATAGACAGACAGATAGATGATAGATAGATAGATAGATAGATAGATAGATAGATAGATAGATAGATAGATGATTGATAGATAGATAGATGATAGATGATAGATGATAGGTAGGTAGGTAGATAGGTAGGTAGGTAGGTAGGTAGGTAGGTGGGTAGGTAGGTGGATAGATAGATAGATAGATAGATAGATAGATAGATAGATAGATGATAGATAGATAGATAGATAGATAGATTGATAGATAGATAGATAGAAAGATAGATGATGATAATAATAATAATAATAATAATAATAATAATAATAATAATAATAATAATAATAATAATAATACTTTAATTTATAGACCGCGCCCTTTCCTAGACAGGACTCGGGGCGGTGTACAGTTATATTAAAAACAATGTGGATACAAAAATATAGATATATATAGATAAACGGAGGAGGTAGTATATACACTGTACAATATTTAAATTAAAATACAAATAAACATTAAAATTACCCTTAAAAACTACCCAATAAGATGTTTGCCAGGAGGTTAAAAGTGGGACTATAAATCAGCTAGGCCAGCTAATTGGAACAGGTGGGTCTTAAGTTTCTGTCGGAAGGAGCGGAGGTCGGTAGTAGTCTGATATTGGGGGGGGAGGTCATTCCAGAGGGTTGGGCCCATCACATAGAAGGCTCTACTCCTGGGCGCCGCCCGTTGACATGCTTAGTGGATGGCACCCGGAGGAGTCCCTCCCTGTGGGAGCGAATTGGTCGCAGGGATGTATGAGGTGAGATGCGATCCCGCAGGTAACTAGGTCCTGTGCCATGAAGCGCTTTGAAGATGGTAACCAACACCTTGAAACGCACCCGAAAAACCACAGGCAGCCAGTGCAGCTCGCGCAGGAGTGGTGTTATATGGGAGTATCTGGTCCTCCCCATGATAGCCCGCACGGCCGCATTCTGAACTAGCTGTAGTCTTCGGGTGCATAGATAGATAGATAGATAGATAGATAGATAGATAGATAGATAGATAGATAGATAGATAGATAGATAGATAGATAGATAGACAGATAGATGATAGATAGATAGATAGATAGATAGATAGATAGATAGATAGATAGATAGATAGATAGATAGATAGATGATTGATAGATAGATAGATGATAGATGATAGATGATAGGTAGGTAGGTAGATAGGTAGGTAGGTAGGTAGGTAGGTAGGTGGGTAGGTAGGTGGATAGATAGATAGATAGATAGATAGATAGATAGATAGATAGATGATAGATAGATAGATAGATAGATAGATAGATAGATAGATAGATAGATAGATAGATAGATAGATAAGGCAGGCTAGCAGGCAGGCAGGCAGGCAGGCAGGCAGGCAGGAAGGAAGGAAGGAAGGAAGGAAGGAAGGAAGGAAGGAAGGAAGTTCAAAATAAAACATGCTAAAATAAGTGGCTATATGTTTTTATTAAGATAAGCTCATTGTTAATAAACTTCATTACAGGACTTACAATATAGGAACAAAAGTTTTATGGAGATAAATAATTACTTCCTCCATTTAATGAAATAAATATTCATCTTCTTCATGCCAGTTTTACCAACTAATTTGTTGGCCCTGAATTAAGGCATTACAGAATTGTAAAATGGGAATATTTTATTCGTTATAGCTACTTCAGTTCACCTACCTCAAGTTATTTTTCCCCCCTGAAAATATTCAGAGTTAATCATAATTACATTTTGACACAAATTACGGTGATATGTAGTGAGTTAGACTGCTTATGTCACTGCAAATAAAGTGTTATTGTAGTAATCTTTAATATTTTAGCAAAAATAAAATAAATAGTGAACATTAACAAATAGCATTCAGATGAGGTTCCCGCCATTGGTTTTCTCAAATTCTTGTAATCTGGGATATGGCCTGCCCAGAAAACCTGATACACGATAATCTAGCTACTTTAGGATAGAGGTTGAAATTCCATGAAGTCCACACTGGAGCTACCCAATCTATCTCACAATAGTGTAATCAATTGGAGGAAGTCTACTAGCTGTTTTGCGTTCTTCAAAGCTATTTTGTGTTCTTCTTCAAGTTGGAATTATGCTAATGAAAATGTTAATATAAATACATAAATTGAATATTTAAAAGCACTGAATTTTCACCAACTACCCTATGTCTCCTAGAATTTACTTTGATGTTAAAGTAAAAATAAGAGCTAGAGGAGATCTTCTTGAGCTTTTAAATTAGAAGGAATAGATACTGAATCGGTATTTTAAAACAAAGGAAAAGAATCATATAGAGATCCCTGTTCAAAGTTAAATGGTAGTATTAATGATATTTCTCATCAAGCTGTTTGCAATAAAATACCGTAAATTGATTCATCCTCTCATTAAGCTGTGAATTTTTTCTTCTTCTTCCTGCCTTTGTCTTCCTCTTTAAAGTGGCAACAAAGTCATTAGTTCTCTGAAGCTGCTGCCTGCAAATAATGCTGCTTCACTGGTAAGCCAGTAGCTGCAGAGATGAGTTATGAAGAACAAAGTTCTCGTTACATATGCTTCAATAATCCTTAATTCTGGGAGAGAAAATAGCCAATAACTTTTGAAAGGGGCTGAGAATAAATGCACTTAAGGTAGGATAATATATGTTTAAATTGAGACTAGCTGTTTAGGATCTACTTCAAGGCAACGGCTATGAATAACTGAAGCCAATGCGAGGTCAATTATTTAAAAATATTTTGAAAAATCACCCCGCCTGTGCTGTGCACATGATGGATATTTCTGAACCAAATGCTATTTGAGATCAGATTGGAGACAGAATAAGATCTAGGAAAAAAAAATGTAACACAAATAAGCTTTGGAATTTTCTCCAACCCTTTTAAACCACAGGGCATAGACAGAACGCTTCATATGCTGATGAAGCCTTAGGAATTAAGGAAGAAGCCCCTACTGCTTTTTTTCTTTTCAGCAAAAATGCCCTTGTTAGTGTATCCTTTATCAGCCAGCATGTGCTTGATATTGACGCTGACCTTCACCAAATTAGTGGAGCTAAAATTTGATTAGCATGAACAACTTTTCAATGGGCAGCGTGCAAATGAAAAGCAGGTAAATAGTTTGGCTTATGTATTGCTCCTTCAAATATAAATTTCATGTTGACTAGGATTTCTGTAAAGGATTTCATTTTTTAAAGTGTTATTTATTCCTTCCTCTTTTTTGGTATATGAGAGAGGGGGGGGGAAACTTTCCTCCCTCTCTATCCTTTAAGAAGAAAACTTTATTGATTGTCAATTTACTGTATCAAATATATAAAACTAATACAAAAATGCAAATAACTACAAAGAATCAAAAGCAAATATTCTCCCATACAACACTCTAGTTCAGGATCTTTAGTTATCACATTCAGATAAAAAAAGTATTTTATCAGAGCAAATGAAAAGGGTTTGTCTAGTTCTAGTGAAAATGTATCAAATACACTGTCCGCAGGCTGGATCCTGCCCTTGATAGGCCCATAGGTGTCCCATAGTACCGTCCCTGAGATGGTGTGGGACCAGCTTGTGCCCAGCTCAGTCATGGCCACCCAATGAGCTGCAGAAACCAGGCCATGCCCCCCCTGCCCCTCCCCAAGGACAAACAAAATCCTGATATGGCCCACAATGGGATCGAGTTTGACACCCCTAGTCTAGTGGTTAAGGCATCAGGCTAGAAATCAGAAAAAATATGTGTTCTAATCCCACTTTAAGCATGAAAGTCATCTGGGTGACTTTGGGCCAGTCACTCTCTCTCTCAGAGCAACTCACCTCACAGGATTGTTGTAAGGCAGAAAATAGGAGAAAAGAATTTTCCACCTTGAGTTATTATACAAATAATACATGATGAAAACCTAAAATAAATAATAGATACATGTTTAGTAGAATGTATGACAACATATTATTTTATTTAATCCGTTATTGGCAAATAGATTTACTTAATATGCTGTTCTGCAAGTATAATGCATTGTGGGTGAAACAGAAAAATGGAAGTAACTAGGACTGATGGTCATTCTGTGAACTTCCTGGATGTTTAGCATGAGAAAAAAAATGTCTGACAAGCAAATAATAGGAACTCTCTTTGAATTTGGTGACTCACAGCATTATTTGCAAAACAACAGCTCTTCCAAAATCCATTTGATAAAAAAAAAGAATGTCTGGATAAAAACAGACCCGAAGACGTTAAATGGGCCATTGTAGACCGTACATCTACATTTTGGAGATGACAAATGAAGCAGAGAAAAATCATTATATGCACTGCAGTTTTGCGGTAGTCTATGTGAAGCATTCTGACATGGCATCTGATGTTCCAAAGTGGTTTTAAACTCATTCTGTGTAGCACTGCCTCAGGAGAAAAACATTCATTCAAGAAAATGTGTGAGGAACGTAGCAATAGCCTCTTGAAGTGGCCCCAGGCAAAGTACTCCCTGTCACCTGCTGTATTGCCCTTCCGTCTCTGTTACAGATCTTAGTATTTCCCCCTAACCTTGTCCACCAAGGAATGCTGAGTTGCCTTATCTCTTTTGTTTTAAAGAGACATTTTTGACAGGTTCTTTGTTCTTAGATTGTCTGCACCTATACCATAAAAGGTAGCATCAATAAATAAAGGGGAACATGCTGGAATGATATTTGTGGACGATGTTTGGATGTTTTTTTCAAAAAATGCTGAAATTGTGACAAGTCATGTTTCTTTTGAAATTTGAAAAAAAAAGCACACATAAGCACTCCCCTCCCTCCTGGGTTCCATAAGATCATAAAATCTTGAGGCCCTTGCTTGAATTAACTAAAGTATGTGTAATTCCAAATCTTCTATTTGCTCATCATTGTTAGCTTTGAAGTAAGTTTTCAAGTTTTTTTAAAAAATTCTAAATATTATTCAGATCCTAAATTTACATGGACTTTAATTCATAATAACAATATTTCTCTCTCTCTCTCTCTCTCTCTCTCTCTCTCTCTCTCTCTCTCTCTCTCCAGAAAAAAAGAGGCATTGATAAAGTGAACACATATTGAAAGGGTCCACCATAGTATTGGCATTAGAGTTGCGAACTTTGGGCAAGTTATTTCAAATGACCTATCTCAGAAAGTCTTTTCCATGCCTCTCTCCTTTTTTCTTCTATATATTTTACATATATAATAAGAAATAGTTGTCAATGGTTTTCCATTTACAATTGTCATCAAAATTTAAAATGAATTAAAAAACGTAAAGTATGGAGCAAAGTATGATAGAATTTGAAGTGTAATTGTGTTTTAATCATTAACATGTAATTGCTAAAATGTGTAGACTTTTGCTGAAATTTGAAATGGAAGAACAACAGGTTAAAGAACAAATGAAAAAGTGGGCTAAGAATCTTGGTTATAATATATGTAAGCATAAATAGAATATAAGTGGTCAACAAGGTTGAAATTTATATTTTGTTGTAATCATAAAGACAATGTTTATAAAATGATGTATTATTAGTTCACAACACCATAAAATTATCTAGAATGTATTTCCAAATGTTGGAAATATGAACAACATGAAGTGTCATCCTATCATGCTTTGTGTACATGTAAAAAAGCTATAAAATTGGGTTCAAATATGCACAGTAATACAGAGGATTTTAAAAAAAAATAGTATTCAATTGAAGCCAAAACATTTCCTTTTTAGGACTGATGGCTACACAATTAGAAAACAGTAATGGAAGTTTATTTCAATATATAATTACTGTGGCCCAATTATATGCACAAAGATGGAATAATTCAGCACTACCCACAATGGAAGAATGATTGGTGAAATTGACAGAACTTACTAAGATGGCCAAACTGAATTCTTTGATTAGAGAATGTTTATTATTGACATTCATAAATGACTGAAACCTTCTTGTGGACTGTTTGCATTTAAAAAGCACATGATTTTGTGACTTATTGTTTTGAAGATTAGAAAGAATAGGTCATAGAAAGAGGAGTATTATCATGCAATCTAACAGAGAGAGGTTTGATTAGAATAACAGTCAAGATGAAGATTTGTTTATTTATTATCTTCTGTTTCCTATCTTTTTTTACTTTGTCTCTTCTTTTCCTTTTCTTTATTTTTCATATTCATTATATATATTTTTCTCTTTGAAAAAGGAATTCCACTTCCTCATCACCATTGGTAGAGGACATTGTGGTTCTTCTTCTTCTTTTTTAATTGGTTCAGTCCTTTGCGATATCAAGCAGAAATAATTGTCCCTTTTCTTCCTACCAGTGCCCAGCGTTCTAAGTAAGAAAAGGAGGGAAATGAAATGACCAAAATCAAAGGTATGGATAAAACCAAGATGTTTTTTTTTTCCGTTATGGAAACCTCCTAATGAAAAGTAAATCTCAACAGCTGCCCAACTTCACCAACGCTTGGCATCCGCCTATAATTATTCAAAAGGAGTTTGTGGATCTCTTTGAGAAAAATAGCCCAGGAATGATTTAAAAACATTTTGCCTCACATAATCAAAATAATTTGACAATCTAGTTTTAGATCTGAACTACGCTGACTATGCAGCACCTGACTCTGTTGTTACATCTTCAAATCCCCATAACTTTAACTTAAAACTATCTACTGTTGACCTCATCCCATTTCTAAGAGGTCTGTAAGGGGCGTGCTTAAGCGCACCATCATCCTACTTTCTTCATTTATTCGTAGCCATTTCATTAACACTCATGTTTATTCTTATACCTATTATCTTTAAATGATTGATGAATCAAATAAATAAATCAAATAAATAAATAAACACTAAATAAGAAAGAAAGAAAGAAAGAAAGAAAGAAAGAAAGAAAGAAAGAAAGAAAGAAAGAAAGAAAGAATTGCTCTGTTTTCCTGCATTCTGTAGAACAATGATGGCTAAGCTTATGTTTCCTATCAAAACAATTAGATACTAGTCTTTTTGCACAAAGCTTTGTCCATACAATATAGAGTGTCCGTGATGCTTCTTTATTAAAAAAAACAGCCTGAAAGCAATAGAAAACTAATTCAATCAAGTATTTCACAGAGGTTTAATCAGATTTATTTAATGGAATAAAAGAATTGGAAGGGGCCTTGGGGATCTTCTAGTCCAACCCCTGCTCAAGCAGGAAACTCTATACCATTTCAGACAAATGGTTGTCTAATTTCTTCTTAAAAACCTCCAGTGTTGGAATACCCACAACTTCTGGAGGCAAGTCTTTTTGATTCATTCATCCATCCATTTGAGTCAAGTTGCAAGCAAATTTTGAAAGATGTGGCTTCTCGGGAGTCATCTCGTCTCATCAGACGCTATGCTCAAAAACAGAAACAGCTTCTTCAGAGCAAAGAAATAAGAGATAAATTGAAATATTTTCTCTTCCATCATTTCTTTAAAAGTTCACAATTTACTGTTGCTACTACTATTACTAAAACTAACAATAATAGTAGAAATTATGTCTCAGCTATAGTTGTGTATGTTATATAGTCAATTCCTCAATAGTAAGGTGACCAACCGTCCTCCTTTAGGGAGGACAGTCCTTCTTTTGTAAGTTCTGTCCTCCCTCGAAAAGTGTCCTCCTACATGTCCTCCTTTTTGATATTTGAAGGCTAATCTGTTGCGCGTTATGTGACGTATTTTATTAAAGAGTTTTTAATGGTTTTTTTTTTTACTTCATCGTAAGTATATTGAAGAGATACAATACAATACAATACAATACAATACAATAGTAGAGTTGGAAGGGACCTTGGAGGTCTTCTAGTCCAACCCCCTGCCTAGGCAGGAAACCCTATACCGTTTCAGACAAATAGCTATCCAACATCTTCTTAAAGACTTCCAGTGTTGGGGCATTCACAACTTCTGGAGGCAAGCTGTTCCACTGATTAATTGTTCTCACTGTCAGGAAATTTCTCCTCAGTTCTAAGTTGCTTCTCTCCTTGATTAGTTTCCACCCATTGCTTCTTGTTCTACCCTCAGGTGCTTTGGAGAATAGTTTGACTCCCTCTTCTTTGTGGCAACCTCTGAGATATTGGAATAATGCTATCATGTCTCCCCTAGTCCTTCTTTCTCTTAAGCTAAACATACCCAGTTCCTGCAACCGTTCTTCATATGTTTTAGTCTCCAGTCCCCTAATCATCTTTGTTGCTCTTCTCTGCACTCTTTCTAGAGTCTCCACATCTTTTTTACATCGTGGCGACCAGAACTGAATGCAGTATTCCAAGTGTGGCCTTACCAAGGCATTATAAAGTGGTATTAACACTTCACGTGATCTTGATTCTATCCCTCTGTTGATGCAGCCTAGAACTGTGTTGGCTTTTTTGGCAGCTGCTGCACACTGCTGGCTCATATTTAAATGGTTGTCCACTAGGACTCCAAGATCCCTTTCACAGTTACTACTACTGAGCAAGGTACCACCTATACTGTACCTGTTGAATCTTGTGTTGAATTTTTAACTAAAGAAATGCTAGACATTAAAATAGATGACAATTGTCTCTCTGGAGAAATTAGAAGACTGAATGTATATTTAAATTCTGAAAAATTAATACAATGGGAAAATCAACATGTTGAAATTGATAAAAGATGGGTAGATATTTTCAGCCATTTCAAAAATGAACATATTCCATGTGAACGTTTATTTATACTTGTTCAATTTCCGTTGTGCTGCCCTGGAACTAATGCAGCAGTTGAAAGAGTTTTTTTCAATTGCCAATGATTTTTGGACAAGTGAGAAATCGAGATTGAATGTTGATACTCTAGCTGCAGCACTTGCTGTAAAATTCAATATGAAGGATATTTCTTGTTCAGATATTTCCAATATATTGTTAGAAGATGATACATTGACAAAAAATATTAATTCAATGGAAAAGTACTCATTTAAATAATAATTAACAGGCATGTAAGCATAATTACAATATAAAATGTTGCAAATGTTTTTATTATGCATATATCATATTTTAGTGTATTATTGTTGCAATGAATAAAATATTTCTTTTATTACGATATATTTTTTCCAATTTATTTGTCCTCCTTTTCATTGTAAAAAAGTTGGTCACCTTATCAATAGGTTCCTTCATTTTGGAATATGAATATAACCTATCATCAGCTACTTTACATTCAGCCACAGGCAGTTCAGTAGTACTCATTTTCATAGGTTCGCAAACCTAATAAGATTATTTGAATGGGGTTTATTTCTATGGATTCTAGACAACTAACCAGATTCAAACCCAATTATTCCAACTACAGATGTTTGTATGTTAGACATAGTCATATTCTTAATTAAGATATTTTTTTGCTCCTTAGAACAAAAGGTTATATCTAACTTATTATATATGAATTGTACTATTAGTTAAATTATGATTATTTATATTTATCATGAATGAAAGTGAATATGGATAATGTCCCAGGATAAATGTTGCAGGATCCAATCTTGGTCAATCACTGGGACCAGAAGTTTAGTCTTCCAAGGTTTCAGTTTCATCCTGGAGCCTATTTTCAGGGGACTTCTCTCTAGCAGTGTGTGTGTTGTGCTATGTATGCTATTTCAGTGCCTGTTGTAAGTGGCTTTTTGGATGTTAATTGGGGTGTGTTGATGACTGGCTTTTAAATCATTAGTTATCATTTGCTTGTGCTGCCCAGTCCTCGCCTCCTAGGTACTTGATAGGCTGGTGGTATGGTAAATCAGCACACCTATTGACTGAAGAGGGGTCTGTTTCCCTGGCTGGTTTTGTGCCTGCTCATCCAACAATCTTAGTAGCTGCAAAGATAAATGTGTTGTCTTTGTTCATTGCCGTGTGAGGCTACCAATGAGTTTGGGTCTCCTTATCTGACCACTCACTTGTGTTCTTGCAACCTGGTAGTTAGCTTCTTCCCCATCTGTCCTATTTAATCTCAAAGGCAATCCCTGGAGGAGATTCAGTAGATTACATTGGAAGGATCTCCCACCTCTTTATAATGCATAATTTATATTTATGTTATATATGTATCTCGTAGTTTAGGAATATTCATGACTAATCTATCCTTTCAAGGGCAGTGCTATGTTCTTTCAAGGATAGCATTATCTTTTCAATAAATAGATGGCAATGCCATATCCACAATCACTTCTGCTCATGTTAGTCATAATGGCATTAATGTATTAGTTTAAAATTATATTCCCCTTGGAAACCTCTCTAGGAGAAATGAAAAAAAAAAAAAAACCTTCACAGATACTCAAAACATATGTTATTGGAAATGAGTATGTAGAGAAATTCCTACACAAGTAGAATTTCCAAATAAAATCATTTTTCTTTTTTACAATTTGGCATTTTGCTTTAAGTCTGAATGTCACTGCAATGCATGCAAGCTTTGTAATAAATAGCATAAATGTCAAAGCACCTAATAAGCAAATAAATAATGTTGATTTGTTATGCAGATGGCACAGATATGGAAAATGTAGCTGTGAAAATCCCAGAACTGCAATTTTCTCGGCAAAGGCTCTCTTGGCTGCACACTTGGTGAATTTATGTGAACTGTATACAGTGCTGAGACTCTTTTATGTAGCATGCTTCTCTGGCTGAAAGCTAAAAGAGGTTAGGCTGAATCTCAGTGGATCAATTAACAGAGGGACCTGTCCTTCAACAGAAGAAGATCTATTTCAGGATTTGCATATCACTGGGAAAAAATTACAAAGCTGAGATAAATACAAGCCCGATAATAACTCACTGCAGACTTGGCTTCATTCCTAGATTTCCTTGGCTGTTTGTCCTAATAAAGTGTCTCCATGACACTTAGGGCAGGAAGGTTATTAGTAGCTGTCAATCAAAAGCAAGAGTATGTGTCGGCAGGAACAGGAAGAGAAGAGAGGTGACATTCATCTGCTCCTCTCCCTTATATATTGGGTGTAAAAGTCATTCAGAGCAAGTGGTTAAAAAGAGAGGTCCTTCTACATCCCCAATGGAAGGAGGAGGGGAAGAAACTGCCTTGGTAACCAACAATTTAATAATACAGCCGCTTATGTCAATCATTTCTTCTTACTTTCATTGATACCACAATGTTTATTAAGTGCCAGGACTATGAAGGACATATATAAAAGAGCACAGAGGCAACTGGAGAGTAAGGTAGGGGAGAATAAAATAGCTTGATTTATCTAGTGCAAGCTGCAAATGTAGCTTGAAGTGAGATTTGTTTGTTGCTGAAAAGGAAAAAAAAACTTTAACCATATTCTTGGCAAAATATATCAAAAAGGAAGAGGAAGGAAGGAAGGAAAAAGTCTCAACAGAAATCCCAAATGTAACTTCTCGTGCATCTTTGACCCAGATATCGTAACTTCCTAAAATTGATACCCCACACAAATTTATATAATGATTAATTAATGCTGCAAAGGTCTTTAATTTGCTGTACAGTTTTTCTTAATTAAAGTATATCTATGGTAGAGTACATCTTCTCAGTATATGCATATTTTCACAAGTACAGTCCATAGAGTGCTAATTGATATCAGGGTCTCTCGATAATACTTTACTAAATGAAATGACAATTATAACCAATTGAAATTCACTTTACATACTACTTCACCTATTTGGAATGCATTATGCATGAAGGCAGAGAGCACATTGCCTCATTGCTCTGGTTTGCACGAGTCTGTGAGACTGATGGACAGCTGCAAGGTATTTCTTGAAAGCAAAGAGTTAGGTTGCTGCTTTTTAAAACCACCGTTATTCTCATATGAGTGGTATTTGTTTGTTTGTCTGTCTGCAACACAAATTCTTTTGAATTACACCAGCACATAATTGCATAACTATATTTTTTATTCCTTGGATATTTTGGCTTGCAAACAACGGAGCTATATGGGGATCACTTAGGTAATTAGGATATGAGAATAACAAAATTCAGTTCCTAGAAGATGCAAGACTGGATTAACTCACTAGAGCACATTGTTTAAGGAACATGCATCTACACTGATAAGCTATCATATACATATTTGTTGCTTTTTCCGGATTTCCATAGAGTAAAACATTTTTTGATATCTCTCAAAGAACAGGGTATATTGGAAAACTAAAAGTAATTTGGTGCTATTCTTAAAATTCTGTTAAACTGAATCGTTTTCCATGTAAATTCAAGGGAATAAATTTCATTCCAGCTCCTTGGATATTTGATTTATTAAATGATGCCAGAAGAGCATATTTTATGAGCCAATCTCTACCTGTGAGTCACTGAATACTTATCCAAGTAATTATTTAAATTGTTTGATCCAAGAAAAAAAAAGACATTCACACTCACTCGCATGCGCGCGCACACACACACACACTTTCTAAGATGCACTAATTCTCGCTTCCTAGACGGCACCATCTGTGAACCAGGTTTGGGTAAGAAAGTCATAGTCCATAGCAGCCCCACAGCTGTGGAACACTCTTGTCCTGGAGGCTCGCCAAAGACATATTTCTGAAACATTTATGTAGCCTGGCTTTAGATAAAAAAGAGCTGAGCTTGCCCCACTCACCATGTCCAATATGGCATCTTAAAACCCACACCTACCCTTCTCTGTTTATATTTTGGTTTGAAAATGGTGATGCAAAACATTGACTTTTTTTCAGAAAGGGCCATGATATGGAAAAACAAAGCATTGTTAAAGCGAAACACAAAGATTGGAATAGTATAGCGTTTTTCCACTGTTAAGAACATTGGTTCATTTTTGCTTTATATTTTTATCACTGAATTTGCACAATTTAGAGCGTGGCCATCCAACCTTGGTAACTTTAAGACTTGTGGACTTCAACTCAACATAGTTCCCCAACCAGCATGGAATTCTGGGAGTTGAAGTGCACAAATCTTAAAGTTGCCAAGCTTGGATGCCCTTGATTTAGAAGTTACGCATGTCTATCAAAATTTCAGAACGAAAAAAGAAAATGCACAAATTTAGGTCAAGGTGAAGAACAAATGCAAGTAAAAAAATTGACAAGAACTTCACATTCCTCTATCTTAAGGCCTGGTAACACATCCTGGCAAAGGAGATGTGACCATCCTGAAATTGCTGTTTCAACCCAGTATTCTCCTGTTAAATGCATCTGAGTACCAAAGCAAAGAAAATGCCTTCTGCCTGTTACTTCATTCAAGGTGCATGTAGGAAATGTTTCCAGAAAACATTGGCCAAAATAATAAGATTGGGAAATCTACATTCAGCCACCTAAAAACTTTCTAGAAAGCCATTAGGCTGATGAAGTCGGGGCGGCTCCAAAACGGAAGGATACGGAAACAGAAAGTGTTTCCAGCTGGTGAGGAATTTTTACCGTTTTAAAAGAGACTGTAAGAGCCTATAAAAAGCTTAAAATTAATTTAAATTTGAGAACCAAAGAAATAAGTGGCGGAATAAAGCTTTGAATGGTTTGGGACAGTGGGTTATCTTACTTTTTAAATGCTATGTTAATGGATAGAATTTCTGCATGCCTTTTAAAACAAATGGATTAAGTTTTCTTCTTCTATTTTTTTTCTTTTATTATTATTCTTTGTAACCTATGGACTAAAATTCTCCTTCATTACGTGTTTTCCCCTTTTCTTCTCTAACTCATTCAAGAATTTGACTTTTTTTTTTACTTGGAATATAAAAAAGATACAAAAGGAAAAAAGAAAATTGTAACAACAAAGAGAAAAAACGCTGCTACTCGGAGGCTGGAGGTTTGTGTATTGGAAACAAAACACTTTATATGCTGAGTTGAGTTGCTAAGAGGAATCCATACAAATTTGATTAAGGAGATGATTAGAGGACTGATACCACAAATGGCAGAAGACATGAGACTGTTTTGCTACTGGAAAGATACAGGCTGATAGATGGAAGTGTATAATTTAAAACTAGTTAAACTTAGTGAAATTTAGTGACAATAGATATAGTCAAATAAATAATTGATAATGATAATAATATATACATATGTATTGTTATGATAAGTAATAATTGGATATGAATATTGAATGGTACCCATGAAAGGAAGATTAGAAATCTTTTTGGTTATATATAAAGGTTATATATAAATAAAAAAGAACTAAGTTAAATTTAGTTACGTTTTCATTATTAGGGGGGGAAATGTTATGATGCAGGATATAGTTAAATAAAGGAGGGATAATGATAACAATGTATATAGAGGTATGGGTACAACATAAGGAAACTGGATGTAAATTGTAAACAGTGATTTGGAAAGGAGGATTAGAAATTTTTGTAACTAAATATTATGGATGTTTAGCTAGAAAAGGCCATAAGGATTCAGTGTTATTGGAGGATTTTAGAAATAGAAAATGAAATGCCAGTATGTGGTTATGTTTTAAATCTTGGTATATTTTATGATGAAGGACGTTTAAACAATTATAGTCAAATGAAAATGGAGGTATGATGATGGTAATATGTATAAATATATCTGAATATATATTAATATTTAGTTAATATGAATTATGGTTGATGACTGTGGAAGAGATGCACAAAAGTCTTTTGTAACCAACTGATACACTTTCTACAGTATGTAAAGAAGGAGGATTCTTTGTGTTTTGTTTGTTTTGAAAATTAAAAATAAAACAATTATTATAAAAAACTTTGTCGAAAGTTGGGAGGTCATTATGTAGGGGGTGGGTGGGTTCGTTATCATTCTGGTGCAGTAGAGTTGATCTGCAGGGTGCAAGAAACCAGCTCTTCTTCCAATAACATTGGAAAGATAGTAACTTCATTTGCAACCAAAAAGAAAAAAGAAAGAAAGAAAGAAAAGAAATGCAGTTTTACTCTACTAAAGAGAGAATGCTGTAATATTTAGCTGGGCATATGAAAAAGAAAGATGTATGAAACTGCCCTTCTGTCCGACCATATCCGAGTTCCGGTTGGCATATGAGCTTGGCTTTTGGGCACCTCTTTTTAAACTCTAAACAGTTGCGTATCCCTACTCTGACAAATGTGCTAGAGTTTTCTCAGCCCTCTTCCTTACTATCGAGAAGATCAGACCAAGTGTACAAGGAAGAATCTGACTTCTCCCAAATTTAAGGCCAGGCAAGGCACCCTTAAGCTCCTAGCTGTGATACAATGACAGAAGGGATAATTGGTAAAAGAAATTGGCCTGTGCAGAGGTAAAGTGACGGTCCTCATCAAGGTGAAAAAGAAGTGATGTGATTTGCCTTAATGACGTGCTTTGTGTTGTCTTGTAGACTTGAACAGCACTTCGAAATAGCTGGAAGAAGTTTCCATGCCTGTGCAGGGTATGGTGAAAACCTTTTTTAGCAATTGTAACTGACAGAAAAGGCAGTTAAAGAGATAAAGCAAAGCTACATATCCTCGCTTCACTTCACTCTTATAGGCGTGGGCACTTGGGGTTTTTTATTTTTGTTTTTCAAAGAAGCTGGGGGGGGGGGGTTTCTCCAACCTTCTTAGCTGTGAAATGCATCTTTAACAAGCTGTGCAGCTCAAAAAAAGAAAAGAAAACAGTTGTGGTTTTTAAAACCTCTGTAGAGGATGGAGAAAAATATAAGATTTCTTACTTCCCTTAATCCATTTCATGGCACTTCAATTCAGCTTCTCTTGCTAGTATATCCCAATAACAACTTGCAGTCAATTGTACTAACCTGCTAAGTTATATAGAAAAATCTTTTTCTGAAGTTATTTTAAGTTTCTTTATAGCCTGAAGACCTAACAAAGGACATCTGGAAGTTTCAGAGATAGAGGATGATTTGTTGGTAGTAGTTGATTGGCAAAAGATTTTAATCAAATAATTTAAAAAAAAACCATGTTTCAGTTGCAGTCAATTTATTACAAATGTGGAAAACAAACGCATGCATAATGCTATATCTTTCATTTTCTCAAAAGAAATACGATTTTTCACTAATGGTCCCTATCACTTGAGTCTAGCCAATAGATGGCCATCACATTCATGATTCGAGAGAAGAAATATTCTTCCTATTCAAATTATACATTATTTATATTTGCACATTATATAAATGAAGAATAGGTTAGACAGGCCATCCCACATCTAAATCAAGATACATCAATTTTAGGAAAAGTAAGCATCCTCACTATTTTTACTACTAGTCTTAACCAATACTGGATTTAAATTTAAAATAAATTTTGACTCTAGCTCATCAAATGCATGAAAGAAATACTGACAATTCAGTTTTATGAAATATAACTGAATCCTAGAGTCATTGTTCTAATGTTGCTTCCTTTCTTTCATTCTGTTAAAGGTAAAATGCTTAGTTGTGGTCAATGAAAGTATTAAACAGAAGGCTGCATTTGTTTTTGCACACGTGAAGAACCTATTTCCATTATTTGCAATTGTTGAGCATGGATATTTTTTAATTTTGTTTTAAGCAAAAATCTTGTCCACCAGATGGTTCTCAGGTATAAGGTAAATGGTACTATGGTTTCATATTTGGCAGTTGCCTAGATTGATGTTTCATTAAGTGTTTTTTTTTTTTTCATTTAGCTAACTTGGTTTGTGCATTAAACAAAGTGCCAAGCAGGCAAATGTAACCAACAATAAGCTATCCAATAGAATTCAACAAACTGTTCGGGTCATTAATATAATTTGTTTTGGCACTGTTACATTTCCTAGTACTACTTGGAGTAGTTTGCTGGGCACATCAATTTGTTTTCAGCTATTGTGAAATTAGGTAGCTTGGCTTTCATCCAAAGCCCCCTCTCAATTTGCATATCTTTGTTATCATTTCAGGTTCTCAGAACATACTGTGGACTATCACACCATCTGCACCAAGATCCTCACATCCAAACACAAATTAAAAATGAAACTGTAAAATTTGCAAGGAAACAATACAGACCTTTTATCTCATTCTCCCTCTGTTCGTTTTCAAAAGAGAAACTTGCTTGTAGCCAAGCATAGCTAAAAAGGCTTTTATTAATTGGACTGGCATCAAGCATGCATACATAAAATTGTTTATTTTTCCTCTATAAAGGGGTTGCCTGACATAAAAGGGTCTTTGAAGATGACATTCAGATTTTGACATTTGCATGATATTGTATAAATATCAGAGGTAGGAGACTTCTCTGACAAACCAGATGGGTCAGAAAAAAGCCGTCCCATTGATAGATATTAGTCTTTTACTTAAAACATATTAGTGTCTCCTCAAAGCTATGAATTATGAGACAGTTAAAACAAACACAATTTTCTCACTAATCATGGCTTGGTTACTTCATTTTTCCACCTCCAAGCCAAGAAGGGGGATTGAGAAAAATATAAAATAATATCATTATTCTGGTACTCCCCCTCTTGTAATTCAATTAAGATCAAACAATAAAAATGAACCTTCTCTTTTGATTGCCATCGAGATTAAATCTTATTGCCAAACTTGCTGCTTCTCGACTGAGTTCATTCTGATGGCAGGTGCGGGCTTGGCCTGTTGTTGAAATATGAAAAGGTAGTTGAAACTTTATAGTCCATCAGCATTTGATGAAAGAGAGACCATGATTCCTCATTCTAACAGAATTCCTATTTCAACTTGGCAGCCCGAGATATTTCAAGCAGGGCTTAAAGGAAGGTTCTGGAGACTGTCAAATACTGAATGGAATAAACATGCATGGGAAGATTTGCTTTTGTTTGCTTGTTGAGATTTCAAAGGAAATAAGAAAGAAGGGATTCTTCTCCCTTTTGGGGGGTGGGTAGATAAAACAAGGTTAGTCAGATAGCCTGTGACTCCACACGGCCCCCAGAAAGGCCTCCTGCATTCATTATCACAGATAAAGGGCAAAAGTTATCTCTTCCTTACTGCTGCATAAGGATACAGGAAGAGAGGAAGAAAAAAAGGTAGCAGAGAAAGAATGCCAAAAAGAAAGAAAAAGAAAGCGAAGAAGGTAAAAGATCAGCTTTGGCTCAGAATAACAGTCATGCTATAGTCACTCACTAATGATGGGAAGAGGGCTTTCTCTGTGGTGGCTCCTTCCCTATGGAATATCATTCCCCTCGATTAATCCTCACCTTGATATTTTCTGGAAGACCTTGGAAATGTGGTTTTGTCAGCAGATTTGGAGCCACACACGAGGTTGGAGTGGCTGTGTTTCACGCCTCCATGTGGGGTAACATGGGATGTTTTAATTTTGTGGAGTGACCACGTGTGAGTTGGGTGGCCATATAAATTTGTTTAATAAACAAACATAACAATTACTGAGAATCAAGAGAAAACCAGATAAATTATGGCACCATGGCCATTACTTCTCTGTGGATAAATCATATCATTGTGCCACCCTGTCTTCTCTGAAGGACCAGATGTGTAGTAGAAGCTTTCAGGATATACTGTATAATAATGGAGAAGGGTAAAAATAAATGCAAAGAAAATGGACGATCAAAATTTTCAGTGTGAAAGCAACAGTGCATACAAATTTGTATCAGCTTTTCAGATACTACAAGGGAAGTGTCGTGTTTCTACCTGAAATCTTTAATCCCTATAAAGATTGAATTAATTGGCTAAAGGAAGCCAATTTGATGTTCATATTTGAAGACATGCTAATCTGGGAACTTGGAGGTGGGTCTACAATCCAGATCCGAAAGACAGAGTCTAGCACAATGGGAGCACTGGAGGTTCATTGTTGTAGGAACTATGGGTATTACTCTGTGATGCATCTCAGAGTTTTCTATCAACTTTCAGCAGTGCCTATTTCAAAGGCAGTGGAGGCTTCATTGCACACGGTTCAACAGCAAGTTCTGCATGCAGTTCAGGGGTGGGTTCCTGCCAGTTCTATAGAAGAGGTTCCACAAATCTACAGTGCCGTTTAGAACCGGTTCCAGCTCCCTCCCCTCACCCGTCCACATCATGCTTGCCCCGCCCACCACTCACTGATTGGCTGGCTCACCAATCGCCCCGCCTGCTTCTAAGAATCCTATCTAAACTTAAAGTCTTAAAGCTGTCAAGTTTGAACACCCCTGGAGAGTTTTTTCTAAAGGGTTAGGGGTGCAAGGGTCTTGTAACTTGACAGCTTTAAGACTTGCACACTTCAATGCCAGAGTTCCTGAGCCAACATGACTGAAGGAGGAATTCTGAAAGTTGAAGTCCAGAAGTCTTAAAGCTGTCAAGTTTGAACACCCCTGGGGCAGTGACGTGCAGTGAGGTTTATGGCTGGTGAGGCACTGAGACAGTGGTTGGTTTCAAATATTTTTAGACTTGTGGACTTCAACTCCCAGAATTCCACAGCCAGGCATGCTCAGTTCCGATTTAAAACAACAGCATTTGTTTTTCTCCTTTGTGAAATAAGTTTCCTTTTTTCATGCTCTTTTTCTTCTCCCTTCACCTCCTTCCTCCCTCTCTCCCTTCCTCCCTCTCTCTCAAACACACACACACACACACACAGAGAGAGAGAGAGAGAGAGAGAGAGAGAGAGAGAGAGAGAGAGAGAAGTTGGATTGGACTATCTCTCCTACCCCCTTCCCTCTCTCACTCACTCTCAAACAAACACACACACTCACAAAAGTTGGATTAGATATCTTTTCCAGTGGCTTGAAAGCAGCTCCTCTGCCATCCCCCCCATTCCCCTGCTGCTTTCCCCAAACACTTCCACCATTGCAAATGCAGCTTGCTGTCTGGGTGGGAAATGCCTGGACTGCAATAAAGCCCACCCACTCACCTCCTGCTGGCAAGCTGGGGTGAGAGGAGAGGCAAAGAAGTCGGAGGGGAGCCGATCCGAGCCTTCCAAAAGAAAGAGGCTGGGGGAAAGTGTGTGTGCTACAGCATGGCTCTTTGCCTGGCTTCCGTGGATGACTCTGCTTAACTGTTTAAAAAAGCCTCTAAAAAAGCGCCCTCTAGTATGAGGCGGGAGAACTGCATACCTCCCCTACGTCAGGAAGTTTTAGGTTTTTAACCCTTGCTTAACTCTGCTCGTGTGATCATAAAACACCTAAAGTCAGACTAGATGAAGCATGCAGTTCTCCTGCCTCATAATAGAGGGCACTTTTTAGAGGCTTTTTTTAACAGTTAAGCAGAGTCATCCATGGTGAGGCAGCAATTAGCTGAGCTTTTTCCTTTTACATGTTTTTTTTCTTTTCATGATGAGGGCGGTGAGGCTGTGCCTCACTTGCCTCACCTGATTGCACATCACTGCCCTGGGTTTTTTTTCTAAAGGGTTAGGGATGCAAGGGTCTTGTAACTTGACAGCTTTAAGACTTGCGTGCTTCAAATGCCAGAGTTTCTGAGCCAAGATTTTGGTTGCTAAGCAAGAGTATTGTTAAGTGAGTTTCATCACATTTTACAAGTTGGCCACGCCCACCCAGTCACATGGCTGGCAGGCCACTCCCACTCAGTCACATGGCTGGCAAGCCACTCCCACAAAGCAGGCCACACCTACAGAAGAGATTTTAAAAAAATTGAAACCCACCACTGATGCAGTTGCATCTTCTACTTTTCTTGGCTGGCTATCCCAGTGGCATAGGGTTTTCTTCTCAGCATCTTTGTAATGCTTGTGTGGATGCCCTTGAGCGCTCTTGCTAGCCTCCAGGATACCATAGAGAAACTGGCAAGCCATGGAATGATCATACATTCTGATGACATGTCCCACCCATCTCACCTGGGCTACGATAATCAGAGACTCAATACTGGTGGACTCTGTATGATCCAAGACCTCCAGTTTGGAGGCACACTCTGGCCCAAAAATGCCAAGAATGAAACGGAGAGAGTGCACGTGAAATTTCTTATTATCTGATGTGTCAGTAGTACAGGGTCTGTACAGAATAATATACCCTTATGAATTTATTCAAAAATATCCATGATAGATATGCTCATAACCCAACTGTCAGATTCTCTCACTGCTGCTATGTGCTTAGTGTTATACTTGCAGTCAGACTCCCTATTTAGTCAAACTTTGATTGTTTCCTCATCAGTATTTATTTACTGTTTGTTTATGTGGTTGTTGCTATGTGCCTTTTACTTTGGCTTCAGTGTGCTGCAATTTTTAAAAGGGTAAAAGCTACATAGAATTTCAGAGAACAGATTTTTAAAAATTCAGCCTCTCTGATGTGACGTTCTAAATGACCTGGACCAATTGCATGCTGTTTGGAATGACTGGTATTGAGTAGCTGTCAACCTGGGTAAGAGAGGCCAAGCCAGTAAAGTGGAACCAGAAATTCTCAAGTCAGAAGAACCTTTCTGTAAATCTGGAACAGGTGTCTCCAACTGTGTCCAATTGTCAAGAAAAGAATTGCTGTTCTGTTGATTCAAAAAGGTAAGAGAGGTTCCGTCATTTGAACCCGCTGCTGACTTTTCTATCTTCTACATATATTATTACTTTCTTACTTGCAGTAATCAAGCTATCTAGTTGAATTGAATCTGTGAAGCTTTTGCTGTTAGTGAATCCCAGACTGAGCTTTTGAAGAGGAATATTTATTGTCTTGCCTAGTGAAGTTAATGATTATTCATTCTGATTTTTTACCTAAGATATATAAATTGCAAGTATTAGGATTGCAGTCTCATAACTCTTCTTAACTTAGGAAAAGTAACCTTTTAGATTTGATGTTGGATGGATTCACAGGGTGTAACATCATCTGAGCCAAAATCTGGCAGCCAAGTCACAACAAATATGAAGTAAACCATTTTTAATTTCCCCAAACCCCCCTTTTTAAAAAAATATATGAAAAATTTCTTATTTAGGTTGCTGTTGTTCAATTTAATTTAACTATTCCAAAAATGAATAAAAGGATCTGAGCTAAAATGACAATTCAGTATAAGGTTTAGGGAAGATTGGAAGAAGAATGAATTAAATTATAATATAGTATAGGTAGCAACTTAGCAAAAGAATATCTTAAATAATAAAATATATGGACCCTAGTGGATGATTTAATTATTTATATGAATAGAGCAATTTTGCATTCTAAAAGTTAAACTAAAATGTGCTTCCATGTAGCCAGTGGTGGGTTTCAAATTTTTTTAGAACCTCTTCTGTAGGTGTGGCCTGCTTTGTGGGAGTGGCTTGCCAGCCATGTGACTGGGTGGGAGTGGCTTGCCAGCCATGTGACCGGGTGGGCGTGGCCAACTTGTAAAATGTGGTGAAACTCACTTAACAATGCTCTTGCTTAGCAACCAAAATGTTGGCTCAGAAACTCTGCCATTTGAAGCATGCAAGTCTTAAAGCTGTCAATGTTAATGTGATATATGTTTGATTACTACCTCCTCCATGTGTGTATATGTATGTATATGTGTGTATCTGTATGTCTATATGTATGTATGTATATTTTTATTGTACGCCGCCCCGAGTCCCTTGCGGAGAGGGAGCGGCTAACAAATTAAAAATTTGAAAATTTGAATTTGAAGCTACAAGACCCTTGCACCCCTAACTCTTTAGCTTGACAGCTTTAAGACTTGTGGACTTCAACTCCCAGAATTCCTCCTCTAGTCATGTTGGCTCAGGAGTGTGCAAGTCTTAAAGCTGAAGTGTGCAAGTCTTAAAGCTGTTACAAGAACTTTGCACCCCTAACCCTTTAGAAAAAAAACCCCAGGGGTGTTCAAACTTGACAGCTTTAAGACTTGTGGACTTCAACTCCCAGAATTCCTCCTTTTGCTCTTCATCTGGAACCGGTTCTAAACGACACTCTATATTTGTGGAACCTCTTCTATAGAAGAGGTTAGAACTGGCAGGAACCCACCACTGCATGTAGCCTAATACAAATGTGTGTGCATGCACACACACACACACACACACACACACATCCCTTTGAATATTCTTTGCCAAAGCTACCCATTATTACTTCCTTCCCTACCTCAAACTTACTCCTGCTTTGACTGCAATCTGCTCCTTTCAATTTGCCAATTATTAGTAAAAAGAAAATCAAACAGTATATACTGGAGAAATGACCATGCAAGAAGAAACATTCCTCTGAAGAACTAGCTAATAGCTGTGTTAAAAACAAAACACACACACACACAAATCCTCAATTCCCCAAAGCACATTTTAGGGCCATCTGGCATAAGGGAGGAGAAAGAAGAAACTGAGTACATAACCTGACCCAGATGAAGGACAGAGTCTATGGAGGCAATGGTGAACGTTTTTTGGCTCGCGTACCACAAGTGGGGGAAGCGCAGGGGGGTCGTGTGCGGGTGTGCCATCACTTCCGGTTTGCTTGGAGGGTGGTTTTAAGCGTTCCAAAGGCTTCAGGGAAGCCTCCGGATGGTCCCTGAAGCCTCCGGGGAGGGGCGGGGGGGCTCTTTTCACCCTCCCCAGGCTCCTATAAAGCCTCTGGAGCCTGGGGAAGGTGAAAAATAGCTTTTAAA
Organism: Natrix helvetica; assembly: GCF_964273705.1. Classification (NCBI taxonomy): domain Eukaryota; kingdom Metazoa; phylum Chordata; class Lepidosauria; order Squamata; family Natricidae; genus Natrix; species Natrix helvetica. The sequence continues at coordinate 34,394,577 of NC_138549.1, forward strand.
AAGGTGAACTCAGCTGGCCAGCGCGCGCATGCGCGCTGGCCAGCTTACAGGGCAGCACCTCCCGTGCCCTGACAAATGGCTCCGCGTGCCACTTGTGGCGCACGTGCCATAGGTTCGCCATCACTGGTCTATGGGATACAACTCATAGAGAAGCTCGAAATAATCAGCTGACCTGCTTGATCTAGAAAGGATAAATTAGCTATTGTTCCAAATAGTGCTTTGATTTTTTTTAAAAAAGTTGTACCTATAAAAAAATGATCCTATTTAACTTGGAATTATTGACACAGAATTGGCTCCTGATGTTTTGGCACATTTTTTTTCTCTTCTTCTTTTTGTCAGATTAGCTGCAAGTCTAAAAGCGTTTGTCTAAGCATCAAGGAATCCATACTCTTATATGCCTCTGTTTAACAACCTTAGAGTACTCAAGCATTTAAATGGTTCTCCTTCCTAGATTAGGTTCAGAATGTAATTCGAGATGTAATTAGCTCGGCCTCAAATTTACACCGTTTGTGAGCTAATATATATACACGGGTCATTTCTGCACATGTGTGCACATGCACAGCTAATTGAGCGTGGCTCATATAACAATTGTGTACTTTTCATTATGTATATTTGGTAATCTGAAACAATGTTCCACTTGATTTCTCTGAGCCTGTACAGTATTATATGTAAATTCAGACTCAGTCATGCTTTGAAGAGATGCATTGAAATCAATAGGATTTATAGTAGTCATAACTAAATAAAATCCTATTGATTCCAGTGGGTTCCCTTTAAGCATGATTAAGTTTGGAATCAATGCAATAATTCAAATGCTTTTGTATTTAAACATATGTATTTAAACAAACAAAGAAACCAAGACTATTCTATACATCCTTACCCTGCTGAAATTGCTTTTCTCAAGTTGGATATGGATAATAAGAGAATTAAAAACCTATTGGGCATTTAATCTTACCTGATTTCTTAACGTAAGCAATGTGCCTAGAAACCCTGATCCATATATATATCTTTTCTCCCCATTTATCTGATGATTTTTTTGCAACAATAAATAGGTTAAGGTGTTGTGTATCCTGTTCAACTATAAAAGTTATGTAGTAATTTTGCATCTGTGTAATATTTACAATAGCACTTTTTACATTATCTGAAAATGATCCTGAAATTAGAGTATTAGTAGTAGTAGTAACATTAGAAATGGAAGTATAATAATAATAATAATAATAATAATAATAATAATAATAATAATAATAATAATAATAATAATAATAATAATAATCCGATATTTCAATGCAGTTTGGCATGGAAAAATGTGCCACTGTATCCATAAAAAGGGGCAAAATCACTACATGTGAGGGAATTGAAATGCCCAAAGGCCAACTAATTAAATGCAATGAAAATGAAGCCTACAAATACTTAGGCATTTTGCAGTTGGATAACATCAAACATGGAGAAGTAAAAACTATTGTCAGGAGAGAGTACACCAACAGAGTTAGGAAAATTTTGAAATCTAAATTAAATGGTGGAAATACAATCAAGGCCATAAATACCTGGGCAATACCAGTTATAAAATACACAGCTGGTATAGTTAACTGGACACAAACTGATTTGGACATTTTGGACCGAAAAACCAGGAAACTAATGACAATGCACTACAGTTTACATCCACGTGGTGACACTGATAGACTATACCTGCCCCGAAAATCAGGTGGCAGAGGATTATTACAAGTGAAGCAAATAGTTGAAGAAGAAAAACATGCACTGGCTGATTATTTAAAAGAAAGTCAAGAACATCTATTAATCGAAGTAAAGAACAAAAATTTATTCAAGGCCCAACAGGCGAAACAAGAATACAGAAAAGATGTGATAAAATCAAGAATGGAGAGTTGGCAGAACAAAGCATTGCATGGTCAATTTCTGGAAAAAATAAAAGATAAAGTGGACAGTAAAAAAACTTGGTTATGGTTAACAGCAGGTACATTAAAGAAAGAAACAGAGTCACTAATCCTGGCTGCACAAGAACAAGCTATCCGAACAAATGCCATTAAGGCCAAAATCGAAAAATCCTCTGATGATGCCAAATGCAGACTCTGCAAAGAAGTTGATGAAACTGTTGACCACATACTCAGCTGCTGTAAAAAAATCGTGCAGACTGACTATAAAATGCGGCACAATTCAGTGGCACAAATGATCCACTGGAATTTGTGCAAAAATTATAATATTAAAACAGCAACAAACTGGTGGGAACATAAGCCTGAAAAAGTCATTGAGGGTCAGATGGTCAAGATCTTGTGGGATTTTCGCATACAAATGGATAAAATACTGGCGCATAATACACCAGACATCACACTGGTTGAGAAAAATAAGGTTACAATCATAGACATCGCAATACCAGGTGATAGCAGGGTCGCCGAGAAGGAATATGAAAAAATTGTGAAATACCAGGACTTAAAAATCGAAATCCAACGATTATGGCACAAACCAGCAGTGGTAATTCCAGTGGTAATCGGCACACTGGGTGCTATTCCAAAAGCACTGGAATTACATTTAAAACAGTTAAAAATTGACAAAATCACCATCAGTCAAATGCAAAAGGCTGCACTGCTTGGATCTGCACACATATTACGAAAATACGTTACGACGTCCTAGGCCCCTGGGTGGGGCCCGACTAGTAATTAATGCCAAATCCGGAGAAACAACTGGCCGCTGTGATAAACTTCTGTTGATGCAATAATAATAATAATAATAATAATAATAATAATAATAATAATAATAATAATAATAATAATAATAATAATAATAATAATAATAATAATAATATTGTATCACAACAGCCAGTTTCGCCGGATTTGGCATTGATTACTAGTCGGGCCCCACCCAGGGGCCTAGAACGTCGTAACGTGTTTTCGTAATATACGTGCAGATCCAAGCAGAGCAGCTTTTTGCACTTGACTGATGGTGATTTTCTCAAGTTTTAGCTGTTTTAAATGTAATTCCAGTGCTTTTGGAATAGCACCCAGTGTGCCAATTACCACTGGAATTACCGCTGCTGGTTTGTGCCATAATCGTTGAATTTCAAATTTTTTTAAACAAAGTTTTTATTGGTTTTTTAATATTTTACATAGGGAAAAGGTAGGGGAAAGGTTACAAATTTTGGCAGCTGTGAAATGCGGTAGGTGCACCCCCCCTCCAAACTCATAGTATACATTTGCATAAAATTCAAATATTACATAATAGCATATAGTCAGTGTGGTAAATTCAATTGGTAATTTCGGTCAGTTTATATCACGTGGATTTTCTTACTTATTTGTGTGATCTGAGCTTTCTTGATGTCGCCCCACCTCCCCCAGCTGGCAGTGCTCTGGCCCCTCCCGTGTCTTGTACATCTACTGAAGTGTCTTCTGGTTTTTCTAGGAGTAGTTTATTTTTTTCCATAAAGGCCTGCGCCTCTATGGGTGTATTAATTCTAACTCTTGTCTCCTCTCAGAATATTAACATACCTTCAGGCAGTAACCATCGAAACCACACCCCCTTCTGATATAGTTTATTCGCCAATTGCGAATAAGATTTTCTTTTCTCCCTCACTTTCTTGGGGATCTGTTTCAGAATGGTTATCTCCTTATCTTTGTATATCAAGGCTTGCCCCCTTTGTGCATTCAGGATTTCATCTCTTGTGCTTTTCCTAAGAAATTTAATGTGTACCTCCCTGGGGACATTGTGTGTTCTAGCATACACTGAGTTCACTCTATAAGCCAGGTCTATTTCCCACCCCATCTGTTGTTTTTCCTTCTGAATATACTCAGCCAAAATGGTTGTCATGATGTCCCTTATGTTTTCATCATCTGTCTCCATCACGTTCTGAAATCTAAGATAAAAAGACATTCTCTCAAACTCTATTTTCATTTGTTGGTATCAAGTTCTTTGTTTCCCCTCTGCACGCCCTCTATCCCTCCCTTCATCTCAGCCGCCCCATCTTCCAAAAGATCCAGTCTCTGTGAGTTCTTATTAATTTTATCCTGGTTCTCTTTAATTTCTTCTTTCATCTCCTTCAATTGTCTCTTTATTTCCTCTTGTCCCTGTAAAAGTTGTTGTAACATTTGATGAAGTTCCAGGTCCATAGATTTAGGTTGCTTGAAGGCTATTAACGTTGATTGTGTGCTAGGACTGGAGGTTGCAGATGTTGGGGCTGAGGCAGCAAAGCCTGACTTTCCAGGAGGTGGTCTTTTAGATGCCATTGTTTATAAAATAAAGAGTCCAGTCAGTATAAAGAAGGATCAGTCAGAGAGATAGAACAGCCAAGAGAGTCCAGGAGGCAGAGAGTCCAGGCACAGGGGAATTTTCTAATCACCCTGGCAAAAGAGCAGTCATTTTTCACTCCAGGGGGTTCAGAAGCAAACAATCCACAAGAGAATTATCCAGGTAGCACGGAGACAAAGACCGGAAGCCTGAAGTTAAAAGGTGGAGTCAAGTCTCACATCTCATGAAGACAAAGGAAGTGTGCCATCTTGCCCTGCCAGCTTCGGATATTGAGGCAACAAATAAAGTTTTCAAAGTTCAAAGTTCCCAGGGCTTCCAGATCTCATTGTCTTAAACCTTAAAAGTTTAAATCTGAAAATTCATTTAATAGGGGTGTGGCATCTTTAGTTTGGCTCTCCCCCTCCTCCTTCCCTTGGGGCTGAGAGCTCTCTTGTTTCCAGCCGCTTGTCCAAGGGGGGGGGGAAATCCCCCTCCCCTCCAGCCGCACCTCTCCAATTCAAGCCAAAAGTTCAAGTTTGCACAGCAGACAGATTTTATAGTTGGTAATAGGAATGGAGGGAGTCTACACCTCACCGCTCCGCCGCTGCATCCTTCAGCTTTCTTTTTTCACTCCGAACAGCCTGTCAGCGAAGACGCGCCCACGCGCCCTCCGATCTGCTCCCCGGTGCCTTGAGTGCGCAGGGGACCTCCCGCCGGCCGCCGCCGATGCAGGGATACCCCGCAATGCCGCCCCTCCGGCAGGACGCCTCTACGGGGCGTCCTGTGCCCCCCAAGGAGTGGGGAAGCCCACCGGGGAGCCGGAGCGAGCAACGAGTTGCCCGTCGCCGTCAGCCACCGGAACCGGAAGTCGTTGGACTGAAAAACCAGGAAACTAATGACAATGCACTACAGTTTACATCCACATGATGACACTGATAGACTATACCTGCCCCGAAAATCAGGTGGCAGAGGATTATTACAAGTGAAGCAAATAGTTGAAGAAGAAAAACATGCACTGGCTGATTATTTAAAAGAAAGTCAAGAACATCTATTAATCGAAGTAAAGAATAAAAATCTACTGAAGGCCCAACAGACGAAACAAGAATACAGAAAAGATGTGACAAAATCAAGAATGGAGAGTTGGCAGAACAAAGCATTGCATGGTCAATTTCTGGAAAAAATAAAAGGTAAAGTGGACAGTGAAAAAACTTGGTTATGGTTAACAACAGGTACATTAAAGAAAGAAACAGAGTCACTAATCCTGGCTGCGCAAGAGCAATCTATCCGAACAAATGCCATTAAGGCCCAAATTGAAAAATCCTCTGATGATGCCAAATGCAGACTCTGCAAAGAAGTTGATGAAACTGTTGACCACATACTCAGCTGCTGTAAAAAAATCACGCAGACTGACTATAAAATGCGGCACAATTCAGTAGCACAAATGATCCACTGGAATTTGTGCAAAAATTATAATATTAAAACAACAAACTGGTGGACAAAATACTGGTGCATAACATGCCAGACATCATACTGGTTGAGAAAAATAAGGTTACAATCATAGACATTGCAATACCAGGTGATAGCAGGGTCGACGAGAAGGAACATGAAAAAATCGCAAAATACCAGGACTTAAAAATTGAAATTCAACAATTATGGCACAAACCAGCAGTAGTAATTCCAGTGGTAATCGGCACACTGGGTGCTATTCCAAAAGCACTGGAATTACATTTAAAACAGTTAAAACTTGACAAAATCACCATCAGTCAAATGCAAAAAGCTGCACTGCTTGGATCTGCACACATATTACGAAAATACGTTACGACGTCCTAGGCCCCTGGGTGGGGCCTGACTAGTAATCAATGCCAAATCCGGCGAAACAACTGGCCGCTGTGGTACAGTTGTATAATTGTATACTAATACTAATACTAATACTAATACTAATACTACTACTAATAATAACAACATCAACAACAATAATAATATAACCCTAAAAATTTGAAGACTGAATGCATTAGATTGCTCAGTTACAATGCAAGTTCCTCTTTGATTCTATCCTTTGTATAAGAAACAAGCAGAACTACTTCTAAAGATGGAGACAAATGTTCTAAAATGTTATCCACACAAGCCTATTTTCTGTTTAAAATTCTGATAGCACCAGGTTAACATTTACAATGAAAATATGAAATATGGCATTGATCTCATAGCCTGGAACATCTGGCATGCAGTTTAACATAATAAACATAACTTTGATGAAACTTAACATAATTAAACCAAAAAAAAAAAACCCCACCATGAGGCTAGGGAAGATATCCAAAGAGAGAAAAAGAGTAAGCTTGGAATTTTTGAGCTGTTAGAGATTCCCTAGTGAATAAAAATCTCTGGTGCTAGTTCAGATTTTGGGGCAATTTGCAAGAAAAGCATTTTTGTTTACCTGAGATTTGCAACACAAGAAAATCAAGCACACAGAAAGAAGCCACCAAAGGCAATGCAAAAATGAAATTTACGTTACTGATTCAAGCAGTAACTTGGTCTCTGAGGCTTTTTAAACTAGAATATGTAAAACAGGACTACACCATTGTCTCTGAGCTGTACACAGTATTTGATTTTTGACTTGAGGTGACGGGCTTCGCATTCTAAAAAGTTGTAGGTGAATCTGGAGTGAAATCTACATTTTTTTTTCAATCTAGCACAGTCTCATTAATATAATTCCTAAGGCTGCGTTTGATAGCATATGGAAATATAAACAAAGCACCTTCTTAAAACAGCTGTCCCTTTTCTGAGGAACATCAACACCTTGGAGACAGCAGGTGATGTGGCCTGCAAAGTTTGTTCTTCAACTTCCAGGCAGTAAACATGAAACAGCAGCAATCCTGATAGTGTTTCCTTCTTCTTGCACAGATAGAAAAGAAAAGCCCGTTTGAAATTTACCCACAATGCACCTGGGATTCTGACAAAATATTGAGTCTTGAATGATAAGGACAACTGTGATTGGAAGGTCATGATCCATTTGGCTTAAGAAATTGAGAAGGAAGAAGAGAATGAACAGCCTTCTGGTGAGAAAGCTCAACAGCTAACAATTCTCAAGGCTAGACTTGACAGAGTGCCAGTTTGTTATAATAGTTAAGGAAGCAGGCTTGAAATGGGAAGACTGTGAGTTCTAATCTCACTTTAGGCATGAAGCAAGCTGAATAAGTTTAGACCAGTTACTCTATTTCGCAGGTGTCAAACTCACCATGTCATGTTGATATCATGTGACATATCACGATGTTTTTTTGCCTTCATGGAGCTGGGGTGGGTGTGGCCTCAGTATGATGCAATTGGCCCATAGGCCACCAAGAAGAAGCCATGGATAAAATACTTCTGAAAATATTGCCAATAAGACTGTTATCAAGCGTGAATAACACCTATGCACCGACCTGACTACAGACAGGCAATTCATTGAAATATTACGCACAATGCAGTAGAGGGATAATAATTGCTTTCTTGGTATTATTGTGGAACAAAACAGTAATGTACTTTTAAAAAAAGATACATTCCAAAATTGCAATATAGTGTCCTACCTCAAGAAATGCCTTTTCATTGCTGGAGGCAAAAGTTCCCATCTAGAATGTTAAGAATCCCCTGCTGGATCATACTATTGACCCATCTAGAAACAGTTTCCATAGTGACTCATCAAACAATCTCTACTGTTTGTCCCTCATCAATTTCCAATCACAAATACCATTACTTGGAATGAGTAGACTTAATTTTCCTATAATCAATAAAGTCCACCAATTGATACAATTTTCAGATTTTTTTTCTAAAATTACCACTTTTTCTTTTACCCTAAGACTGTGATGGCAAACCTATGGCACATGTGCCACAGGTGGCACACGGAGCCATTTGTCAGGGCACATGAGGCGTTGCTCTGTCAGGTGGCCAGTGTGCATGTGCGTGCTGGCCAGCTGACTTCAGCCTTATTTTGAGGCCATTTTCCGCCCCCCAAAGGCTTCAGGAAGCCTCTGGAATGCGAAAAAGCAGCCCTATGGGCAAACTGGAAATTTAGGAACAGACTTCCGGTTTGCTCGTAGGGCCAGTTTTAGCCCTCCTGAGGCTTCCCTGAAGGCTCCGGAGGGCAAAAAACAACCCTACAAGCAAACTGGAAGTGACTTCCAGTTTGTCCGTAGGGTCATATTTCGCCCTCCAGAGCCTTCAGGGAAGCCTTCTGAAGGCCCCTGAAGGCTCCAGAGGGCTAAATTGGCCCTATGAGCAAACTGGAAGTCTGTTCCCGAACTTCCGGTTTGCCCCTAGGGCCAGTTTTTAATGCTCTGGAGGCTTCAGGAAAGCTCCTGAAGCCTCCAGAGGGCCTCTGGTGGGATGGGGGAGGCTGTTTTCACCCTCCCTAGGCTCCTATAAAGCCTCAGGTCATGCGTATAGCATTATGGGTGTGGCACACCCACACACGACCCTCCTGTGCTCACCCCCCTTTTGGCACGTGAGCCAAAAAAGGTTTGCCATCACTGCCCTAAGATATTCCATATCTCATCTACAAAACTCAATTAGATGACACTAAATAATCACACAATACTCTTACTACTATCTAGGACTCACCAAGATTTCTGTAGCTCAGATATTTTATAATAGTGACTTCTAGAAGCTCAACATGCACTGTATGAATTAAATATCTAAATATTATGTTCATCTAAGCATTATGGGAACATATAATGATGGTCCTAACAGGTATTGTGAGAGAGAAAGGTAATTTCTCCAACAACATGCATGGACTGATAAACCTGATTTTTATCTGCTATTTCTTTTTTTTCTTCTTTTAAATACATAGGGAATTTTGTGACAGTAACAGAACTATATAGATTGTGTTGCACGTAATCTGCCTGCTTGCCAGAATTCCACCTCTACCATTAGACAACTGGGCCAGTCCTTATATGGGTCCAAAGCTGACTCTGGATGGAAGGCTGAAACAACGGAATATTAATATTCTTTTAAGAGCTGTGAAATTGTCTCTAGAATAAGCAATTCATCTGCAGGGGAGAGGACTGAAATAAGTATTTGACAGACAGCAAGTGGGAAAGAGCAGCTGGTGATCTGCAAGAAACTGAGGCAGAGGGATCAAGCTGAGATTTGGCTGAAGGTAAACCAATTTGGGATGAAGAAGCCTCTCTAGGGATCTTATGCCGGACAGCTGAACGGCTGCCTTGTGGGAGAGCCTGTTTGTTGCCACTGATGCCCTGCTTGTACATTTATAATTAAACCAAATGTTGCACATTGGAACCATAGATCTTCAGTGCTTTCTCAGCCAAAAGAACTTAACCTGGTTAAACCAGTAACGTTTCATTGCATGGTAACTGGGAAAAGTATTAATCATGTTTATGCAGAGACATAGAAATGTCCGCATACTTCTATTCACAAACGCCTCTGCTTTTTTGCAACATTTCACTTTTTCTCTTTTCTAACTGTCCTCCTTCTGTCATCTAGAGGAGACACATTTGGTGCAAAAGATTTCTCTTGTAATTTTATTCAAAAACCACACCACAGGGATTCCACAGCAAACTCTGATGAGCCTTTTGCATGGACTAAAGGGAGAGAGATTTGGCAGAATAGTCTTTGCATTGCATTCTCATTGAGAATGCCAAATCTTTGAGAATGCTCTGAGAAGCAGAATTGGTTACTGGATTTTGTCTAGGCTGGAAGTGGATTCCTAGAAGCAAAAATGGCACTGGTGAAGAAGTGAGAGAAGTTGGCTGGTTGTGGACCAGCTGTGGATCATAAAAGAAATGGAGGAAGAGCAATCTTGGTTTCTGTGGGGATAGGGGGGGAGATAAGGGGAGCTAAGGAGAGGAGATTAGAGAGGAAAGAATTCAGTGGAAGGGAACTTGAGGGTGGGGGCAAAGGAATGCAGAAAAAAGGAGTGGAGAGAACCAGTCGGTGATCAAGATGAAGGAATGAGGCAGGCAGATGTAATTCATGGTGGTCACTATAGAATGTGAAAGTGGGGCATCTTATCTCTGTGGAAAGGATGACAAAAGCTTTTGGGAAATACTATTTAGGTGTGCCAAATACAGGGATGAGATCTGCCACTGGAATGCAAGTATGCAGACCAAGTAAAGAAGATTTGGAAAGTTATACTCTGTGGAAGTTGTACTCACTTCCTGAGATTAACAAAGGTGCAGTTAGGAACATTCTGTTAGCTATCTACAAAGCTGATATGAAGTGTTCTTGGGAAGGATACAGTTATTGCAATTGCTGTTTTGGAGAACTGTAGAATTGGGTCCTTTTGAAGCACTGTTTCACAGTATCAGCTTACTAAAAAGTGTTCATTAGGTATCACAGTTTCCAGTATAGCCTACAACTCCTGTTATCCTGTTTTCATTGTCAGATTTTGGACATGTGACTGTTCTGCATAAAAGTCAAAGAGACTAGGAGAGATATATTAGTTAACCCATATTGTTCAATGTGATAGGACCCGCAGCTCTGTTTGTGTAATCATGATTGTGATCAGGGATCAATATACAATGGATGCAATGTTGCTAAGAGGGCCTAGATTAATATAAAAATCTCTCTCTGTCTCTCTCTGTCTCTGTTTCTCTGTCTGTCTCTGTGTGTGTGTGTGTGTGTGTGTGTGTGTGTGTGAGTGTGTGTGTGTGTGTGTGTTCCAGCATAACTCTGAAACGCCTCGAGCAATTTCAATCAAACTTGGTACACAGATGACTTGCTCTCTGGAAAAAAATATTGTGGGAGTAAGACACCCCTAAAACCTCTCGGGATGTGTGTTCTGTTACGATACAGCCTGTTTTGCCTTTAAATGGCTTCTACTGTATTGCCGTAAAATGGCTTCTACTGTGCAGCGCAGTGGAGTTGCCATGGTAATGGCTTCACAGTACTCCACAAGGGAGCTCCCTCTGGTAAGGAGGAAAATCCAACATTAGAAATTACATTTGGTCTGGACATTTTCCCCCTATAAATAAATATCCAGGCAACACCTGGTTATTGGCTAGTTAGAAATAAAGTATCTCTCAATCCCTCTCTTAAGAAGCTGCTGCTGAGCAACCTCAGAAACATAATACTTGTGGAGAGTAAGCTGCTTCTTGTTCTGCTCTGCTGGTAGCCATATAAGCTATAGGGGGAAAAGCTGAGACCAGAACTTACAGAGTATCTTTGATCCATAACAGCTTGTGTAGAGTTCTTGAACCAGATTATGCATAATAGCTTGAAGACTTGGGAACTGATATAATTTTGGACAGTTTGGAAATGTTCCCTGGTTTGATTATATTCAGGTTATTGGAAAGTATGAATTTCAGAATCCAGACTTTTGTTGCTCTCCTAGTAATAGAGCAGACTGCAAGAAGACATAATTATTAAAGACAGATATAGATCAGTTTAGCTGTGTCCGGTACTTAGGCTGGGATTTTGAATAATTGTGTATAGTATAATTTCAATATTCATAATCCTGTATGGAGGACTTAGATAGGAATGGAGAATTACTGAAAATTTAGTAAAGTATTGACATAGTTTTGCTTAATGATTACACCTTTTCATTTACATGTAAATTTATTCTTTAGATTTAATTGTTTCCAGGTATATCATGATGCATTATCACTGGGGAAATGCTCCAAGATAATAGTATAGGAAGTGGTAATTTTGCTGTGTATATTTCTTATGGACGTGTGAAATTTGCTGATGAAGTAGAAGAAGTTCCTTTGTGGAGGTTTTAAAAAGACAGCACATATGGATTCTTTATGTTAAATTTTATGATGAAGAGGCTAATCCAGAATTTTTTTTTAGAAATATACAGTGCTTGTTGTGGTAACTGCTGCTAATCTGGCTGTACTTTCATATAAACCAAATAAATAAACATTGAAATTGGTTCCACAATAGTTTGCAAAATGTATTAAAATTATTTGGGAATGCAAGGCTGCATTTAGAAAATTTAAGCAGATGTTCTCAGGTGATGCTGTCCTAGAATATAAATGTTTTAAAGGTATTAGTAAGAGAACTGCTAGAACAGCTAAAAGGAATAGTTGGAGGCAATTTTTGGGACATTTATAGATACATTTGTAGCTTTGGTGTAGAGATAGATAAGGGATTGGAATGGAATTAGATATGGAAGAAATATTCCTTTATTGGTACTAGAAGATTATTCTCTATGCACTTCTAATGTGAATAAAGATGGGACTTTGGCAGAAGCTTTCATGAGAATTAGCAGTCCAGAAAATTGGTTAGAAAGTTTTGGCAATGACAGTTCTCATTTTCAGGTTTTCATGGTGATCTTTAACATGGCAAGTTATTGAAGAGGAAGATGATTTGAATGTTGATTTCCCTATTTGGAAACTGGAAAAGTGTTTAGGAAATTCTTAAAATAGCTAAATAAGAAAATTATACGGAATCTGTTTGGAGATTGTATAGTGAGCTTATATGAATCGATTTTGGTTGGAATGCTAAGGAGATGACCTACAGATTTAAGAAAACAATGCCGTTGTTCCAAATATAAATCTGGTAAGGTTTTCTCAAGTTCATCTGCTCATATGCTAATAGTTCAATTCATGTATTTAGTATGCAGTGGAACAATTGATAAATAATAGGTTGATGTTCTCTTTAGTATTGTTGACTCTGATGCAAAGTAATGGCATTATGGCCAACAGACAATGGATCATATTATTTAACTGGAAACTGAAATTCAAAAAAAGCTAGGGGATAATGTTTTCTAATAGCTGTTTTTTTTTAAAAAAAAGCATATGATGCGGAATTTTAGTTTAGAAATTAATTAAATTGGGTATATGGGAAAGAATATTAAAGTAATTTCAGAATAACTGAATTGAAATAATATTTCAAGTTTCACTAGGTAATGCATGATCTCAATCACAACTTGGTTAGTCCTGCCTCCTTCAATATAATAATAAAAAATTATTTGTGTTAAATCTTCTACCAGGTTAGAGGTAAATAAGTCTATATGTAGATGATTGTGCTATATGGATTAGATGCAGCTCCTTAATCATTTTTGTTTCTCTTCTCTGCATTTTTTCCATAATCTCAATTTTTCCCCATATTGTGGTAATCAAACTGGATGCAATATTCCAAGTGTTATAAAGTAGTACTAACACTACACATGATTTTGATTCGCTACTAATTCAGCTTAAAAAAGCATTAGCTTTTTTACCTGCTGCAGCACACTGCCGGCTCATATTTAAATGGTCGTCTGCTAGGACTCCTAGATCCTTCTTGCAGTTCTTGTTATAGAGCCCAGTTCTACCAATCCTATACCTCAGTGGTGGGTTATGACCAGTGTTATGTATATAGTTTTCCCTCTGGTCCGCTGCACTAGGGGGCGCTGTGCTAAGCGCTGATTGGCTGACTGCTCGGACAGCGGCATATATAAAGGCTGTCAGAGCAGAGCTCAGCTGTTGCCTATTAGCGAAGCGCGTGTATTGTGAATTGCCGAGTTGGCAACCTGTTAGCCATAAATTGTTAGCATTCTGTTAAGTCCTGGCTCGCCTCCATTTGTCCACCTGTGTTCTCCGCAAGATAGAACATTTGGCGACGAGGATGGGATCCTCTGGAGGAGCCCAGGCAGAGCTGTGAGTCACTAACCACGAGCTGAGTCACCAAGAGCTGAATTCCCTCAGGGGAATCACTCGACGAGAGGTCGAGTGAGTCATTGTCCTCGCAGACTACGTTGGCTGAAAATCTACAGAAAAAGTTACCTCAGAGATGGCATCCATGAATACTTTTGCCGCCTTCAACGCGGCCACAGAGACTTGGGTCTCATATATTTCACGTTTTGAATGTTTTTTAGAAGCCAACGGCTTCACAGATTTAACTGAGCAGCGAAAAAAGGCTTGTTTTTTTAAATTTGTGTAGTACTGAGATGTTTAATTTGGCTGAAACCTTAGTTGCCCCACACTCTGTCCACGACATAACCTGGGACGTGTTAATGACCAAATTAAAGAATCATTACGCCCCATCGCTTTCCCGCACTACACGAAGATTTGCCTTTTACCGTAGGGTCCAGCGAGAAGGAGAATCCATAAATGATTACGTGGCTGCGTTACGAGCCGCAGCTATACATTGTAGATTTAGAGACCTAGATGAGGTTTTAACAGATCAGATTGTGGGAGGTGTTAGGGACCTCCGCATACAACGCCATCTACTGGCCAAACCCGAACTTGATTTGCAAACAGCCCTTGATGAAGCCAGGGCTGTAGAAATGTCAAATAAGTCCACAAACGAACTCCAGAGATTCTCAAACCCTCTACCTGTTGAAAAGACTACCGAGGTTCACCATGAAGACACTCTCGAGGACGCCGGAGCTGTCGGAAACGATGAAGTACATCGTCTGCGTGGGGAGCAACAAAAAGGGCGCCAGGGTAAGGCTGCATTCCGTGCAAATTGCCCTGGGTGTGGGGGTAAGCATGATAGGGCAGACTGCCGTTTTAAGAACGTTGCCTGTCTCCGTTGTGGGAGAAGGGGCCATTTGGCAAGAGTTTGTAGGGCAGCGGCGCCTTGTGCAAGCGCATTAGAAGGGAATTCTCCCAGCCCTAACCAAAGTTTCAAGAAGCCCTCCAATTTTAGCAGGAATGCTGGGTCTAGGAAACAAGATTCTTGTTTCACAGTCAATGATGACAGGGATGAGTCTGCTGTAGATCAGATCATCCATGCACCCAGGGGGAAAATATTCCTCAATGTCAGGATAGAGGGTAAACCATGTCAGATGGAGATAGATACTGGCTCAGCCGTGTCTATCATCTCATGAGCAGGAATCAGGAAAATTGTGCCAGGTATTTCACAGGCACGTCTATCCCCGTGCCCATTGAAGCTGAGGGACTTCCAAGGGAATTCCATTCCAGTACTAGGAAAGTTTTACTCTAAGGTATCATTTAAACAGTTTCACAAGAGGCTTCCCCTCATTGTAGTCAAGGGCCCCAGGCCAAGTTTATTAGGGTTGGAATGGTTTGAAGCTTTAGGTCTAGCCATAACTGGTATAGATCAGATTCAGACCACTCCACACCTTGATGCACTGATTAAGGAATTTCCCGAAGTTTTCGGGGAAGGTTTAGGAAAATATACTGGCACACCCATATCTTTCAATTTAGACCCCCAAGTGCCACCACGGCGGCTCAAGCTGCGCAGGGTGCCGTTCGCGTTAAAATCTAAAGTGGACGCTGAAATAGATAAGTTAATAGCTCAGGGGGTGTTAGAACCTATTGACCATGCCCGCTGGGAGACTCCCATTGTCATACCAGTGAAGCATGATGGGTCTGTGCGCATATGTGGGGACTTTAAATGCACACTTAATCACGCATTACAGCAGAGTGCATACCCCTTACCAGTAGTGCAACATTTATTGCACTCACTGGGACAGGGAACAATATTTGCTAAACTCGATCTGGCTCAGGCATATCAGCAGTTGCCTGTGGATGAGGCAACTGCTGAAGCCCAGACTATAGTTACGCATAGAGGCGCTTTTAAGTGCCACCGATTGCAGTTTGGGGTCAGCGTAGCGCCAGGGTTATTTCAGAACCTAATGGAAAGGCTTTTGCAAGGGATACCAGGCGTCGTGCCTTATTTTGACGACGTCCTGGTATCAGCCCGTTCCATGGCGCACCTTATGACCCGTCTACGAACCGTACTTCAGCGTTTCCGCGGTGCTGGGTTAAAACTAAAAACTACCAAGTGCCAAATCGCGGTTCCACAAGTTGAGTTTTTAGGTTTCTTAATCGATAAGAAAGGAATCCGTCCTACGCCTGCTAAGGTGCAGGCAATCAGCCAAGCCCCCTCACCAACAAACAAAGCCGAACTCCAAGCTTTCTTAGGGCTGCTCAATTTTTACAATATTTTTCTGCCTCATAAAGCGTCTATTGTGGAGCCCCTCCATCGATTGCTAGACCGTTCCGCAAAATGGTTTTGGGGAAAGAAAGAGGCCGCTGCTTTTGCTAATATCAAAAAGTTTTTAACCTCTGAGACTGTTTTGCACCAATACAGCGAATCCCTCCCGGTGACTCTGACTTGTGACGCATCACCCTACGGGGTCGGAGCGGTTTTAAGCCACCATCTGCAGTCTGGTTTAGAAGTGCCGGTCGCATTTTTCTCCCGCACCTTGTCTTCGCCCGAACGAAACTATAGCCAGCTCGATCGTGAAGCTTTGGCTATAGTAGCTGGGGTGAAGCGCTTTCATTCCTATCTGTATGGCCGTCATTTCCAAATAGTGACGGATCACAAGCCCCTGTTGGGCATCATCGCAGGGGACAAGCAAACGCCCCAGATCTTGTCTCCACGATTCACGAGATGGACGGTGTTCCTGGCAGCCTATGACTACACCCTGCTCCATCGACCCGGGAAGCACATCTCCCATGCTGACGCGTTAAGCAGATGCCCTCTACCCATTGCTGTCCAGGATCCTGCTCCTGCCTCCGACGTGCTCCTGATCGACGAAATGCAGTCGCCCATCACAGCAGCTGACGTGGCCTCACACACGCGGCGAGACAAGCTGCTCTCCAGGGTGCTGGCTTGGACTGAGCGTGGTTGGCCAGCCAAACCTCTGGGCACCGAATGGCAACCTTTTGCAGCCAGACAACACGAACTCTCTACCCAGCAAGGTTGCCTCCTGTGGGGAAGCAGAGTGGTCGTTCCTGTTTCGCTCCAAGACGCGGTGCTGACTACGCTTCATGAAGGCCACCACGGCATCGTCAGAATGAAATCACTCGGCCGCAGCTACGCTTGGTGGCCGGGCATGGACCAGGACATTGCACGGTGGGTCTCTGGCTGTGAAAAGTGCCAGGAGTCCCGACCTGCGGGTCCCAGAGCTCCCATACAAAACTGGGAGCAACCCAGAGCTCCGTGGTCCAGAATCCACATGGACTTGGCGGGCCCAGTAAAGGGCCAGGTTTTTATTGTTATTGTTGATGCTTATTCTAAGTGGGTAGAAATTGCTTTATTGTCTAGTACTACTGCCCCTGCCATTATTAAGGTTCTCAGAAGGGTTTTTGCTACCCATGGGTTACCGGATCTGGTGGTATCTGATAATGGTCCCCAATTTACTGCTGCCTTACTCAAAAAATTCTTTGACCAATTGGGAATCTGACATGCATTTGTGGCACCCTTCAATCCGGCGGCCAATGGCCTAGCGGAACGCGCTGTCAGATCTGCTAAAGAAGCGCTGGCTAGGTTCGGTCCACTCAACTGGCAGGAGGACATAGACACTTATCTCTTTTGGCAACATGCCACCCCATGTGCCACAACTAATAAAAGCCCCGCTGAGTTATTAATGGGTCGGCGCATCAGAACAACACTGGACAGGCTTCACCCTGAATATGCCCCAGCAAAACCTCTTGACTCACACTGTCAATTAAAGGGTTTCTCTGTAAACGCTACTGTATATGCCCGGAATTACACCGGCCACCCACTTTGGGTAAAGGGAATCATTAGAAGAATCACGGGTCCCTGTTCGTACTTAGTAGAACTAGAGGACGGCCGAATATGGAGACGCCATATAAATCAATTGCGAAATCGGCAAGGGGAGGCAGACACAACTGGGGAACAACCAGGCCAAAATTCCGAAAACACACAAACACCTACTTCCAGGCCTACCACCCCAGAGCCACCTCAAAATAGAGCAAGGAGACCAAGGGACCTACCTTGTCTTCCCTGTGAACTTCCAGCGGTGGCTGAATCAGTTGGGATAAGGCCCGGGCCGTTGGAAGCCGCGGCCACTAACTCTGAAGCAGACGTCACTCTGCGGAGATCAGGGCGGGTCCGTCGCCGCCCAAGGTATTTGCAAGATTACGCATGCGCCTTCTAAGTGTGAAGGAGTGTTATGTATATAGTTTTCCCTCTGGTCCGCTGCACTAGGGGGCGCTGTGCTAAGCGCTGATTGGCTGACTGCTCGGACAGCGGCATATATAAAGGCTGTCAGAGCAGAGCTCAGCTGTTGCCTGTTAGCGAAGCGCGTGTATTGTGAATTGCCGCGTTGGCAACCTGTTAGCAATAAATTGTTAGCATTCTGTTAAGTCCTGGCTCGCCTCCATTTGTCCACCTGTGTTCTCCGCAAGATAGAACAACCGGTATGCCCTGGTATGGGCATACTGGTGCCTGCTGGGAGCACCAGGTACCATTCCAGTACGGTGCTCCAGAAGGTCTGCCCACGCTCCTTACCGGTATTTGAGGTTTTCGGGGCTTCCGCATACAGAGCGTAGGGCGCCTGTGCGATGTTCCTCAGAGCAGCTGGAGCATCACGGAAGCGTCGTGGAGCATCGCGGGTGATGAGTACGCATGCATGCATTCATGTGGTGGACGCCCGGCCCGGTTGCACTGTACCAGTTGCAACAGGATCCAAAACCAACCACTGCTATACCTGTATATTTGGTTTTTCTTGCCTAAGTACAAAACCTTACTTTTCTCTACATTGAATTTCATTTTGTGAGATAGGGCCCTAGTGTTCAAGACTGATGAGATCCTTCTGGATCTTGAGCCTCTCTTCTCGGATTTTGGCTATTCCTGCCATCTTAGTGTCATTTGCAAATTTGATGAGTTCCCTTTCTATTCCCTCATCTACATCTTTTATGCAGATAGAGTATAAGAGTACTTGGCCTAAAACAGAACATTGTGATACCCCACTGCTTACATTCCTCCGTGTAGATGTAGTTTCATTAAGAACTACATGTTGAGTGTGGTTTGTCAGTCAGTTACAAATACATCAGGTGGTGATGCTGTCTAACTCAAATTTTTATAACTTTTTAAGAAGTAGGTTATGGTCTACTTTGTAAAATGACTTACTAAAATCCAGGTATACTACCCCCACAGCCTTTCACTGATCCACTAATTTAGTCACTTTGTCAAATAAGGTTTGTTTGGCATGATCTGTTCTTGACAAATCCATGTTGGCTTCTGGTTATAAATTTATTTGCTTCTAGGTGCTCATAGATCTGTTGCTTGGTAATCTTTTCCAGGATCTTCCCAGGTATTGTTGTCAAACTGATTGATTTGTAGTTTCCTGGATTCATTTTTCCATGTTTTGAAGATAGGAACTATGTCTCTTTTTCAGTCATCTGGTAGTTCCCTGGTGCTCCAGAATCTTTGAAAGATATGATTCAGTGGTTACGAGATCACATCTGCCAGCTCCTTCAGAAACTGGGATGTAATTCATCTGCTCTTGATGATTTAAACTCAGGTGATCTCTTATCAGGTGATCTCTTATCATTTTCTTGCCTATTTTATTTTTTATTCCTAATCTGTCTTTTACGGTTTTGTTTTTTGGTAGGTTGGACTATTTTTTTCCTTTTGAGTGAAAATAAATACAAAGTATGAATTAAACTACTCTGCTTTCTCCCTGCTGCCCATCACTTTCTTGGCATTAGTGGACCTGTTTTTTATATGTTGAAATAATCTTTTAAAATTATTTTTGACATTTGTTGAAAGTCTTAATTCCTTCTGAGCCTTAGCTTTCCTGACATCATCTTAGCAGATCCAGGCTACATACTGGTATTCTGCCTTAGTTATGTGTCCTTTCCATTTTTTTTATACTTATCCTTTTTAAGTTTCAGTTTATCAGAGAATTCTTTATGCAACCATGTTGGGATTTCTTTGTGTTTTTATTCTTTTTTAGTAGTGGACTGGGCTTTTATAATAACATTTTTTCAGAGTTTCCCAAGTTTCTTGAGTTTTTTTCCCCCCTTTAAGATTTTCATTCATGAAATCTTTCCCAAGCTCTCTCAAAGTTTGTTGAAATAAGCTCTTTTAAAGTCTAAGACACTAGCTTGATTTTGATCGATTGCTTGTGTTGGCATTATATTGAATTCCAATGACATGGTCACTCTTCCCCAAACTTCTTGCAACTCCAACCCCTTCTATCATTTCATCTCTGTTAGTAAGAATATTAAGTCCAGTATACCTTTTCTTCTAGTTCTCTTCTCTACTCTTTGGATGCCAATGTTGTCAGCTAGTTTTATAAGGAGCTTGTTCAATCTCCCACTTGATGCAGAGTTTGTTTTCCACTTGATGTCAGGGTAGTTAAAGTTTCCCATTAATATTGTGATGTACTTCGATTAACCGATTTGGAAAAAATATTTTTCTTTTGCCAATCAGTTTCTTGCTAATAAGGTGTTGCTTTTATGACTTATTAGCTCTTCAGACTTTTTGGACATACATTTTAAGAATATTAGAATAATAATGATTAAAGGGGAAAATGGTATTTTTGTTGCTGTTATTCAATGCTATTAAATTGGACATGTAGCTTGTTTACCTGAAGTGGGATTTATTTGTTTTTTTTTTATGGATATCTCTGACATGGATAAGAATGAATGAAATTGGATTGAGGAGAAATACATGCCTGTGGTCTATAGCATTTAAAAGTGAAACCCTTAAATGCATATTTCACTATTAGTGTTAGTTACCCTTCCAGTCATAGCAGTGGTTCAAAAGATTCAATATTTGGGAATGTGTATAAAGCTTTTTATGTTGCTGCTTTTAAAGTTTGTAAGAACATTCATTTGTTGGCTTATCTTTCAATTCTGTCAATGTTCTTAACTCAGGAATAACCAATTGAGTTATCTAAGATAAAAGAAAAGTCATACTATCTGATTTTTTGCCAAAGCTTGTGGCTGTGGAACATAAAAAACTGGTCAATGAAATGTGTTTTCTAAACACAAATTGTGGACTTCTGTTGGATAGAGCCAAAATGAGCATTCAAAAAATGGAAAAAAAGGTAGATTATGTAGCTAAGGAGATGTGTAATTCTGTTTCAACAGAAAATTAGAGATGAAAGGCAGAGACAATGGGTGCTGGACATTCTCAGAGAGTTTATTATTTTTGTCCTGGTTTGGCTGTCTGTGTCAGATGAAATAGGTTGGTATTTTCTGACTCTTGCTGTACCATTAAGTAGTAGGGAAAATCTCTTTAGAGAAAGAATATAGTTGGACTATGAGAAGTTTGTGGACTGGAAGAAACAATTAATCATGTCCTTTGAGATGATTTACATTATGATAATTATCTCTTACTGAGACATTCTGACTACGGTTCAAGATCATCAATTTTAAAGGCTGCTTTACAGGTCTTGTATATATTTTTAATGGATTTTTGAGGATTTGTGATTTTTGGGGATTAATTGAATTGACAGGTTCTTTCAGTAGGAGGTGATAGAATGGCTTATTATCCCATTCCCAAGTAAAAGAAGAAAGCTGTCTGTGACTTTATAAGCATTTCATACTGACCATCTGTCCCACTACTAGCTTATAGAGAGAGAGATACACCACACTAACTTTGAATTTAATAATTTAAAGTTAGTAAACTGAATTTATGTTAACATGTTTATGTCAAAAGTATAGGGAAAATGGTAAAAGATCTTGCAAGAGGAGAAAGACCTTGAAGCAAAATTGTCACAGCAATGAAAGTTGGGGAGATATATAGCTCTCTGGAAGATATACATTTTCAATATTAAAATTTTACTCGAATGTATATAATAAATCTAAGAACTTGTCTAATGATGACACAGAGACATTTTAAACTAAAATAGAGCTGGTGTTAGATTTTTCACAACAGTTAATATTTGTCCCTTTGACCATGAATGATATTTAAAAAAAAAAAACAATTCTGAATCTGAATAACAGTACTAGATTCGATGGCTTTTCTGTGAGATGGTATAAAGAATTTATTTACTGAATATTCTTGGTCTTAGACTTTCTCAGGTTATATAAAGAAATGATTGAAAATGGAATGTATCCTCTTCACTTAGTGTAGCGTTTATGGCAGTTAAATGGTAATTTACTCCAAATTGTATTAAAAATAATTAATTAAATAGTTATTGACCTATTTCTTTGGCTAATGCAATCAGCTGGTGGTAGATTTGATATATTTCAAGAAATAAATAGCTAAGAAGATTAAGATAAGGTAGGGCAGGGTAATATAACATAACATAAGGTAAGGTAAGGGATAAGATAGGAAGAAAAAGATGATTAAGATAAAGATTCAACTGCCAATTATTATAGAAGATATTGGATAGCTATTTGTCTGAAACGGTATAGGGTTTCCTGCCTAGGCAGGGGGTTGGACTAGAAGACCTCCAAGGTCCCTTCCAACTCTACTATTGTATTGTATTATTGTACAATTAAATTTTCAGAACATATTAGTTTAGTGAAATATGATTTTCCTAAAGAATTTTTAATACAAGTCCAGATTCTCTAGGATCACCAAAAACCCAAAGTGAAAGTTAATGGTGTTTTTGTTATGTACTTTGGACTGTACAAATGGTCATAAAACAAATATAAAGATATTAAACAAGAATGGCCAGTATCTTTTTTGCTCTTTTACTTTGGTTTAGAATTCTTGATGTTATTGTAATATCCATTGATTTCTGCATAATTTGCTAGAATATGAATTAATATAATACAGGATAATATTTTATTGTTTATCTCTGAATCTTCACTTTAGGGCAGGGGTGTCAAACTCATGGCCCGCGGGCTGGATGCCTCACCCACTGGCCATGCCCACCTTGGTTTAGTGAAGGGGGAAAAGTCATGATACACTTTAGAGCTTTGATGCTTTTGATTAATGCCTTTAGTCAAATTACAGGATATTCTGTTAATTAGAATTGATAATGACTTTTAGGTGATTGTCATTTTTGTATATGTATTGATATGAATTTATGTACCATTTAGGAATTCTAATTTTAAGAAATATCTCTATACTGAATACGGCTAAACCAAGCTGGGCATTCTTAGATGGAGGTCATTAAATCTTGTACATTAAACTTGCATCTTAAAATGAATGTCATTCCAATGATACTTTACATTTCGCATGGAATTCCCATAGTCATCCACAAAATATTTTCAAAATTCAGTACAGTGTTTGATACATCTCTACGGGTGCCTTTAGTTCCAAAGCTATATTTGAAAAAGATGCACTTGTTACTTTAAAGATGATTTTCTGAATGTTGAATTACAGATAGTCCTTGACATACAACCATTTTTTTCATGGCCATTCAAAGTTACAATGACACTGAAAATGTAACTTATGACCAATTTTCACACTTACAGCATTGCAGCATCCCCATGGTCATGTGATTATAATTTAGGCACTTGGCAACTGGCATGTATTTATGACAGTATTTATGGCATCCCAAGGTGTGGTGACCTGGGGCTGGGCACAGATGCAACACAGCCTGAACGAAGGCTTAATTCCCTTTTATTGCTCCAACTCCCCCCCCCCGCCGCCCCAAAGTCCACTGATCACTACAAGCCCAGGAGCAAAGCTCTAACCATGCGTTCCCAATAGCCTGGGTGCTATTAGTCTAGAGGAGCAGCACAGCTCTGAGAACAGCCACAGTTCAGGGAATTTGGTTCTAGGGAGTCCTCATCGCAGGAAGAGTTCACTGGAACTGCAGCACAACCCAGAGCAGAACTGTGTCACTGTGAACTTGCACATAGCCAGGCCAGACAAACAACGTAAGCAGAGCAAGGCAAATAGTGCAAGACATAGCAGAGTATCCAGACGTCGCTAACAGCACGTGAGACTAGAAAAAGGCAACAGTTGTTCATGACAAGTGCCCCTCCCAACAGCATTTTTTAAAATCTCATTCCCCAGTTGAGCCTTGTGAAGAGGGGCTGGGCACCCTCCTCCTGAGTCATCAAGTCATGTGTTGATCCTGCCTCTTCTCCATTCTCTGTGCTTGGGGGGGGGGAGGTAATTGTTTGTGGATGGAGCTACGTTGCTCCTCTATTCCGCTGCCTGCCCGTTCTTCCCCCCTCTCTTGGTTGTCCTGTGCCCTCTCCTTTGCTGGTGACTCTTTCCAGGCCTGAGAGACCTAGGAGTGCCTCATCCTGCTCCTCTGGTTGCTCCTCCATTGGCCCTGCCTCCGACTCGTCCTCCTCCTCTTACCCAGACACTGACAGGGCCATGACACAGGGTCATGTGATCACCGGGTCATGTGATTAATCTTCCCAGCCCATTTCTGACAAGCAAAGTCAATGGGGGAAGCAAGATTCACTTAACAACTGCATGATTCATTTAACAATTGTGACAAAAAATATTGTAAAATTGGGTGCAACTCACTTAACACCCACTTTGCTTAGCAATAGAAATTTTGAGCTCAGTTTCTTATATGCCTTAAGTGAATTTTAAATCCATATATTATACATTATTGCCCTTTACAATGTTTTTAATTTCACACTGGATGTCTTATGTAGCTACTCAATGCAGCCTTTGGCAGTATATATAATTATAAAGTCACATATGTTTACAATACCATAGAGTAACTACAAATGAATTGACATAAGAGTACAAAATCCATGTATCCAAGAAACAAAATTAATTATGAACAGGCTGTTCCAAGCCACAAGAATGGGCCATGAATAGAATCTATATTTTATGTTTACTTCTCCTTCAGGTTAGCATCTTTGGGGATTATATTAAAAGGAGTGGGTGCAGCATGTTTGAAAAAAAAAAAACAACCAGTGTTTTAAGCTGTCACTGACCCTTAATTCAGATTTGCTCTATGTATTATTTTAAATGAAATACGTTTTCCCTTCATTTAGTTTTTCTTAAATTTATGCTGCTCACACAGAATGTGGATTTCAATTAATTTTTCCTAAGTGACCAGCAAGGTTGAGATACAATGAAATTAACTAACCAAGCTGCTGTCATCAGAAAATTTACTTTGGGGATGTGAGTGTTATGCATAACTGCTCAGATTCAGCTAACAAGTACAAGAAACACATTTGAAATGCAAGCAGGAACAGGCAGGCTGGCCAATTCCGATACATTTTTCTTTCTAGATTAATGCCACTGTTAGAATAGTGAAAATAATTTAAGTTTCAGTATTTGCTGAAGAAGATGTAGATTTTTGTTGAATCCTTTTCAATTCAGAAATGTGACTTCTTTGTTTTTTTCCAATGCTGTGTCTAACTTCAGATGAGCCTCAACAACTTCAATTAATTCTCTTGAGAACTCGAAAGCTAGGGACAATCAGACAGGCTTTTGTCATTGGCAAACATCAATAGCACTCATGCACAATGAGATGGATCAAAAGAGAATCCTCTTCATGTCTTGGTGGATTATTTTATCCTTCCTGCAGGAATGTTACACAACAGAAATAAACTAAATCCCAGCTAAGGCCAGCTCCAGGTTTGAACTGGACCTGGGCTCCCTCTTTGTAAATATTGACAGCAGGAGGGTGTTAATCTGTCCTCAGCAATTAGAAGTGGGTTTTGGGGGAATATGAGGAGTTGAAGAAATTTGGATGAATAGTAAAGAGCAACTCTTAACCCATGGATATCCAGAGGAATTCATCCAAAATCAAGGCAAAATTAGAATACAGGAGGTTACCATATTTTGAAGCAAAGCAACCCCTGCTACAATATAATTGTCCATTTTTTTCTTGAGCGTTTCTTTTGTACTTTAGTATTAGAACAGAAATACCAATTTAAGAATGCATTTGCTATTTTGAGGGTATATTTTTCGTGCCCTTCACATTTTTATCATTAAAAATGTATCTTGTTATAAGATATAAGGAAAGATGCTTTATACCAAGTCAAAAATTGGTACATCTGACTGAGTATAATATATTCTGACTGGAGCTGTTGTGTTCTCCGAAATGTAGGCGGCCAGTAATTAAACTTGGTATATTTTGCCTATAAAGCAGAAGCATTTCCATTCAGCTTCACGTTGAAAACATTAGGAAACCGTTCATAGAGAGCAATATTGGAATAGAGGAAAGCCCTTTATAGATTTGATAAAGATAAATGAATATCCTGGTTAGACTTGGACACTTTGTGTTGTTCAGAAAAAGCTTTTTTTTTCAACAGTTAATATAGCAGGATTCTATGAATCCTATTGTGACTATGCTGCACAATAGTTCTGAGAGCATCCTATTTGTCCTTATAATTGCAGATTTGTGCCCAGTTGCAAACATGCGAAGAGTACAACAATTGATAAAACAGACCTACTTTTTCTGTTGTTTACGACAACTGAGCAGCCAAATCTACTAAACTTGAGCAATTAGCACACCAGGTCACTCTTTTCATCCCCAGTGGAAAACCTGGTATACAGATATACCTTTCCATCTGTGATTAATTTCATGGGAAGAATTCCAAGGAAGCTGTTGACTTCCTAAAATAATATACAATATCAAGCATGAACTGGATAAAAGAAAACAAACCGATGGCTCATTTAGATGAGACAGAGCCGCATTTAGTTATTCAAAGGGCAGATCAAATAATTGCTAGCTGCCCTGAAAGCCATTTTAGAGAATATATTATATAGGATATAAATCTAATCCATCCATCCTATTGGATAGCATTTAGGATTTCCTTCTGTGCTAGCATAACAATAATAATGTCCCTCAGTTTCTCTTCTACTTTTTGCAACATATATAATAGTAATGGATGTTATCCATTAGTATCAGCATAAGATTAAACATGTTGTTAAATGTTTTAAAAATCAGGTTGTACACAACTTAGGAAAGGCATTTTGTTTTGATCCCAGAATAAAACAACCCTACATGGAACCTCAGAGAAATTGAGAGAGCACAAATCAAGATGGCTCAAGATTTCAGTGTACAAACAGGAGAAAATGATGTACACACACACACACACACACACACACACACACACCTATGTCTATCTCTATCTCTATATCTACAATATATATATATATATATATATATATATATATATATATATATATATATATATATATATATATATATATATATATATATATATATATATATATATATATATATATATATATATATATATATATATATATATATCATTATTTCTGAGCATGTAAAATGATGGAAAATAATGAGTCCCTTCCACAGCTAAGGAAGAACAGATGGCAATCCATGGTGATTATTACCTACCACCTAACCTTGGAGTGCAAAGGATCTTCTATTATTTCCTATGTTTTTTTAAAAAAAATCAGCAACATGCATTCGGAAAGCTCAACACCAACAAGGACAAATATCATAGAGTTCACATACAAAGCTAAGGCATAAATCTAAATTAAAATATGTATTGCATGCTAAATTTTACAATCAGTAAGATATAAAATATAAGCACACCCAATCAACCAGATCAACAAGTGTGTGTGTTTGTGTGTGTGTGTGTGTTTGTGTGTGTGTGTTTGTGTGTGTGTGTTTGTGTGTGTGTTTGTGTGTGTGTGTGTAAAACTGAAAACAATAGTAACTTATCGGGTAGGCAGGCAAGCATGGATCATCAACAGCTCTTCTTTCTGGGTAGGAGTTTCCTTTTTTGAGTACTGACTCTATGCTGAGCTTACCCTCATGATGGTTTACCATCCACCGTCTCGTCCCATTTTTGATGAAATATCACCAGTCTTATAGCAAATAAGAATGACACAATAACATATTAAATTACTACATGAATTCCTGCACAAACTCATGCAAAAGATATGGAAAAGTCCTAATGATGTTGTTACACTGAAATGCTAGAAGAAAATAGTTTCCAATATTTATTTTTCTTAAAATAAATGAAGACTCTAAAAAGCTAGATAAATTCACACTGAAATGCTTCTCATGAAGTAAGAATCTTAATCCTTCCCTCTTCTTAATGTTTTACTTTCTAATGTCCCACTTTTGTCCCAGAAGTGGGAAAAATCTACTAACATAAGAATTCAGGTGAGTGTAAAAATAAGAGTCTTACAAGAAGAGTATGCATGTTTCCATGTAGAAATATTTGAGGCTGTTTTTCTTTCACATAATGAAAGGCAAAAGCTTTAATTGTATTTTTTTTCACATAGTAACACACTTAGACTTATGATTCTGGCATGTCATGAGAAACATAGCAATTCCATCCGTGTCCCATAGGACGATTCATTATATACCTGTATCCTGTCTTTATAGATGACCTTATTTTAAATTGTTAGATTTTCCTCAGAAAGGTCATGATGTACATAGGAACTTTAATTTTCTTTATAATGAAGAAGAAGAAGGAGAATTATTTAATGTTGGAATCATATTTTAGCAAGATTTCTATTGATTGGCTGTATTCTGGTCTTATTATCTAATTTACTGAACTCCGTGTTTGGTAAAAGCAAAGATATATAAATATATACATTCCATCCATGATTGTGAAATATAGATAAAAATAATGTGACACTGAAATTTATACTTAAGAAGTAGGGCACTTCTTTGCAATCAATTTTTCATTATGTTTTTGAGATCAATAGCTACAAATAAGAAATAAAAACTGTATTATTGATGTGGCATATGTCTGTATAAAATGTGCAATTTTCTATAGCTTTTCACTTGTGGAAAATTGTATTATACAATTTCCAGCATTATACACATTGGTCTGAATAGAATGCTTATTAAAATCAATGTAGTGTAAGTCACACTCAGGCATATTTTATAAAATAGAGATCAGAGGGTTTTACAGCAGGGGTGTCAAACTCAAAGCCCAGAGGCCAGATCAGGCCTGTGGGCTGCTTAGATGTGGCCCGCATGGCTGCCCTAGAAAGAGTGAAGAATTGGCCTGTGGTGCCTCTGTCAGAAAAAAAACAGGCTCCCAATCTCTGTTTTCGGCTGGGAACGCTTCCTGCAACCCTCTGCCAGTGAAAATGGAACTTGTGAGGGCTGCACAAGTGACACAAGTGAATCAATCTGGCCATGACTACCCTGCCCATGACCACCCCGGCCTCCTGAGTTCAAACACAATCTGATGTGACCCTCAATGAAATTGAGTTTGACAACACTGGTTTACAGCAAGGAGGACATTGGTGCTAAAGCTATTGTTGGGCATTTCAAATTTACTTATTTGTGAAGAAGGCTAGATTCTATTCTGTTCTAATTCTATCTACTGTTATTATTGTTAGTTTTGAAGTCATGTCTGACCCATCGTGACCTATGGACAAGGTTCCTCCAGGCCTTCATGTTCTCTACCAGGCTCGGAGTCCATTGAAGCTCGTTCCTACTGCTTCAGTGACTCCATCCAGCCATCTCATTCTCTGCCATCCCCTTCTTCTTTTGCCCTCAATCTTTCCCAGCTTTAGGTTCATCTCCAGTGAGTCCTTCCTTCTCATTAGGTGGCCAAAGTATTTGAGTTTCATCTTCAGGATCTGGCCTTCTAAAGAACAGCCGGGGTTGATCTCTTCTAGGACTTGATCTACTATCTATTGTATGGAAGACAAAACTGAGCTCCTTGTTCTAGCATGGTATTGGCAGCAAATCTAAAAAATAATAATAGCCTAGTTGGTCCTCTAGGGAATAGCTCCCAACCTTTTGGGCACCAGGGATTGGTTCCATGGGGAGAGGTTTTTCTGCAGATAGGAGGAGGTGTGGTTTCTCATGCTGCCTGCATCACATGGATCGGGCTTTGCTTGTTTGCATGACCCAGTTTCTGGAGTGCTGTGGTTGGAAGCTGTTCCACAAGGGTTCTTGAAAGCCAAGAATGTAGGTAGGGGAATAATGAGCTGATATAGAAGGAGGATTTAATAGAACTATAGACATAAAATAGTGAATCTGAAAATAATTCTGCCTCACTCTCAACACAGCCACTCAATGCTCCTTCACATATACAGAAAGTCATGATGTTTCCAAAATCTAGAGAAGTCATTTAGGGACAGGTACATTAGACAGAACCTTCCAAGTTTAGGCAACCATCTGTTCCTCCAATGTGTGGTGGATCTTGTAATAATTATTTATTATTTAGAATAATTTTTCTTTTATTTATATCATGCACTTTTTCTAAAATTTAGACTTAAATTCTTTGTTTTGCAGGAGTCCACTTTTGGTTTTTGTGTTTAATTTGCCTTCTCCCCCCCCAAAAAAAATTTTTTTTGGTTCAGTTATCTGAAAATAACCCTTAATTAGCATTAGCTTTCAGCCATCAGATTCTAGCTAGCACTTGCTTTCACTTAGATATACAGGTAGTCCTTGACTTACTACACTTCATTTAGTGACCGTTCAAAGCTATAACATCATTAATAAATGATTTATGCCCCCTTTTCACACTTACAATGCAATTGCTGCATCCCCATAATCACATGATCAAAATTCAGACATCTTTTGCAATCTTCTGACAAGCAAAGTCAATGGGAAAACCAGATTCATTTAACAACAACATTACTAATCTAACAAGTGCAATGATTCACTTAACATGTGTTAAGTTGTCAACACGATCGCCAACATCCAATGAATGAAGAAGAATGATTCAATTAACATATGTGGCAAGAAAGGTCATAAAATGAGGCAAAAATCACTTAAGAAATGTAAGATAAATTTTGATCTCAATTGTAGTCACAAGTCAAGGATTACCTGTACACCTTCCTCACATCAAAATCTGTTTTGAAACCATTTATGAGTAGTAATATCCTCCCAATTTACTGCCTCTCTCAGCCAGTAGCTGTTTCATTAGCAAAGTCTCTATGCTATTATACCTTGGAAGAAATGGAAGAATAATTATAAATTAGTCCTGCAGTTTGGAGTTACTATAAGAACTTTTTTTTTGTAAAATGTTTTATTGGTTTTAAAGACATTTATGGGAAAAAGTCAATAGGGTACATAGAAAAAATTAGTAGCTTCCATGTCGGCAGTAGAAATCCCCCCCAATCTCACACTTTTATAATTTTAAAAATAATATGTAAAGGATAGCATAAACAGAATTCTTACTTTATGTCAACAACATGCTCAATCATCTCTTTCTTTATCACTTTCTAGTATATCAACAATTGCAATAATATTTCAGATGTTTTTATTTTTGTGACCTGAGCCTTTTTGATATTGCTTCCTCCTCTCTGCTCCCGGGTGGAGCTGTGCCCCCCCCCTCCATATCTTGTACATTGCTGCTTTTCCCCCCACCTCTGCTATCTTCATCCTCTGGGAGGGAAAGATGTTTTTTAATAAAGGCCTCTGCCTTGTCCACTGTCTTAATTCTAACTTGACTTCCCTCCCAGAAAATCAACATTCCTTCTGGCAATAACCATCTGAACCAAATTCCTCTATTATATAGTTTCTTTGATAAGGAAGCGTACCTCCTCCTTTTTTCTCTGATCTTTTTGGGAATTTGCTTTAGAATGGTAATTTCTTTGTCTTGGTATTTTAAAGGTTCCTCCCTTTGGGCCCCTAGTACCTTGTCTCTCGTGGCCCTCCTGAGAAATTTAATGTGTACCTCTCTTGGAACATTATGAATTCTGGCATATGCTGAATTGATTCTATAGAACAGGTCCATATCCACCCCCAGATCTGCTCTTTGTTTCTCTTAAGGTATTCTGCTAAGATTGTGCTCATAATATCTTTAAGAACTTCATTTTCTGTGTCTGGTAGGTTCTGGAACCTGAGGAAAAAAAGACATTCTTTCCAATTCTATTTTGGCCATAAAATTTTCCAGTTCTAAATTTCCCTTTTGGACCTCCTTAACCCTTTCTTCCATCCCAGCTGTGCTTTTTAGTTTTAGTTTTTTAAAAAAACAGCTCAGCAAACACTCTTGCAACTGTGATTTTAGTCTTTCTCACATAGTTAATTCAAGTGACAAGTCAGCCTTTGTTCTCTCTCCATTCCAGAGTGGAGAGAGAAAGTTTGAATGCCGCTTTGTCCGAGGGGGGGGGGTTAGAAAAGAAAAACTCCCCCCTCCAGTCTTCGGCTTAAAATAGATTGAACAAAAATTTACGATAGCCTGCTGCTTATCCATTACCAATAATTGAAGAGATTAGGAAGGATCCTCCACAGCCAACATTTCAGCCACGTTTCCTTTGATGTAACTTGTTTCCTCCAGAATCCATTAGGCGAAGAGGCAAGCATGCCCCCCCTTCTGCTCCCCGGCTCCTGGGGCAAAGCTGGAATAACCCCCGTCGGCTGCCGCTGAGTCTGGGGGGATCCAGCAAGCCGCCCCTATGGCAGGAGTCCCCTCCAAGGTCTCCTGTGCTCCAAAAGGAGCCCACCGAGAAGACAAGCGGCAGACGAAACATCTGTCACCTGCAGGGACCGGAAGTGATCCTTATAAGAACTTTTTATTGCCCACCCAGTAAGCAAGTCTCTGTAAGCAAGGATACACTTACCAGAACATGTAAACCGTTATTTGTTATATAGTTGTTTTCTGACTAGAACCTTGTGGATGCTTATTTCATTTTTGCATTGTCAAGAACATATTAGTATTAATATCAAAAAATGTAAGCAATGGCTTTGGGTGAAAAAATCTAAAGACAGACAGACAGACACACAATCAGTGGGAATCATGTCAAAGATGTTCATGCTAAATATTCATGCTAAATGTTTAACCTAATGCGGAAGAACCAGTTTCGTTTAGTGCAGGGGTGTCAAACTCGATTTCATTGAGGGCCGTGTCAGGATTGTTTTTGACCTGGGGGGGGGGTTGAGGGATCATGATCAGGGTGGGCGTGGCTAGCACAATGTCACTCGTGTCTCAGGTGCCTGTTGTGGCCAAGTGCTAAGACATGACTTCCCTCAGACTCTCCCTCTCTATCATTATAATCTCATTCCTTCCTTTTCCTTCCCTCTTCATTCTCTTTTCTTCTTCCCTCCTCTCTTTCCTTCTTTTTCCTTCCTTACTCTCTTCCCACTTTTCCTTCTTTTTCTTTGTCTTTCCTCTTTCCCTTTCTCTTGATGCTCAAATGCAAAAGGGGAAACATTTCTCTGTTTGTTTTGCTAGCCCTCTGCCAGCAAAAATGGAGCTTGGGAGGATGGTGCATCCCCTCCCCCAGGCTCTGTTTTCTGCTGTGATGGCCTCCTGCAGCTGTCTGCCAGTGAAATTGGAGCTTGATGAAATGAATCCAGCAAAAACGACACCTGGGAGGCTAGTGTGTAGCCCTCCCAAGCTCCGTTTTTGCTGGCAGAGGTACTGCAGGCTGGTCCTTCACTGTTTCCAGGGCAACCCTGTGAGCCAAATCTAAGCACCCTCTGGGCTGGCCTTGAGTTTGACACCCCTGGTCTAGTGGTTAAGATAACAGGCTAACAAGTGGGAGATTGTGAGTTCTAGTCCTGACTTAGTCATGAAAGCTGCTGAGTGACCTTGGACCATTGTGGTGAAATTCAGTGATGAAATTCAGCTTTTTGAGATTTACATTTGTCCCCACCTCCTACAGGTTTTTTTTTTTAAAAAAATAATGTTTAAAATAATGGTTCACTGTAGTCACCCTAGTATTATTGTTATTGAATAGAAAATATAAGGTGGTTTTTTTTAATATAAAAAAGCAACTTAGAAAAAGGTCTCATTGTTTGGCTTCTAATCTGAAATTCCTTTTTGCATGACCTACCATGCTGGTTAATTCATTAAACAATGGCTTTGGAGTTCAGATCTAGGAAGTGACAGAAGCCAAATTTCCAATCATTTATGTACAGAAATAGCTGATAATAACTTTATTCGTAACAATTATTTTTTCCCATATGACAATAGCAAAGCATTGTCAGGTTTTAATTTTGGCTCAGCTCATTATCATGTGTCATTTTTCCACATCTCTTTCATCCCAGACTTTAAAATAGTGAATCATGAGTTTTTTTTTTTTTTACATTTTCTGTCTTACAAAGATTCCCATGCAATACTGCTTTTGCCTTTGCATTTCGTTTGCATTGCTTGGAAGAAACAGGGCTTTAAAAAATATATGGTGTGTATGTTTCTATATTTGCCACATGATGTTAATCTTGATGCTTGATCTTTGGCTATAACAAAGCTTTGTTTTGTCTTGTCTTGTCATTTTGTAAAAGGGCAAGCCCTCTGCCCTTGGCAGACATTTTCTTTGAATATCCAGAACATGCTCTCAAAATGTCAAAAATGGCTGCTGGAATAAAATGAAACACAATCAGGTATAACAGAATTAAGAAATGGATCTTAAACATATAGAATATTAAATGCAATACTTGTTTCTGAAATCATATTAAGCCTTCTTTTTTGGTGCCTTAGCAAGATGTGGATATTTTAAAGATTTCAGATGGTAGAAGTGGAAAAATCTCTGCCTATGATCCCTGAAATCTGGTGATTTGGGGGTTAAAGTAAGAGACTGGATAGATATGAGACTAGTGCTCTAAAGCTGCATCTGTGATCATAGTTTGTTATTTTAAAAATCCTGTAAACATAAACTTGCATCCCATTTCAGTCAGATTTTCAATATAATTCTAAAAAAACTTTGGTTGTTTCACTGGCTTCTCTGTATAAATATCTGTAGTTTAGATGTAATAAATATTCTAATTTGCAATAACAAATTATTGTTATGTCATCTTATTGGTGGAATATCTAGAATTTTAATTATTGCTGAAGATAAAATGAGGATTTTTCCATGGGGGGGGGGGAGAGAATCCTTTCACATTTTTAACCTATAATTGAATATTCTGACTATCACTCAAGCTATTTATTCTGAAATAATCTCATTGAAAGAAATGGGATTATGTGTGATTGACTTGGTAGCATTTAGTTGAGAACAATCAATTCAGTCTCTCAAGAATTTTAGTAATACAACTGTGCAGTTTACTTTTTCAACTTGAAGCAGTTGTAGGGGGGGGGGAAACTTTCTGTGGTAAATGGATTGTTAGGAAGATCTAGTAAATATTCTGAGAAGCAAAATAGCATACTATTCTTTAAAATCAGACTTTAAATTATAGCAAAAATGAATAAATATTCAGTGTATTAAATGCTTTTCAAAACTGCACAAGCAATTAAAAACGGTGGCATTTTACTCAACATTCTACACCCAAATCCTTATACATATTACTAATAAAATTTTCTGAATGATGTGAAATATTGCAGGACAGTTGTTGTTCAGCGTTTGAAATAAAGGAAATTATACAATTGAAGGCAAATTACCTGAAGTTTTCTAAAGATTCCTGACAGGATTTGCTTTTCACTGTGGCTGAGGGAGAAAGGGGGTGGGTAGGGCATAGCTATTCTTTCTAAAATATTCCCACACATCCCTAAGTTTATTTCTCAAAGCAAAGCTACAAAGGATATGACCTCTTTCCTTCTTCTAACCTTTCACGCTGTTGAATGACCTTGCACACTGGTGCCAGTCAACACAGCTTGATTTGCTATGGTAAGAATAAGATTATACCTAAGAGGCTATGTCATTTCCAGGTTCAATAGGCACAGATTTAAACCTAGTCCTCCCTTTGACCCAATGGATTCTCCTGAACTATTGCACCTTCTTTGACAATATTTGTGAATGAATGAATTCATGACGATTCAAGGTTATTTTAATGATAATAGACCTGCCCTGACAAAGAAGAAGGGGAAAGGCTAGTAGTTACTGGCACGATGCTTCTTCACCACAGCCGACTTCCTTTTTGACAGATTGACTGTGGAGTGAATTCCTGTTTATGGTCAAAGGCTGAAAGCTGTTGTGTGTCTGCAGCAGCACTGCTGCTACTGATCTGTGAACATGACATGCCTGATAATATTGCATTGCCATGGCAACAACAAACATAGGGCAAAATTCTATTAGCTAGAGTGACTCAGTGAGTCAAACAGATAATGTGATGGGCCTGGCCGGATCCTTGACAAAAGGCTGATGTGAAAGTTGTGATGAATTAACTTTGGTTTCTTATGTCTTTATGCATCTGTTTATGTACCATAAAATGTACTGTGAAATACATATGCAATATATAATATAATAGAGATAGATAGATGATGGATGATGGATGGATGGATGGATGGATGGATGGATGGAAGGATGGATGGATGGATGGATGGATGGATGGATGGATGGATGGATAGATAGATAGGTAGATAGATAGATAGATAGATAGATAGATGATAGATAGATAATAGATGGATAAATAGATGGATAAATGATACTAGAGAGCATGGTACATATTAGATTATTTATGACTTGAATTATAATGTAATGTGCATAGTATATATAATATATTACAGGTAGTCCTCAACTGACTATCACAATTGAGCCCAAAGTTTCTATTGTTAAATGAATCACTGCACTTATTAAAATATTAATATGGTTGTTAAGTGAACCTGGCTTCTCCATTGACTTTCCTTATGAGAAGGTTGCAAAAGCTGATCACATCACCATGAGATACTGCAACTGTCATAAATATGAACCCGTTGCCAAGCATCCAAATTTTGTTCACATGACCATGGGGATACTGCAATGGTTGTAAGTGTGAAAAATGGTCACTAAATGAACTCTTGTAAGTCAAGGACTACCTGTACTTGTATGTCTATTTAGTATTTCCTTATAGAATTATTTTATACCACTTAAAGAATAAAAGACCTGAAAAATAAGAACCACACCTAGAGTAATACTTAATTCTGTTTTAAAGTCAAGTGTAAATAGTAAAATAAAACACAGATGCTTATTTTTAGCTTTCTTGGGTCAAAGACATGGAACCCTTAATACACTGATGCATTTTGTACATAATATACATTCCCATATTAATCTTCTACTAAAAATTATTTATTCTGTATTCAGTGAGTTTGATTTCCTGGTAACTGGGTTTTTGTCTGCAACCTAAGGTTACAATGCACTGTATAGGAATAAAAATATCAAACAAACTGAGATATATTCCTGAGTAAAACTGAAAAGATGTGTTCTAAAAGAGTATACTTTATTCACAAGAATTAGGAAGGGTACAAAGGCGTTATACTCTTTCTTTATTGTATGGTAAAATAAAGTTATATTAACCTTGATCTCAGTTTCCTTTTCATCATATCCAAATTATACCGTAAATATTTTTACTTCACCGCTGCAACTGTATATAATGTATACTTTTTAAAAAATTAAAATGGACTTTTAAATATTCTTCTAATATTCTGGATAGCTCTTAAAGCTGATACTCTGTATGTAGTCATCGGTTGAACAAAGGTCCATGAGTTCAATCAACAGTTTTAAACCCCTTAAAATAAGACACGGATACTTTCTAAGCATCTCTACCCAACATGTATAGCATGAAATTATACGGTGAAATTGCATGGAGGCAGAGAATTTTGGTTCCATACCTCTTTAAGTTATAGTCATTGAACATAACAGGAAAACAGAAGGAAGTTTGAACTCCTTTAAGGAAAAGTAGAATGAAAAGTAAAATATATATTATAAGGAGAAAATTTCTCAGTGGGACACACTGTTATCATCCATCTAGTTGTGAAATGGTAAAATTAAAGTGTGGCCCATGTAATCATTAGAGCCATGATGTTATTTTGGTCAGTCACTTAGAATCCATGGAATTCCAAAGAATTCACTAGAATGTATAGGTGACTATCTTCTCCAAATATCTTCACATGTCCATTATTCTCCCAGTTATGCATGATTACACTTTTAGAACAATGTGCCTAAAGAATCTCCACAGGCACTGTGATGCCACGGGTTCATGAGCTAAGCATATTTTGGAGCCAAATGCCATAGTCATAAAAGTCCATATTACAGACAACTAAAAAATATTTGGATCTAATATTTCAAAATTCTATTGCTGTGTGCATTTTATCACTTGCATGCAAAGTACAATAACAGGGTCAAGCGATTTGGTTTTTGTAAGTATGAATGAAGCGATGCATATGGCAGGGTCTTCAAACTATGGCCCCATGGGCTGGATATGGCCCATTGAAGCCATTAATCCAGTCCACGCAGGACCATGAGGCTGCCCCGCCCATATCACCCTGCCCACACACCGGCCCCCATTTGCCTTTTGGAGGATGGGGAGACCAAAATGGGCCCGGCAGAGTGCTACTCCCTGATCTCCAGTAGCACTCTGTCAGCCAAAAATGGGCCATGCAGAGGCCTCCTTAAACAACTTAAAAAGCAATCTAGTAAAAAGAAAAGTCAGCCAAAAGAGCAACATGCAGACAAAAGCAAATAAAACATCCCAGGAGCAAAACAAAGTTTAATTAGTGTGTATTGTTTAATGGACTGTTAAATTGGCCATGCCCACTCAGTCACATGACCACCTAGCCAGGCCAACCCAACTGCTCTGGCCCCTCAACACTTTGAGAGACTATGAATTGCCCCCATGTTTAAAAAGTTTGAGGACCCCTAGCATATGGAAAGGAATTTTGAAGTATCTGTCACATGGTGTACTCTTCAGTAGCGCCTGTAAGGAAGCCAGAACTTTTAAATGTATCTACATCTTTTGCAACATCCGTCCAATTTCCAGAAAAAAATACTTATGGTATAATTTTAATAAGCAGTGTCTCAGTAGTTACAGGAAGTTTTAGTACAGTATACAAAAGCTATTAATTCAGCTCAATATATCAGCCAATGCAGATAACATTGCTTTTTTTTCCCCCCAAGCATTATGAAAATGTTATAGACAATACTTTTGAAAAAAAACCATATAAATAAATATTAAATACAAATAGAATTTAGTACGGGAGGCAATTTTAAATATTTGATGATATAATTAAGTCCGGATAATGGTCTTTTATTTTCAGATTAAAAATTCATGAGGGTTTTTATCCTCTTCATCTTTATTAGACACTGTTTTCATTGTAATTATTTGTTACATATTTTTATAAACATCTCATGTTAACAGTTTGAAGGAGCAAAAAAAAAATCCAATTAATTGTGATGACTGGAGCATATGGCTCTGCTATTAATATATATAAGAACAAGTGGAGAAATGGGAATGGGGCAAAAAAGGGAAGGAAGTTTCCATATGGCCTTATCCTTCGACTCCAATCTGCCTTTGCACTTAGGCTCTGTGATGCCAACCATTTTATATACCATTCCTGCTTCCAGTGTTAAAACCCAGTCCTGACTGGGTGACTATGTTATAATACAGTATTTAGTGAGCACCATCTTGAACAAAGAGGAGCTGGAGAAGATGAGCTTAAGGAAACTCATAGGAAGTTCATGGAACATTTGACATCCATTTTTCCAATCCTTTGGTCTGCTATGGCTTTTTCTCAAGATTCCGTGTCCTGCCATCTTACCTTTTTAGCTTGGAAACTCAGTTTGGGGCAATTCCCTGTTCTTCCAGTGCCAATCCCACCTCATGATTATTCTCTGTGTTATACGTAGCATAGAGTTTTCGGAAGGTGGCAGGGTAGAACATCATCTTTCTATGACTTTCTTTTCTTGGTGGGAATCTGTACTTCGCTGCCAATTTCAACTTGAATGGCCCTCAGAAATCTCTACTAAAATGTGTCAGAGTTTGTTGGAGCAATCAAATCCAGAAAGCACACACAGCAGTGGTGGGTTGCAGGTGGTACGCCTCGGTATGGACGTACCGGAGCCTGCCCAGAGCACCGGATACCATTCCAGTACGGTGCTCCAGAGAACCCACCCACCCGCCCAAGCTCCTTACCGGTTTTTTAAGTCTTCAGTGCTTCCACACATGGCTGAGCAGCTGGAGCATTGTACCAGTTGGAGCAGGATCCAGAACCCACCACTGACACACAGATAACTGATTCAGCAGATTCATTAACTTCTCTTTATACATATAATAACACATGAAGTAATATATACAATACCAAGAGTGGTTCTTCCAACGTGGTAGAGAGTTACAGGCAAAAACAGGCAGAGGAGAGAACAGCAGAGAACAGTTTCAGTTTTAATTCAGAGTGCAGACTAGACTAGTTTCATTTCAGAGCTGAGCACAGAGCTACAGAGCCATGCCCAGGCTCCTTCTTGTCTCAGCTCCCATTGGCTGACCTTGTTACTAAGCCCTATTCATAGGATGACCTTGTTACCATGTCTCTGCCAGTCATGAATTCTCTGACAAAATGTTTTCCCATCTCACCATATACCAATTAGAAATACATATTTTATTTTATTTTTATTTACTTCTATCTTGCCTTTCATATTTTTCAAATAATTCATGGCAGTAGACATACACCTTCCTCTCCTCTAATTTTTCCCACAACAACTACCTTGTGTGGTGGGTTAGATTGAGAGAGAATGATTGGCCCAAAGTCACCTAGCCATCATTTGTGACTAAG
The DNA here is from genome assembly GCF_964273705.1 of Natrix helvetica. Classification (NCBI taxonomy): domain Eukaryota; kingdom Metazoa; phylum Chordata; class Lepidosauria; order Squamata; family Natricidae; genus Natrix; species Natrix helvetica. Next base: position 34,434,635 of record NC_138549.1, read on the forward strand.
GCAAGACTTGAACTCACAGTCTCTGGCTTTCTAATTTGGTACCTTAAGCACTAGGACCAAACATTATGGTTAATTAGCATCGTTCAGCAAAATATATTATAGCTAGTTTACTCTGTTCTACATAGTTCAGCAAATCATTTTTGAGGTATTTAAGGATCACCATTCACTCATTTTGGAAATTAAACTTAGTTTTACAGTTCCACAGATTACCTGAGAATTTAAAAGATAGTCCAGTTTTATTCTTTCATTTAATTTGCTGCTGTTACAAATTGAGAAGAGAAACATTATGAAACTTGGTGCACTCATAGAGAGCACATGCATCTCTTCATTATGCAGTGTCTTGGTTAATGCACGTGAGGGTAGGACAAGAAGCAATGGGTGGAAACTAATCAAGGAGAAAAGCAGTCTCTGTCTTCAGCCCTAGGAAGGAAGGATTGGCAAACCGAGCAGTACAGGCAGTTGCCAGGAATCAAAATGACAAAGCAATGAGTATAATAGATAACACAATTGCTCACAGAGGAATAAATTCCAGAAAATTCTCGAAGTTTAAAAAAAAACAAGGGCAGAATGAGTCAATAATAAATAACAAGTAAAGAAATGTAACCAATTTTATAACACACTAAAGACAGAGGTGAGATTCAGCCAGTTCGGACCGGTTCAGGTGAACTGGATGCTAATTTTACATCTGGTTAGGTAGGTAGTTGCAAGGACTGGCTGGCCCAGCTCATTCTGCCCCTCCCCTCCCAGGAGTCTCCAGGTGGCCCATTTTGGGTGCCAGGTTAGTGCAGGATCCTTGTAGAGGCTCTGAGAGGTCGAAAAAAGTCCTCCTGGAAGTTCTGGAAGTCCAGAAACAAGGCTGTTTTCTGGCCTCCAGAAGGCCTCTGGAGCCTGGGGGAGACCATTTTCACCCTCCCGGAGGCTCAAAGAAAGCCTTCAAAGCCCAGGGACACCATAAATGCTTCCCCTGCCATGATGCAGGAGGCCTTGTAGACCACGCCCAACATGGCTACACCCACCCAGCAACCGGGCAGAAAACCGGTTGCTAAAATATTTGAATCCCACCCCTGATTAAAGGGGTTTAAGTTTAATGTTCTTCTAAAATGTCTTATACATGTGTGTGTTTCTAGTTGAGATTCACTTTGTACCACCCACCAATCAACCCCAAAATAGCTCTTTCTCAGCATCTGTTAGTTTGATCATTGCAAATGACATAGTCAAGATAAATGCATTTATTAGTCATCTCAGTCCCAAGCACTTCTAGGCAGAATATACAAAATCAAGGCCTGCTGTCTGAAAAGGAAGATTACAGAATAAAATAATCTAGAATTTTGTTGCTTGTATATGGAGTGTGTATAAGTCCTATAGATCAGATAATGAATGCCAAATTCTAAAAAATATCCACCAGAATTTAATCTCCAGGAATTCCCGGGAACCAATAAAAAATAACAACATTACTTAATAGACCAGTGATTTGAATTAGTATAAAACAACATTCTATTTTCTGAGTATTAGGTTTATTTATATGAAAAATCTACAGAGAAACTCTTCAGTGAAAACCTTGTAGAAATAAATATGAAACCAGCTAAAACTGCACATAGGAAATCTATTATATGACAGATTTCACTGTCACAAAGGATCTGAAACAGGAAATTCCATGTAAGACAATCAAAGGCTATTATAACCATTCTCTATGGTTAGGGATAGGGATCAATTATCTCCTTCCTTCCTTCCCTCCTTCCTTCTCTCGCTCCCTCCCTTTCTTCCTTCCTTCATTCCTTTCTCTCTCTTTTTTTTCTTTTCCTTCCCTCCTTCCTTCCTGTCAGTGTTCACTCCTGCCAACTTCCGGGACTAATCCCTGAAATCTCAGGAATTCCAAAGTGATTTGCCCTTGCCTGCTTCTCACGATTGACTGAAATGACCTGGCCCAAGATTACCCAGCTGGCTTCATGTCTAAGGAAGAAATACTAATTCTTACCAAAAAATCACCCAATTTTTAGCCTACTGCCTTAACCATATACAAAATTAGCTCTCCACTTCAGTGGAGAATGCAGCTCTCACTTTCCACTGAAACTTGTTCAGGTTGATTGCCATATTATCTTGCGTTATTCAACCAGCTGAAAGTGTAACCAGGCGCCTCTTGATTTTGAGATACACAATCACCTGGCTTTAGACTGTCATATTTAACTTTAAAAAGAACATTTTAAATGTTTATTTGTGCATTAAAAATAAATAAACAGTAAGATGGGTGGCAAATAAATTTGATGATGATGATGATGATGATGATGATGATAATAATAATAATAATAATAATAATAATAATAATAATAATAATAATAATAATTGGTAACAAACAAATGCAAGTATTAGAAATAACAACTGAGATGGTCAAAAATCGAGTAAAAAAAGTAAAGAATTGGACATCACCAATTACACAGTTTCTGGCTCAAATATCTGACCAGTTTACATGCAATATTGGCCAGGCAACTGAATGAAATCTTACAAAATGGTCAAATTGATGACTGGTTGACAACTGGAAAAACATACTTGATTCAGAAAGATGCAACTAAAGGAACAATACCTGAAAACTACAGACCAATAACATGCTTGCCTTCAAATTACTCACAGGCATTATTGCAGATAATATTATGGATTATTTGGAAACAAACAACATCTTGCCAGTAGAGCAAAAAGGCAATAAAAGAAGGAGCAGGTAACAAAAGATCAGCTCCTGATTGATAAAATGATATTAGAAAATTGTAAGAAAAGAAAAACGAACTTGAATATGGTCTGGATTGATTATAAAAAGGCATTCGACTCATTGCCACATAGTTGGATCATAAAATGCTTAGAAACAACTGACATTAGCAAAAATATTACATCCTTCACTGAAAAGGCAATGAAAGAATGGAGAACTGAGTTGGCAGTAGGGAATGAGAACTACGGAATGGTTAATATCAAGCAAGGAATTTTTCAGGGTGATTCACTTTCACCTCTTCTCTTCATTATCGTGATGAACCCGCTATTGGTAATTTTAAAAAAATGAAATTAGGCTACCAAACAGCCAAGGACGCTGAAAAAATTCCGCATTTATTATATATGGATGATTTGATTAATTAAATGTAATGAAACTCTATGGTAAGTCAGAAATAGAAATCCAATCACTGACAAACACAGTCCGAGTATTCAGCACTGATATTTCAATGCAGTTTGGCATGGAAAAATGCGCCACTGTATCCATAAAATCACTGCGTGTGAGGGAATTCAAGTGCCCATTGGCCAACTAATTAAATGTAATGAAAATGAAGCCTACAAATACTTGGGCATTCTGCAGTTGGATAACATCAAACATGGAGAAGTAAAAACTATTGTCAGGAGAGAGTACACCAACAGAGTTAGGAAAATCTAAATTAAATGGTGGAAATACAATCAAGGTCATAAATACCTGGACAATACCAGTTATAAGATACACAGCTGGTATAGTTAACTGGACACAAGCTGATTTGGACATTTTGGACCGAAAAACCAGGAAACTAATGACAATGCACTACAGTTTACATCCACGTGGTGACACTAATAGACTATACCTGCCCCGAAAATCAGGTGGCAGAGGATTATTACAAGTGAAGCAAATAGTTGAAGAAGAAAAACATGCACTGGCTGATTATCTAAAAGAAAGTCAAGAACATCTATTAATCGAAGTAAAGAACAAAAATCTACTGAAGGCCCAACAGACGAAACAAGATTACAGAAAAGATGTGATAAAATCAAGAATGGAGAGTTGGCAGAACAAAGCATAACATGCTCAATTTCTGGAAAAAATAAAAGATAAAGTGGATAGTGAAAAAACTTGGTTATGGTTAACAACAGGTACATTAAGGAAAGAAACAGAGACACTAATCCTGGCTGCGCAAGAACAAGCTATCCGAACAAATGCCATTAAGGCCAAAATCGAAAAATCCTCTGATGATGCCAAATGCAGACTCTGCAAAGAAGCTGAGGAAACTGTTGACCACATACTCAGCTGCTGTAAAAAAATTGTGCAGACTGATTATAAATTGCAGCACAATTCAGTAGCACAAATGATCCACTAGAACTTGTGCCAAAATTATAATATTAAAACAACAACAAACTGGTGGGAAAATAAGCCCGAAAAAGTCACCGAAAATCAGATGGTCAAGATCCTATGGGATTTTCGTATACAAACAGACAAAATAGTGGCACATAACATGCCAGACATCACACTGGTTGAGAAAAATAAGATTACAATCATAGACATCGCAATACCAGATGATAGCAGGGTCAAGGAGAAGGAACATGAAAAAGTCACGAAATACCAGGACTTAAAAATCGAAATCCAACGATTATGGCACAAACCAGCAGTGGTAATTCCAGTGGTAATCAGCACACTGGGTGCTATTCCAAAAGCACTGGAATTACATTTAAAACAGTTAAACCTTGACAAAATCACCATCAGTCAAATGCAAAAAGCTGCACTGCTTGGATCTGCACGTATATTACGAAAATACGTTACGATGTCCTAGGCCCCTGGGTGGGACCCGACTAGTAATCAATGCCAAATCCGGCAAAACAACTGGCCACTGTGATACAATTGTATAACAACAACAACAACAACAACAACAACAATAATAATAATAATACCACCATCACTCAATTGCAAACGGCAGCTTTAGTTGGAACAGCTTACATCCTGCAGCAATACCTTTAACATCATCAGACATCAACATCTGACTATCCCAGGTCCTTGAGAAGAACTCAATCCAGTTTGAACATCTGGCTGAGCCATAATATTAATAAATTCAGTTACCAATGCTAAAATATGGCTTTTAAAATTAATTAGTTAATTGAAAGGCACTAATATGAAAAAGTAAATTCACTTATAAAATTTGTTTAACTTGATATGATTAAACTTGTGCCGGTGAATGTATTGGGACGGCTTCGGCGCATAGTGGGTTTTGAGCGTTTGTTGGAGTGTGGACCAGGGAACCGACTGTAGCGGTGTCAGCTCTGACAGGTTTTTCGCCATCTCGAACACTTCCCGGCCACAGTACCCAAGGAACATGTCCTTTTTTCGGCCATCCGGTATGCCTGCGAGGTCATTGGCCTCCAGGAAACAGTCGAAGCGGAGCATATATGACTCCCAGTGCTCAGTGACTGGGTCATACGGAGTAGGTGGGGCGTGCATGGCCATTTCTCCGTTAGAGAGGGTGATTTAAGTTTGCCACTCGAAAATGGCCACTTGACTGAGTGAGCTCTAGGCTGGATAACTTGCTGGATGTTTTGTGCTCTTTTTGGTTTGCCTAGTTGCCTTCCAATCCCACCTTCGTCGCCAGTGTTAGATCGGGCAATGGATAGGCAGACATAGGCTAACAGTGCAACAGCTCTTTATTAACAGCAAAAACAAGTGTGAACAATCCAGTGAAGACTGGGTCTGACAGCAGCCCCTTTATAGGGAGCTGTCGGACTCTCAGCCAATAGAATCAAACCTCTGTTCCCGCTGGAACAGAAGACCTTGGTGGAAACCATACTTACTATGTAGATATCTAACAGAAACCAAATAGAGTTTCTTAAACAGTTAATCTTACTTGTAATTTTTTATTTTCATTTTTCTTTCTATATTTGCACGAAGAAGGAAAATTAAGGACAATTGTAACTATAATTTTTTAATTAAGATTATTTATTTTTATATGTGCATGTTAATGATGAATTTCTGTTTTTCTTGTTCAGATTTTGCCTTCATAACAAAGACAAAGAAAGTTCTGCTGCTGCTGCACTTAGGCCAGGATCAGAGGTGGGTTACTCCTGGTTCAGCTCAGATTGGCTGAACCAATAGTAGCAGCGCTGGGAGGCTTCACTCACCTTCCCGGACACTTCAGCGTGCCCGCTCTGATAGTAAAAAAATTGGCACCCAACCACTGGCCAGGATGAACCATGTTCAACCATAGTTTAATGTTACAACTAGTGAAAGCAATTACTAATTGCCTAAGGACTACTCCAGAAGTGGTATTTATACAGTTCTCCCTGGTTCAGGTGATCCGGTATAGGCAGCTGAGGGATACTCTGCCCACCTGCCCTGATATAATGTGCAAGCACTGTGTATGCACAGAAGGCATGTGCTCACATTTGCGAACTGATAGGGAAGGTAAGTGAATCCAACTGCTGGACTACTTTATATGTCATGTTCTTCATTTTAAAGGCAATATTCAATTTAATCCAGATAAAGATTTAGGAAGAAGTTCTCAGCCTTCTGTACTGACTGATGATTCTTATTTTTGTTTATTTTGTTCCACAAAATCATGTTAATAGGAACTATATGCCCTCCTGGTATGGCATTTCTGTACCAATTCCCATTGCAAAAAGGTAAAGCAAGAATCTGGCATACTGGTTCATCTTCCTTTGGAACATGTTTATATAAATTCTATAATTAATATTAAATTAACTATCAGATCAGGTATGGGGAACAGGGACCTCAACCCTCCTTAGCTGACTTACCAATTCTTTTCAATTCCCTTTTTTTTAAATCTTAAAACAAAAATTGTAAGCCTCCATCAAAAGCATTGCAAGTCATATCTATCTCTGGAAAATAAAGAATCCAATGTTTTTAAATATCTGAGATTATCTTTCAATCCTTGATTGCCTGGAGGGAACAATCAAAAGCTGTCACTGATAGGGTACATAGGACTGCTGTTTTCCTGGTAGCAGAAACACAGTAACTATACACAACTGCTATAAATATCTGAAAAGTCAAAGGGATTAATTGTTTGCTTTGTGTTTATAGCTATGTTTTTATAATCATCCCAAACTCCTTTACATCCTGAATTTATTATAGATGTTGCATATTTTCAATACAATATTTAACTCCATTGGAGTTAAAGAAAGTCAACTTCAAATTGAAGAAAAGTCTTTAACTCTCAAATCAGATCAGATCAGTTTATATGGAGCCTTTGGTTCCTAACCTTGGCTGTTTGCTTGCAGACATTCCATTATCCAACTAGCTAACATCATCAATGCTGGTGAGTGTGGGATTTGCTCCCTTTATATTCTGTTTATATACAGTTTGCTTGTCCTGCAAGTGTTGGTGGTAATGTAGTTTTGGTAAAGGCTGATGATATTGACTTTGGTAGAAGGTCATGATATTACCTAGTTGGTTAATGAAATGTTTCAAACAAGCAAACAAACTCGGACAGTGTCAAGGATTCCACAGTTCAAGATACCTTGGAATCTTCTAGTCCAACCTCCTATTCAAAAAGGAGACCCTATACCATTTTAGACAAATAGCTGTCCAGTTTCTTCTTAAAAATCTCCAATGTTGGAGTAGCCACAACTTCTGAAGGCAAGCTGTTCCACTAACTGATTGTTCTTACTAGCAGGAAATTTCTCCTTATTTCTACATGGCTTCTCTCTTTGTTCAATTTCCATCTTGTCTTGCCTTCTGGTGCTTTGACGAATAGATTGACCCCTCTTTTTGTGGCAGCCCCCCAGATATTGGAACACTGCTATCCTGTTACCCCTAGTTCTTCTTTTCACTAGACTAGACATAACCAATTTCTGAAACCATTCTTCATGTGTTTCAATCCCCATCCCCAAATCATCTTTGTTACTCTTCTCTGCCCTCTTTCCAGAGTCTCAACACCTTTTTATACCGTGATGACCATAATTACATAATATGATTACATCACTACCTCCATAAAGCCAGATACAGTAAAATATCTAATGATATAAGTGTTAGCTGCATCTATATATAACATAAAAATCATGAGCATGATAGGATTGAAAAATAAATACAAAGGTATATAATAAAGTACAAATACTGTTATAAAAAGAGATGAATAAATGACTGTCCAAAGTTAGTTTTCAACGCTAAACTCCACAATGATCAGAGCATGCTCCCTCCTTCCTTCCCCCCCTCCCCACTGTTACAGGAATAGTGTGGACAGCCTTTCATTTTAGCTAATTATTTAATTAACGTATCATTTGTGCTGCACGAGAAAGCATTCTGCCTGGTGAGATTTAATACTGTGCCATTTGTATTAGTAGATTTAATACTTTAATACCTTGCCATCTATGTTAGCAGAAGGGAGATATAACAACATTCCAATACAAGAGAGATTATGTCTCTGCCAGTTGGGGGATATCAAATCTGTTTCACATGTTTTATTGTGCTGCCTATTTTACCCAGCTTGGCACTCAGATTTAATAACCCTCTTGCTGTTAAACTGCTATGGCTGAGCTGATGTAGAGAAAACTCACCTCCTTTGGTCCAATGTGCTTTCACAAATATCTAGAAAGGTAGCCAAGTTATTATAGCCTCAGGGAAGCAACTGGTTAGGCTTTCAGATCATTAAATATTAACCATCAACACATTCCAATTTATTTTATCTACCCTTAGCAATATTTCATATATTTTTGTCATTTTTAAAACTTGCTAATTGTTCCCCCCCCCCCAACCTTTACTGTATTTGTTTTCTGTTTTGCTTCTTCTTTTGTAACCATGCATTTTGTTGACAGCTGGTCTATGACCATAACAAAGTTCAACTTTATAAAATTATTCTACAAGAAGCTGAAGTGTGACACAAATTAAATTGAACACTGTGCCCTTTTCGCTGCTATGAAACTCACAGGCATAGGTGGCATCTAAGCTCTTCTGGCTTGCAGTCAGAAACAAGTTTTTTTTTAAAGCATTACAAAGCTTGCCTCATATTGAACTATGAATCAGACAAATGCTTATGATAAAGCTATTTCTCCAATGAATGAAATATTTCCTCCTGCTTTTAATTCAAGTTTATCCAGTTTGAGGCAGCAACTCTGTAGGCATAGGAATTCTCATAGTATATTTTATTCAACTGAGACCTGTCTTCTGCAGTTTCACCAATTCAGAATTAATTCCAACTCCAGATTATAAAGCAAGAAGATAAACAGGAGGGCTATGCAAAGTTTGGCTTGGTAATCAGGTCCATCACTAACCTCAATGACATCTGAATGAGATATGTGAGTTATTATGACATTGTGCATAGCTGTAGGAGAAGACTCCTAAGAGTACCTTGGACTGCAAGGCAATCAAACCAGTCAGTCCTAGAAGAAATCAACCCTGACTGCTCCTTAGAAGGTCAGATCCTGAAGATGAAATTCAAATACTATGGCCACCTAACAAAAAGGAAGGACTCATTGAAAAAGAGCCTAATGGTGGGAAAGATTGAGGGAAAATGAAGAATGGGATGACAGAGAATGAGTGGCTGGATGGAGTCACCAAAGCAGTAGGTGTGAGCTTAAATTGACTCCAGAGGATGGTAGAGGACAGGAAGGCCAGGAGGAATGTTGTCCCTAGGGTCGCAATGGGTCGGATATGATTTCGCAACTAACAACAACATGCCATTGTGCAACTGACATGGTTATGTAATTTGCACCATGATGTCTGATGCAACAATGTAAATTGCATCATCTGCATGATGAAACCATTCATTCCACTTCCTAGTGTTCGTAGAGAATGACATTTACAGGATGATTGTCAAAATTTGCACAAGATTGACACTCAGACAGAAGAAGCAAGGTTTGGATCATGACACTGTGCCCACTATTTTCACATTTTGACACTCCCCCCTGCCCCCCAATACAACTATAAGAAGAAGCCTTTAAATGCAAAAAAAAAAAAACCTTTAGCTAGATCATTCCATTTAGTCCACAAATGACAGTGAACTATTATTTGTTTTGAAATAGATTGAATCAGATGGCCACAAAATTCTTTATAATTTTTCCAACTGTTTCACAGAATGTATAGATTTTGTGGTTGCATTAGGTGTTTTTACAGTGTTGCAACTTCCATTCCATATATGAAAATTGGAGATAAAAATTGGCAATAGATTTTCTGATATGCATGCTGTATAGGTAACCAGCCAATCAGTTTAATACCCCATTAAAGCTTCCATCTTTTTGGTGCTAATTACAAATATTTATAACTGGCCTTTCAGAATTACAATCCTTTCTAAGTAGCTTATGAACAATGTGAACAATTATAATAAAAATCCAACAAATACTATTTTAAGGCAAATTTCAGATGCTCTCTATGGGGTAATTGGTTGTATATAAAGCTCAGTGAAAATGCCTTCCTAATTCTCTCTTTGGAGAATTTTTCCGTAGGAGAATACTGGTAACAAATCAGTTGAAAGCAGAACCCAAAGATGTAGGCTTCTACTGCTATTTCTTCTTTATTCAAGACTTCCACACTTTCAAAAGCATAAGCCTCTCATAAAGAATCACATGGGATCATTTGTTGTCCAGAAATATTTCATTGCAGCCTACCTTTATATGCTCCCATGCCTTTCAGCGATAGAGATCTGCTACCTTCTAAACATACATTCAAAAACTTTTCTTCTCAAGTAAAGAGAAGAAGGGAGCATAGCTCACGAAGGCATCTGCATGTCAAGGTCTATTCTACTGTGAGGTTTTGCAATCAGCTACTAAGCATTTTAGGGAATGTGGTGGCTCAGTGGCTAAGATGCTGAGTTTGTTAATCAGAAGGTCGGCAGTTTGGCAGTTCAAATCCCTAGCGCCATGTAACGGAGTGAGCTCCCGCTACTTGTTCCAGCTTTGGCCAACCTAGCAGTTTGAAACCACGTAAAAAGTGCAAGTAGAAAAATAGGAACCACTTTGGTGGCAAGATAACAGCGTTCTGTATGCCTTAGACATTTAGTCATGCTGGCCACATGACCACGGAGATATCTTCGGACAGCACTGGCTTTTCAGCTTTGAAACAGAGATGAGCACCACCCCCTAGAGTCAGGAACGAGTAGCACATATGTGCGAGGGAAACTTTTACTAAGCATTTTGTACTCATGAATCTTCAGGAGTGAATGTTTTAAAAAACTATAAATCACATTCTGTTGAGTTTACATACTTAATTTATTCACATACTGCATTGTCAAAGAATTCAATATTATGTTACAATCATACACTGATTGTAACATATCAGTGAAACTGATATGGAGGCATCAAGATTTCAAAGTAGATACAGCCACCACTTTCTTCAGTTAACTTTACTTCTTGCAGTCAATATGTAACCCAAAAAGTAAAACTAACCTTCAAGCCCTCTATTCACCATCTGTTATTGTATTTAACATGAAGAAAGTCCATAGACAGCTCCCAGTCTCTTATAAACTGATTTAATCCATTGTCTCTGAGCAATGCAGTTAATTTCACTATCTCTGCCAGTTCTACCAATAGTTGGCAACCGGAGGTGGGTTGCTCCCAGATCGGTCCAGATCGGCCAAGCCTGTAGTGGCTATGGCGGGAGGCTCAGCCCACCCGTCCAGACACTTCTGTGTATGCGCAGAAGTGCCATGCAAGAGCATGCGCACAAGCATGAGCTAACCGATAGCGCCAGGATTTGAAACCCACCTCTGTTGGCAACCCGTTTTCTTTCCAATGCTTAACATAAACTTTACTTCTTGCTTGAAAAAGGAAAAACATCTCGGAAGTATCTTTTTGCCCTATCTTTAAGTGACCATTTACAAGGAATCAAATTTATATTTGGCTGCAAAAAAATTGTTTGATGCTCTCTCTCTCTCTCTGCAATGAAATACCTACCTTTTCTAACACACAAAAAGTGCTGTGCGTGAAAGGGGATTATTCTAGTAAGGATATAAGATTCCATTAAAGGTAATATTTTTTGAGGGAAAGTATTAAATGATATGTGTTTCTCTTGCTGAGGCATTGCTTTAACTGATCATGCTTCCACTCATATTTTAAGACATACTTGTTGAATATAATTTTATAGAGTAACACAAAATAGATATCATTTTATTTTTGCTCTTAGTAACAAGATAGTTTCAGAGAAGACAGAAATAAATCCCAAAGCACTTTCATATTGTAGCAATTATTAAGATATACACATACAGATACTGGATATAAATATTTTCTTCTTGTGCCATATATTGAAACAGAAACTCAAGAAAACCTTGGTTTAAAAATATTGAATGTTACAAAGATATATAGGTTATGTTTTAAAATTTCATACAGTTGTCAGTGGGATTTGAGCCGTGGTGGCACAATGGTTAGAATGCAATATTGCAGGCTAACTCTGCCGACTGCCAACAAGTTCGACCCTGACTGGCTCAAGATTGAGTATTCTATCCTTCTGAGGTTGGCAAAATGAGGACCCAGATTGTTGGAGGTAATATGCTGATTCTGTAAACCATTTAAGAAAGGGTTGTAAGGCATTATAAAGTGACATATAAGTCTAGTACTATTGGTATTGTTATTTGGATGATTCAGAAGACTCAGAAGGTAAGAAGGTGTGATTCCAACCAGTGGTGGATTGATTTTAGTTACTGTACATTATTATATTGTTCGTAAAAATCTGTCGCTAAGAAGAGATGGCAGATACATTTTTCAAATACATTTACAAAATCAGATGATTACAAATTTTTAACAGGATCCACCAAGGCACTTTTGATCCATACTCTTCCTACCAGTACAATTTTTGAAGGTGATTTGTTTACATGGTTGACTGTTGGGGAAAAAAATGCTTTTTAATCTACAACCTAGAATAGTGTTGGTCATTTTTCATCACAATGTTTTTCCTGCGGAGGTTCAAGAAATTAGGTCCAACTCAGATGTTATGTCAGAAAGTTGTATTGGCAGTTGGTAAATAAAAGGATTTTGAAGATCTGGGGAAAACAAATGTTCATTCTTTGGGACAGAGATGGGGAACAATGCCATGCTGGCTCAGGAATTCTGGGAGTTGAAGTCCTCAAGTCATAAAAGGGCCATTGTTCCCACCCCAGTTTTAGGCTATTATGAGTAATATGGATTTCTGGACTTTGGACGAAGAAGTGGCAAACTGAAGATGGCTGATGATGGCAGCAGAATCAATACTCAGTGAATAGACTTGCTCTTCATAATTCCTCTCTGGATAAGGCTTGTCACAAATGCTTCATACAGTTGCTCCTCATGAGGGGACTACATGGCAGTTGTTTCTGGTGACTTTAGCATTCTGAAAAATGAGAGAATAAGCATCTTGCTAAAACTGTGGCTGGCACTTTTACAGAGGACACTGGGTTTGCATATTTCCTTTTCTAATCACCTTTGGAAATTGGTTGTTAAATACTTTTTAGCTATTAGAATCAACAAATGTTATAGCACCAGGTGAGTTTTCTTCAGTCCTTGGTAAAAAGAGATTTTAAGCACATGTTTAAGAAGGGCCCAGGGGAAGGGCCTTCTCTGTGATGGGCCCAGCCCTCTGGAATGACCTCCCCCCCCCCAACATTAGGACAACTACCGATCTCCGCTCCTTCTGCACGAAACTCAAGACCCACCTGTTCCAACTAGCTGGCCTGGCCTGAATTATAATCTACATTCTCTAATCCCCCCTGGACAATTTTAAATTTAAATTAACTGATTTCTTGGGTATTTTAATTGTTTTAAATTTTATTGTGTTGTTTTTAACTTATGATTATTTATTTATGAATTGTACAATGTTTTTTTGATTACCTCCTCCTTGTTATTTATTTGTATATTAAGTTGTACGCCGCCCTGAGTCCCTTTGTGGAGAGGGTGCGGCCTATAAATTGAATTAATAAATAAATAAAATAAATAAATAAATAAAAGAAAAAAATATTTTGGAATAAAGAAAAAAAAACATGGTTAGAACTTTGATTTTGGAAAATCACAAATGGACTAAGATAGATAACTTTTATTGTCATTTTTTTACTGTGGACAAACTGGCACACATTAAAAATGAAATTATGTTGCCTGGTCTCAAAAATGTTCACATACATAGCACACATATACAACTGCTATATAAATACATATGTATGCCTACTCTCATACATATACATACATAAATATGTATGTACACACAAACACACACACATAAATTTAATCACTGTCCATCTTGAATACATATTGGAAACAGATAGCTTGAGAGTCTAGATGGATTTGAAATAAGAATTTAGGATTAATTATAAGAATCCATTCTATGAGAAAATGCTTTTGTTTTGAATTCTCTTTTTAAAAATGATCAGATGAGACTTTGAAGGTTGGACACTAGAGGGAACCAAAAAGAATGAAATATTAAAATTAAAAGAGAAGATTGAAATTGGACTTACTAACGCAGAATGAAGCAAAACATTTTAACATTGGATATATTAAAGGATATTTTTGAGCAATGGACACAGAATTAATTTTAAGAATATCTTCCTATATAGATAGACTGTGTTTCAAAGATACTATGAAAGAGGAACAGGTTTTACTTGACAAGATTGAGACTGATTTGAAAGTGGATTTCAAAACAACAGTTTACAAGAATATGGGAAAAGATGCTACACTACACATATAAAATGTCAGCCTGATATCTTAAAGTATTACTGTTTTTATCTTTTTAACTGAACTGTTAATAACATTACTATAAAATTAGTAATAAAATTTTCTTCAAATTAAAGAGAACTTATAATTAAGCAACTGCATATATTATTCAAAGTCTTTATACTTTGTAGATTAAACTAGATATAGTTGATCATATCTTTCTCCAAGAACTTGCTGCTTTGCAAGCTGTTGAATGACAAAACACTGTTTAACTCTTTCTCTTCCTATCAGCTGTTTACTCAGAGTTATTCCTCTAGGCTTCATACACCGTAACTGAAGATCTTTATGCAATGATAATGGTTACAATGTCTGATGGACTAAATATCAACATAGAATGTCTTCCCACATACCGTTAGGAAAAGTGCTGAAGGACAAGTGCAATCCAGTTATTATTATGGGGAGAAATTTGTTCACTCCCCTGAGCAATGTCATCTGAGAAGTGAGACTTTTATTTTTAATTATCAGTTTCTTCCAATCCATAATGTATGATTAACCATATATGATCATTTTCTCACTTAAGACCACAGACTTTTCTCCCACTTTATTTACATCTAGTACCTATTGCATTTCATAGTTAGCTCGTGACAAATACTTTGTACCTCTGTCCAGAGAACAGATGGAGCATGACTGCTTTAAATAAATAGACAAGTTTCTGCATTGGCACAAATCACATGTTATGAGTTTCTAACCTTCACTCTCAGTTTTCACTATCACTACTGTAAAACTTTGATATTTTTTTTATCTCACCAGCAATCTTTTCCAGCAAGTGAAGGAATAAATTCATTGCAGATGGGTTGAAATAGTAAAAGAAAATGTTGTCCATATAGATGACATACAAGTTTGGTAGCTGAGTAGTATATAATTTTGTTCCAGCAACAGTTAGTCACCAATTCTCTTTCCCTGTTTACAGCAATAACTTGCCTCCTCCTGAAGCAATGGCAGGACCTTATTTAGGGCACACCTTAGATCCTGGATGGAACCTATGGCTCCATCTTTCAGGGTAAGTGAGGCGTTGCCCTGTCAGCTGGCAAGCTGAGTTCAGCCTTTTTTAAAGCCATTTTTTGCCCTCCCCAGGCTCCAGAGGCTTTATAGGAGCCCAGGGAGGGCAAAAAGAGCCCCCTGCCCCCCGGAGGCCCTCCGGAGGCTTCAGGAGCTTCTCTGAAGCCTCCGTAGTGCAAAACAATGGCCCTACAGGCAAACTGGAAGTTTGGGAACAGACTTCCAGTTTGCTCGTAGGGCCAGTTTAAGCTCTCCGGAGCCATCAGGGGCCTTCTGGAGGCAAAAAAATGGGGGATCGCACCTGTGATGTATTCGGGGGGGGGGTCACACATTGCACTATGAGTGTGGCACACCCGTGCACGACCCCCCTTCACTCCCCCCGCTTATGGCACACAAGCCAAAAAAGGTTCACCATTGCTGCCTTAGATCATGTATTGCAATATTTCATTCTGCTAAACCTCTAACTTGGTGTGACACCATGGCTGAGTTTCTTTTGGAGTACGTTGTTTTCTTTGCTTCTGGAACTACTGCAGTATTTCTGAAGAGCCGGAGATGAGAGGGATGGCTATTCAAGTCATATTGAATCTCACATTCTTGTGACTTCATTTCTGAAGGATCTTAATGTGCCTAATAGAGATTGCTAATCCTGGCTCTGGACTGATCCTATTAAGAAGGGTGAAAGATCACACATTTGATTCACATAATAAATTTTAAAAGATTCTATTAGTTATACATCAGTAGTGACAACAGGTGCAAACTTCATTATAAGCATATTGCCAAAAAAAGAGGTACTAATAAATGAGATAGAAGAATTTGCATGCCCAGGAGCAAGGATTGCAAAAGTAAAAGGGAAAAAATAATAGTGACCAACATCCTAATGGTCTCTATTATAAGGAAATTTTAAAACAGGTGAGGGGAGGGGAAATGGAATGAAGTGTCCTGAAAAAAGAGTCATGTACGTGATTATTCCACGTTCATACAATTTTTTTAGAACATTGTAAGATTAGAAACACTGCAACTGCCTTTATTAAAAAAAGAGAGAGTAAAAAGAAAAATTTAATCAGCCCAGAAATTTGTGTTGTAAAAGAGAGAGTGTGCGGATATAAGTATGGAAATGAGAAACTTGTGAAATATAACTTTAAATGTTCTGAAAATGATTCACACAGGTATTCAGTCCATAAATTAAAACAAAATCCCATACTATGCTTTTCTGCATATTACATAATAATTTAACATTCTAATTATCAATATGAATTGCTTAGAGTAAACCAATTGCATTTAATTTACGAACTGCGTGCACAATAGCATTAACTCACCACTTTATTCCCAGTTGCACCTCCAATGATATTTGAGTATTTCAAGCGATTTTAATTGATTTTCATAGTAGCTGGTTGTTAATAGGATAATTTGTCAGTACAATAATAAAACAATTGTTACCACAGCTCTGTGAGTTTGGTTGATCAGATAACAAAGTTAAGCAGAGTTTCATTGGACAGGTGTAGGGTTTTCTGGATGAAAAATACAAATTCCTATGGCCCAGTGGAAATCGAGATCAGAGGTCACTTAAAAATTAGTTAAGCATGATGAACCAACATTGACCTATACAGGTGTTGGATCCAGATTTCTTTCTGGGGGTATCACTTCCTGTACTCTTATTTAAGCCTTGCAAAGCACATAGGTCAACAGATGCCTTTCAAAGTCTGCATTGAATTAAGAGGTGGTTGAGAATTGCTTTAACTCACAAACACTCTTTGCAAACTTCAGATATGAGTAAGATATATTAAGTAAGTAGCTTTGCGTGTGTATATATCTATATTGGTGAGCCTATCTATATAGATGAGTAAATATTATAACATTGAAGTTAAATTCTCATAGAGTGGAAAATCATTGCTTTGTGATTATTAAGAGTGGCCATTCACATTCGATTAACGTATGAGAATTTTTTCTCCCTGTTCAATGAATTTGAGCCTTCATTTTTATCATGTCCTTATTTTGTAAAATACTGTGACTTTTTGGGTGTTGTTGAAGAAAACATCTAAAGCCAATCCCATATTGTATGGCTCTGGTTCTGTAGAGTCTTCCTATTAAAAGTTGAGGCAATATTGATCTTATTTTCTGATCATTTGATCAGAAACTGAATCACTACAAATTTAGGGCTATTTATGCCCAGATAATTATGTCAATCATCAGTGTTATTGCTGATCACGCTTGCCCCCTCTTCCCATTTCTGTATCATTAAAAAAAAACTGTCAGATTATTTTTCTGGGCTTTTTTTCAGTGATGTTCAGCTTTTCACAGTAAGCTCAAAGATGGAAGCCAGGAATTCGGAGCAGGGAGATTTGAGGTTTTTAGTAGCAAGAGTTCAGAATGTGATCTTACTGGTAGAAAGTACAACTAAGTGTTTTGGGTTACGTTTTCATGGGCCACCATGTCTTGCACCCTAAAAAAAGGTTGACTTTCAGGACATCCTAAAAGGAGTTTCCTGCAGGGAATTTGTGTGGATACAAATTTGTCATTTATCAATCTTTTCATTTTGGAGGTTTTCCATTTGTTTTTAAATTTGTTGGCTATTGGTAATGTTTATACAAACAATTATGCATCAATAGTTATGACCATCTTTTTCCTGGTGCTATTCATTAAGCAATTATCTACATTTTTTTGAGTGTAGATGCTGTATTCTTTCAATTGCTCTCCCTTGTGTTATGAACCTTCAAGACAATACACACACACAGCCCCAGGCCCAGACACACACAGTCACTCACTGGTATTCCTTCTTTTCAATTGTAAAGAAAAAAAACAATTTGGATTTTGTATCACTAACGTTTGTGAAACCTGAACTTTTTGGTGCTTCCTTTTAAAACTCATTTTAACTGAATATGTGGCAAAACAACAACAACAACAACACCTACCATTGGTTCAACAGAATTGACTTGGGTGTGGAGAGCAGAGAAACAAGTTTATTTCAAGTCCATCTGCCTCTGGATGAATGACACAGAGATGAATGACACAGAACATCTTCCAAAAGTGTGAAGAGAAAACAAAACATAGGTCTGCCTATTCCATATTGCAAAATAAAATACTGAGTGTAGAAATATGCATCACCTTGATGGAAATATAAGAATTCTCTCTAAATATCAAAAGATCCAAGGGTTATATACAAGGATTTGAATGGATACTTTGCTACATAAAATTGTTTCCTACGTTATAAATTTAAGAAGGTGACAGAGACTCATGCATTTAATTTTTAATATCTTGAGTTGGTCTTGGCCCCAAATCAGAAAGAATTGGATATGTTTATTTCTTCCTTACAATATTCCATTTATTCCTAGAATAAAAATAATGTGGATAAATTTTATTATCTCGAAGAAAGGAATTTTAGCAAAGCCAATGCAAGAATGCCAGTGGTTATTTTAATCAGGTAGAGGGAAGCTCAGTAATAGTGATAGCCTACAGCCTTCTGAATTCAATGATATTTGTATTTCTAATCCACTGATATATTTTATTATGTTTATGTGACAAAGGCAAAGTTTAATATCCAGACTTCAAATAATCCAAAAAGGACTATCTCTGCTAAAGTGTTTCCAAATTCTAATTTAACTCTAAAGATCTCAAAAAGATCTCAATGCACTAATTTTAAGTATCATCCTTGTATCTTTTACAAGCCATCTGAAACATAAATGTACATATTGAATTCTGAAATCACAATAACCTACAACTAAAGTTCTGTAACACCTTTTTTAAAAAATACTTTGCACCTCCCTGCTGAAGTATGGCATCAATTTCCATGTGTAATATTTGTTTACTAGCTGGAGTCAGTTTAATTTAGATCATATTAATGTTCACTCTTAGTTATAATATGCTATAGTGTTCTAGAACCCCTAAAATCAATTATTTTAATCTCTTTTTGTAAAGTCAATTTAACTTCTTTTGTACTCATCAAAAGGAAGGTAATGTCAAGGGGTTATTTTCAGGAAAAGAAGTTATTTTCTTGTTTCTACATTGGAGATACTCACTGTCTTTGTTTATTTATTTATGGACAGCTAGGTTAAAGCAAGGTTATGTCCATGTCAAATGCTGAAAGGGTCTATAAAATGTACATCATGATTTCTTTACTGTTCATACTAAAGCTTACAGACATATAGTAATCAGGGAAGAAAAGATTAAAGAGTAAAACAGTGGGATGGTGCATGAAGAATATGCACCATGAAATGTATGAAAATGCACAATCAGTATAAATCTTCAAAAAAATCATTTTTCTAAAATTGAAGAACTAAGATAATTTAGCATCATACTATGAAAAAATAAAGTCACTTGGGTAAATCTTTTCAAAGATAACAATAGCCATGTTCATTTGCATTTCCAGTTATTGTGGTTTGAATGACAGTTTCTAATATCACTATCCATATATGAAGAACAGATTGAGAAAATATGGAACTAGTAGGCTCTATCCATAGCTTGAAGGACTAATTTTTGTAACCAGGATGAATCGATGAAAGAGAGGCTTGGCTAAGTCAGGGTAGCACTTATACTTATATACCCCTTGACACTGCTTTACAGCACTCTCCAAGCAGTTTACAAATGTCAGCACATTGTCTCAACAATCTTGGTCCCATTTTACTGCCCTCAGAGGGATGGAAGGCTGAGCATGATGTCAAAGGCAGTAAGGAGTAGCGGGTGCTTTTCTGAATTACTTCCATTAAATCAGTTGCTCTTCTCTGCTTTCAACCACAGAGTATTAACATTTAATTTAGTAACAGCTTTGCTATTCTAATTGTCATTGAGTAGTTGTTTTTATAACACTGAAACAGAGAGGTAAGCTAAAGTAAGCAAATACAACAGTTAGGCATTAGGTAGCATATGCCATGAGAAGAGTAATGGGGACTAGGCACGCCACCCTGAACATCCTGTAACTCTTAATCTTGCTGGTCACATGTGATGGATAAAACCGTTTTGTGCCAGTACTGAAGTCTGATTCTGCAACTGTATCATTGTCTTCTTTGATTCAGGCCACATAATTATCCACCCATCCATCCTACATATCAAAGGCAAGGTCTGAAGATATTCCAGTCTGTGTTTAATCTTGTTTGTTAAAACCAGAAGGCCTAATTGTCACCCTGGGACATTTGATTAAGCTGTTCAAAGGGGCTGTAAGAAATGCTGAAAGATTTCTTTTCTTTCTGTTTTGGATGCATGCACCAGGCCATGGAAACTAGAGTTGCCAATTTTTGAATTGGCCTCTTTGGCGCTGCTTTGAATAACCATTTGATCTCTAACAATTAGCAGGTTGTGAATTTTATCTGTGTCTCAAAGAGCATCACCTGCTGCTTTTTGCATGTCAAACAGCTGTTAAAAGCAGAAGAGCAGGCCAGTTGGCAATCCTATATTTGGAATTGCCCCAAGAGAGAATAAATGCTTCACACAATGCACACAACATGATGCATCATCATGTCATCTACTTTCCAGTAGGATCTACAAACATTCTTTATCCAACCAAGTATTTGAATGTATAAGTATCATTCCATCTGACACCTTCAAAACCATCAGTTCCATTCTGTACAAATGGCATTGGCTAAATTTTAACAACTCATCATTTGCTGATTTTCTAAAGAAAGTGACCTATAATCATCTTTCTTTGGCTTTCTTTCCAAGAAGGTCAAATGACTGACAATGACAGAGAGCCATATTTTGTTTCTTCTGTAACAAAAGCTAAATTCATATGGAATCAACATTTCCGGGACCAAAAGCCGTTAAGCAGTAACAAAATGAAATTCCACCAGTAACTCTGCCATAGAGAAGAAAACTGTTTTCCCATGGTATAAGTTAAAGGTTCAAAAAACATGCATTTTATTTGGAGTTCTGCCAGTTCTAACCTTTTCTATAGAAGAGGTCCCACAAATCTACAGTGCCGTTTAGAACCGGTTCCAGCTCCCTCCCCCCACCCGTATGCACATCATCAAGATGAAGAGCGAGAGGACGAATTCTGGGAGTTGAAGTCCACAAGTCTTAAAGCTGTCAAGTTTGAACACCCCTGGGGGTTTTTTTCTAAAGGGTTAGGGGTGCAAGGGTCTTGTAACTTGACAGATTTAAGACTTGCGTGCTTCAAATGCTAGAGTTTCTGAGCCAACATTTTGGTTGCTAAGCAAGAGCATTGTTAAGTGAGTTTCACCACATTTTATAAGTTGGCCACTCCCACTTGGTCACGACTGGTAAGCCACTCCCACCTAGTCACATGGCTGACAAGCCACTCCCACCCGGTCACATGGCTGGCAAGCCACTCCCACAAAGCAGGCCACACCTAGAGAAGAGGTTCTAAAAGTTTTTGAAACCCACCACTGATTTGGACTGAAGTCTGGGAGGTGAAAGTTTTATGTCTAGATCTGTAAATCAACACAGAAGGAAGATGAAATAATTTGTGTATATTAATTAAGAGGCAGTTCTGGGGGCGGTGAGGGAGTGCAAGAAAAACAAGCAGTGAGAACTTCTCAGTACTCACAGCCCATTTTTGGAAACAGACATTGAACAGAGGCTACCATGTGGCACACCAACTAAATATATAATATTTTGTTCCTTTTCTTAAGCCTGCACAGGGCATAAGTTGTTTTCAACATGCTTCGGACTCCTACAGCTCCAGCTGTCATGTGTAATTAAACATTTGGCCTCCACAATTACTCTACAGTGTACATATGCCAGCATTTCAAGCCTGGAATATGCATTTCAAAGAACAATAATTCCCTGGAAATCCTAAATTGACAGGAGCAAAGACAGCCTGAAGGAAAGTAGTCAGAGAAAACTGTAAGGTCGGGATCTAATGATTAAAAAAAGAAACTTGAAGAAGAACTTCAACCCTTAACTAAACCAATGGGAAAAGAACGACAGTTGGCAAGCAGATTTCCTACATTGGGGTCCTGATTAGGACCCTCCTGGGTTAATTTAATATTATCTGTATTCTTCACCTTGCTTTATCATTAAGGCCACTTTTCAAAGCATATATTGTCTCAATAGTTGTCATCAAATCCAGTCATTTGCAATAATGTTCACAGCGTTTGTTTGCATTGCTTTTTGAATTGGTTGGTCCTCCTTTTGTTTTTATCTTCATTTGCCACAGCATAAGGTGTTTCAGGCCGTTCTCAACCAATTTTCAAAATCTGATCCTCAATTGCCTGGGAACAGGGATCAAAAAAGTCAAGAAAGCAAAGTCTGAACTTAATACTTAAACAGAGGCAATGACTCTAAACCCTATATATACTGATTAATTAGTGTGAAACTGAAATAACAGATGCCAGTAAAATAACACAAAGAAGAATATTTTAGTTTCTTATTATGGAAGTATCAGACAGCAGAATTTATTATAATTCTGTTTTGGCAATAGGATGCAGAAGAGAGAAAAATACAGTGGGGGGGGGGAGGTCCATCTCAGAAGCTGGGAGGAGGGAGGTATAGGTATGCTTAAACACATCTTAAAGTTGCCTAAGGTGAAGGTAAAGGTAAAGGTTCCTCTTGTACAAGTGTGCTAGTTGTTCCTGACTCTAGGGGGCAGTGCTTATGTCCCTTTCACAGCTGAAGAGCCAGCACTGTCCGAAGACATCTCCATGGTCGGCATGACTGAACAGCGAAGGGGCACGGAATGCTGTTACCTTCCCACCAAAGGTGGGGGGTCCCTATTTTTCTACTTGTATTTTTACATGCTTTCAAACTGCTAGGTTGGCAGAAGCTGGGACAACTAATGGGAGCTCACTCTGTTACGTGACACTAGGGATTCGAACTGCTGAACTGCCGACCTTTATGATTGACAAGCTGAGCCACTGCCTCCAAAGTTTGCCCAAACATTGCTTTAAAGAATTGAGCAAACTTAGCTCATCTATCAGTATTCATTGATGGTTCCCTATTGAAATGGTTAGGAATTGGCTGGGGAATTGTGAGAATTAAAGTCTACCTGTCTTAAAGTTTTCAAGGTTGAGGAAAAAAATGTTTTAAAGGGCATGTGGCTTCATTGAGGCTTTGATTGAAAGTTATCTTCTAAGCAGATGCACATGACAAAATGTCAGTCACTGTGCTGCCCTCCTCCACCTTTCCCCTCCATACACACACACATGCATCAAGAGTTTACAGGTGTTTATTCAATCCTCCTAAACAGACCCTCAGCATCCATGTTGCACAAGTCCAGTTTCTAAGCACAGCATGGCAAGAATAACTGGGTAATTCTTGCCGTGCTGAGTCCCATGGGCACAGATGAAGTCCAGGAAGAAATCTATATGAGTTAAACAGGTCAGGATACATGTCACAAGCATGTAAAACACACAACAGGGCACATTGCTCCAGCAATGTTCAAGTCCTGGGGGGGGGGGGAAGCCCTTCATGAGAGGTGAGGTTGCTTCCACACAAGTGGTGCCTATCTCCTTTTTGTTCTACACGTCCTTGGATCAGGAGCAGCTATGGACTCCACCTCCTCCTCATTTCTAATGACAGCAGCTACTCCTGGTCCTTGCCTGGAGCCTCCTGCCAACGCGCTGCAGCTGTGGCTCACCTGCCTCAGCCTGCACTTATCCAATCAACCCAACTAAGGCTGCTGCATCAGGCTAGGTTTGAGCCCCATACCTGATCAACAGTTGGTTCCTCATTTTTCTCTGCTGACT
Organism: Natrix helvetica; assembly: GCF_964273705.1. NCBI lineage: Eukaryota > Metazoa > Chordata > Lepidosauria > Squamata > Natricidae > Natrix > Natrix helvetica. Next base: position 34,458,643 of record NC_138549.1, read on the forward strand.
CAAATTCACCTTGCTCCTCTGAAATCATATCCAGAGGAGGATCCATGATACTCACTTCAGTTGAGGTCGCAGGAGTAGCCATCTTCTCTTTATAATGGTGGTTTTGAAGCACTTTGATTCATTGTCTGCAAATCTCCAATATAGAATTCCATGAATGTGTGAAAGTATATCATTTTGGTGGTGAAAGCAATGGTGGAACAATGGTTAGAATGCAATAGTACAGGCTAACTCACTACACACTCCAGGAGTTCGATTCGGAGCAGCTCAACATTGACTCAGCTTCCATCCTTCTGAGGTCAGTAAAATGAGGACCCAGATAGTTGGGGGCAATATGCTGACTCTGTAAACCTCTTAGAGAAGTCTGCAAAACACTGTGAAGTGGTATATAAGTGCTATTGCTATTGCCATTCCGATCCCATAAGGATTTTCCCCAATCGTATTCTTAAACTTTTGGAAGATTTGGAATTTTATCCAAGGTTTGATTGGGTAATGGGTTGGATTACTGTCATTTGAATCCATGGGTAAAATTTGCATGTTATGGGTTTGTCATTCAATACCCAAAACCTTCCAGAGAGGGAAGAATGTGATATGACTATATGAGTTCTGGATAATTGGATGATACTGATGGTGTCATTAGCAAGAAGAAGAAGAAGCATGCAATTTAATGTCACATTGCACAATATAGAAGAATAATTTTAAATACTTTTTTCTCATTCAATCATGGGGTATGAATGGTGTGTGAATTCTCCATCAATACTTTCTGATGGCTATTGGCATAGAAACAAGTATTAGAGCAGCTTCCCAAAGTGATACTTCTCTAGATTTTCCTGTCTCTGATTATTTCATTCTTCAACTTTTCTCCGCAGACACATAGGCAGAAAGAATGGGATAGATAAATCTTCCTTAACTCTTTCCATGGAGACCACAAACCTAATTGTGCTATCACAGTTTGTGTATGAGTGTGTAACGTGTTTGTGCATGTGGGGGGGGTGGATAAGGTTAAAATGATCAAGAATAGCTTCATTTGGCACCTTTATGATATCTGTACTTCCTGACTGGAGCACTCCTAGAGATAAAATTTTATTTCATGAGTACCATCACACCCTTAGCTGTATCATGTGAACATAGTTATTGAGTGATAACAAATTTTGTTCTGAAAGGATTTGTTTGCTGAGAGTGTCATTCTGAATGTACCCACCAGATGTTTAACTAGTATATCTGCTGATATTGTACTGTTAGAAAGCTCTTAAAAGGACATAGGATTAGAGGAAATAGTTCTGTTGTTTTCAAAACAGAAAATACAGCGCTTTTTACTTTCAACAAAGAAGCCAGGAAATGGTTGATGAGTTGAGATCAGATGTTGAAACACAAGAGATTCTGCTATTGAAAACACTTGCATGAGCTGTACATGATGCTGTAAGATTCAACTGTTTGTACTTAATATAGTGCATGAACATTAACTAATAATTATTTTCAGTGAAAAGTTGTCAGTCTTTCTCCAAATAATAGGACAAATACAAGCTAGTGTTACAAAAGAATTGCAGGCAAAGCAATGATTTTGAAATCACAGCATAAAGTTACAAGTTAAAAATACATGTCATTATAATTTCTGCTTTCTGAGGTAGCCTGGTAAACTAATCATTTTGCTTGTTAGAACAACTGGAGTGTTATCATATACATTAAGCTAAAACAGTAGTTAATTTTGTCAGCTGCAGAGCAAAGTGTGAAGGCACTGAGGTAAATGGACAATATACAATGGCAGTCAAATTGCAATCCTTTTCGGAAGTAGATTTAGTAAATGGAAAGCATTAAAATGGATTTCATCACTGAGTTACATGCAACATAAGCAGAATATTTACAAGATATGACTGTTTGCTTTATCATTAGATACTTTCTCAGCCTAAATAGCATACTTTAAAATATAATTTTGGTCCTGATATTTAGCTTTACCTTTTTATTAGGAAAGCTATTATTTTTCAGTCTTTACTCCTATATCAATGGCTGGGCTACTGATATTGGACAAAGACAGTGCTCATGTATTCTAAGATTACATATATATACACAGGTAGTTGGACTAAGTGAATACCTATACTTTTCTTATTTTATGGCAAATTTACATTTGTTGAGTCACACGTTACTAAATTAAATGATTGACATCTTGAGTTGCAATAGCAATAGCACTTAGACATATAAACCTCTTTATAGTACTTTTACAGCCCTCTCTAAGCGGTTTACAGAGTCAGCATATTGCTGACTCTGGGTCCTCGTTTTACCCACCTCGCCAGGACAGAAGGCTGAATCAACCTTGACCTGGAGAGATTTGAACTGCTGAACTGCAGCTAGCAGTCAGCTGAAGTAGCCTGCAGTACTATACTCTAACCACTGCACCACCTCGGCTCTTAGTTGCAGCTAGTGAAAACGTAATTTCCAAATCTTTGTATGACTAAATCACATTTTTTTACATGTGTTAGATTGTAAGACCCCAATAAATTACAAACTATACGATTCCTAATAAATTCATCCCTCCACCTGGAACCGGCTGAAAATGTGATGCATGGAGGCCAAAAATGCGACATGCTGAGGTGGCGATGGACTGTGGTGATCCTCACAGTCTGAAACAGCTGATTGGCAGTATTCTGGGTGGCCGATCCAACAGCTAATCAGCTGCTCGTGCTGAATCAGGCTGCGATAACATGCTGAAGATGACAAGGCTGTTTGCTGTTTGCTGCAAGGAAGCTAGCCAGATGGATACAGATGGATGCTGGTAGGCAGAGGCAGATTTTTTTTCTTGTTTTCATCCCCCCAAAATAATGTGTATCATACTCCAGAGTGTCTTATACTCTGAAAAATATAGTATATGGTTGGAAGGCACCTTCAAGATCTTCTAAACCAAACTTCCAGTCCAGTGTAGGACCCCTCATACCACCTCAGATAAATAGTTAATCTTCTCTTGAAAACCTCCAGTAATGAAGCACTTACCTTTTCAGAAGACTGGTAGTTCACAATAAGGAATTTCTGCTTATTTTAAAAGACCCATGGGGAGTCCCCTTGAAGAAACATATTTGGCCTGATGAAACTGCTGATGACTTGATTAGGACTGCTCCAACATGAAATTAAGCTTAAAAAAAGAGAAGCCATTTTCTTTAAAGATATGTACACTTCCACATACTTGTTTATCACTTTGCTGTCTTGTAAATTTTGTCACTGTATCAAGAGTTATTTGTCTGGACTCCAAATAGCCATTATTTCATCCTGGCACAAATTGTGTTCTTTACAGCCTCCACTAGCTTAGTTTCTACGGCACTCCAAAACCAGAACTATACACACACACACACACACACACAGACACGCACACAAATACATACTCTCATGATTGGGCCCCACAGCTGTATTTCATCCATGAGAACCCACGATGGTTCAAAAATAAAATGCAATTTGTTATGAAAAGTTAAACATTTACATAGTTTAAAAGCAAATAAAAATTATAATGACAATGCAAACACTATATATTGCCATCTCTGAGACAAGTATGTATATGTTTAATTCCAATTCTAATTTTGACTCTTTTTTTTCCTAAAATGTAAAATGACCAATAAATACCTGGCTAGAAGAGTGATGAAATGCATTCCTTTAGAACCAATGGGAGCGTCTTAAAAGAAATAGAAAATTCTAGTCCCACTGCTGCTTCTCCGTTTCACCTGTGTGAATTTGAGAAAAGGTGTCTATATTTTTTTTATTTTACCTTTCCAATTACCCACCAGGCAAGAGCACAAAAGTATCTTTTCCAATTACCAAGCAAGCAAGAACACTGAACTATCATGTTGAAATAAACACCAATGTGCACAGTTAATAGCCTCAGGATAAGTTCATGACTGAAACAGCACAGAAGTATAATTATATCTTTGCTCTGCAGAGTATGGTCCACCTGGGTCAGAGCTGAGGTCACTGGCAGCCTGGGAGAATGTATTCACACTTAAGCTCCACAGCTTCTGCCTGGCTGGGGGGTCATCCGGAAGTTCAGTTTTCTAACCACCAGGAGCAAAAATAATTTTCCCCAAAGAAATACATCCAGGGAACAGAGTTATATCAGGAAGCACCTGGGCAATTGAAGGGACAACAGCTCATTTAGAAACTCACTCCTTCACAAAAACAAAACCAATTATAAAAGGGAAACAGTAAAGATAGGGGCACTCCAGAAGTAAAAGTAAAGGGATAATAGCGGAGGTGAGTTCAGAGGGATCATTGTATGGATTATTCTTGCTTTGAGCTAGCTTAGGTTTCTTCTTTAGCTCTACTGTTTTGGTTTTCTATCAACAGCGTGCACACATATCAGGTTGATGTTTGAATGCAAATGCAGCAATTTCGAAGAGAGCATGTTTAGAGTTAGAGGCCTCCTGATTTGATTGAGGATCAGAAGTGATTCTTAGTTTGGAAATCCAAATTTACCTATAACTGTAATTGGAAACAGACCAATGACTTTGAAACAAAAATTAGCAGGCCTGAATGAAGTTGTGATAGATAATTGTTCTGACCCCCCCTTCCTCTTTCGCCCACGCAGAACATGCTCCGGAACAATACAAATGAACAGGGTTTATTTTACAGACAGACAGAAAGTTCCGTGGCAGTAAACCACCACGACAAAGCTCACAAATACAAGACACGAAAGCAGCTAGCCAGCTTGCTACGTTTTCCAGACCAAAACTTCTTGCAGGAGTTCTTTGTTGACTGCTACAAAGGGCGTATGCACAGTCAACCCTTTTATAGCCTGAAGAGGAGTCTCCTGATCAACAGCTGAGAGCCCTTACCGCCTATAATTGCGCCCTCGCTCCTTGCGTCTATGGGCGCGGCGATAACGGGCGTCCAGGAACTCCCTGTTAATCTCTGACTCACTGTCTCGTGACTCCTCCCCACTGCTCCAAGGCATGGCATCAGGAGCCCTCCTCCTCTGGCTCTCACCGCTACTCCATGCCTCAGGCGCCTCCTGGTGGCCAACCAGACTCTCCGATCCCTGCTCAGAGTCAGAACCCTGTCTAGGGTCCTCCACATCCTCCTGAGCCGACTCATAGGGACCCTCACTCTCGGAGTCTGGTGGCAGCGGCAACGGCTCCTGCTGGGCCACAACAGTTAATAATACCATGCAATGGGAGAAGTCATAGAATACAGGGAGCAGAGGTGGGTTCCAGCTGCCACTGCTGCCAGTTTGCTCAGGGATGCACCCCGTGCACTTGATGCACGCTGCAAACGCATGCGCAGTGCAACAAAAATTGCTCTGCCCGTGCGCAGAAGGCAAAAACAAAATGGCGGCACCTACGGTGCCACTGAGAGAACCGCTTTGGGGGCATGGCAGGCCTGGGTCGCTGTCGGTCCCAGTGACCCAGGCCGCCAAGTTACTACTGGTTTGGCCGAACCCGTGGGAACTGCTAGGAACCCACCTCTGACAGGGAGGCCCTAAATATCAGAGAGATTAATGATCTTTAGTTTTTTTAAAAAAATAATGACATTGTTAATAGCTTTCCTTTATTGACAGAACGGCAGGAAAGTTAATCACCTGACACTATCAACTTACCAATTTCCATACGAATAGACCCAGATGTATATTTATTTAAGAATATTATTCAAATGTGGAGATTTTGAACAAAAGATTGATTTTTTTATAGGTGTTATATTTGGTGGGAGGGGAGGGTTTGGCAAGATAATTGCTAGGAATATATCATGCAGTAAGCCGGTAATTTTTGCTAGGAAAAAACATTGATTAAATGTTATGCTGAAATGCATTGTTGGCATGGGGAGACACATGAGTTTTTCTTTCTTTATTCATACATGTTTATTTGGACATATGTTAATTTTTGCTTGGTGTTTTCTTGTAAATGTTACATTGCTAAATTAGTTTGGGTAATGAGAGTACTAACCTCAAAGAGCACCAAGGACTCCTTATTTTAATCCCGAGTTACAAATATTCTCCTTTATTGGCTCCTTAATGGGTCTACATGTGTTCCAGAGGCATTGTGATTGGGAGCCATACTGGATGGATTTAAAACAATATTTATCTGCAAATTCCAGGAGTCTAATTAAAATGGAGTCCAATATCATGAAAATCATTACATCCTTGTTCAAGCAATCTTTGAACTTTGAAAGCAAGCTTGAGTACATCTTCCTTCAACCTTCCATCCAATGAGGTGCAAGCTGAAAACCCATTTCCTACCCTATTTCAATTTAACTGAACAGCCTACATATGCTGACATACAGTGACAATTTCATAAATGCAACTTACTCTTTACTATTAGGAATATACTGTACATGTTTTTTTTAGTAAGAATTATTTTACACACCTATAATTTTAGCAATGCCTTTTTAATAAATTGTGCTGGCCAATATTTATCATAGAGAAACATTACTCATAAGGCACTAAAACTACCACTTGCTTTCTTGAATTGCATGAGACTCAGAATGGTTTCTGATCATGTCAAAATTGTTATGACTATTGATCCGTGATGAACCTATGGCACGGGTGCCACGGGTGGCAGACAGAGCCGTAACCCCAACTCCTGCCAGCCAGCTGGTTTTCGGGTCTCTGCTGTGCATGCATGGGGATAGGATACATACAGGATGTGTGTGCATGTGCGGGGGTGGGGGTAGCACAAGGGGGGGTCACACACGCATGCATGTGGGTGAGGTGCACATGGGAGGTCATGCACACGTGCTGGGGGTCACAGGGGGAGTCACATGTGCATTGCATTATGGGTGCGCACATGCACACTTTGGGCACACAGCGATAAAAATGTTAGCCATCACTGCTATAGACGTTTTGAGCAATCTACAAAATACTTTTACATTTCCCATTTAAAAACCCATCAAATATTCCCATCTCTGCCAAGTGAATGACAATGGAACGAGCATATTCTTGTTGCCATTCATTTCTGTGAGTGCATGTGCAAGAGAAACTATGCACAAAGGCAGCAAGTTTATGAAACAGTCATTGTTTGCCGCTTTATATAAAAAATGACTCTGATATGATTTCCAGCCTGTCAAATAAATAAATAAACTAAGAGATTTATCGCCGTGGGAGCAATGAGTTCCTAGATCTCCATGATGCTCATACGGAGGTATCATTCTTTCCCCGGGGGAAGAGAAAAAGCTATTGAAGCACACATAAAATTTAGGTGCTTGAAGATTTTCTCCAGGACTTCTGTTTAGATTTGCTATCAGAAGAAGCAATAAAACTGGGATTTATGTTGTATCTTTAACAAATCTCACGCTTCTCGATCTGGTGTTGCTGCACTCCAATTAGTGCAGTTTCTTAAAGCTGAAGCTGCACATGTTCGGGAAGCAGGAAATATATTTCAACACCTGAATAAGGAAGGTTGAAAGCTGGCCCTAGAAGGCTAATATGTAGGATAAGATGCATAATGTTAAATAGCAGGATGGGGTCACTATCTATTCAGCCATGAGTATGTTTTATGCAAACTAGAACACAGGACTGAAGCTGGAAAGTCATGTTAGCATTCTAATATCAGTTGTATACGCACTCAGAATGGACCAAAGCTCCAGTATATGATTTTTCACCCAGGAGAATATTGATTCCTTTTTCAAGGTTTGATCAGCCAAGCTTTCAGCTCAGTCTAAAAACCAAGCTACCCAGGTGTCCTTGGGGGGTGGGGGGGGGTGAGAAGTAACAGTGCAAACACTAAGAAGTTTCAGGGCGAAATTTATCTCATATCTAGTTCAACATTTCAACATTTTGGCATCACTATTAGAAATGGATACCTATATCAACATCAGACTCTTAACACAATATTCATCATTCTCATCATCCTTAGAAAGTAGCTGCAGCAAAAAATAGTTGAAGGAGAGACAAAGAGAGAAAGATATTTACTTATTCATATATTTAATCAACATGCAACAAAAAACCCATACTAAAAAAGTAACAAAATAGTAAAGGACAACCCCAAACAATCCACCAACATTTAACTTCCAACAAAGAGGGTTTAAGATACCTTAGCCCAAGGCCTGGGAGAACAGTTGGATGTCTTTGGTCCTCCAGAACATCAGCAGAGTCCATCATGAGGGCAGGTACCACAAGGTGCCACGCAAGATAACTGAGCGTATCTAGATAGCTTTGGACCTCTAGTAAGAGTTGGAATTCATGGTCTCTTGGTTTCTAGCCTTTAACTACTACAACAAATTGGCTGTTGATCATGCAGGTTTGAATCAGCCAATTACAATGCCTATTTACAATGCACTCTTTTTTTTTCCTGGCATTCTCTGTTCTTTCATTCTTCTGACATTAATAATCTATGTATCATGCATGCTGCTGACATTATATTTTAAATTTACCTCTTGCAAATTTGTTTGTTGAAAGCCCTGTAGTCCTGGTCGTGCAGTGGTGAGAATGCATTATTGTAGGCTAACTTTGTACACTGCCAGGAGTTCGATCCTGACCAGCTCAAGGTTGACTTAGATTTCCATCCCTTTGAAATCAGTAAACATTTGTAAATTGCTCAGATAATGCTGTAAAGCTCTATGAAGCAGTATATAATATAAATGTTATTGTATTGCTATAAATGTCCCCAAACCTGGTCAGATATACAATAACTATGATAGTTATTGTATCTTCTTCTAATACCAGCAAGGCAATGGTTTTTCTGAGTACTGCTTCACTTTGCCTAATGGAACAGCTTGGCTATTCATATGTAGGTTATATGAAAACTAGGTTAGTGGTAACTTGTGCTTATCCTAAAGTAACCAGATTCAGAGTAAGACTGATATTTAATTGTCCAAGGGTGATAAATATGGCCGGACTTTTCCTTTCCAAAATGCAAATCATTTCTGTATTTCTTCTACCATGTTACCCGCACCCAGAAAAAAAAAAAAACATTTTCTCTTTTTGCTTTTATATTAAGTTCAGTTAGAGGGAAAAAAGATTTCTTTCATCAGGAACATATATCAGTATGTGTAGAAAAAATATGGAATAAATACATTTAAATTTCCCAATTTTAGGATATTATAAACTCTCAACTAAAAGGTATACAAGAAAGTGTATGTCTGTGTGTGCACGCATACTTGTGTGTGTATGTGTAAGAGAGGGGATGTGAGAGAAACATGCATGCACATTGTATGACAATTGCATACAAAAATGTATACATTAAAATTACACCCCAAGCTGAGTATGAATATTCACGAGAGCTCAGATCCAAACAGAACTTCATAAAATTCAGAATTTTTTTCAAAATCTAAATTGACAGAATCACTATCCCTGGGGGGAGGGGGGATGATTTATTGAATGTTTAATGGATTTATAAGCACTAAGAGAAGGAGAATTTTTCCCCCGAATAAAAAAAGTGTGTTAGCATTCATTTTAATATTATTCTTCCCTCCCTGTCTTGTTGTAAAAATTCAAAAAAAATTATACTGTCAGCTGAGGCAATAGCAGTATTTTATTTTCAGATTAATCTTATATGATTCCAACTTTGCATCTTTTCATTATTAATAGGATGATTGGGATTTTTCAAATTATGTCATATTAAGTTTCGAGCTATGAGCCTGGCACATGTTTTTTGATATTTTGACTGAGCGGGCTTTCAAGAGTGATTTGTCATTTTCCTAAATGAATCTGAAAATACTATGCAAATCAACAGCACAGAAAAGCCTTTGAACATTCTTGTCAGAGGATGAGTTTACTTTCATATATATATATATATATATATATATATATATATATATATATATATATATATATATATATATATATATATATATATATATATATATATATATATATATATATATATATATATATATATATATATATATATATATATATAAATGGGAGAGAGAGAGAGAGAGAGTGTCTGTGTGTGTGTGTGTGTGTGTGTGTGTGTGTGTGTGTATGTGTATATATATATATATATATATATATATATATATATATATATATATATATATATATATATATATATTCATTCTCAAGTCATCTGCTGATCAAAGCAATCTGTTCAAGAACAATCATTTTTATAACTGAAATAAGCAAATGTGTTACGCAGCATAGCTGGCTGAAAGGTTGATATGTAGGCCTGCCTGGCTCTGCTGACTGAAGATTGCAATAACTCCTCGAGCTTGAAAGCACGAGCCAGCAACATGAATATGATAATGAGCAATAATGTTTGTCTTCTTTGTTTCACATTTCAGGGTGCACTTGACTATTTACATAATTTGCAAATATTTAGTAGAAAGGAAGGGAGTGACATGAGACCTAAGTGTCAGATCTTGGAACTACAGCTTCCAAACACAATCAAGATGCTTCTAAATCTGTCATTGAGGATGCGAGAGTGTGTGTGTGCGTGTGCGTGTGTAAGGGGGGAGTTTTAAAGTGCAGAAACTGGTTGAATTCACTTTTAAATTTCTCAGAGGCTTGGTTGGAAAACTGAGCAATTCATTCAGTCGGTTCAAAAAACAAGCATCTGTTTAATTGGTCTTTTCAAATTGTCCCTGACAACTCTGTAAAACAAAAATAAAGAAGTGGGACCAAATATAAGAAAAGCTGCTGTAAATTGCCCCATCTCCTTGAACCGGCAGTGGCTTTAAAGGTTTCAGCAGGAGCTTTTCGTAGTGCTGCATCTAAAATCCTTAACGGGTAAGGTGGGGATTGAGCTTCAGACATTTTGCAGTGAATAGATTTTTATTCTAAATTACAATCTTTCGCTTTCTAGTCATAATGCATCACTTTCTAAACTCTGCTTTTTAGAAAGCAAAACAGATTGATCCTTGCCTCCTGGGTCAGTATTATCAGAGGATACTATAAATCAGAACACTGCCCCCCCCCCCATGTTGTGCCATAAGAAACTAGATGTCTATGGAGATTCTCAGAACTGAAGACGGTTCTTGGATGAGAAGTGAAATGTCTTCAAGGAAGTCCAGTTGCCTCTTGCAAAATCACCCTTGGGATATGAGAAATTAGATGATTGTAGAGGCAGTGTGGACTGTGGAAAACAGACTCACACACACACTCAGCGTAGAGCATCATCAATGGATCAGGAAAAGGCAATAGTGAAGAGGCTAACTATAGAGAAGGTTGGCAAAGGAAACATAACTTTGAACTAAGTATCTTTAGTGGTAGCATATTTTTTAACTAAAAATCAGTGTGGTGCAGTGATTTACTTAAATGGCACCAGATGTAAGTCCACCTTCAACTGCAAAATCTCATGGGGGTGACTTTGGGCCCTTGTTTTTTTAGCCTCTTAGATATTGTAGAAGGGCAGATTAGGAAATAATTTTCCTTGCAATGGCAATGTATTTCTTTATTTTTACACCCAAACTTTTGGTTAAGATCATTGTGTGCGCTGGCTTGAGCTCCTGGAAAAAATGTGGGATAGAAAGCTAACAAAGACAGAGAAACAATTATATTACCAGTAAGGAGAAGAAGAAAAACCTCTCTTGAATTCAGCCATTCAGCCAAAATGGCAATTATAATCTTATATACAAGTATCCAGGTTGCCAGATTGCCATTGTGTTGTTGTATACAGTGCATCTAAGGCATCCGTGAGATTTAGTTTTGAGTAGATGTACACTGATATGTGATAGGAAAAAAAAAACATGTAGAAGTGGGTTATATACTTAGTAGTAGTTTAGCAGAATAAAGCCTACAGTGAACGAACAACGTCCCTCTTGCACACATCAGTTGTGACTCACAATCTTTTAGAGTTCCTTGAGAGAATGAATGCACATGGATCTAAAGAAATTCTTTAGCTCACCATGCCCTTCGTTGAGTCAGAGACTAGGGGAATTAATACAAACCTTATAGCTCTTCTGGTGATTCAAGAATATGAAGAGACACAGGATAAATAAATATAGACAGTAAGGATACTGCCAGACAGGGCTTCTACCATAGTTTAAAATTAGCTCCAAGTCTCAAGGATCTAATAATAGTGTTGAATAGCTGAGTTTCCTCACTGTTTCCTCCTTGAGTTTTCTCTTGCCTCATCCCGTCTCCCAGCAATCTCACTTTCAAAGTAATAATTATTCCTTTCCTGCCCAAAGAAGGTTTGGTTTAACTGAGATAACATTGCCAGGGAATTTCTGTTTCAAGGCAGCCACTAGAAAAACAAATACAGGCAAACATTCTGGCAGGACAGGACAACATCAATAGCAACAACAATATACAGGTAGACCTCAACTAATAACATTTGTTTAGTTACCATTCAAAGTTGCAATGGCATTGAAAAAAGTGACATGACCATTTTTCACACTTATGATTGTTGCAGCATCTCCATAGTCACACAATTGAAATGCGGATGCCTGGCATCCAAAGGATAGTTGCAATGTCCCGGCATCATGTGCTCACCTTTTGCCAGAAATTGCCACATAGAAGAGGGGGTCAATTTATTTTCCAAATCACCAGAAGGCAAATCCAAGAAATAATGAATGGAACCTAATCAAGGAGAGAAGCAACCTGAAATTAAGGAGGAACTTCCTAACAGTAAGAACCATTAACCAGTGGAAATTGGTTATGGATTGAAAGATAATGGGAAGCTAAATTCACTTAACAATATCTTACTAACCAAACAATTGCAGTGCACAACTTAACAATTGTGGTAAGAAAGGTTGGAAAATGGGGCAAAACTCACTTAACAACTATTTCACTTAGCAACCGAAATTTTGGATTCAATCGTGGTCGTAAGTCAAGAACTACCTGTGGCAATTTGCTCTTTTCTTAAACAAGATGGATTTTAATCACAATAATTTGGAGCAGGGCAGGTTGCTGTAGGATTTCTCCTATTGTAACCATAGCTTCCCAGAGATACTGGTAGTAGAGTCAAAGTTTACAAGATAGAACTTTTGTTTGCCATAGTCAGGTTTATTTGTAAATCTTTTTCACAGCATGTTAAAACTTGAATTTGCATCAACAATCTTGGCTCCTCTCAGAAGGAAGAACAATTTAAAATCCCTGTGGAGCAGAGGACATTGGTTGTAGAATATCTTTCAGATGGTTTTTCCAAGAATTTGTTTTTATACTCATCTTTCAAAATACTCAAATAGCTATTAGATAATGGTTTGGATCTTTAAAGTAATGGAGGCCAGATTTCATATAAATCTATATGCAGACATCTTTAACAGCTGTATTTCTACTGCTTACTATTCTTAAACAAATTCTTGGAACTATCATACTTTTATCATGGCTCCATTCCGATTGTATCAAAATATCTTAATTGAAAATTAGCTGGTTCTGTATAAATAGGGATGCAAGAAAACACTGGCATGTTATCTGTTCTTTTACCTTCTATAGAAATGTTGATTGCAAGTACTGTAATTTAAATTGTCAGCCCAGTAGGAATTTTGCATTGTGTATATTCTACTTTTTATAAAACCAAATGTGAATGTTTCCTGTAATGGAAAGAGATTTTATGCCATTTGTGTGTTCCCTGCATTCTAAGCAGTCAAATGTGAATCATATTAGCAGATTTTAAACCACGTTTTATTTGAATAAATATTCCGAGCCTGTTTAGGTAACAGTGAAATTACATGTTGTGCATTTGCATTAATCTCTGTTGCTGGACTTTGGGGTCACGATAAATTACTGAAATTCATATCCAGATTACAATCAAATTGTTGAAAGCTTAAATCCAGCTACTTCAGAATAACTGAATGGTTGTCAAAACTAAATATCCCCCATTGATGGGAAGGAACAGTGGGAGGAAAATCTATTCATGCTCTTTTCATATTTCGATGTATTTATTTCCTCCACTCCCTTTTAAAAAGGAGAAGTTTTCAAAATTATTTTGCAGATTTGTACTCACATGTTATATAAATCCAGAGAATATGGCTTTCATGATAGACATGAATGCTATAAAATAGACAAATATTAATTTTAAGGGCTGGACAAGTATAATAGTCACAACCAGTACATGTTGATTCAGTCAGAATCAAATTCAATTGATCCTATCTAATCTGATTTAGGACCTGCCCTAATAATATTGGCTCAATTTGTTCATTTATTTTGTTGTCTTACTCTAGTGATTTATAAAGTAGAACCATGTGGAACAGGGCCCCCTGAAGTAATTTTTAACTGCAGTGCACCTTTTAGTTAGAAGATAGTGTGAAATAGATAAGAGCCAAGAGAATGAATCCATGTGCAACGTACACAATCAGGGTAGCTGAAATAATTTTATGGCTTTATTTCGTCTTTCAAGATAACTAGATTTCACAGATTTTCTACTTTCTTATTGGTTCTTTTAATTGTGAGAGTCATGGTAGTGCAGTGGTCAGAATGCAGTATTGTAGGCTTATTCTGCCAGTTGCCAGCTGTTCAATCCTAATGGGACTCAAGATTGGGGAAAATATGGTGACTCTGTAAACCACCCAGAGAGTGCTGTAAAGCACTCTGGGACAGTATATAAGTCTAAGTGCTACTGCTATCAGTGACGTGTGGTGAGGTTTTTGGCCGGTGAGGCTGGTGATGTCATCAGGAAGGCGGGGAATTCTTAACAAGGCGCCGGCCACAACTCGGTTTCCAGGGTCCTTTCGCGAGCAAGCTGGCAGGGAAATGGTAGCTGACTGTCCGAAAAGTCAGTTGCACTTTCTGCTTTCGCGACCAACTTCCCGCAAACCTGCCATTGCTCAGTGTGAGGAAGGGAGCCACTCGCGCATGCACATTCGCCCTGGAACCATGAGTTCCAACGTCAGAACCTGACAGAAGGCGGGGAATGGGACCATGTGTGCAGGAGTGAGGCTGAGGCTAGAGGAGCCTCCTGCACTTCCCTCTGTCCTGCACACGTGGTCCCATTCCCCGCCTTCCTGAGTCGACATGCAGGGACCACGGCTCGCGCAGTCCCATTCCCCGAGGCTTCTCAGTGCCTTTTTCCTTTTCCCTTTTTTTTTCATGATGAGAGCGGTGAGGCTCTGCCTCCCCTGCCTCCCCTGACCACACGTCCCTGACTGCTATATAGTTAACAGTATACTTTTGCCCTTGAGAATCCAGAAAATCATCAACTGCATTATATTATTTGTAAATGACATCTTCTCAATAACCTACTATAGGTAGCCACACTTTTCTGGCTACTCAGACCAAATAGATAACCAACGTTTCGTGTCAAAATGTATGTGTAATAATAAGGTCTAAGTGCGGTTATGGAAAGCTTCTAAAATGGATTCTCTTGAGCTGGGGATTGATTGCTTGATTGCTTGATCAAATTTCTACACTGCTCATTTCATCTAAGTGACTCTGGTTGGTTCACAAGCACGATAATAAAATTATATAAAACCATGACTAAAAGCACAGTTAAAAGCAAAGTTAAAAAGAAGGTTGAAATTTGCAGGTTAAAAGTAAGAATCAAAGTTATTCAACTCACAAAGCCAAAATATTACTAAGGCAAAAGGCTTGGGCTCAAGCCACCCAGGATTATTACATAATATTCGGAAAATGTTGTCTATTTTTTGAAAAAAAGGCATTGGACTGTCCTCAGCAAATAATAAGACAAACTGATTGGAAGAGCAAGGCTAATGAAATGAAATGAACAATTTAGGAAGCAGAGCAAAATCATGTGTGGGTGTAGATCAGTGGTGGGTTTCAATTTTTTTTTAGAATCTCTTCTGTAGGTGTGGCCTGCTTTGTGGGAGTGGTGTGCCAGCCATGTGACCGGGTGGGAGTGGCTTGCCAGCCATGTGACTGGGTAGGCGTGGTCAACTTGTAAAATGTGGTGAAACTCACTTAACAACACTCTTGCTTAGCAACCAAAATGGTGGCTCAGGAACTCTGGCATTGAAGCACGCAAGTCTTAAAGCTGTCAAGTTACAAGACCCTTGCACCCCTAACCCTTTAGAAAAAAACCCAGGGGTGTTCAAACTTGACAGCTTTAAGACTTGTGGACTTCAACTCCCAGAATTCCTCCTCTCGCTCTTCATCTTGATGATGTCTGGATGGGCGGGGGGAGGGAGCTGGAACCTGTTCTAAACGGCACTGTAGATTTGTGGAACCTCTTCTATAGAAGAGGTTAGAACTGACAGGAACCCACCTCTGGTGTAGATGTATTACATGCAAAGGCTTCTTGGTGCAAGTGAAGATGCTAATTGTCACCTTTAAAACCCTGTATAGCATGAGATCAGGTTACTTGCAGAATCAAAGGTTTCTGCCCATTCTTTTAAATCTGGCAGTAGTGTTCTTTAGTCAGGCCTAACTATCCCTTCCTTGTCATGGCACCTACCTTAGCTTTTCCACAGAGATACAAACCTATTGGCCTTCAGGAAAGCAGTGATATTGACAGAGTCATCAGAGTCATCCATCATTAATGGATGGAGGAAACTTTTGTCAATCAGTTTAGTATCCCATTTGTTCCCCACCCACCACCCTTAGATGCCCTTGAGAGCAATATACTGTATTCTGAATACTTTCTGAATTTCCATTAACTTTCAACTTATTTAATATTAATTTTTGTGGGGAGGGCTGCAGACTTTGCTACAATTTACACAAAAATATATAGTAGCAGAAAATTAATTTTAAAAGGTAATTCAATTGAAAGAAATATTACATAGATTTTTGTCACAATAAAGGACATAGCAACTGTGTGTCTTCATAGATAGCAGAATTCCAAGTAATAGCTAGAGTTTGTGTTTTCCCACAGAAGAGGCAGCTTTTAAATCATGGGGAGCTCAAAGTTCAATACTCTTTGTGTTTCTGTTTTTCTTGCAAAGTCCAAATTTTGAATAGGAAATAACTGAAGAAACTAAATGCATTAGATTACTTTTTGTTAATAAAGACAACATAATTCATTCTTAATTTTATTAATGAAAGATATCAATACAGATAAAGGTGGTTTGTTTACACAATAGTTGTTATAGTTCTTATCTATATAGTTTTAAACCTGAGCAAAACATGTTTAATAGTTTCTTACCTCTATTTGTAAATTGGGCTGGAGCACTTGCTAAAATTAGATAAAATTTACATTAATATAGTAATAGAATATAATTATATTTATGATCCAATTTATGTACAATATCCACTAATTGTTATCTTTTACAAATATAATTTATAACCCACCCCACCCCCCAGAAAAATCAGATGTGCAGTCACAATGATGTATTCATCTTGATTGATTTTCCATCAGGTACATTAGAAATGTCTTCGTTCAGAAAGAAAAATATATTATTCTATTTGACTCCTAATTTATGCATCTTAGCAATGTAACATATTTTCATCACTTTCCAATCACTTACTCCCTTCAAGGCCAATTATTTATATATAGAAGCTCAATTTCTTTTTGAAATTATCTATATTCTCCTATATTTGTCTGTAGAAGTTAAGCCATGTTTTGAATTTAACATTGGTTCATAATATTTTGCAAATTTTCAGAATATATCACAGATTACTGGTATAGCATGAAGGTATTTGTGATTATGGGATTATATGATGGGAATCAATTATATCAAAATAAAATGCTTCACTTCTTTTTGATACCCTCATAGGCGTTATTTATATGTATTCATATCAGAACTACAGATTTTTAAGAACTTTTAGCCCTACTCCACCACCAAGTGTATTAGCTCCATCTCTATTGCTATCTTGCAAAACTGAAAGTATTTATCCCCTCCTTCCCTTTTAGCATCCAGAAATCTAGGAAGGGCCCACCTGTCTGTAATGTTTCCCACACATTCCCTCTTTCTGTAGGCTGAGATATATATTACATACTGGTAATATATAAGGAGCTCACATCTCTCCCTCTCTCTCTCCTGTCTCCCAAGGTCATTCTGACATAACATTACAGTAACATGGAAGTGTTACTGTATTGTATCAAAGTGTCTTGTATTAAATCATCTCTATATTCCTGATCCTACACCTAGTAGGGAAAGAAGTATAATAAAATAGCATATTTTCCTTTTTATTTGATTGGAACACTCTAATTCTACTTCTAATGGTTGCATTCCACTTGATCCTTGCATTTGCTAATATATATAACATTCAATTTTCAATGGGTAGGAGGAAAGGAAGGGTCACATGGTGGTTTAGTAATTAAGACACTGGATTTATTGACCAGAAGTTTGGCAGTTTGAGACCCATATGCTGTCTGATAGGGTGAGCTCCCATCAGCTCCTGCAATCTAGCAGTTCAAAAGCATGCAAATGTAAGTAGATAAATAGTGTCCCATTTAGGTGGGAAAGTAACAGTGTTCCATATGCCTTAACATATAGTCATACCAGCCACATGATCAAGTAAGTGTCTTTGGACAACACTGACCCCCTCGACTAGGAAACAGAGATTATCATCCCCACAATCAACATACCTTAACTTCTTTTTTCAAGAAAAAAGGACAAACCCATAACTCTATTGTTGCATGTTCACTGCTCTGCCACTCTGGTAGCCTCCATTCTCTTTGGATAAGAAAAATGTCAAATAATCATACTATTACCCTCTTACTCTGAATATTCTGATTATCTTGCACACTACAGTAGCTGATTCACTCATATTTTTCTTGTCTTGAAATTGCTCACATCATAATGTATGAATTTCATAACTATGTCTTGCTTGGCATGAGTCAATCTGGCTTAATTAAAGCATCCTAAAACAATTCTAATGATATGATATGATATGATATGATATGATATATGATATGTCGTGCCACATATATTGCACAATTGCAATTGAAAACCATTTATACAAAATTGACCCAGATTTCCTTCCCATGAAATTTCAGAATGGAACATTAAGTTAGAGCAGCCACCACAGGTGAGAAATGAGAAATTTTATGGACTGTTGAACACTAAGTATTTTCTCAGTAGGTCAAGGCAAATTTATTCCACGTAGAAGTTTTTGTTTTTAGAATATCTCTCGAAAATTCCAGAACCTTCTAACTCTCAATGCATTCTGGACTTGTTTTCTGGTGTCACTACTTTGAGATAGCCTACTATGTGTTGATGCTCTTAGAACAAAACCCACAATTTTGTCCGTTCATTCCCCATAAGAATCTATTGCCCCTCTAATCTATCATAATGATCTAGAGCAGGAGGGTCTAACCTTGGCAACTTTAAAACCTGTGGACTTCAACTCCCCCAGACAGCCTGTCTTAAATTTGCCAAATTGGATTCCCCTACTCCAGGCTTAGCAAATGAACAGTAGTACAACTAATTTCCTTTGAATCTTGACCCAAATTTCTGTCAATCACAACATAATAAAAACAAAATTGTACTCACATTCAGATGTTATTGTGTGATTTTTGGCAAGCAGACTTAATGGGATTTTAAACCATCAACTGTCATGAAGCATACCATTGACAAATATTCCAACTATACAGAAGCATTCTTCATGTAGTTTAATACTAGAACAAATTTTCAAATCCACCCTCCATAATCTTGATTTTTGAAAAATCTATCATAAATCCAGAGTTCTACATCTTCCCAGGACTACTGTTTTGATTTGAAAGGGTTTTTTGTTCATCATCTAATGCATACCACTATTCACACTTTAATCAAGACATCCACAAATTATTATTTTAGTTGTCCCTAGAGCTTATTAAAGTTTAATCCTCAGAAATCGGATACTGCAAAGTAATATAGCTGTGTTTGCTATTTAAACTTCCCAGATGAAAGGTGGTTTATAAATGCTAAACAAACAAATAATGTTAAATGTCTGGTTTAATATAATATATATATTTAATATAAAATATTAAAAGTATAAAATTGAAGCATATATGTTTATTGAAATGAGTAAAATATTTTAATCAACTTGCACAATATGATTTAGAAAAAAGGTTTCTGAGAATAGTAGGCACCTGTCTCCTTCAATGTTACTATTTTAGAAGCTATCATGCTGCAAGGAAAAATCTAGCTTCTAGCACTAACTTAAATTCCATTTCCAAGAATATGGAATAATGCTCCTAGAGCATTAGAAAATAAAATAAAACTAGTTTATGTTCAAAACTCAGCCCTTTCCCTGAACTGCACTAGCTACTTTAGCATGCATTCACTCAATCTGCTGATCACTTTTCAAGATGTGTAACAATCTTTTTTTCTATCTTGCTACCATTCAGATCAGTTATATCTCCAAATA
Source organism: Natrix helvetica (assembly GCF_964273705.1). NCBI lineage: Eukaryota > Metazoa > Chordata > Lepidosauria > Squamata > Natricidae > Natrix > Natrix helvetica. Next base: position 34,478,672 of record NC_138549.1, read on the forward strand.
ATTTAAACACGTTAAAAATCACCTGTTCATTCTGCAATACACACACACACACTAACACACTATCCAATTAAGTCCTTAGTTAGGAGAAAACATATGTTCTGTCTCTGTAAGATACAAACAAAATGAAATCCCTGATATCCCATTCTGAAATTTCTCCTCATTACAAATACCACCTTTTCTGATATGAAAACAAAGGGGTGTATTATACATATACACACAGAGAGGGTTGGGGAGGGAGAGAGAGAGATGCAGAAAGACAGAGAAAGATACTTCTTGAAGTTTAATTGCTTTCCTGAATTACATATTTCATATGATTATGTCTAAGTAAAATAATCTTACATGTTGTGAGATGATGTTGTAGGCTTTAAATAAGATGATGTTTTGTGATGCATATTTCAAGGAGAAATGGTAATTGTTTTATTTCTACTTGTTTTATGTTTAACTGCATATATTTTCCAATATTTCATAGTTGCCCCGAAGGAAATTTTAAATCTAACCCTGCTAGACTTTTTTGTCATTTGTTGTCTATGTGAATAAAGTTCATGATTTGGAATTTCACTTGTCTTATTTTCTGATTCTGTAATAGTGTTTTTGGCCTTTTCTTTTTGGTACATAGAATAACATGCATAAAGTAAAACAAAATTCTATCTGCCAAATATAAGAATACATTGGCAGACATGCTAGAAAGATATGAAGGCGGGAGGCCTGGATACTTTTTATGGACCTATTTTAGGAAAGCACAATGAATTATGCATGAATTTTCACATAAAGCTATGAAATCTTTTGGGTTAATACTACAGTGTTCACAAACTAGAAAAGAAAGAAGGAAAGAATGAAATAGCCATTAACAGCATCTCTTTGAAATGCCTGTGAGTTGCACAGCATTGTGTTCTTAATGTTCATTTCACATGGGGTTACTATTCCTTAAATGTGGCCTCTTGTGATTGAAGTTGGTGTCATGCTACATAAAGGTTTTTGTTAAGATGACAATGCCAACAAGTATGAGAAATCTTCTTACTTTTACAAGTGATTTCCTGTTGATGGCATCACCATCCTTGCTATATGGAGAGTGCCAGTCATGAATGTTTCATTTGCTATAGATAGAAAGCACAGCAAAATTTCCTCTTCCTGGTGTTGTGGTAGGGAACCAAAATGCAAACAATATTCATACGGGGACTGTACCTTATCCAGTTTATCATGTATACAAATACAAACATTAATTGTTTGGAAACTTACCAGGTAAGAAGAAGTAGGTTTTTGTTGATGTTATTAAATTTTAACAATCTTTGCTCAAATCTTCAAAGTGTTCCTTGATGACTTGCTGAAATAATTGAATGACTCTTGAGTTGTTTAACAGAAGACATCTTAGCTTTCTTTCATTACCCAGCCCATAGCTTCTTTTCTATTCCCATGAAATCCCTGTACATACTTTACAAGCCTTCCTGAACAAGCTTGCGTCGAACTCTCACCAAGCTCTTAATACAATTTGAATACGAAAGAGATACTGAATAAAAAGCTTTAATCTCTTGTCAGCTTTTCTTTTCTTCTTCTTTTTTTCCCCTTTTCTTTTCTTCATCTCCCTCTCTTCCAGGAATTTTCTATATGTAAGAGAATACTTTCTGGGTAAAGAATGTTAGTGTAATGCTCCAGAAAGGCAACCAACATGAAGGAAAATTAAAGGCTAGAGTATCAAGCTTTTCAGTAGCAGTTTAAGCCATATTTGTGGAAGGATACCCAAGTGCTTGCTTTTCATTTTGGGCTTGCAGGTGAAATATTAGAAGAAAGAAAGAGAGTGCCCTTTAACAAAATGATTCAATCAACAAACGAGTTAAAGCAGTATCCAGTGTGTCCTGAACCTCAAATACGTTGGTCCTCTTTCTTGAGTTACTACTGGAGCTGCTTTGAAAGGCCTTTCTGTTCTCGGGTCTCTTGTCAGTTTGAATGCCAGGAAATGAGACTCTTTTGTGAGATTAATTAATTGCAGGAGCTGATCGGCCCCAGTCCAATCACCATGCAACTGAGCTGTAATTGCTACTTTGTGGAAAGGAACGAAAAAGTTTTGGTTGCAGTTTAAGAAGAGGGTTTAAGGAAAGGTCTTTGAACTAAAGGTCTCAGTGCACTGGATTAAGGCGAGCAGCAAGAAGGCCTTTGAAGTTGGCTAAGAGGTTTTGGAGGAGAAAAAAGTTGGGTGGCAAATGGGAGTTGGCAGCTTCAAAAGACCCAGCATCCTTTCCCCCGCTCCCCTCCTCACCTGCTTGCTCTCAGAACATGAAGGAGGCTAGAAGCATCATTTTCTGGAACAGTCACTTTAATGAGAGTGGGTTTTTTTTGTTAAATTATACTATGGTACCCTTCTTGGGTGAAGCCATTCACATATCTCTAGGCTCAACTCAATTAAATATGCAAATAGATATTGGATAATTTGGATCACACAAAATTCAGAAATAAACACTCTTGCCTAGTTGCAGATGGGATACCTTTGAAACCTAAGAAATCTGACTTGTTGTGCCTTTGGTAAAGTCACTGTTTCCTGTTTTTTTATTTATTTATTTATTTATTTATTTATTTATTATTATTATTATTATTATTATTATTATTATTATTATTATTATTATTATTATTATTGTTATTATTATACGATTGTATCACAGCGGCCAGTTGTTTTGCCAGATTTGGCATTGATTACTAGTCGCGCCCCACCCAGGGGCCTAGGACGTCATAACGTATTTTTGTAATATGTGTGCAGATCCAAGCAGTGCGGCCTTTTGCATTTGACTGATGGTGATTTTGTCAAGTTTTAACTGTTTTAAATGTAATTCCAGTGCTTTTGGAATAGCACCCAGTGTGCCGATTACCACTGGAATTACCACTGCTGGTTTGTGCCATAATCGTTGAATTTCAATTTTTAAGTCCTGGTATTTCGCGATTTTTTCATATTCCTTCTCGGCGACCCTGCTATCACCTGGTATTGCGATGTCTATGATTGTAACCTTATTTTTCTCAACCAGTGTGATGTCTGGTGTATTATGCGCCAGTATTTTATCCGTTTGTATGCGAAAATCCCACAAGATCTTGACCATCTGACCCACGACGACTTTTTCAGGCTTATGTTCCCACCAGTTTGTTGCTGTTTTAATATTATAATTTTTGCACAAATTCCAGTGGATCATTTGTGCCACATTATTATTATTATTATTATTATTATTATTATTATTATTATTGTTGTTGTTGTTGTTGTTGTTGTTGTTGTTGTTGTTGTTGTTGTTGTTATTTTGCAATATATCAAGTTTTATACACAAATTCTAATGATTTGTAACATGAGATTCAGATAGATTGGTTAAGTATAGGTAGGTTCAGAGGATTTAAATCCACAAGCAAGTTTTTCCCCCCCAGAAATCAGAACTTCATATAATTTACTGGCTTTTTAAAAGTTATATTCCATCCCCTTTGCTCTTCCTAACCTCTCTTTTTGTTGTTGTTGTTGTTGTTGTTGTTGTTGTTGTTATTATTATTATTATTATTATTATTATTGAAAGCAGTTTTAATTACTGCAGGAAAAAAACATAGGGTTCTGGTAAAAATGGAATATACGAAAGAAATAATACAAGTTATGCAAATATTGGAAGCCCTTACACAAATATTGATTTGGAATATTTGATACTAAATAACATGAGCTTGTTAAAATTTGAGAATTAGTGGATCTGGCTATTACTAGATATAGCTAGGTTCATACAGTGTAAATATTTATATTTTATTATGTGTGTGCAAATCCCTGAACTCATTGAAATTTAATGCAGAAGCAAAACAGTGAGAACTATGTAATTTGCTGAATGCCTTCTTTCCAAACAAACACAACTAATATTGGGGGAAAATATTTTTATACAACCAAAGGATTTGACAAACTTAAATTCATATGATTCAAACTGATGTACTAAACATTAGTGCCTTAGTTAAATCCTAACAAAGTATCAATTATGGGGGCAGTCAGAATAGAGTTTGTGTGCACACCCGTGGTGGGTTTCAAAAAAAATTAGAACCTCTTCTGTAGGTGTGGCCTACTTTGTGGGAGTGGCTTGCCATCCATGTGACCGGGTGGAAGTGGCTTGCCAGCCATGTGATGGATGGGCATGGCCAACTTGTAAAATGTGGTGAAACTCACGTACAAAGCTCTTGCTTAGTAACCAAAATGTTTGCTCAGAAACTCTGGCATTTAAAGCACGCAAGTCTTAAAGCTGTCAAGTTACAAGACCCTTGCACCCCTAACCCTTTAGAAAAAAAACCCCAGGGGTGTTCAAACTTGACAGCTTTAAGACTTGTGGACTTCAACTCCCAGAATTCCTCCTCTCGCTCTTTATCTTGATGATGTGTGGACAGGTGGAGGGAGGGAGCTGGAACCAGTTCTAAATGGCTAGATTTGTGGAACCCCTTCTGTAGAAGAGGTTAGAACGTGTGCGTGCACCCCTGGTGCACGCACACGTACATGTGTGCATGCATGTGCATGCGCTTCTGTCTTAGATGAAACCTACCCTGAAGGAATGAAGATACAAGCTAAACTAGTTCAGCCTGGTTTCTTTAGACTCAATATGCAGATCTTGTCATAGCACAAATGGCGTTAATGAACCAGATCCATGGCATTCATTTTTTTCTTGGCTGAAAAAGGTGTGTACATCGAGTACAAATCATTTAATGTACATTAAGAAAATGCATGTACAAAATCAGTCTATATGGAGGAAATTAATTTAAACTTATGTTATCTGTACTAGAAACTGCTAAGCTAGATCAATAAACTTGTGATATAAAATATGCATCTAAAATAGGTATAACAATTACACATCTTCCGGATTTATTACAAGATTTACTTGGCAGAGAACAAAAGGAACAGAGCAGGGGTCAGCAATTTGCAGCTCTGGAGCTGCCTGTGGCTCTTCCATCCCTCTGCTGCAGCTCCCTGTCACCAATTGGTGCCACAATTGATAGGACTTTCAGTTAGGACAGGTAGAGGTAAAAAGATGCTGCGAGGAGACTCTACGATGGGGGAACTGGACTTCCAGTCGGCTCCAGAATTGAATGGGGGGGATTCTGTTTAGGACCTGTGTGGCTCTTTGAGTGTTTATGGTTGCCAACCACTGGAATAGAGTATTGGAGTATTGCATGCCGAAGCACACAAACACAATTGGAGGAATAGAGTTCTGCTTGATATGTAAACAGGTAGTTCCCTTTTGAATAGACTCCCATGATCTATCTCTTTTGCCTTGCATTTTTAAAATCTAAAGGTCTTTGTTTGTTTGTTTTCTGTGGCATTGTTACACTGGAGGCTTCAACTTAATTCATAATGGGTTCAGGAAATGTTGTAGCTTAAAGTTAAGGTTCTAGACTGCAGGACCTGTGAACCAGACATGGCAGCCCTTGGAAGAAATAAAGAGTTTCCAAAGGCTTTGAGAAGAGGTGACTTTGCGGGGTTCTGCTATTCTCCTTTGGGAGTGATCAAGGTGCTCTTGCCTACAAGTTTTACACAAATTGTATGCCAGATGCATAGCCTATTTTTGCACAGCACGTTCATGTTATATGAGCTAGTCTTTCTCCGACTTGTCACTTTCTGTGGGGCTTTATGAAAGCTATCAGTTCAATATATTGAGAGAGTGCCAAGTTAAGAAAGCTGCTATAATTCTTCAGATTTTTAACACTGTAAAGGAGGCTGTATTTTGATTCAAGGTTGAACCCTTTTACTGTCCATATTTTCTCAAAAATAGTGTACTCCAGATTTTTTTTAAAGCAACTTGATTTTATATTTTATATAGCCCTCAGTACAGTGTAAGATTTAAAGGAATAATTGGGACTGATTGTAAGGTTAAAAAAAAGGGAGAGGGCAGAAAAGTTGCTTTCTTACCACTACCAATTCTCCTCTTTAATTGGGAATTGCTTGGATATTTTCATGAATGGGATAGAATTAACTTAATTAAATGAATGAATAGAAAACCAAACAGAGAGTCTTCCATCTGACCTTATCCTAACATGTAGACAGAGGTTTCAGAAACTGACAGATATAGATTTTGATCCATTGTGTACTATTATATTTGAAGTGATAAATTATCACTGTTGATATTTTTTTTTCTGACAGAACATAGGGTCTGCATATTTGATTAGATTTATTTGCTTCTAGTCCATTTTGGTTTCTCATATTTTGGAGATATTTTTATTCACTTCTTCAACTACACACATTTCTAGATAGATTACGTACAGATTTCTAGAGAGAGTTTGTGTTATAAAGCAAATTTAGAAAGGTCAGTGCACACAGGGATCCAAGCAAACTAAACTTTTACTAGAACATTAAAGACTACATTGTGTAAGTACCGGTTGATTACAGATTGTTTCCTCAAATGCTTAGAATGAGATACTGAAAAGTGAGAATTTACACAAAGGTTATGAAACAAAAAGAAAAATGATAAGAAAAGAAGAAATAAGCAAGCTTAGTTGTTGTTACCAAACTTAAATAATACCAGAAATGGCATTCACTTACCTTCCCTACCCATTCACAAATGTGAGCGCACACACTTCATCTGCACATGTGCACTGCCTTCTGCACATGCCCAGTGCAAATGCATTACATCAGGGTGAACAGGCGGAGCTTCCCACATCCGCCACTAGCGGTTCACCCAAACCAGAGAGAACTGGCTGAAAACTACCTATGAATAGAACCAATGGAAAAATCTTCCTTTCCATTTCATACTTTTTGAGTTGCAGTTTGATGTAGTAGTTTTACCTAATAATTTGGGCTGGTGTAGTTGAGTATTCAGTTTTTAATCTGTTTTTGACTCACCAATTTTTGTACGTTCCTTCATGAATGATCCATTTTTTTAAAAAATGAAAGCAGAAGAAAGCATATTTGTCACCCATTCCTAAAACTACAGTATATAAAAAAGCAACAGTTTTGGTAAAGGATGACCAAACAACTTCACCCCAGTTAAAGAACACCACATCCTAAGCCAAACTCAGTTTCCAAAAGCATTTATAACCCATCATATAAGTCACTGGCCCAAAGATAATTTAACTATTGTATAAATCAGTGCTTTTCAGACCTGGCAACATTAAGATGCTGACTGGGGAACTCTGGGAGTTGATGTCCACAGATCTTAATGTTGCCAAATTTGAAAAGCACTGGTATAAATTAATCATCAAATAGATTTGTATGCATTTAACAAAGGTCTATGTATTTCAAAGATTTGATTTTTTAAAAAATGTATCATCTTCTTTTACTACAAACCTGACCAGATTGCACAACTTGGAAAATGTGCATCCAATCTGAAATCAGGACAAATCATCTTTATGGGTACAATATCAACAGGTTTCTGTTTGCCTTTCGAGTACATTATAACAGTTCATGAATTCTAGAAACTCAAAAGTTATTTTGATATGTTTTGGTATAATGGATTGTGCCAAACAATAGAATAGCACAACCATTTCTCTTTATTTTTTTTCCTGATATTAAATTCAATAAAGCAATTAGATTTACCAACATATTTTCTAGTACAACAGCTGATAATTTTACTCCATATTATATTTAGTCCATATTATATTTAATACGTATCTATGAGCAAAGCTTTGTCTAGTTGAATCCATAATATAAAATGTAACTATTTTGGTGCCCAGTTAATCTTCTGAAATGGATATGTCTAGTCAGAGTCTCACCTGTGGCAGACAGTAAATTGTTTGTGTGGTACAAGCATTTGCTTCTAGATAGATCAATCACTTTTCATTTCCAGAAAATTTAAAAACTCTGATATTGTTTCAAGATTCCCTTTCTTCTCCTTGATACAATTATGTATATATAACTTGGCTTCCTTGACTTTTGGGGATGTGTTACTTATTATCACAGTGTTTGATTGTGAGTAGCCTCATAGCAGCACCTACCAAGTGTCAAGTAGGAAATACAGTGCTACATACAGGAAAAAGTTCTCAGCTAATTTGAAGATTTAATCTTCCTTGCCTCTCTTTAGGCCTTTTCAAGCCATTGGTGTTTTCAAAATAAGATACATTAAGGCATTTTTATTTAGGCTACCATTTTGGGTCAAAGAGCAAATCTGAATGTCATTTAAACTGCTATTCTGAACTGCACCGTTTTAAGATAAGAGGAATATGAGTTATCATATTTCCTCATTCTGAGTTAATATCTTGGCTTGTACTTCAGAGTCTTTCACAATACTTAATATAAATACTTTGGAAAGTCCAGTTACAGGTTTTTACTCAAATGAAGTGTTACATAGACTTACATGGAACCATGGTGGTTCAGTGGGTAGAAGTCAGTATTGCAGGCTAATTCTGCTAACAGCCAGCGGTTTGATCTTCACCGGCTCAGAGTTGACAGGCTTCCATCTTTCCAAGGTCAGTAAAATGAGGACCAAGATTGTTGAGGCAATATTCTTCCTCTGTAAACTGCTTAGAACAGGCTGTAAAGCACTATGAAGCATTATGTAAGACTCAGTGTTGTTGCTCTAAAATGAATTTCCCTTCCCAAGATATCTTAGCTATAAACAACTTTTTCTTGTAAAGAACAACTGTTATTCAATAGTTTTATGCTTTGACTGCATCAATTTTGATAGTGTCTAGCTACCATGATTTTTGGCAGCTTGGTTTCCTTTTACAACTCACCATTCCAAACATAACTGCCATTTCCAGTGAGTTTGATAGCATGTCATGGTCAAAATAAGTAAGGTAGAATTTTGTGATTTTGCCTTCCAGCGATATGTCTGGTTTTATATACAGCAAAACTTGCTTGTTTTGTCATCTTTGTTGTTCAAGGAATGCATAGGAGCCTTCTCCAACATCACAGCTAGAACAAGTCAATTTTCCTCCTGTTTAATTTTTTCAAGATACAATTTTTGCACCTGTAGGTAAGTATGGAAAGTCCAATAGTGCAGATTAATCTACATTTAGTTGCTTTTTCTTACTTAAGTCATGCTCCTCATTGCCATGCGATCCAATATGATTTCATACTTTATTTTTGGACTGCATTCACTGCTTTGATCAATCTGCAATCCTAGAAATGTGAATTCTTGCATGCATTCCATCTCTTCACCATGAATTGTTATTTTGACATTTTCAGTCCTTGCAGTGTTCATGAGCTTAGTCTTTTAACATTCATAGAGAGGCCAAATTTCTCCCTTTTTTCTGTAATCCTTTTGATCAGAAGTTTCAGGTCTTCTTCGGTTCCTGAGAGAAGAGCTGTGTTGTCAGCATATCAAAGGTTGTCAATGTTCTTTCCTCCAATCTTTACTGATTTCTGATTGTTCAAGTTTCAGCTTCCTTGTGATCAATTCAGAATATATGTTGAATAAGAAAGGTTAAAGAATGCAATCATGCTGCACTCCTTTCTCTAACTTGAATCCATCAGTTCTCCATGTCGTATTTACATAGAAGGCTTCTTGTTTATGTACAGTGACTGTACTAACTTGTGGGAACTAACAAATATTCAAGTGCTCTCCATGACTTGCCATGATTGGTATAATCAAAAACTTTCTTCTAGACAATAAAGCAGTTATAGCTATTTTTGCCAGGCACAAAGAATCAGGACCAATTGTAATGTTGCAGGATAGAAGATTTATTCAAGCCTATATAAAAGAATCTTGTCAACTAATGTAGTCAACTAAATTGGCACCGGATAAGGGTCAATGGAATACAAGAGGGATTGGACTAGGAGCACTTGTGGGAACACAATGAGTCTAAACTGATGACATGCTTAACTTCTCCCCCAAATCTGCCTGCCCTTTCCTATATTTCTTTTGATATTCTTGAGATTTTTTTTCCCACGATCCTTTATAGATTTGCAATATGGTCATGAGTGCCACAACTCCTTCTAAACCCAGCTTGATCATCTGGTAATTACCTTTCCATGATCAGTGCCATGTATGGATATTAATGGGAACTTTTTTTAACTTGAGGAATGAGGACAATTGAGTGGTAACTGGAGCAATCCTTGGTGTCGCCCTTTTTGGGCAATGGAATGAACACTGATAGTTTGCAATCATGTGCCCATGTTTTCATTTCCCAAATTTTCAGGCACAATTCTGCCACAATTTTCTGATGATTGTGGGTGGTGCAAGCTTCAGCAAATCTGCAGGGATGATATCAACATCTGGAGTCTTGTTGTTTGGCAGTTGGCTCATTGCCCATACGATTTCTTCCTGAAGGATAGCTGGTTCTATTTCTGTTTCCCTTTTCTCATCATCTTTGTTGCTGGCATACAGCTCTTCTATATATAATTGCCATCTGTCTTGATACCTTGTTGGTCAGACAGTTTTTTTCCCTCTTGCTTGTTTTGATGATACTTTCATGAACAGTGTTTGAATCCTTTTGCATTCCTGGCGTGAACATTCATGCAATCCTAGTTGCTTACAGTGCTGGTCCCAGTAAACTTTGTTGATTTTTCTTGCTGCTCTTTGTAAATGTGCATTCAATCTCCTTGTTTCCTCCTATTTGCCTGTTCTTTGACAGCTTTCCTTCCTTGGCAATTCTGATGGTTTCATCTGAAACTCACTTGTTTTAAACTTAATGACCACATTTAGTAAGAAATAGACAAAGGTGGGGGAGGAAGAGGAGGCTTCTTCAAGCAATTTGATTACATTATTGAGATATAAACAGACTTGTTAGTTATATGAGATAGGGAATCTTTCTCTGCTAGGCTCTTCTAGCAGAGACGCTGACCAGTTTTTTTTTTTTTTGGCTAACAATTTCTGCCTCCTCCCAAGAGATGTTTTAATGAGCCCCTCCGACATGGCCAAAGGCAAGAAGTGTCCTCTGGGCCACTGAGGTGAAGAGCCAAAGCTTAACCTACTAGACTAACAATAATTAATACAGCATTTTCCCTCCAATTCATCTCAATGCTCTAACAAGTTACCTTTTTTTTTATTCTCAGTAAGCTGCATAACATTAGGTCTATCACATTACATATACGTAGGAAATGGAAATATACGGCCTAATATAAATGAATTTAGAATACTAATTAGGTGAAGGCAATGGGCACACTGTGAGGGACTGACAATTGAGAAATCTATTTTTTGTTTTCATTAAGGACAAGAAATGAATTTTGATTGCAAGGAGGCAGTCCATTTGAGCTGGAAAGGGTTTGACTGCAAGATTGTTGTTTTTAAAAAGTAAGAAATAATCTATTCATATAATCCACATATGCATACAGGCTGCTCAGATTTATGCTGCCATATGCTGTGGTGATTATGTCATCGGATATCCGGGTGGCAGCCTTGAAACCATTTTATTTTTAAAGACTGACAATTTTCAAGGAGAAAGTATTTACTATATAAGCCATTCTGATTATATAATAACTGAATATAATGTATCAATAATAATAATAATAATAATAATAATAATAATAATAATAATAATAATAATAATAATAATAATAATAATAATATCTGACCAGTTTACATGCAATATTGGCCAGGCAACTGAATGAAATTTTACAAAATGGTCAAACTGATGAATGGTTGACAACTGGAAAAACATACTTCATTCAGAAAGATGCAACTAAAGGAACAATACCTGAAAATTACAGACAAATAACATGCTTGCCAACAACCTTCAAATTACTCACAGGCATTATTGCAGATAACATTATGGATTATTTGGAAACAAACAACATTTTGCCAGTAGAGCAAAAAGGCAATAAAAGAAGGAGCAGGGGCACAAAAGATCAGCTCCTAATTGATAAAATGATATTAGAAAATTGTAAGAAAAGAAAAACGAACTTGAATATGGTCTGGATTGATTATAAAAAGGCATTCGACTCATTGCCACATAGTTGGATCATAAAATGCTTAGAAACAACTGACATTAGCAAAAATATTACATCCTTTACTGAAAAGGCGATGAAACAATGGAGAACTGAGTTGGCAGTAGGGAATGAGAACTACGGAATGGTTAATATCAAGCGAGGAATTTTCCAGGGTGATTCACTTTCACCTCTTCTCTTCATCATCGCGATGATCCCACTATCAGTAATCTTAAAAAAAATGAAATTAGGCTACCTAACAGCCAAAGAATCTGAAAAATTTCGCATTTATTATATATGGATGATTTGAAACTCTATGGAAAGTCAGAAATAGAAATCCAATCACTGACAAACACAGTCCAAGTATTCAGCACCTATATTTCAATGCAGTTTGGCATAGAAAAATGTGCCACTGTATCCATAAAAAGGGGCAAAATCACTGCATGTGAGGGAATTGAAATGCCCAATGGCCAACTAATTAAATGCAACGAAAATGAAGCCTACAAATACTTAGGCATTCTGCAGTTGGATAACATCAAACATGGAGAAGTAAAAACTATTGTCAGGAGACAGTGCACCAACAGAGTTAGGAAAATTTTGACATCTAAATTTTCAAATTTCAGTAGCACAAATGATCCACTGGAATTTCTGCCAAAATTATAATATTAAAACAACAACAAACTGGTGGGAACATAAGCCTGAAAAAGTCACCGAAAATCAGATGGTCAAGATCCCATGGGATTTTCGTATACAAACGGACAAAATCCTGGCGCATAGCACACAAGACATCACATTGGTTGAGAAAAATAAGGTTACAATCATAGACATCGCAATACCAGGTGATAGCATGGTCGACGAGAAGGAACATGAAAAAAATCGCAAAATACCAGGACCTAAAAATTGAAATTCAACAATTATGGCACAAACCAGCAGTGGTAATTCCAGTGGTAATGGCACACTGGGTGCTATTCCAAAAGCACTGGAATTATATTTAAAACAGTTAAAACTTGACAAAATCACCATCAGTCAAATGCAAAAAGCTGCACTGATTGAATCCTCACTTATATTACGAAAATACATTACGACGTCCTAGGCCCCTGGGTGGGGCCCAACTAGTAATCAATGCCAAATCCAGCGAAACAACTGGCCGCTGTGATACAATTGTATAATAATAATAATAATAATAATAATAATAATAATAATAATAATAATAATAATAATAATAATAATAATAATAATAATAATAATAATAATAATAATAATAATATACCAGTTTTAATATTGCCAATGCTTTTTTTCCCCTTCAGTTATACCATCCTTAGCATGGGCATATGGATCCTTTATTTTCATCAAGAAACACATATACCCAGTGACACTTTAAAGGCAGACACATCATGTAGGATTAAAGGAAAGAGGGAAAGACATTGATAAAAAGATGAGTGTGAAAAAGAAATAAACATATTTAGTGTTTTTTTTTAAAAAAAGGGTCTCGAGCCAACCCAAAAGCTCTTTAGTGATGCGAAGAGGGCATCAATCATGTCTCTGGGCACATTAAGCTGTTACATATTACAGCCATCTCGTTTTAAGTGGTATAAGGCTCATCTCATTTGCATATGTTGTCTTACAATCTGGCTGCAGGCCTGTCTCCACTGTGAATAAGGTGGCTGTGCAAGGCAGCTTGGGGTTGGCATAAAAGATGTGTCAGAATCAAGCTGCTCCACTAATCAGCTTTACTGGGACAAATACATGATAGTCTATGTGAAGCAATTGAGATAACGGTAATGCAGCATCCGCTGGAATCATCTCTGTGTGTGTGTGTCTCTGTGTCTCTGTATGTGCATGCATACACACACACACACACACACACATACACATACACAGAGAGAGAGAGGGGGATAGTGTATCTTTCTACTGTGCATGTGTGTGTGTTTCTCTGAAGGGTTTAAGCTACCTTCAGATCCTTCCTAGAAAATGTGTAAATACTGCAGTGATGTTCTACTGACCTCTAAAGGCAGTTCCTTTGAGTTGTTGTATTTTTGTTAAAATTTAAGACTTTGTGCCACACATATCATTAAAAAAATGTTAATGGGGGGGATTCTATGCCTTCACCAACAAAGTCTTTCAATTTTTATGAATATATTTTCCTGCATATCTAATGTTGTGGCTGTTGTTACTACTGCTACTATTATTTCCACTTCAACACCAGTCGATAAATATTCTCTCCAACCTCTATTGCTTGCATCATTCCTCTTCAATGCAGATTCATCCATGTTGTCCTATATCAAAACAGCATGCCCAACCCAAGAGGAATGACATCTTGTTTGCTTGATTTTGTTTTTCCTCCTGGGCCAGATATTTGTCATTTGACCCATGTCCTGTGACTGCTTTCTACATTTCCCTCCTCTAAACAACTTTAAAACTTTATCCTCTCCACAATTTCCTGCAGTGGGGTGAAGCAAACTATAACCCTGCTCCTAGAGGAAAAGACAGGACCTCATGGTGGGCAAAACAACATGGAGTTGAGCTGACATGGGAAGAAAGGGAGGGGACTTTTCAAAAGACTACATGCCATAATACTTGATCGGTTCCTAAGTGGAAATTGTAGGATATTAATTTAGTTATGAATGCAGCATTGATGTCAGTCAATACTACCCTCTTCTCAGATATTTGATTAAAGCCCAGCATTAAAATAACAGTATGACTATCTTTCCTGTCACCACATCAACACTAGCATGACAGTTGCTAAATACAACAGAAACCACAGTCACTTTCTTTTTCTGATTTGCTACAAACGTTATTGCAGCGTGCGTACATTTTTGTATGTGTGTGAGGCACATGCATGCCTCATTGATCACCTGGAGACCAAATTCACAGATACACCCTGGAATCCATGACATAAAATGAAATAGGCTACGTTGGATGGTTGATTTATGTTGCTGCTTCTTACATGAGGTCAGGAAGAACTTTTTTTTTCAGTTTCTCTTTAAGAATGATGGAAGGGTGTTTTTTTTTAAATGGGGGTTGCAGAGGAGGTTGGGTGTCCCCCCTCCCCCAAAATGGCATATTGAAAGACCTCTAACACTGAATAGTTAGAAGATAATAACCGAATGGTAAAAAGGTCCCTGCCTACATATACCACCCTGCCGCTGGCATTAATCCAGGCTTTGGGCGAATCTGAAATTTCCTAAAGATGTATTAGTGTCTTATACACATTTGCTCCTGTGCACTCATAATCCTTTTTACTGGCTTCTTAGTTGTATGCTTTGTATTTAAATTTTCCCTTCTGACCAAGTAAATCCCTTTAGATGAAGTGACAGCAGCTTTTCAGCACCCATAGCTGGGTGACAGCTGGTGTACAAGCTCTGAAAAGACGGCAGAGTGTTCCTCGCTAGCTTTCCTCAAGGCCAGCGTCAACCACCAACTGAGCGATTTGTTAGTTCCTCCTTTAAGCATCAGTCAGCTGAAGAGGTTCATATTATATAGCGAAGTAATACAATAGCTATCAATATAAACAATATCTGCACTCCTGGCTTTCAGCCGTGCTTTTAATTAGCTACTGAATTATGTGAACCTAGTACATTTTCATTAAACCCAGTATAACCCTTTATTAACTCCCTGTGAAGGACAGTAAGTCCGTTGTAGCCTAGATTTGGGCATAGTCATTTAAAATCTTTGCTTGAAAGGAGTAACCATTAGGAGTTTTTGAAAGAGGAGACCAGCAGTTAAAACACTGTAGGGAGAGGCCATGGGGTGGGGGTGGGGAAATAATTCTTATCCCCCCCCCATCCTCTCTCCATGTAAAATGTATCTCTTGGTCATTCAGTGACTAATATATTCTGTTCTTTCAGCTTAGATTTGCTAGTTTTCTTTGGGGAAATTAGTAAGGTTTGGGATAAGAAGGAGAAAGTTGCTCTGGCAATCTCTCTGGAAAAGCCATCGCCAAAAATAAATTGTTTTGGAAGCGGGCTATGCAAGAAATACAGGTTTCCCGAGTGCACTGTTTCTTGTAGAGAATTACCAATGGCTGCATGAATAAATGGTAGCTCTCACTATTTAATCCTTCAAAATCGTTCTGTTTTTAAAATGAAAAATCACATGGTTCAAACTTTAATTTAACACATGTTTTTTTTTTATTCGTAGACGAGATTATGTGGGAGTTGCTGATGCTAGGAAAGTCAGGCATTTAAATCACGGGTAAGGTCTATGACATGAGTCATATCAGCTAATGCTTATCTTTGTACCAAACTGATCCCACCACATTTAGACATACATAAAAAATTATAACAATGTATTTGAGTGATATCAATGAACTTCTGAAAAGACTTAAAAGATTTCAGCTAACCGTCAGTCTAATTTATGATAATCACAGAATTTCATAGCAGCGATATTTTCCTGTTTTTTTTTAAATGATATTTGTATTATATTTTTCTGAAAATAGAATGCTTTCAATAGTAACAGAATTTCAGTAGCAGAGAAACGCTGCCAACTGACAATCCAAAATTAAATATTTGACACCTTAATCTCAAATTAACTACATACAATTCCCATCAACATTAGTACTACTACTTAATATTTTTTGGGGGGGGAAGGATGTCAAATATGCAACTTGCAAGAAATTCAGTGTGTATGAATAGAAGATATTTTTTTAAAAAAAAATTACGTTTATTGTTTTTATATATATTTTTTGCTGTCTGCCACCCAGTGGCACTTCTTGTGAGATGTATGGTAATATAAACTTGGTAAAGAAATAATCAAATAAGTAGTGTATGATAAATATCTATTTAAAGGATATACAGTATATCTCTATATATCTATCTCTAGCACTATATATCTATGTCTATGTCTGTCTCCATGTCTATCTCTATCTCTATCTATCTATCTATCTATCTATCTATGTATCTATGTATCTATCTATCTATGTATCTATCTATCTATCTATCGATCATTAATCAGATAGATGATAGATGATAGATAGATAGATAGATAGATAGATAGATAGATAGATAGATAGATAGATCACATAGAACTGGAGACCAAGGGAATCCTTTATCTGAAGCTTTGTACATTATGAAGATAATAATATTAATAATTTCTATATTTATTAAGAGAAGCTCTACTGAGATAAATAATGCAATTTTAAGCTTGAAACATTATTTAAAATATATTATTTTTGTATTGCTATTATTCCCATATCATTCTTATTTTCCATACATATCAATATGCCTTTCAATTGGAATTTTAATAGCATAAAATACACTTCTTACTGTCAAGTTTGGCATAGTTTGCAGACAATTCACATCTATAATATTGGACTTTTAATAACACCATCTAGTACCTATAATGCTCTTACTGCTTCTTCTTTTTTTCCTCCTATATTTTAAAAGCCATGTCAACTAGCAACACCTGTCCTATCCCAGATGTTTGAAAGAGAGACAGAATCTAATTCAAGATATTACCTCAATTCTGTATCTAATTTTTTCCCCCTTGTCTTACTGGGATTTACAGAAACACTCCCTTAACACATTACCTCCCATGTCTGAGACTGAAAACACTCATGCACAATTTTGTTTTTAACTTGTATGGAAAGGAAGACAAAATCAGCTCAGACAATCTGTATTTTCCTAACTAATATAAGAAAACAATCTTGTCAAAGGTGTTGCTGGAAATATAATATAGTTTTCTGTATTTATCTTCTCTGAATACAGGTATGGAAAGAAGTGAAGAGAAATAATAGCGAGAATAAGAGAAGGAGGCAATTTGAGAGTGGCATGATCCAATCATGAACAATTCTAAGAAGCTTAGATGTTATCCTCATCACAGTTAAGGGTACAAACTTAAGAATGAATTTTAAAAAATGTTGAAATCAAATCCATGAGAGTAGCGACAACTGACTTTAAGGAGTTGACTACTTTTTGCATAACCCACTGTGTAGATATACTAACATTAATTGCAGCTCCACAAATAGAGGGAGAAATCTTCTAAACAGATATTGCGCATGTTCACTGCAGCACGTCCCAATACACAAAATAATCTTTCCTTCGAATCCATCATAGTTGAGAAATTTAATTTTTATTCAGTGCAGACACTGGAACCTTATTCTTTGTGCTTCATTCTATTTGTGTACTGAACATCTTTGCATTTTCAGACATACGCACATGCACACACACACACACCGCTTATATTTTTTTTCAAAAATATTTTTAAAAAAAAATCAAGAAAGGATTAAAAAAAATAGGGCATACCTGTATGTTTGGTGTCTGTTTACATTTTCTGTAATGTAGTCATTAAGCACACAACGTCGACTTAAAGGATGTCAAAACTGACAAGCACACTATGATTGATGATGCTGTGCTAGACTAATTCTTACCAGGTGCGGTGTGATGTGAATTCAAATGTAGCTCAGAGAGCTTATTTGTATTAGTAAAGTTATGCTTTGTCAAAGTTCTCTGACTTCTTTACCTATCAAATCTATCTTTTAATCCAAAGTGTGTTCTCCCCCTTCTTTTAGGTCTTAGATCTGTGAAAAATGCCCCCCTCCTTTCCAACCTTACAACCAGTTCCCCCCTGTGCATAGTGATTTGTTAAATAACCATTTGTCCAACTGAAAGCAAGGACTGCCTGAGTGGAAAATCTTTGGTAACACTCAGATTGTACATTCCAATTTGAACAAACAACATCAGCATTGAATTTTCTCTACATAGTCACTTTTGGGGTTCAAGTGAAAGAAAAATACCATAGAATTGACTAGTACAGATGTGGGGATTTTTTACAGCTCTGTTTTTAGCAGTTTTAGGGTGCTAGTTTGATTATGAAATTCTCTACATGGTATAGGCAGGAAACATCATATTTTTCTGGAAAATGTAACGGAATGTATACATGTCTTTTTTAAAAATAATGCTGCACTTCTATCAAAAGTGATTCATCTAAAAAGGATCCACAGCTCTATTATACATCCTTCCTATTACACCCTCCTAAACATTCTCAGAGTCTACTCCAGAGAGCTGGACGGATCTCTAGAGCAGAGTCTAACCTTGTTTGAGCTGTTCAAATTTCCTGCAATGTAATACTGAATAGATATGCCAGGGAGCAGATTTAGCTTCAGCGTACATATTTCACTGATTAGAAATTTGAATGTCTGGATAGCATTGTGATGTCATTTAGTGCATTAATTCATTTGCCTAAGTCCCCCATGCAACCAGAAAATGTTGCCCTGGCTCTCAGCTGCCCTACCTCCTGATGTCATTAATTAGCCAAATCTGATTGGCTATGCAGGATTGTGATAAAGCCCCACCATTAAAATGCCCAACCAGTGAAATGATTCATGCCTGGCAGCGAGTGCCTATGTGATTAATCCAGCCAAGGAGGAGAAATATTTATGGAAAATAGTGGCGGAATAGCAATCGTTTAGAAAGCGATGGGACATACCAGGATTCTTTAAAATATTAAACAATGAATAAATACTTTTCAGGAAATATGTATATTCTCCAGAAATAACTATTTGAGTATTTGACAATTCATAAATCAGTATTAATGAATACTTCATGAAGCTCTAGTGTCATAAACAAGAACAAGTCCCTGTAGGTTGTTTAGTGAAGTTAATGATTACAGTAATGGTAGCATATTGCATTTCCTGGCACCACAACTTTAGGCAACTGTGCTGATTGAATTAAAGCCCATGAACCTTTGCCATTTATAAGGACTTCATTTCCCCATTAACAAAAAAAAAAAGCAACTTTTGCCAAGCCAATCAGCATGATTAAATCAGCAGCAGTAGTGCTTGAGATGGGTGTTTACTTGTAAAATATGTTTACCTCAGAACCATGGCAACCGCAATGCTGATATCATTCTTAGGTGCTTTTTGAAAGTGGCTTGTCTTCTCTGTGCCTGCAAGAAAGAGAGAAGCAGAGGAAATAAGAACAAGCCTATCTTTAACTAATAACCTAAAATGAAATAGAAAGATGCTACAGTTGGGCCAAAAGAATAACAAGTTGGAGATAGAAATGAGGATTTGTTTACAAGAAGGCGAGGAATAAATAAAGGTGTCAAAACAAAGTTTGAAAACAAAGAATGGTTGCAAACATTATGCTTAAAATAAAGACCCTTTATCATGTCCAGTGGAACAATGCTGTCCTGAATTATTTTTAACACAAAATATCTCACTTGGCTATCGGCAGTTTAAAAATTTTAAAAATGCTAGCTCTGTATTTTAATATTCTGCTATTGCAACATGTCAGCAAAGTTCCTATTGACTATGTTCCCTACTATATCTCTGAGGTATATCCAGAAAACCCATACTATATGTTTCTACTATATTGGTCACAATGCAAGTTTTCATCTGTTTGCTAACTAATTTCAAAAAGGGTGTTTTTTTAAAAAAAAAGTGAAGATGGCATCTATAACAATGCAACTAAGTCTCTGCCCTTTTGTTTGGTTGTTTGTTTATAACTAGAATCCAGATACCTACTGGAGAGGGATGCATTGGCTCAGTGGCTAAGATGCTGAGCTTGTTGATCAGAAAGGTCAGCAGTTCGGTGGTTCGAAACCATAGCACCGCTTAACGGAGTGAGCTCCTATTACTTGTCCCAGCTTCTGCCAACCCAGCAGTTTGAAAGCATATAAAACTGCAAGGAGAAAAATAGGGACCACCTTTGGTGGGAAGGTAACAGCATTCTGTGTGCCTTTAGCATTTAGTCATGCCGGCCACATGACCACAGAGATGTCTTCAGACAGCGCTGGCTCTTCAGCTTTGAAACGGAGATGATCACTGTCCCCTAGAATCGGGAGCGACTTGCACATAAGTGCAAGGGGAACCTTTACCTTTACCTACTGGAAGCCAGTGCAGCTTGCAAAACAGAAGTGTTACATGGATATACTAAAACGTACCTGTGTCTATTTGTTCCTCTGTTTTCTGGAACAACTGAAGCTCGGTTGCTCTTCAAGGGCAGATTTACTTGGATGGCTAGTGGCTTAGATGTACAATTAAGTAATCATCAACATACTGGTGATAGTCACCAGATAATCTCTCCCAATGGTTTCATGTAAACCTTAAACAAAATCAAGAAAAGATACCATCTGATGATATTCCATTGAATTGATGGGATTCCTTGATCCTTAGAATTAAAGAATTAATTTTTTGCATAAAGCATCTGCTATGAAAGAAATTTTTCATCTCTGCTTGAGATGTTAGGATCCTGGTCCCACTGTAGGAAGCAAATGAAGTCATCCACAGATCAACCAGAATTGTGAGGGTAAAACACAAGTTACTAGGGAAAGGATATCAAAAGAATATGTGGGCTTTGGGGTTGTCCCTCCCATGACATAGGGTAGAGTCATCTTTCCTCCAAAACCGCAAAGCATTAAAAGAGATAAGAAGAAATTATGGAGTTTCTTGGACAGGTGAAATCCAATTGGTAAATTGTTTATGTGAATGTTTACTATTTGTATATTGCCACCATGCAAATCTGTTGGAAAATCTGTTTGGAGCACAATGTATATCAAAGTCTGATTGCTGGAGTTTAGGTTAATGGCCAGAAGAGCTTTATTTGAGAAACCACAGTAGTGTAAGTCATTCTGATTTCTAGCTTTCCACAAAGGAAACTATTATTTAAAAAAAATAATGGCATTCAGAGAATTTCTAGAGAAATAAAACATGAGTCAGCAGTATAGTTGACGTATGTAGATCCTGATTCCAAGGGGATCCTACCGGTTTCTTAAATGAAGTGCTATGATCAAAATCCAGCAAGGTACTTGTAATAGTGCTTTGGGAATTTGGACTGTATAAAATCTAAGGACTTTAAGTTTTTATACACACATACAAAAGTGACATATAATATCTGAAAAAAATAGTTATAGCTTTAAAGAATTTCATTACAGTAAGTATGCTCTTGTCTTCTGTGATATTAAAGAAGTCCAAGTATGAAAGTAAGCATGATCAGAAATAGTTTTAATTTGTGTCAGATTTATGAGAGTTGTAATACTGTGCTAATATTTTAAGAATGAAACCTAGTCTATAATATTGTTTTTCTGCCATTGGAATTCACAGCATCTCAGTCTTTTTTTTGGGGGGGGGGTTGGGTGGAGAGAACATATTTTACAATATTTGGAATATTGTATTGTAAGCTTTTCTTCCCAAGAATAATCCACAAGGGCCTATAGTTTCTTTCTGAAGTCATCTTAAATTAGAAAGAGAGAGTAGAGTTCTATCATCAACGTAAAGTCATACATGCAACTGGATATTAAATATCCGGGGATTATTACTGTTATTATTATTATTGCATCAACAGAATTGTATCACAGCGGCCAGTTGTTTCGCTGGATTTGGCATTAATTACTAGTCGGGCCCCACCCAGGGGCCTAGGACATCGGAACGTATTTTCATAATATGTGTGCGGATCCAAGCAGTGCGGCCTTTTGCATTTGACTGATGGTGATTTTGTCAATTTTTAACTGTTTGAAATGTAATTCCAGTGCTTTTGGAATAGCACCCAGTGCACCAATTACCACTGGAATTACCACTGCTGGTTTGTGCCATAATCGTTGGATTTCGATTTTTAAGTCCTGGTATTTCACGATTTTTTCATATTCCTTCTCGGCGACCCTGCTATCACCTGGTATTGCGATGTCTATGATTGTAACCCTATTTTTCTCAACCAGTGTGATGTCTGGTGTATTATGCGCCAGTATTTTATCCGTCTGTATGCGAAAATCCCACAAGATCTTGACCATCCGACCCTCAATGACTTTTTCAGGCTTATGTTCCCACCAGTTTGTTGCTGTTTTAATATTATAATTTTTGCACAAATTCCAGTGGATCATTTGTGCCACTGAATTGTGCCACATTTTATAGTCAGTCTGCGCGATTTTTTTACAGTAGCTGAGTATGTGGTCAACAGTTTCATCAGCCTCTTTGCAAAGTCTACATTTGGCATCATCAGAGGATTTTTCGATTTTGGCCTTAATGGCATTTGTGCGGATAGCTTGTTCTTGCGCAGCCAGGATTAGTGACTCTGTTTCTTTCTTTAATGTACCTGCTGTTAACCATAACCAAGTTTTTTCACTGTCCACTTTATCTTTTATGTTTTCCAGAAATTGGCCATGCAATGCTTTGTTCTGCCAACTCTCCATTCTTAATTTTATCACATCTTTTCTGTATTCTTGTTTCGTCTGTTGGGCCTTCAGTAGATTTTTGTTCTTTACTTCGATTAATAGATGTTCTTGACTTTCTTTTAAATAATCAGCCAGTGCATGTTTTTCTTCTTCAACTATTTGCTTCACTTGTAATAATCCTCTGCCACCTGATTTTTGGGGTAGGTATAGTCTATCAATATCACCACATGGATGTAAACTGTAGTGCATTGTCATTAGTTTCCTGGTTTTTCGGTCCAAAATGTCCAAATCAGCTTGTGTCCAGTTAACTATACCAGCTGTGTATCTTATAACTGGTATTGCCCAGGTGTTTATGGCCTTGATTGTATTTCCACCATTCAATTTAGATTTCAAATTTTCCTAACTCTGTTGGTGAACTCTCCCCTGACAATAGTTTTTACTTCTCCATGCTTGATGTTATCCAACTGCAGAATGCCTAAGTATTTGTAGGCTTCATTTTCATTGCATTTAATTAGTTGGCCATTGGGCATTTCAATTCCCTCATATGTAGTGATTTTGCCCCTTTTTATGGATACAGTGGCACATTTTTCCATGCCAAACTGCATTGAAATATCGGTGCTGAATACTCGGACTGTGTTTGTCAATGATTGGATTTCTATTTCTGACTTTCCATAGAGTTTCAAATCATCCATATATAATAAATGCGAAATTTTTCAGATTCTTTGGCTGTTAGGTAGCCTAATTTCATTTTTTTAAAAAGATTACTGATAGTGGGATCATCGCGATGATGAAGAGAAGAGGTGAAAGTGAATCACCCTGGAAAATTCCTCGCTTGATATTAACCATTCCGTAGTTCTCATTTCCTACTGCCAACTCGGTTCTCCATTGTTTCATCGCCTTTTCAGTAAAGGATGTAATATTTTTGCTAATGCCAGTTGTTTCTAAGCATTTTATGATCCAACTATGTGGCAATGAGTCGAATGCCTTTTTATAATCAATCCAGACCATATTCAAGTTCGGTTTTCTGTTCTTACAATTTTCTAATATCATTTTATCAATTAGGAGCTGATCTTTTGTGCCCCTGCTCCTTCTTTTGTTGCCTTTCTGCTCTACTGGTAAGATGTTGTTTGTTTCCAAATAATTCATAATGTTATCTGCAATAATGCCTGTGAGTAATTTGAAGGTTGTTGGCAAGCATGTTATTGGTCTGTAGTTTTCAGGTATTGTTCCTTTAGTTGCATCTTTCTGAATCAAGTATGTTTTTCCAGTTGTCAACCATTCATCAATTTGGCCATGTTGTAAAATCTCATTCAGTTGCCTGGCCAATATTGCATGTAAACTGGTCAGATATTTGAGCCCGAAACCATGGAATTGGTTCTTTCCAGGTGATGTCCAATTCTTTACTTTTTTTACTCGGTTTTTGACCATCTCAGTTGTTATTTCTAATACTTGCATTTGTTTGTTGCCAATGCTTTTCTCAAAGTCATCTATCCATTTTGCTTCCTTATTGTAGTCCTTTGCAATTTCCCACAATTCTTTCCAGAATTCAACTGTTGCCTGCTTTTCTTGTTTTTGACTTTTGGTGCCACCATTCACATTAAGACTGTGGTAAAAATGCCGTTGGTCTGATCGAAATTGCTGATTTTGTTTATACTAGATGATTCGTGCCTCATATCTTTCAATTTTCCTAGCTGTTGCTGTTATCTGCTGTTTTACAATCTCTACAGCTTCATTGATGTTTCTTGTATCCAATCTATACCTTCTGATTAGCTGATCTATAATTTTGTTGTTTTTAAGCCGTTGCTCATGCATGTTCTTCAAGTTGCTAGCATCTGCCCTTAATTTTTTGACTTTTTGTTCTAATCGGATTTTCCACTTTGGCTTTGATGCTTTTTCCATTGTGTAACTAGGTGCTTTGATTTTAATGCCTAGTTCATTAGTGACTATTGCAGCTGCGCTGTACATTAACTGGTTCGTTTCCAAGATGGATCCCGATTCAATTGTTGAAAGCACTGCATTAACCATTTTCATGAAAGGCGCCAAAATTTTCTTAGGCACAGTTTTTAATGATGGTAAACGTTGCCATTCCTTATTAAACAGAAAATGCTCCATGATCTTGTCCTTCAATTCTTTTTGTTTTTGAGTTAGTTCATCAGTTGGTTCAGTGATAACTGGTTCTGGTGATAGTGTTGTTATTTCCTCCCCGACAGCTTCTTCTGGGAGTTCTACTACAATGTCTTTAGATGTGTGTCTTGAGTATCAGTTATTTCTGCTTGTGATGTTGTTTTCTTAGTTTTGCAATTTGCCTGAATTTCCTCAAGTTCAACTTCACTAAACACTTTGTTCCGTGTAATAAATCACCTTTGATCTGCAAGTCGTTGTTCACTAATATTTGAATCTGGATATTGTTGTTTCCATAATTCATACATTCGCTTTAAATAACCTCTTTTTCCAGGCTCTGAGTTGTACTAACAGGCCATTATGGCACAGTTTTCATCTGCACTATATTTTTGTCATTTTGTTGGCTGGTCCACTTGTAGCCCACTTGTCGACGGATGTCCAGGGACCTCAACATCCGCCACGGCCCTTGCTAACCCGCGTGACGACCGATGCGGTATAGAATTTTTATTTGTTTCTTTCAACATGTTATATGGGTTGGTGGTTTTTTTTTATGGGGCCAGGTTGCCAACCTGACCCCAACCCTCCTCCTTTCTCATCCGGGCTTGGGACCGGCAACGGAGGATGATTATTATTATTATTATTATTATTATTATTATTATTATTATTATTATTATTATTATTATTATTATTATTTTCAAGAAAAAAGGAAACAATACAGTTAAAAATGTATAAGAAATGTAGGAAGAAAATAAAAAATGATAATGATGATGATGATGATGTCGTTGTTGTTATTGTTTTTATCCATTCACTTGAGTCCAACTCTTGGCGATACTATGGGCCATGTCTCTCCACATCTTCTGAGCTTGCACTATTTCTTTGAGCTTTTCTATGCCTGTCTAGTGTCAGTTTTGATAGTGTCCAGCCACCATCTTCTTTAATGGCCTGGTTTCCTTTTATTGCTAACTGTTGTGAACATAATTGCTTTCTACAATGAATTCCCCTGCAGGACATGGCCAAAGTAAGTGAGAAGTAGTTTCATGATTTTGCCTTCTAGTGACGTGGCTGGTGCATGCCAATACATACACAGTACAGTTAAAGCCCGTGATGGTGAACCTATGGCATGCATGCTACAAGTGGCATGCAGCACCCTCTCTGTGGGCATGGAAGCTATCACCCTTGTTCTGCTCCACCATGCATACATGCATGCCTCCCACCAGCCAGCTGGTCATTGGGTCTCTGCCGTACATGTGTGGGGAGGGGGAGGCATTCAGGGCCCCCCACTTTGGGCATTTGGTCTGGAAAAAGTAACTGGTATAAGCAGTAAAATATGGGTTTACAACTAACATATCTCTAATTGTCAGTAACATATCATATGGATAATATATTCTAACAGCATTAAAAGCTAGATGGAATTCTTCCTGAGCTAAAGTGGTGACCATTGAGTTCACACTTAAGTTTTTAAAAATGGGAGGAGCCGAATACTATCTTGTTTCACTCCTTTATGGATTGACACATCTACAGATAGATAGCTACTGCTGTCACATATAACTAATTTGTCTTAGCATAGTAACATTCTAATCAGGCAAAGTAACTTCCAATCTACAGAGGAATGAATCAGCTTCCAACACATTCATTCCTTGGGAATGGAATGGAAGGTTGATTTTAAATCATTGGAGGCAATATAAGGGAATGGGAATAAGTGTGCATGGATTTTTCTACTTGAAACTATAAAATAGCATATTGTTTGATCATTGATTTGCACTCCCTATAGTCCACTTATTCATTAAATAGATATTTCTGCTATTCCAGTCAATCTAGAAATGTGCATATATAGCATCCTGGGAATTCTTAGGAGACTAATGGAATGATTACTAAGGGAGTTCATGCTGTTACCTTTTTTTTGAAAATGAGACAATAATAGAACGATCCCAGACTTTAAGCATTGGGAATATGTTACTAGTGTGTGTAAAATAAGAGGGACTCAAAAATCAACATTACTTTTTTTTTATTTTGTAAGTATCAGGTCAGTGCCAGGGGCTTGAGGTGCTTCCAATTATTTGTAAGTAAATGCCAAGCACCCAAATTTTTACCACATGACCATGGGAATGTTGCATCAGTCATAAATGTAATGCCTGAGTGTAAGTCACTTTTTCAGGGTCATTGTAACTTCAAATGATTGCTAAATGAATGGCTGTAAGTAAAGGACTACCAGCTAATGGTGCCCACTTGTCTTTCAAGGGCATTGGTTGAAAAAAAAAAGCAAGCAACTTGTGAGCATATGTTAGACAAGTCCATTTGAACTATTTGCCCAGGACTGCTAGTGTCCAGAAAAATGTCAGGATTATATTTCATTGATGAAAGGACCATGTTTTTGTAGTCTTATGATTTCCCAGTTGTCTTTGACTGCCATTTTGTATTAGAAGTAGTTTGGAGTATTTATTTTATAGGATTAGAGCAGCAAGGGACTCTGCAGTCTCGTCTAGCTATTTTGTTGTGTGAGCAGGCCCTTCTGTTTTGAATAATATCTTTGTCTGTTCTTCTTTAGCTATCATACTGTAAGAGTTAATCAGTGTACTTTCAAAAGAACCAAGTAGTATAACCCTATGTTGGTAGAACATTTAGTAATATTCCCTGCTGTCAAAGTCAAAGAAAAGATAGAAAAATCTTGGCAGCTCTCCAAGTTAGACATGACCTTTTAGAAGGTGTGAGCTGATGAAATATTTAGAAGTAGGCTCACATTTCGATCAGTTAACACTGAAGTGAGAATAATTCCAAAAGTATAAAATATAGAAATCAATAATATAGAAAAAAACAGAATTAGAAGGGACCTAGGAGGTCTTCTAGTCCAATCCCCTGCTTAGGAAGGAAACCCTAATGGCTATCCAATCTCTTAAAAATTTCCAGTGTTTGAGCATCTACAACTTCTGGAGGCAAGTTGTCCCATTGATCAATTGTTCTAACTGTGGAGAAATTTCTCCTTAGTTATAAGTTGCTTCTCTCCTTGATTAGTTTCCACCCATTGCTTCTTGTCCTACTCTCAGGTGCTTTGGAGAATAGCTTGATTCCCTCTTCTTTGTGGCAGCCCCTGAGATATTGCAACACTGCTATCATTTTACCCCTGGTCCTTTTTTTTTCATCAGACTAGATATACCAAGTTCCAGCAACCGTTCTTTTTATGTTTTAGTCTCCAGTCCCCTAGTCATCTTTGTTGCTCTTCTCTGCACTCTTTCTAGAGTCTCAAAGTTTTCAAATAGATCTTCATTTCTAAATGTTTTTATGGCATTATTGACTTGCTAAGAAAGATGAAATAATTGATTACATTGATACAGGAGGGCAGAGTCCTTGTTATTTTCTGGGTCTGATGGAGCACAATTGTTTTTAGGTTGCTTTATCAGTTGGTGGCATAACCAATGTAGACGTTTGATGAGGGAAATTTGCTTTCTGTAATCATTGCAAAGGAAACTGTGTAGGCTTCAAATGCTTTCTTCAAAGCACACATCTTTTGAGAGGGAGTTGTTAGTTTTTCAAACACAGCTATTATAGTCTGAGCAGCTAAGCCAAATAAATCTGAAGTGTGTGTTTCTGTGTGATTGAGATTTTATTTAACTCTTCAGCTGGTGCATCATGGGTATAAATAATATATAAATAATTCCACATAGTCAGAGACAAAATTTTCTTGAAATCTTCATTCACTGGAATCATCATTCTCAATGAGGAGAAGGGAGATTGCATGTCTATTGATTGCTAGGTAGAACTTCAAATATATTCATAGAAATCCAGATTAAAATCCTCAGAAGAAATTTTGATGCGAGGAACTCATTAATTTTCAATTATTTTGCTCTCTATGCTGATTTCAAAATCTTAACACTTCTATATTTCTTTTTCTTTCCCTAAATTGAATGTCAGAAATTTAAAGTCATAAATAAAATATTAAATGGGGGGGGGAGGGGAAAAAGCAATGGTAATAATAACAAAAGCCTGATAAAAGAAAAACTTGCAATGATTTTACTAAAAGAGTAAATTCATACCTTTTAATAAAATGTATTAGTTGAAGATGTGCTACTATATTCCATTTTGGATTTGGTTTTTTGGTCCACCATAGAAATTATTCAAAAGATATATGAGATTGTCTGGGATATGAGTGCTTCTCAGGCTATCTGCATTTTGTGGTGATATACAGTGTCAAAGGTCTTCGAATGATCAACATGCAAAAAGTGGTAATATTTCCAATATTCAAAACTCTTTATTTTGTTTTTTTCTCCAATATCAATAATGGTAAACTTGATTAACTTGATTTTAAAGTTAATGTTTATTAATGCATGAGAAAGAGAGAGACAGAGAGAGAATATATATGTGTTGTGTATGTATTGTGTAGCACACACTTATACATGTTTATTAGCAACAAGCTCCATATTGCTGACAGAGCTTCTTTTATTATAATTAATATAGAATTATAATCTATCTTTAGGATTTTAATTAGGTAAAAGAGATGGGATATCTTGACAATATCTAACCCACTTCCAAAATTGAATAACAGAATAACAGAGTTGGAAGGAACCTTGGAGATCTTCTAGTCCAAGCCCCTGCTCAAGCAGTAAACTCTATACCACTCTGGACAAATAACTGTCCAATCTCTTCTTAAAAACCTCCAGGGATGGATCACTCACAACTTCTGAAGGCAAGTTGTTCCACTGATTCATTGTTCTAACTGTCAATAAACTTCTCCTTTGTCCCAGGTTGGATATCTCTTTTATAAGTTTCCATCCATTACTTTTGGTCCTGCTCTCAGGTCCTTTGTAGTGTAAGTTGAACCCCTCTTCTCTGTGGAAACCCCTTGGATATTGGAACACTGCTATCATATCACCCTTAGTCCTTCCTTTGATTACGTTAGATATATCCAGTTCCTGCAACCATTCTTCATAAGTTTTGGCCTCCAGTCCCCTGATCATCTCATCACTCTTCTCTTCATACTTTCTAGAGTTTAAGCAAATATTTTTGTATTGTAGTGACCAAAACTAGACACAGTAATTCAAAGTGTGCTCTCACCAAAGCAATATAAGTGTCAACCTGTACAGTGTTGCCATGACTACTATCAAGTAGCACAGAGAAGGGAGAAAAATTCCATGCATACTTTTGGCTAGAGTCAGGTCTCATATTCTTAACAGCTGCGCATGTCCATACCTACAGTAGCATCTTGTTGGTGAATGTGATTAATGACTTCAGGCAGAGGGGAGGGGACACAGGGGTAAAGTTCAGACGCCGTTAAGTGTAAATCAGTTTTTGTTCCACAGGAGCACACGCCAGAATGTTGATCCTAATAAATGAATGGATTTCTTTTGAACTTTGTCTCGAGGCTCATAAATTAATTAGGTCATCTTCTGGGAACTTCACAATAAGCACACTACTGGCTCATATTTAAGTATAAAACATTAAGACAATAAATAGAGATCATAAATTTAAAATTCTATTACAAATTCTATTATTCGCCTTTTTTAATTTCTTCAATTTAGCAAGGTTTAGCAAGACAGGTTTTGGACTGACAAATACAAACAGAAGTAAAATAAATATGTAAGAAAAAAACTCATATTAAACTGCAAATGTTAAGGAGATTTGCATGCGAAAAGTATGTATTAGGACAAATTACCTTGGAAGTTATATGAGAGGCATACCCATTGACACACTGTCATGTGCATAACTATGCATATAACATTCTGTACAAAAAGGATTCTCAGTATAATGTAGAAATGGGAGAGATAAAACTTCCTGATTAAATGAGAATGTCACAGAAATTAAACAGCTGTGATAGGATAGCTGATACACACACATGCACTGTACACACACACACACACACACACACACACACTGTACATACTGTATATAGAAAATAAAATAATGAAGACATTCCAGAAGTGGTAGGAAATATATATATATATTTATATTTTATATTTCTAAACCACAATCAGCCAGAGTATTTTTAAGCACCCTTTCCACATATAATCCAGATGTAGTATTCTGCTGGTTCAAACTGGTTCGGGCAAACCAATAGTGGCGGCAGCCTGAGGCTCCACCCACCTACCCAAACGTCATCAAGGACCTTCTGCACATGCCCAGAAGGTTCTGCGCATGCCCAGACGAGCAGGTAGCATGCTCCCATTACTAAACCGGTAGTGAAGATAAGAGGATACCATTACTGATATAAGCCATGTTGTCAACATCATCAAGATGGTTTAACGTGCTTGCGATGGAACAAGCACCAGAATCATCTCCCAACCGAAGCTACCTTACTTTGCTATTCAGTTCATGTAATCTTTTTCTATTAACAGTTAGCAGACTCAAATGTTAAGTAAATCATGCCCTGTCCTCTTTGATGTGATACCTTGGTTGCTCTTATGTAAGTGGCTCCTCATCTGTATGGTGGGAATTCCCACGGGTTCGAAAGCTCTGAGTGTGTATCTGGGAACATATGGCAACTTGGTCCTTTCTCCGTTTTCGGTGCAAAGGGTGGGGAGGCAGAGAGATGTCATTCAGCTTTATTTTTCAAAGTTTAAAATAAGCCATTAGAGCCATAGGCGTGCATAAATGATTCCTAAATAAGTAAGTCAATAGTTCATTGTATCTTATTGAACAACAAACAAATATTAAAACAGAAATTTCATATAATGCTGCTTGAATAAATAAGTAGTGTTTTCTGTTTAAATGTGTGCCCATGATGATTAATTGAAACATGAACACTCCAGCTGCTTTTGAATGTTGACAGTGGCAGTTCTGGAGTACAGTGTGCAGGTGGTGTGGCAGTTGCTATTCAGCATGGCATGATGTGCGCATGTGCTGAGCTTGCCCTGAAAATATGTTCCTGTGCCAAAATCTGCCTCCTGGTTTCATAACGCTTCTTTGCCTGCAAAAGAGGTTTCTGTTTTTCTACTTCATTCTCAGAATGGTTCCAAATTTCTTTCCCAGTTCTTTGCTAATACTTCTAAGTTTATTTACTGTTTCAGTCAGGTCGTTTTCTCTGACCCTTGTCCTCCACACCTAATGGTCAAGTCTCTTGGACTGTTCATGATTTCTGATATCAGAAAAATCTTGAGTGGACTTGCCACAGTATTTTTGTAAAATACAGAAGGCCTGGAGAAAGTAAACCCTGATTTTTGTAACCCTAGAGCAGTGATGGCTAATTTTTTCATCGCTGTGTGCTGAAAGCGCACACATGCGTGGGCACCCATAATGCAATGCACATGTGTTCCCCTATGTGCACCCTGTGCATGTGTGTACTGTGTCCACGTGACCTGCCCCCCCACATGCATGCTCCACCCCCAAATGTGCCAGTGCATGCACACCAGAGATCCGAAAACCAGCTGGCTAGTGGGAGACAGGCACATATGTGCGATGGAGCTGAGCTGGGGTGACGGCTGAAGTGCCCATAGAGAGGGTTCTGCATGCCACCTGTGGCACACCTGCCATAGGTTTGCCACCACGCTCCTAGATAAATTATTCTGCTATAATAAATTGGAAATTCATGACCTTCTCATAAGAAAACTCCCATGTCCGTCATAAGAATTTCATTGTATTTTACATACAGTTTTGAAAAAGAAAAACTAAAATGAATTTCTTTGTTTCTCCTTCGATTGAATAAAAATTAAGAAAATTGAAGAAGACATTTTTTTAATGGAGCAATTCATTGCACACAAGTCATTACTTCATGTTTCACTTTACAGAGTTATTTTTCCTTTCACAATTTTTGATGTATTTTCAAAACTTATTTTTTTAAAAAAGTAGCAGAAAACAGCAGAAAATTCTAAATGAAATCTTTGGCTGGCTTTAGTTACTTCTTAACTCTTATGGTTGGGGATTTTTTAAAATCCCAATTCCTTTCTTTCTTTTAAGAAAGCATTCCAAAAACCATGCATATTATCTGTTCAATTATTGGCCACCAGTGTTTTTAAGCTGCCAAGTCATGTATATAATAAGAATGGCCATATACATCCACTTGCAAAGCAAGCATTTTTTAAAGGGTAGTGTACCCTGTTTACAACATTATTCTTCCAAAGGAAGAATACAATGGAAAAATTATTATACAGCCAAAAGTCCGGTGAAATATGCAGTTTCTTTACCATGTCAACCTTGTTTTGTCCATACCAGTAAACTGCCAGCAAAATCAGTTTTAGATAATCCCCACATACAAGCACAATATATGTACTTGTATCAGGGGTGGGTTCCTGCCAGTTCTAACCACTTCTATAGAAGAGGTTCCACAAATCTACAGTGCCGCTCCCTCCCCCTGCCTGTCCACACATCACCAAGATGAAGAGCAAGAGGAAGAATTCTGGGACTTGAAGTCCACAAGTCTTAAAGCTGTCAAGTTTGAACACCCCTGGGGGATTTTTTCTAAAGGGTTAGGGGTGCAAGGGTCTTGTAACTTGACAGCTTTAAGACTTGCATGCTTCAAATGCCAGAGTTTCTGAGCCAACATTTTGGTTGCTAAGCAAGAGTGTTGTTAAGTGAGTTTCACCACATTCTACAAGTTGGCCATGCCCACCCAGTTCACATGGCGGGCAAGCCACTCCCACAAAGCAGGCCACACCTACAGAAGAGGTTCTAAAAAAATTGAAACCCACCACTGACTTGTATATTGAGGCATATCTGTATGTTTTATTCAGAATGTATATATGTATATATGTTTGTACATGCATACACATATTGTATAAATATAAAGGCCAGAAATTACTCTCAAAAGGTTTTGTACCTAGAACTAGATTATCTGAATCAGTAACTACAAATAATATTTAATTTTCTGTAAAATAATGTATTACAAAGTGAATTTGTGCATGCAAATATTCATATATCCAAGTTTTGACTTGGAATTCTGAGTGTTTAGGACAGCAACTCAAGAGGTCAAAAAGTTGATGTGACTGTAACACATGTTACATTTTTCTCTCAAGCACATGCAGTCTAGCAGTTGATAGTAATTGTCTTGGTATAACATTTTGTCTCTATGTCTCACTATAACCAATGCCATAATTTGCTAATTTCTATTATAGCTTTTGTACAGGAGGAGTAGCTTTATTCCTACATTTCACTCAGAAAAAATCCAAGTTTAAGATCATTTCATAATTTTGAGCCAGTGACTTTGGACATGTTATTATTATTTCTTAGATTTTTAGACCGCCCCTCTCCCAGAAAGGGACTCGGGGCGGTGTACAGTCAATACATAAAACCAGTCATAATAATAAAATATATTTAAGATACATTTGGAGGGGGAGATAGGCTGTACTAAGAAATAAATATATTCTAATCCTAAAAACACAATTAAAACCCCAAACCCAATTAAAATACAATAAATCCCCGGGAGGTAAAACTAAGAAAGTGCCAGGCCAGCTGATTGAAATAGGTGAGTCTTTAACTTTTGCCGGAAGGAACGGAGGTCGGTGGTAGTTCGAATGTCTGGGGGGAGGTCATTCCAGAGGGTTGGGCCCATCACAGAGAAGGATCTACTCCTAGGTGTCGCCCGCTGGCATTGCCCAGCAGACGGCACCAGGAGGAGCCCCTCCCTGTGTGAGCGGATAGGTCGCAGGGACGTGTGTTAGAAAGGACCCAACTCTCTAAAAAGGTTCTAATGCTGTGGAAGTGAGATGAAAGAGAAGAGAATAACTAGATAGACTCAGGTAGATAGACTTAGGTAAGTAGTGATGTGGGCACCATTGAGAGGCTTGAAAGAACAGGTTTGGTATAAATTGTCATGAAGAAAATCTACCTATGTGGTCACTGGGAGTCAAAAAAGACTTGATGTCACATTATCAGTCACTACCTCTCCACCTAATTTTATCTCACAGATCTAAGATAATTCTCAATTAAAATATTGCTTTCTGTTTGAAATAAAAGGAGACACTATTTATTTTATTTTTACAAAATTAAAAGTCATGCTTGAGTTATATAACCGGTGGTGCAGATAATGTTCTCTTTAGGACCCACTTTACATGTGATGACTATGTCTTCCTACATAGTCCAAGTGTTTAGCTCCTCACAGTTCTAATAGTGTTATTACTAGTGTTATTACATCATCTGTTCACTCCCTAATACCTGAATGGAAGCAAAGCTGCTGACACTTCTATTTGTAGAAAGCAATAAAAATCTTCATTGCATTTTATAAGAGGAAACTGATCTTTGAGCAAGGAATATGTGTCATATTTCTATCTCTTCTGTTGGAGACAAAAATATTATTTGTTATCCTATTACAGTGATTGCAAACCTTTTTTGGCTGCCGTGCCAAAAGCGGGGCGTGTGTGTGTACACTGGCATGCACACCCATAATGCTATGCATGCTTCAGGGAATCCTCCGAAGGGTGAAAAACTGTCTCAAAAGAAGGCTGAATTCAACTGGAGCACTGGCCAGCTGACAGGGCAACGCCTCGCATGCCCTGACAAATGGCTCCTTGTGCCATAGGTTCGCTATCACGGTCCTATTAAAAGAATAATGAATTTGATTCTGTGGCTGGTGCAATGACATGTGGATCTCAAGATTGGACACTCATTTTTTATAGTTTGCCACAAGTAGATTTCATTCCAGGCCATTCTTAATGTCTCTCCAAGAAAGAACAGTGCCAGCTTTGTTGGTTTTCCCCTGCTGTAAAAATCCTGCATGGATCCATTTGAGTAAATAATTATTGTCCTATCTCCAATCTTTCCTTTTGGATGAAGGTTGTAAAGATAATGATAGAGTGAAAACTGCAAAAAGCAATGGAAATAATATATAATCTGGACTAAGAGAAGCCACTTTTCTAACTTTTATGAGACCAAAAGTTCAAGAGCACAGAAGAAATCCATTGAGGAATAGGAGGGAGAACTACTAGCAAGGAAATTATCAAATAAAAGGGGCTTGAATCCAGGACACAAATGTAATAAGACTAAACTGCTCAGACAAGCTTCTTCCTAGTTCACACAGAAATAAAGTAGTGGTGGAAGCACGTTCAGTTTTGCAAGATTGATGTTAGCCCTTCATGGTGGTTCATAACACAAAACCAATGCCAGGTAAGTTAATGCTAGTTGAAAGCCATGGCCAGCTCTGGCTGCAGCACCAGTTGCAGAATTATTGAATCTGGGATGACTGAAAAAGATCACTTATGCCCACATTATCTCATGAATGGATTACTGTAATTTGCTTTACATTGACTTGTCCTTGTAAATCATAGCTCGCCCAATTCAAGATTATGTTTTTTTTCTCCCATGAAATCTTACATAGTTCAGGTAGGTAGCCTATGTTGGTAACGTAGAAAAGAAGATGCAGACAGGAGTAAGGTTGTGCTGGGAAGGCCACCCGATGGAAGGCACCCTAAAGGGCACCCACCCACTGCATTGTCCCTTTTATTGTCAAACTTCTCAGAATAACAAAAGCTCCTTGGACAGAAAATACACTTGGCAACTATTGATTGGTTTACAGATGCATGCTTTCCTCATGGACACCTCATGGACACTTCATGATCACTTCATGACTCCCTACTTAGTTAATATTTTGCTGCATGGAATGTGATGTCTACGTGTAGATTCCATCATGCTTTTCTTGTAAGCAAAAGAGATTAAGAGCCAAAGGATTAAGAGAGGAAGGAATGTGGATTTTGATTGATTAATCAATGTGATTTGCCAACTACTGAATAACCAATTAACCCTACAAGCCTAGGTAGCAAGGATACTTTCATAATCTGCAAGGCCAATTCAGCTGAATGGAGAATATATGAAGAAAATCTTCACCTATCATCTACTGTAAAACCAATGGGAGGAGTTAGAGAAGTGACAATATCTGTGAGAATACCCTGATTTGGGAACAGCTTCATTATCTAAGCAAGATAGACTCACTCTGAGGGCCTTTCACACACTTGTAACAAACAGGCTATTAGGAAAGGGCCTGATTATGTAGTTGGTGCCAGTTTTCAATAGATATTGCTACTCTCATGTTAATGTTTAATTACAATGATTTTTAAATTTTATACTGTAGTTTAAAAGTTTTTAAACAGTTCAGTGGTGATATCTAGAA
Source organism: Natrix helvetica (assembly GCF_964273705.1). Classification (NCBI taxonomy): domain Eukaryota; kingdom Metazoa; phylum Chordata; class Lepidosauria; order Squamata; family Natricidae; genus Natrix; species Natrix helvetica. Next base: position 34,515,700 of record NC_138549.1, read on the forward strand.
GGTGCTGAGAGTAAAAGAGAAAGTTTTAGCATTAATTGGTCTCTTCAGTGATAATTTTCCAATTGTGGAATGTCCTTTGGAGAGAGATAGACTTATATACTGCCCCATAGAATGCTTTACAGCATTCTCTGGGCAATTTGCAATGTCAGCATGCTGATTGTTGGAACCCCAACAATCTGGGTTCCTATTTTACCAGCTTTGGAAGGATGGAAGGCTAAGTCAATATTGAGCCCTGTTAGGATCAAACTCCTGGCTGTGGGCAGAGTTTGTCTGCAATACTTCATTCTAACCAATGTGCCACCAGAGCAATGGTTATTTATTGATGTCATCACCAGAAATATATGGGCTACTCTAAATATTTTATCATGCTCTGCATATTGTTGGATGTCTCTGTCTTAGAAGTCACCCCTGTAGGATGTTTAAAAGCTTTATAAATGTATTGTTTGGGAAATTCTTATTTTCTTATTTGTTGTAACTGTGTGTTTTGACAACATTCTGGCTTTAATTTTATTTACCATAAACACAATGAACATATTGTATTTGGTAAGACTGACAGAAATGTTTTTCTTCTAATTTTCTTCTCTTTTCAAATCCCATGTCCAAGAAGATTTAAATTTTCAAAACAAAACAGCTGGAAAGAAATTTAAATATATCCTAAGCATGGTGACACCCTCCCATCATTCAAACTTGGCACAGAACAAGATAAAATCTAAGAAAATCAGTGCATGTCTTTTATTTAACATGATGTTTGTCTCCGAAATATTTGGCTCACAAAAATTGACTATTAAATTATAACTTTTGAAAATTCCACATCCATTTTCATCTTCAAGTGTTCTGAAATGCCCGAAGATTCTTTTGCACAAATTTTCTTTAAATGAAAAATAGCGGCATTGAATATTTTCAAATTTACAAACTCGTCATTTATTTCAGTTGAGTTTAACAGATTTTAAAATGCAGTCACTATATGTTGAAAAATTGTACTTAGTTTAAGGTGGGACTGTTAATTGTTCAAACGAGAGCTGTGTTATTCTGAAATAGGCAACTCACTATCCAAGAGCTCCAGGTCATTCCAAAATATTATATTCTGATGTCAGAGCATCCTGAATTGTGAGAAAAGGGAGGAAAAAAAGTGAGAAAAATAGCTAATTTTTCATTGTGTAATTTTTATCTTTTTAACAAAAGTAAACTTTGTGGGTTAAAATTTTCCACTTTGCCATCCCCTGCAGAAATAGCTTGTATATTTCCAATCCCCACCATCTACTGAATGGAGTTATGCCCAGTATCCTGAAATTGAAATATTGTTAAAAATGTAACCCAACAATTTGAAGACTTTTGAGAAGAGTTTAATAAATATTTGAAAGCTTACTAATGTAAGCTCTGAATATCTCAATGGATTACTACCATCATTTTATTCCAGGGTATTAGCTGTTTTGTATTTTACGTTAAGTCCAAACTGAGCAAATAATCTGCACATTGTCTCATCAATATTGAACATCTGAAGCAGAACTGATAGGCTGTTCTAATTCAAACATAGGTTTCATATCAGAAGAATTGGCTGAAAAACGTATTGAAATTCCTATTCAGGAGGTGAATATAATGGTTCACCTAAACCACTATAAATGCTCCCTATATAGCTAGATGTTGAAGTTCTATGGTAGTTGAGTCTTTTGTAGGGTGTGAACAATTCCATTATTCAATTTTCAATATTGCTAGTACGATACGGTGAGAGCTTATATTAAAAAGCCAAGAGAAAAAGAATACAAATAAGGAAATAGTTAGGGCTGTTCTATGCAAACCTGTTTATTTGGGTTAAGTATATTAAAATAGGAAATTCTTTTTTTCCCATCCTTCAAACTACTATCAGAACAACATTCTCATCCCCCACTTTTTTTCTCTATTTGCCAATTTGTAATTACAGTATGTAAATACTCAGCAGAATGGGTCTTTGGTTAATCAAATTGATTTAATTGCTGAATCCCCACAGATTGATGTGAATGGAGTCTTCTTTTTTACATTTTTGTTGACAAAACACAAGCACATGCTTGACGAAGAAAAGTTTTTACCAAATAAAGGAATAAGGTTTGAGGAAAACTTGAAAATATTGGTGAAATCTTTAATATTGAGTTTCATATAATTCTAGTGAGAATTGTACTTTGAAGCATGTCACATGACAATGTTTAGTGTCTATGATATCTGAGCAGAAAAGTTTATTATATTACTAAAATGGCATGATATATAAAGATGAACATGCTGAGAAAAAAGAAACTTTAATCAGAAATATGATAAACATGGAAAAGTAAGACAAAACAAAAACAGAGAATGTAATTAGTACTTTAGCTATTTAGTTTTGTTATATATTCTTGTATTAAGTGTATTATCTTTTTTTAATGTTTCAAGTCATTTAATCGTCTCTTCTTCCTATTTACCATGTTTCTTTACTTCTTTTTACAATGTGCTAGTGCTTATTTCTACCAAACTATTAAAAATATTTCTCTGGTTCTTAAATAGGACAAGGAAGGAGAATCTAAAACTAAATCTTTCTTTCTTTGACGTTCAACTTCGAGTACGAATTTCCTCTCTTTCCCATTTGTCCCAGGAAATTAATAGGAATGTTTTAACACCCTGCCTGTCCTCTCACATATTTAGACCACATATCAATCCAGATTTCAAACAAACATATTCCTTCTGTGGTGATGCAGGAATCTCTTTTACTAACTTATCTGCATGGCAGACTGTTCTGACCCCTCGTCCCCCACCAACACACACTCCGAGCCAAAGATAAGTTACTGGATTTATTTACAGACAGACAGGTCCTTGGCAGCAATCCAACACAAATAAACTTCAGCAACAACCCGGCACTGATAAGCAGTAGCAGCAATCCAGTCTGCCACGCTCACAAGACTGTACTCCCACATTAGTTCATGCGTTGACTTCTGCAAAAGGCGTGTGCACAAGCAGTCCTTTTATAGTCTGGAGAGGAGTCTAATTACCATCAGCCAAGTGCAATTACCTCCTGTAACTGCACAACTGTTCCTGACGCCTATTAGCTCATCGGTGACGAGCATCCAACAACTCACTGCTGACTTCTGACTCACTGTCCCCTGTCTCCTCCCTCCCTACGGCTCCAAGGCATGACATCAGGAACCTCCTGGTCGCCAACCAGCCTCTCTGATCCCTGCTCGGAGTCGGAACCCTGTGCACATCCTCCAGAGCCGACTCATAGGGACACTCGCTGTCGGAGTCAGGTGGCAGCTCCAACGGCTCCTGCTGGGCCACAACAGCAGACTATATCGTATGTCAACATCCACCCCAACTTTGAAATTATTTAATACTTTAGCTAAATCAGAAGCAGATGGACATTGCAATTTTCTTTATTTTTCTCAGAGAAAACTGGTACCCTTCTACTGCAACTGAGGGACTTCATGGAATAGGCCAGTATGCAATTATGACACTACAGCTGAGCTATGGACTTTTCTTGGCCATCTCTCTTCATGAAAATAATTCTCAGACTTATAGCTGAAAAATCTTTCAGATTATGAATCAGCTAGTTTCAGAACAGTCTGCCCTATATACTTCAGAACAAGTCACCATTTTGAGCATGCTTCCTTGAGTGGAAATAAAGTAAACATTTATGAAGCAATCCTGTATGAAGCCTTCTTTATGATTAATATTCTCCTACATTTCGGCAAATACAATTTGGCTTCCGTGCACTTATATTACCTGATTAATTTCTTTTTGCAATAATGAGACCATCCCTTCATAGAATGCTACTATGTGTTGGCATGCAGTTTTGGAATAACTGTCCTATGTGGTATGCAGGAATATTGTAAGATTGTTTAAGATGCAACTATGTGTTTCACAAATCATATTAAATTAACAATTAAAAATAATAGGATAGCATGTAAATAGGTGCTGAATTATAAAGTACATTGAGAGCTCTTATAACTTTTTATCAAGTCACTTGAATTAACATCAGACAGAAAAATGCATTGCTATGCCACAAAAACATGAAGGGATATGCAAGATTATCAGCATGCTTTCCAAAACAACAATTTATTAGCATCTCACTATAGTTTTACCTCAGGGGTAGGTTCCTGCCAGTTCTAATCTCTTCTATAGAAGAGGTTCCACAAATCTACAGTGTCGTTTAGAACCGGTTCCAGCTCCCTCCCCCTGCCCGTCCACACATCATCAAGATGAGGAGAGAGAGGAGGAATTCTGGGAGTTGAAGTTCACAAGTCTTAAAGCTGTCACGTTTGAACACCCCTGGGGGTTTTTTTCTAAAGGGTTAGGTGTGCAAGGATCTTGTAACTTGACAGCTTCAAGGCTTGCACACTTCAATACCAGAGTTCCTGAGCCAACATGACTGGAGGTGGAATTCTGGTAGTTGACATCCACAAGTCTTAAAGCTGTCAAGTTTGAACACCCCTGGGTTTTTTTCTAAAGGGTTAGGGGTGCAAGGGTCTTGTAACCTGACAGCTTTAAGACTTGTGTGCTTCAAATGCCAGAGTTTCTGAACCAACATTTTGGTTGCTAAGCAAGACATTGTTAAGTGAGTTTCACCACATTTTACAAGTTGGCAACTCCCACTTGGTCACATGGCTGGCAAGCCACTCCCACCCAGGCACATGGCCAGCAAGCCACTCCCACAAAGCAGGCCACACCTACAGAAGAGGTTCTAAAAAATTTTGAAACTCACCACTGTTTCACCTGTTCACAAATATACAGAGCAGAAAAGTCAGAATTAATTGACTTGCTAATATACAGTAAATGGCTTGGGTAGTGCTGAAGGCTTTTGTGGTCCTGAAATCCTCCGTTGAACAGATCAGCTTAGATTTAGACTTAGAATAACTTTATAGTTACTTTGAATATACACTAATCAGCATCAATTATGGTAAAATGAAATTTCATTGCATACAGCTCTCAAAGGGTCACTACCTCCAATATACACTACATAAACATAAAAATATACACTATATAAGCATACATACATACATACACACTTACGTATACACATACCTACACAACCAAATATATTTCATGACAGAGAAACCACACAGTCTAGTTCAGATGTATACATGTACATGGCAAGAGAAACAAATCTTGCAAGTTTATCGGATGGATGGCAAAGGGAACAAAGCTGTTACAGAATCTGGTAGTCCTGCTAGAAATACTTCAAAACCTCTTCCCAGAGAGGAGCAACAGAAACGTGGAGGTGTAAGGTCTCTAACAATGCTTTGAGCTCTAAGCACAAAGCGCTTATAAGCAATATTCTGAATAACAGGAAGCAAGCTTCCTATAATCTTCTTGGCTGTCCTAACCACTCTCTGTATGGACTTTCTATCTGAGGCACTGCTGCCACCAAACCAAACAGTGATGCAGTTTGTTAAAATGCTCTCAACTGTGTGTAAAAAGTGGTAGATACTAGATATTAGAAAATATCTAATACTAAGAATGAAGATACGCCCTTAGCCTACAATCAATTTGTTCACATGCAAAGCTGACTATCTTTTCTAAAATGGGAAAGCAGGCTGCTGGCTTTCCTTTCTATTTTAAAGTGTAAAGTATCAGGCCAGGCCAGAAGTTCAGTTTAAGAGGTAGTCTAGATAACATCCTCCTTCCTTACTTTATTTGAAAGGGAATAAAATGTTTAAAATGTACTTTTCTGAAAACCAGCTTTCTGGTTTTGCAATAATTTTGCCTACGAAGTATTGTGAAAATTGTATACAATTCATCAGGTTCTTAACAACAAAAGAAAAACCAACAAAGCATGAAGATGGAGTGGAGTGAAGCCATTAATGGACACTTATCAGAAACTTATGTGAGTTCCAGCTCTCTACTAGTATTCTAGATTCCCCTTATCACCACATCACACTTTATCTGTTTCCAAGAACTATCTCTCTTTTTCTTCTTCTGTTGGGTATGTTAATAGTTAACTGACATGCAAAGGTTGCAAAGGTTATTTTAGAAGATCGGTCAGAATCTCTTGTACTTAAAGACAGTTGTATCATATTTTTTTAAAAAATCACTCTTACACTCTAGGTATAGAAATAAGTAAGATTTCAAACATTCGAGGGAAAACACAATCATGTTAAGCTTTGAAATACATACATATGTACAAACATATGTGTATATGTTTCTAATGTATCTATTCAAAAATGGTATTTTCAAAGTATATCCAACAAGCAAAATTGGAGCCCTAGAATATGTTTTGTTTTATCAGGTAGCAGAACAGGGATTGTCCCTGCCCTAGTTGTAAGGACAGTCTCGGTGTATGCATTACACTAACTAGAACTGCTGATCCTAATCATGCAACTTAATCAATGAATACTTGGCAGGCCTTAGTGCAATAAATCATTTTCTACTTGGCAGCAGGATCACTTATAAGAAATATGGGCTATATGAATAATGTGCTGTTAATTTGATTTCCTGAGAAGCCTTCATTGGACACAACCTTATAACAGTCCCTTTATATATGTAAGTGTGTGTGTTGAGATTGTTTAACCCTGAGGACTTAGCTGGAAATAAGAAAGAGGTGAAAATGCATAGGTATTGTGCTTACGTTTGGAAGTCTCTGACACAGAGACAAATGGGTAAAAAGTCAAACCTTCACATATGGCTTAGCATTATTTAGTATGTTTGTTTTTGGTTATGTCTTTTAAAAGTCTCTGCTGTGCAGAATTTTTATTTATGTATTTATTTATATTTATTATTTATCATATTTAGAAACTGCCTATCCCAATCACCTTTCGCAAGAAATAGTTATAAAATCCTAGGCAAAAAACTGCCCATTTCAATCTTATAGTAAGAAACCACCTATACCAATCACCAAAGAACTACCTTTTTTCCCTACTAATAGCAATAACAATAGCACGTAGACTTATATACCACTTCATAGTGTTTTACAGACCTCTCTAAGCGATTTACAGAGTCAGCATATTTCCCCCAACAATTTGGGTCCTCATTTTACCCACCTTGGAAGGATGGAAGAAGAGTCAACCTTGAGCCTGGTGAGATTCGAACTGCCAAATTGCAGTCAGCTGGCAGTCAGCAGAAGTAGCCTGTAATACTGCACTCTAACCACTGAACCACTGGGGCTCTTAAGAATTTTATCCAGGATTTTTTAAAAATCATTTATGGACCTGTTATGGGATGGGATTTATTGTTCCTGTGTGAGATGCTGTGAAATAATTGTTCATCTGAATGGCTGGATGGTTACTGAGAGCTACTGAGAGATACTATTCCTATATCCAGTGGGTACAAACTATTGCAATGGCTTTTCTCATGCCTTCTAAAGAGCACCATTATCTTGTTTATCCAAACCACAGGAATCTCCTTAACTGCATTCAGCTAAGTATGGTTGCAATTCTACTCACAAAAGTAGAGATGAAAATTGACTGGAGGATAGCACATGGTCTTGTCACGCATTGTGTTATTTGCAAGGAATAGCCTAATGACCAAACTGAAATGCTCCTGTTACCATGAATACTCCAATAATCCCTGCTTTCTTATTCTTGGCCCAGATGCTACTCTATGCTCTTGTTTTATTACTACTTCTCCTACATGAAGGGATTTAGCATTAGAACATAAATTAATAATATGTAATTTACAAAAATACTGCTTTTTCAAGATGTCAGTTTTGTTCAATTTTGTTTATTGCATAATTACAATTTGCAAAAATAACTTAATTTTGAACAAGCCACCAAACTGCAGACAAAATGTAATTGTTAATAGTAGGAAAATAGTAAATAATGTTAGCTATCATGAGAGTCAAATCAGCCAAACTCTATATTTGAACTTGAAATTTGATATTCAGAAACAGTATATTTTTATTTGACTTTATGAGATGAAATTTAATTTAAGTTAAAGACTATTAACTTTGAAAGATTTCAAACAGGAAACTCTAAGAGTTTACTCACCATATAATTGTGAAATATTTTATCCATGTACCACTTCTCCATGTATACTTCTCCATACTGGGGAGTACCGGTCGTAACCCACCACTGGCCCATCTGGGCATGTTTGATTCTTAAGAAACAAATGAACCATTATTGGGTATTTATTTATAGCTGGCTGAAATATGTATTGGAAAAATGAATAGCAGTTTAGTGGCAAGCTTGAAGAAGTGGCCTAGCAAAACGAGGGGTGGGGTTGATATTGGTGCCGAGTAAATATTATCCATATGTCTCTTTGGTTGCCTTGTCAAGAAATTACAGCTTTGAAAAAGCTGCCCTGCATGGCCCAGGTACAAAAAGCCGAAATTAATCATTCCTGATTTTGAAGATTATAGTTATTTCTCTCTATTTATTTATTATTAATGTTGCTCCTACCACTGTTACAACTGTTATTCGATCTGTTTCTCAAACGATAATGTGCTCTCCAGGATACTAGGTTACTCAGTCCAATCTGGAGGACATTCCTCCTGCCCCTTCCTCCTCACTTATTCTTTTTATTCTGACAGCCGTATTGATGAAGACCTCAGGAAAAAAAAATGGAGAGTCCCAGACACTTTGATGGCCTTTCCGCTGTGTAATTATACTTACTCTTGATAACACTAAAGACATGCCTTATTGGTAATGGCACGGGCTGCCTTCCTTTTCAGCACGAGATGGATTGTTTCTGCAGGCCGTGATGGCCTTCAAATTATCTGAGCACCGAAAAGAGAGCAGAGTGAATTTTATTTTAACTCATTTTATTTCTAAATTTATTTCCCAGTAGCTAGAAGGTGATGACTGCCCCAGCAGTCAAGTCAATTGTTATCTGTGGGACTTGATTATGTTTAGACCCAGTCTCTCATTTTGAGCAAGACACAGTTAATGAGGAGAGAAATGAAAAGTGCATTGAGTCACAGTGTGTTTGTGGTAATTTGTGACACATTCACTCTACTCAGTTCTTTGTTTATTCCTCTTCCCTCTCCCCATCCTCCTCCCATTCTGAGTTCTGCTTTAAAAAAAGGGAGAAGATAAGTGAATTCAGTAGTAGACAGTTAAGGATGTTGAAAGTAATGAATCTATATCTCTCTGGCTTTTTCTCCATTGTTGGCAGTAATTGGAGTGGTGTTCATCTATACAGTAAAATGCCAGTAAAGCCCCATCTTAACGAAACATCTTTTTTCCCATTATTTTGCAACACATTTTTCATTGGCACTGTTAGTTTTTACTTTCACTAGCAGTAACTATGTATATCAGGCTTATCTCTCTGTGTCTCTCTCTCTCTCTCTGTGTGTGTGTGTGTGTGTGTGTGTGTGTGTGTACATGTGAGCTCTTTTTCACTTTTCTAAATAATAGTCTATTAAACAGTTCACAGTGTGTGTTCGGTAGAAATGTAAAAAGTGATTGGATGATACTAATTAAGGAGAGATTTTGTTTCCACTTACTGCAGATCAATGGTGGGTTACATTTAAGCTGGGGTTTTGTGATGAGTTTGAGCACAAAAGAACAGCTGTGCTAAATACATATTTCTAGGCATATAGGTAAGTCAAATAAATCTCTTTTTTTTTTCAGGGAAATACAGTTAAACAGAAGTAATCAGTTGATTAAAGAAAATAACTGTGTAATAAGTGTTGACAAGTTTGGCTCATCGTCAATTAATTCATCCAGGTGGGTCAAATCTAAAAACATAATTCTTAATACGACATTTTTTATTTAATGCATTGCATTTCTTCTTTTGTTTTTATTCTTTTGCAAGTAAGATGTCCAGCCCATCTGGTGTAACTAGTTTGTATGTTAATTTTCATTTCCAATTCCATTGCTCAGAGTTAGATTTTTGAAAGCTTCAAGCACATCTGGAAGGTGGCAAACTAGTAACCTATACACCAAGATGAATGTTATGCAATATTGAAACACTCAAAATTGCTTTCATGGGATTGATAGTGGTTAATCCAGAAGTGTCTGGAAAGTGGAGTCTGTTTAAACAGTTGTTCTAGGATTATTTCTGATTTTTCAATAGGATATGCACCTAAAAGTTTGTGACTCTTCTATTACTTAAAGAATATCCTCCTCCTGATAATAAGTCTCAAATTTTATTGTGTACTTGATCCTTGTAAATCCAAGGCAAGACACTTGAAATGTGAATTATATTTCTGTCATTGGGCAGAGTTTAGTTATTCCGGAATATAAGGGTAATGTTATATATTATAAAAAATGCAACCACTGTATATTTTCCATTTTAAATCTACATAATTGTATTTCATAATTGAAGTAGGGATCTTCTTCTGAAATGCAGCAAAAATCTGAAAGTCATTCAGATCAATTAGAATGTCTTTTAAATTTTACTGGTTTTTTTTCTCCTGTTCATGACCATCTGAGAAAAAGGCTGACCACTTTTTAAGTGCTATAATGGAAGCCATATGGCTCTGAGGTGTAGGCCTGCCAAACAAATCTTTAAAAAATGAAAATATTTTAATAATGCAGTTATGATTTAATAATCTTAAGATTATTCACTAATTTTGCTATTGAGTGTTATGGATGACTAGGAAAATTGTCATTAGGATGTCACATTTCATTCCAAAATATCAAAGAGACATTTCCTACCTAATTCCATAAGAACTTTGTGAGATATATTAGATGGAGTATGAACTTTCATTTTGTGAACTTCAAGAGTTAATTAACTAGCAATTTGCAAGTGGGATGTGTAGGTTACTCTAAATCAAGTCTGTTTCAGACTCACTTATGATCATATTCAGTCAATTGCTTCAGCATATTTTCTCATATTTTCTTAAGTATTCACAATAGCAATAGTGAATACTTAGACTTATATACCACTTCACGGTTCTTTACAGCCCCTTTCTATGTGGTTTACAGAGTCAGCATATTATCCTCAACAATCTGGATCAACATTTTACCAACCTCGGAAGGATGGAAGGCTGAGTCAACTTTAAGCCGGTGAGAATCGAACTGCTGGTAGTCAGCAGAATTATCCTGCAATACTGCATTCTACCCACTGCACCACGATGAGTCAAATCTGATATTTCATGCTTTTACTTGTATACTTTGCATTTTGCAACCATAATTCATGTCTTTTGAATTCAACTATTCTTAACAATTCTATTATACATTTACAAATATTTTGAACACTCTACCATTTGATACAGGTATGCTATAAGCAGTTTTAAAATTTATGCAGTATTCTATGAAGTCTAGTGGCAAAGTGCAATGGACACCATTAACCTCATGCTGTGGCAGACTGGACTTGCTTGCATTAAGATATTGTCTCATTTTTTCAGACATGCATGTTAGTTAATCTTGAATAATCTCTATAGAGAATACATTCTTCCATGTGATAAACTGTACTTGGTAAAGGGACAGCATCGTGTCATTCCCCTACCACATGACTTTATGATACATTGAACATACATTCATATTGCCAATTCTATAGTACATTGATCTGATTGGAATACAGATTTGATTTGAATTTTGTAATACAGTTCTCGATAGGAAGAACAGAAGTGTACATAAAATTAAATATTTTATGGTGAAAAACAAAAGAAGGGCATTTTTAATAAAATGGGATTAAAATACATGACTTTTAAAAATAAATCATTTGTAAAGTGTTTCCTACAAATGTGTAATTTAAGTATACACCTATGCTTACATGCACAGTGCAAAGAAATTAGTATCAATATAAACTCAAAGTTGATAAAGCTGCTAGTGAGGAAATATGTGAAGGATACAAGGTTGAAGACAGGTGTCAATGTGATACTGATCTCTTTTTACTATTGTCAGGAAAACATTTTGGGGAGCGGGGAAATGGACATGGAAGAAAAGAAACTAGGCAAGTAGAATGACTACAAGAGGAGAAAAGATTAATCCCATATGAACAACTATTAGTAGATAAATATATATTTCATGGGCTTCCATGAACATCTGTTGCATCAAAACATAATCATCACTAAAGAGCTAATGGAAAAATGATATTAATTGATCTACTTTTGAGATACATACGTCGACTCATGTTTCATATGTCCATAATGGTTCTTTATAACTGTTTCCTGTTACTTTCTTTATTCCAGAAAACTGAATGTAAGGAGCTGTCAAGTAACAGCAAACAGTTATAAAGAACTATAATGGGCATACATATATTGTAAATCCTTGACTTGCAATCATTTTTTAGTGATCATTTAAAGTCACAATGGCACTGAAAACAGTCATTTTTGCCTGTTTTTTCACACTTACAACTATTGCAGCATCCCTATTGCAAATTCAAACACTTGGCAATAGATTCATATTTATGACGGTTGCAGTGTCCCGAGGTCATGTGATCACCTTTGGTAACCTTCTGACAAGCAAAGTCAATGGGGAAGCCAGATTCACTAAACAACCATATTATTAACACTTGCAGTGATTCACTTAACAACTGTGACAATAATGGTCCTAAATCAGGGCAAAACTCACTTAACAAATGTCTTTGGCTCCGTTCTGATCACCTGTATTAAACATGAATCTATTTATATGTCTTTCTTAATCTATTGGTTCTTGCTACTTTTTTTTTCTAATTTGCACAAGGACTTTTTTTTATTAATGGCATAATCTATTACAAATTAATTAACTCATTTCAGTATAAATCTCTATCTGTTCAGCGTTGAAATATTCTTTTTTATTTAGAATAAAATGACAGTAGAGTTTTCTAATTGGCTGTCAGCAGGGTCCATGATATCCTATAAATGCACAAAGTAATCTACCTCCATTCAAATTAGAAGGGGGGAAATTCATTATCCACATACATCTTGATACTAAAATCATTCACGTGCAACGCTGTGCTACAATTGTAGATATGAATGTATATATTCCAGTTCAGCTTGAGTTGCATGAAACAAGATGATGAATGGGAATGGTTCCAGGTGATTTCCTACCTGTACTTGTGAAAAATGCATCCCACAATTTCATTGGAATATAATTTTATTTATTTGTTTGCTTGTATAGAACATTAATATCTCATCGTCAGGCTTAAAAATCCTCTAGTTTAATATACAGCAGTTCAAATCTAAGCAAGCAGAGTATAGCTGAGAATCAATAATGAAGAACAGACTTGCTATTTGAGAAAAGGGTTGTGATATATCTATAATAATAGGTATCAGGGAGATGGATAGAAGATAAAGATGAAAGAAAGAGACAGAGATGAGAGAGAGTGGGGGATTATAGGTAGATAAATTAGAGATATAGATATAACAGGTAGATAGATGATAAAGTTAGATAGATGAGAGAGATGAGAGAGACAGGGAGAATGAGAGAAATTTTATTGATTATATAAATTAACCATATCAAATATTAAAAAATACAAAGAAAAACACAGAAAACAATTGGGCATGTTCATAACAAGTTGTCACTGCTAGTTAATACCAATCTGATCTAGATATTCTGTCCTCTTTCTAATGGCCTTTGAAATGATGAATGCAGTTTTACTAGTCATTTGCTTGAATGTTCCCCCAGTATTTTTTAAATTTTTAAATAAGGGTCTAAGCAAGTAGATCAAGTAGACCTTTGACTGAATACTGCTCGCAGTTAACAAGGATGTGTCCAATGTTTTCAATGACTGGTACTCCACAATGCAGTCTTTCTTCAAGTTGGATTCCATAAAACTCGATTCCAAACTCGATTGCAGAAAATATGACTACAGCAACAGAGTGGTCAATGCCTGGAATGCACTACCTGACTCTGTTGTTACATCCTCAAACCCCCTAACTTTAACCTTAAACTGTTTACCGTGGACCTCATCCCATTCCTAAGAGGTCTGTAAGGGGGCATGCATAAGCGCACCAACGTGCTAACCATCCAGTGGTGGGATTCATATTTTTTACTACCAGTACTGTGGGTGTGGCTTGGAGGGCGTGGCTTGGTGGGCATGGCTTGGTGGGCATGCAGAGGAAGGTTACTGCAAAATCTCCATTTCCTCTCCATCAGCTGGGACTCGGGAGGCAAAGAATACCACTACCGGTTCTCCAAAACTGGTCAGAACCTGCTGAAAAACACCTCTGATATTATCCCTGTCCTACTGTCCCCATTTATTCGTACCCATTTCCTGTGTTCATATCAGAGGTGGGTTCCTACTGGTTCAGCCCTGTTCAGTAGTGGTATGGCGGCCTGGGTTGCTGGAACCGGCAGCGGCCCAGGCCTGCCATGCCTCTGAACCAGTTCCCCAGCCGGCGCCATGGAGGCCACCATCTTCTTTTAAGTTCTGCACATGCACAGAACAATTTTAATTGAACTGTGCATGTGTGCGCATGCATGCATGAAGCACACATGCAAATCACGCACATGAGCGAACCGGCAGTAAAGCTGGCTGGAACCCACTCCTGGTTCATGTGCATGTTTATACATACCTGTTATCTCACATGTTTCACAAACTAAATAAATAAATAAATTAAATTAAACCTCCTATGTCTTACCATGGAATCCAGTTGTTCAAATCAAGCTCTAGAAAAAAAACACTTTTAAGATGCTGAGGCATCTAAGTTGTTAAATAACTAAGAGGCTGATTTGTACTGAGCCACCACTTCAAAGTTTTGATATATTTAAGTGCTGCAATATCATCTTAGGAAGCTACATCAATAACTCTTTGTTTGAAAGCTTCCTTGGCCTTTAGACCTGATTGGACTGGGAACTGGATGGATAATCCATTTTGAGAGATGACATTTGAAAGTTTGGTGGCTCAAGTACACATTATATGTTGTTCAACTGTTCTTCAAAACAGAATTTTGGTAGTCTGTCTGGGTCCACGGATATGATCTTCAGCCAGTAATTGAATACTTTAATTACTAAGTGGCTTTGTATAGGAGGTATGCCCAACTCTACTGGGGCTGGCATCGACTTATCCACCTACTTTCAAAAGCAGCTTGTATCTGTTCCAATGGGGGGCATTTATATATCTTCCACAATTCTGTGCCCTTTGTGATCCTTGGGGCTATATGATTGGAATTAGAGAACTGGAATAGTTGTGCTTGGTGAGCTGCCTTATGGTGTGAACATAAGCTGCAGCTCTTAAAGAACTCCTCTTAAAATGTGGGAACCGGCCACCTGTTTCTGTAAAACAAATCCTAAGTGTAGATAAGACTAAACTTGATCTACAAGTATCATATAAACATATTAAAATTAAGTATGATATATCAAGGAAAATTAAAAGACAGCTATTAGATTTTTTTTAAAAAAAACTGTCATTTTTTAAAAAGTCCATCAGGCACAAGAGGAAGTAACCAAACACATTAGTCATTCCAGAATAAGAAACTATTTTGCCATCCTCCTTACATAAATGGACTCTGTGGATTTTTATTAAATACAGCCCTAGTATTGCTGAAAATAAAACACCTTAGTCACTGTCCTTTTCAAGTACATCACTAGAAAATTATTAAGCTGGTGACTTCCAAATGTCAATGGCACCTTAAAACAATCCTTTATGGTTGAGAAAGTGGTCTAGGTGACTGAAAGATATATACTGTTTTTAAAAGGTTGCAACAAATCAATTCATAAGTTGTAATCCTTTGGTAAACAGTTAAAGTTGGACTCTAAGGTCAATGCTTTGAAAAGCAATGTAAGAAACTGGAGTGTGAATCCGGAGTAGACTATTCTAAACCCAAGAGCTGGACCAGCCAATAACCCAACATTGTCTGGGTATTTATTTATAGGGGGAAAATGCCCTGACCAAACATAATTTCTAATGTTGGATTTTTTTCCCCCTTAACCAGAGGGATCCCCCTTGTGGAGTACTGTGAAGCCTTTACCATGGCAACTCCACTGTGCTGTACAGTAGAAGCTATTTTTACGGCAGTACAGTAGAATCCATTTAAAGGCACAACAGGCTGCATCTTAACAGAACACACACCCAAGGGGTGTTAGGGGTGTCTTACTCCCACAGTATTTTTCTCCAGAGAGTAAGTCATATGTGTACAAGTTTGGTTGAAATTGCTTGAGGCGTTCCAGTGTTATGCTGGAACATAGAACACACACACACACACACACACACACACACACAGATGTATGTATGTATGTATGTATATTAGTGGGTTATGCTATATGCCTTTTGGTTGGTATTCTATTTGGAGTTCTGCTTATTGACTTTAAAGCTCTACATAGCTTATATCCAAGGCTCCTCTCCTTCAGAAGGATTTACCCATCCACAAAGGATGCTTATTGTTTCTGTTCTTTGGCAGATCAAGGAGACATAGACCTGGAAAAAAATGCATTCTTTATTTTGATTTAAATAATATGGTCAAAAGCATTTGAGAGAAACTATTTTTAAACATTATAAAGCGCCTATAAAAGATATGTTAGGAAACACAGAAATACATTCTTTTTTTGTGCATGGATTTCAAAATTTCTCATATTGATATGGAATCAAGGCAAAACAAATATAGTATTAGGGGAATGAGAAGCCCAAATGGATATTTTTTTTCCTCACTGTAGATTATTTGTTTTACATCTTTAGAATACCATTTTCCTATATCCATATTACATGTATTTGGCAAATGACCTCAAACTTTAAGAGAATTAGCAGGTCAGAAATTTTTAAACAGATAAATATATCTCTAGGAGCTCTTTGATCACATTTCTTAACACAAATTCACAATTCTATAATCCGAAAATAGTAATACATGGGATAGTAACGCCAGAAATCCCAAGCAAATAAGGACAATCTTCAGATCAATGGTAAATTAACCTTTAATACTTCTCATTAATCTCTAGCATTTGATTTGCATTCATATGAACCCATGTATTTCTGACACTTAAGATATTGTAGCCTATATTAGCGCTCACTTTGGGTTTAGCGTCATTAACTGTGCATTGTGAAGGCCTTGCAAATCTCACATTTCTCTTGTCTCTCAGGCTTAAAAAACTCATTTAACATTAAGGTCTAATTAATTAACTAGATTTTTCTATATTTAATAGAGACTACCCGAAACCGCAAAGGAAGCCAAGCTGAAATTTAATTCACCAAAAAAGACTATAATTGCAGAGAACTAGATTCAACATTTATTCTAAATATTATTTATTATTGGAGTTATATGATTATAATTGCTATAAAAAGTATAAACATCGCTTGATAATTTGGATAAAGGAAGAATATATTCTTCTGTATTGGCAGTTTTGAACAAAATATAATACTATAGAGTTTGGGTTCTGTTCACAATGATATAAGGAGATTAAGGAGGACAACATTGTTTTCATATTCTCTCTCTCTCTCTCTCTCACACACACACACACACACACACTCACTCACACACACACACACACAAACACAGGTTCTTTTTATTTTGATACAAGGTGTGCACATGTGTATTTGCATGTGCATGCATTTTCCTAGGCTTGTAACTTTTTACAAAAAGTGGTTATATTCCAAAAAATATAGAATTCAATTTCCATAGTGGTTAAAAATGGTACCAAAAATTATTTCATTTATCTGCTACAACTTAGGAAGCAAAGACACTGCAAAGCATGAATCTTGGGAGTAGAATAAAAAATCAAGTCATGTAAGCTCATATTTCAATGAAGATATTAAAGATGTTCACTGAAAGCATTGATCTTTCTAGATCAACAATTAATTTGTCAGAGAACATAGCATTCTTGTTCCTCAAAGAAGCTTCCAACAAGCTCTATGATCATGAGTTATACATCTCCTTTCTCATTACTTTTCTTCACTCAGGGTTAGTTCTTAAGATACCTGATTCAGATGCTCTATCATAGATACAAGAATTGGTAGCCCGTAAATATTTGGTTTATTTTTTTTGGCAAAACAATAATCATGGAATTAAAAACACATGCCTTTCATATTAAAATCCATAGCTTTCAGGGGAGGGAAATTGAATTCAGACTCTGTCCTCAACCATTCTACACTAGAGGCAAATTTGAAATTTTGAGACGTATTAGATTCATTCTCACCAAAGCTTAACAACATACACCAAGAGGAAAGTAAAGCATTTGGACTAAAGCAAGTCAATGTTCACTGTATGGGTGTATCACTGTACATGTGAAGCAGAAGAGAACAAAATCTTCTATTATCGTCTTAAAAAATGTATATTTATCTGCTTTTATCCTCACGAATACAGAAAATTGACCTATTAAAAAACTACTATTTTGGTTAAATTGCAATGGAAGGGAAGTTGGTTTCTGAGATTTTACGGACTTGGGAGTTTTAATTTTCATTTTTTTATTACACATCTATGATTTCAGACTCTGACTTCCTCTTTTCAGTGATTTCATTGGCTGGAGCTAAATTATTGGCATTCCGAGAAGCCAAAGATGCATTTGAACTGACTGACATAAAACTGAAAGTAACATTTTTAAATAAAGAAGATGGATGGAATGAATTTAGACCATAAGTATTTAATTCGATGTTTGCCGAAGTGTTACATTCTGTGGTTTAACTAAACCAGAAGACAGTGGTGGGGATACATGTAGCAGTGTCAAGTGACAGCAACATCAGGAAGAAGGAAACTGAAGGGGTACCTGAGGGCTGAAGGAAGAACTGGAGAAGATGGGGACAGTAAAGGCCAAAATGATCCCAGTGGTGGTAGAAGCACTCATAAATTGTGGTGGTGGCTCCAACAGATTTCAGGCATCAGAGCTCTGTCCAAAAGAGTACAGTACTAGGTACAACTAAAACTCTCAACTCCCAGGCCTAAGGAGGAGGATCTAAAATTGACACAAATTACCCATTAATGTGAGAAGGGAGATTATGTTATGTTACATTACACTATATTGCGTTGCACTGCCTTGTATTGCGTTCCACTCCACTCCATTCCATTCCATTGCTGTAGTGTACTGTACTGTACTGTACTGTACTATACTATACTATACTATACTACTACTACTACTACTACTACTACTACTATACTAGCATACTAATTTGAAATTATTTAACTTGAAATACATTTAGTCAAACCCACGGAAGAGAGCAGCATTCATTTAATTCAGTATGACATAAAGATGTTCAGCTCCATATATTTTACATATGTACAACTTTTTCAATATTACCTATTAATGAATAGAAAGTCAGCCTAGCTCCTAACATTTTCATAAATGTCTTTGAATGTATGACTGTCAGTTGGTTTGCATGCAATTTTTATATGCACTTTTTGCTTAATCTACATATCATCTTCCAAAAATAAAATTACATGGGGAAAATACTCAACAAGAAATCCTTACTTATCTCAGTGAGAAGACTTTATAACAAAACCAGAGGCTGCTTTAATGATTATCTCCAAGAACTCAGTTTTGGCTGCTGAGACAATTCCAATGATAAGGCCGCAAAGAGGAGTTTAGAAATCCAGTAGTTTTCTTTTAGAAATAATGTTATAATAATCCCTTTTCTAGTAGTTACCGGGAAATACATAATTCAAGTTCATATTTCACATGGACAGGAAAATATGGCAAGATAATTTAAACTGGACCATCCTACCTTTTTTAAAATGTTACTTTATGTGTACAGCATTCTTTTCTCCCTTATACATTATAATTTACAACTCAGTGGAGTAGCATAGAAGTGGTAGCACCTTGATTCCAGCCCTGGATATGATGGGATTGTGTGATTTATTCTTTCGTTGGATATTTATTTATTTATTTGCACCCTTACTTACTTGCCAAATTTTCATTTTGTTACATTTATTATGACAATAGGATAAATGCCAAGTTTTGTCAACAATTTGTAAATGATGAGTCTTAATGAGGCAATCTAGCATTTCTACTCCTCAGAGGAAGCTCCTAATAGGATGAGCAAAATATCATTTTAACGAAAATGGGATGGATTCCCCAACAGCAAATCTCTTTGTATGTCCCATGTATTCCTTAAGGCTTCTTTTGGAGTATGTTTTAGGATGCAGGCCAATTTCGCCTAAGCCTCCCCAGCAACATTTTACTTCTGTTTTTATCAAAGCCAGCCAAAATTCACTCCCTGCTTGGAATACATTGGCAAACAGATCGCTGTTAGGTTAAATCTAAAAGAGAAAAAGAGAACAAAAAACAAGTGGAAGTCTTAATTTACTCTCTAGATATGAACCTCTGGACAATAAATAAGGCAGAACAACATTCAAAGTCAAATATCCACCAAGATATAGCCTTTCTTTTAATGACACACATTTTAACAATGTCCAGCATCTCTCTCTCTCTCTCTCTATTTTACAGCTCTGTTTCAGCATAGCCCATGCTCACAGATTTATTGTGTTTAACTGAAACTCAACTGATAATTCTGAAAGGCTTTTGCAAAGCTAGGGCTGAAGGTGACTATGGAAACACCTCAAAAACCCAAAAGGAAATGGAGAGGGAAAATTGAAGCTGTTCCTAAAAAAGATTCAGCTCATGAAATGGCTCTGAAGCACAGCAAAATATAGTGCTGAAGGGACTTGATTTAATTGAAATTTATATCCAGGATTTGGTCCTTAACCAAAATTCCAAGAATCCTATACACAATTATGGAAGTTCCCAACACAAAAAAGCAAAAATGATGGCCCAGTGCATCTTCTACAATAAGCCTGGATATCACAGATCATTACAGATTGACTAATTGATTTGGTGATTGGCACTTGCCCTTAAATTAAGCAAACCTTCATATTTGTCCATTTCCAAATGATTTATTCATTTCCTTGAGATTTTCCTTCTTACGAGACTTGTGGCTTCTTGATGGGGGCTAGATTCTCATTTTGTAAAGTCTGGATCTGCTTCTTGTCTAATTAGTGAATGAATGATACACAACTACCTTGAAGAGCATTCCATGAGATGTTCATGTTATTTTTAACCATATCATTTTGTCTACTAAATCAAAGACTTCTGGAAATGCAGAAAAGGACTTGTGAAATAGCTGTCATCCTGCAAGTTAACAATGAGAACGTAAGCCATGCCAATATAGAATCTTCTGGAAAATCATAGATTCTCTATGACTAGTTGACATGGTTGGCAGTTGTTAACTCAACCTTGGTCTCTAAATTTATAGAATATT
The DNA here is from genome assembly GCF_964273705.1 of Natrix helvetica. NCBI lineage: Eukaryota > Metazoa > Chordata > Lepidosauria > Squamata > Natricidae > Natrix > Natrix helvetica. The sequence goes on from NC_138549.1 coordinate 34,536,619, forward strand.
AGGCTAGTATATCAATATCTAAGAGTTTGCTTTGGATCTTTTGACACTTGGTGGTGCACATATAGCAATAAAGTGTCTGCCTATCTGTTTCTAGAATGATGAGCTTGTGACCCAACACTGATAAGGTGTTTTCAGTTTGAATGCTATGACTAAAAAGCCAATAACGATGAAAATCAGACTTGAGTGCATTTGCCAGACCACCCATGATATAGAAGGTTTTCAAATATTGAAGGTATGCTTCTATTAATATGAGTGCTTGCTTTTTTTTAAACAAAATGTTATTGGTTTTTTAAAAAAATAAACAAGGAAAGGGGTAGTGGAATAAGTTACAAATTTTGGCAGTTGCAATATGCAGGAAGTGGTCCCTCCCCCCGTACTCATACATTTCATTTATTAATACATTAGATTATTACAAATCGATGATATTTTGTCAGCATATAAACTATTATTTTCAAATAATTTCAATCACTTTACATCAAACAGATTTTCTCGTTCATTTTTGTGATCTGAGTTTTCTCGATGTTGCCCCTTCTCCCCCGCCAGCAGAGCTCCGACCCCTGCTGTGTCTTGTGTATCTGGTGTAATATCATCAGGCTTATCTAGGAGGGCTCTATTTTTTTCCATAAAGGCCTGAGCCTCTATGGTTGTATTAATTCTGACTCTTGTGTCCTCCCAGAAAATTAGCATACCTTCAGGCATCAGCCATCTGAACCACACTCCTTTCTGGTATAATTTCTTCGCTAATAGCGAATAGTTTTTTCTTCTCTCTCTCACTTTCTTAGGGATCTGTTTCAGAATGGCTATTTCTCTATCCTGGTATTTTAGTGCTTGCCCCCTTTGTGCACTCAGAATCTTATCTCTTCTAGTCTTTCTAAGGAATTTAATGTGTACCTCCCTTGGAACATTATGTGTTCTAGCATATGCTGAGTTTACTCTATAAACCAAGTCCATGTCCCACCCCATCTGTTGTTTGTCTTTTTTAATGTATTCAGCCAAAAGGTTTGTCATAATGTCCCTTAAATCTTCATCATCTGCCTCAATCACATTTTGAAACCTAAGGAAAAAGGACATTCTTTCAAATTCCATTTTTATCTGGTGGTTCTCTAGCTCTTGGTTCCCTTTCTGCACCCCCCCACCTCCTCCCTCATCTCAGCCGTTTCCTCCTCCAAAAGATCCAGTCTCTGTGAATTATTAATTGCCCGGTCTTGGTTCTGAGGATGTCGGGGCGGAGACTGCAAAGCCCGGCTTCCCCAGGGGTGGTCTTTTGGGTGGCATTATAGTGAGCAAAGAAATAACAATGTCAATAAAGAGAGGAAACAATTAGGGAGGAAAACCACCGAGGAGGTTATGAGGCAGAGAGTCCAAGCAGATAGGAACCTTTTCTATATTCAGCTCCTGGCGATAAAGTAATAAAGTCCTTTGTTCCAAGCCCAGAGTCCAATGTAACAAGAGATTTGTTTGAGTGCCACGGAGACAAAGATGCCTGAAGCTTCTATGGGTGGAGTCACGTTTCAGTGTCTATGAAGACGACGGAAGTGTGCCATCTTGCCCTGCCAGCTGCGGGATCAGAAGGCAAAAACCAAAAGTTTTCAAAGTTTTCAGATCATCACCTCATTTACACAATTGCAGTCCAAAATCTGCCTTTGCTATGAGCGTGATTTCGTTGCATGGCTCCCCCCATCCTCCTCCTCTGGGGGCAGAGAGAAAAACCGTTTAAAGCCGCTTGTCCAAGGGGGGGAAATCCCCCTCCCTCCAGTCATGCTTCTCCAAAACAAGTTGAAAGTCAGTTTTAAAAAGCTGGCAGTTTTTTTTTCCTTTCAGCCAAGTAAGGGAACAGTGGAAAGTTTCCACCTCACCACATAGCAGCTGCGTCCTTCAAATCTTGCTTTCTTCCAGCTGCCTCATCGCGAAGACGCCACGGTGCCTCGCCTCTTGCCTCCCGCTGCCTAGGGTGATGCGGGGAGCCCCCTGGCCGCCGCCGACTCAGGGGGTCCCCCGCTATGCCGCCCCCTCAGCAGGAGCCCCTCCAGGGTGTCCTGTACCCCCCAGATCAGTGGGGAGCCCACCAGGAGTGCACGGGGCAAGCAGAACCTGCCTGTCGCGAACCGCAGCCGGAACCAGAAGTCCATGAGTGCTTGCTTTTTGTTCGTTATATATTTTTTAAATAACAGATCACTCAGTGAGTCTTTGCACCACAGGTTATAAAACCCCCATGTTGAATAAAGCAGAAAAAAACACATACATGCATATGTTAGTGTGTAGTTCAGGCCTGAAACAATGATGTGAAGAGAGAATAAGTCAGTTTCTATAAGACATTAAAAAATCATTAAAAATGCAACTTTCTTAGAGGTTACAAAACAAGAATAGTCTAGAACAGCAGTTCTCAACCTTTCTAATTCTGCAACCCTTTAATAAAGTTCCTCATGTTGTGGTGACCCCCAACCAACGCTCCGTAGTGCCAAAACCCCACCCCTCGGCTCTGATTGGCTTGGAACCCAATAACCAGAACCCAATTTCTCCCCCCTGCCCCCCCACATGTACACCCCCTTTTTTACATTTGTGTTTCTCCTCCTACTTCCCTACATGTGCGCCTGTGTGTGTTTTCGTGGGTGTGTGCATGCAAGAGAGAGTGACACAGCACGCTTTAGAGTCTAAAGCCCCGAGTCCCTTTCTGGGAGAGGGGCGGTCTAAAAATCTAAGAAATAAATAAAATAAATAAAGAGTTAAAGAGTTCCGTTGGTCTTAGGCGACCCCGTGAAAAGGTCGTTCGACCCCCAAAGGAGTCGCGACCCACAGGTTGAGAACCGCTGGTCTAGAAGAATAGAATATTATCATTAAAAGAGCTGTTTTTTCTAACAATAGTGAGTATAAGATCTATTTGCCAGTAGGCATTTTAGTAGTGTATGTCATATGGTTTCAAGCTCCATATTCTACTATATACAGACAGGTACAATGTTCATAAGGAGGCCTCTGCATCCCCTTGTTCACCCAAATGATTGATTTGCACCAGGGAGGGGAGAAAAGGCTTGTGTGTAGGGTATGTCCCAATCAAGAATTAACACTCCAAAAATGACCAATCAAAAGCCAGCATGAACAAAGGACCAGTCAGAAACAACACTGTCAAAACAACCAATCAGGACTGGACACAAAGAAGGAATCCATGAGAAACAATATCTCACCAATCTGTACCAATTGGGAACCAAGTCAGCTAAAAACCAATCAGAACTCAGGAAACCTGGCTATAAACAGAGCAGGCTAGTGAGTCCCTGCTCAGTGGTCTGTATCCAAAAGAAAATTCTGTCCTCTAAACCACGGTTGCTAAACCCAGAAACTACTACCCAACAGATATAATCTGTGAAATTTTACAACAGTATAGATTTTTTTTAAAAAAAAACCTTCTTAATCAGTCAAATAAACCAAACAGACCTGTGCAACCATCCTGAAAGAAACCAACCATTCAATTTTTCCTGAGTTAAAGAGCCCTCTTATTTCTCTTTCCTGAAGACAATATCTTTTTTTAAGAATTAGGAACTGGATAGAACAAAGCTTTCTGTCTTGGCTCAGGAGGTTGCTTGTGCATTTTAGGAGAGGATTGAGAAGGTTCAGCTACAGATTTCTGCACCACTTCCCAAATTGGACTCTTGGTGAGGATAAGCAAAGTTGATTGGCTTTCCAGCATTGAGACCCTGAAGATGAGTTTCTATAACTAATGGCTGACTGCTTGACAGGCGAGATTTGATCACCTCATGCTATTCTTTGAATTATAAGAAGAAAAGAAGACGGGTTTTTTTTTATTTCAAGGCATTCCAATGCAGCTATGAGCAAACTCAACATACATGAATTATAATGGGGAAAGAATCCAATGTAAAAGAAAAAAGAAAAAGAAGAAGCAGCTTTCTCTCTTGGCCACTCGTGTCCATATTCTTCACACTTTAATTTTCTTTTGCATGCCAGTGGAATGAGTCTGTACATCCTTATCTTCATTTAAGCTCATGAAGCTTGCAGAATGATTATAAAGCCCTGTAAGCTTATTAAACCCATAAGACTTTTTCCCTAATCAAGAGCACCACATTTTAAATTAGTGTAGGTAGAAGTCTATAAATATAAGTCCCCTTAAATAGTGAGACCTGGTTAATCCATGCTTACTTTATCCAAGTGCCTAGGTGTCCAAAAGATTTTAAGTCCTAGACAGTCTTAAAGCATGAATATTCTTTTTTTTTATTTTTTCAACCATTTGAATGGGGCTTTGCTTTGAAGCGCATCTTGCTTCTGATAGTTGTTCATACAAATATTTCAATACGATGACTCTGTCTTCCATAGGACTTTTCCCCACTAAGACATTAACTTATTTCTTTTTCCTTTTTACCATGAGGTGAAATTCACCAATGTCTTTGTCTATGACTAAGCATCCTTTCATCTACATTTCATGCCTTTTCCACATTTTCACTTTAACGTGTTTTTAACCCTAACCAATTTCGTTGTATAACCAATTTTGTTGTATTTAAGTACAATGACAATAAAGCTTATACTTATAATACCCATGTCCATAAATTCACTAATATTTTGGCTGCTCATAATTGATTGTTATTGCCTGTCTTTTCGTAATGGGTACCTGTGTCCACTGAAAGTTTACATCATATTCCACTGCAAATAATAGAGAATTGCTTTGACAGAGCAACAAACCTAAACAGCTAAAAGATGGGAGCCACTGTGCATGTATTAAATTATTTAAATATATAATTCTGTATAATGCAGTTGGATGCATTTTAAACATTAACACACATCAATCATGTTATACCCTCTGCCATATACTTTACTATAAAACAGGAATGTAAGTGTTGCACTATTTGAGTAGGCAAAGTCTCTTAGAACATTTAAGAGAATTTTGCAAGGTTTTGTAAAGAAATTTATTTCTGCTTATAAAACCAGGTCTGTTTGTTTTTCTCTTTTGAGCTTTCTGTGCAAGATTAGAGCAACTGCAGACCTTTCCTCACTTTGTAAAACAATTTTGATGGTAACTTGACTCCTTGTTCCTAAGCCATTATTTTTATTCTGTAATCCTATCGTATCTCCCAGCATCATTTGATTAGCTGTTCTGTACTTAGTTTGTGGTTATTGTTTTTTGACAAGGGAGTTGATTCTTTAGAAATTGCCTCTTTATTGGTGTCAGTCTAGGTCAATGGAAGTAGTTTTATGTTTTCCTGATTATGGCCAGTTTATTTCATAAAAAATGTTCCTTCCCTACTCTCTGCATCTTGCTTCCAATTTTTTTTTTAAATCTAATGTTCACCATTCACTAAACTATATGTAAAAACACAATCTGCAGTAATTGTACACTTGTGTATAGCTATGCGTGCCTAATTAGCATACATTGTATGCATAATGTAACATAGCCGTGTAATAGAAATCCATAAATTATGTAGATAATTGTTGGTTTGCTTTTCCACCGCTGACACTAAGATTTGCTGCTGTTTTCTCTGCTATGTCAAATTTGATTTGGATTTAGAAGTTACCCCGAGGTTGTGCAGTCTAAAAGCCAAGTGGAATTCAATCTTGAACAAAATAAAGAGATAGATATCAAAAATGTGTACTTCATAAATAAGGAGAAGCAAAAAACTGAGGTGAGGTTATTATTTATTGCATATACTAAGTTGAGTAGACACCATCTGGTGACTTAATGGCACTGGGATAGACCACTATAATTCAAGGAGTTTAGCTGCATATTCTGATTTTTCCTTCATATTAAGAAAATTATAAAAGGGTAAGGTTCCTTCTGAGCTATATTTAACCTGCTTTTTTTTTCGTTCTTGCTTGATGAATAAGAAAATGGGGGTAGATCTTCACCCAGCTGTAGTTTGTTTACTTTCATTTCTTATCCCACAGTTATGTACTTTCTTGTCAAAATCAGGTCTTGAAGTCTAATGATCAGGGAAACAGGGCCATGAAATGTAGTGCCAAGTTTTAATTAAAAACCTTAACATTCTCTTTATTTTCTCTCTGTCTAGCCCTCTTTCTGATGAGAACTTGTATACACGGACTAGGTGAGGCCTGGGGGTTTGGCTGGGGAAATTGTTTAATTCTATGGGCTGGTGTCTGGGAACCTCAGAAATAGTTTTGCCTCAACATTACCATTAGTGCATTCAATAAACAGTAAGATTTTCAGAAATGGAAATGATCCTGGGCTTTCATTTAGATTCTTGAGCTGGATGTTGACGTAACCATTGCATATTTGCCATCTGGGAAAATAAAAATCAGCAGATATTAGCTACATGCTGCTATGCTCTTTAGGGATGGAAATAGTTTAGTGTAGAGGTAATTCTCGACTTACAACAGCTCATTTGATGACTATTCAAAGTTACACGGCACTGAGAAAAGTGACTTATGACTGTTTTTCACAGTTAGAACCTTTGTAGCATCCTCACGATCAAGTGGTCAAAATTCAGATGCTTCACAACTGACTTATGACCATTGTTGTGTCCTAAGGTCATGTGATCACCTTTTGCAGCCTTTTGACAAGCAAAATCAATGGGGAAGCCAGACTCGCTTAACAACTATGACAAGAAAAGTCAAAACTCACTTAACAAATATCTCACTTAACAACAGAAATGTTGGGCTCGTAAGTGGTCATAAGTCCAGAACTACCTGTATTCTAATATAGACTAATCAATTACCTCAACTAGAAAATAAATAATTTTATAGAAAGAGAAATGACTGAAAAGCATGGCATTTTTTCCATTTACATTTCTTTATTTTTGCCTCCTTCAACTCATATGATTATTTTCTGAAGGAGTTACCTCCCCTTTAAAAAAAAACAGATAGAACAGACTGCTCCAATCTACCTTTCCTTTTTCCTTCATTTCAAGATGCTATGGGATTTGTTGACATTTGCAGCATGCCCTGTTGCTATTATAAATAGGAAGCAACATTTTAAGCTTCAACACACTCAAAATTAAGCTACACTACAAAGAAGAACAAATAGATACTGGAAGAAATGTAAAGAAACATAATGGTTCTATTTTATATTTAACAAGCAATCATCTTTGTTTTAGAGTGTTATTGGAAAAAAATATCTCTAAGACACTCTGCAAAACCCATAGATACTAACAAAAAAATTAGGGGGGCCGATCAGTTTTATTGATGCTAAGCAATAGTATCCAATGTGCAACCCTGATATTAGAAACTTAACTGTGTTTAGGAACAGCTGGATTTCAGGCTAATACACTCCACTTTAACTTTAACTTTAACTTTATTTAAATTTATAAACCGCTCCCTCTCCCCAAAGGAACTCGGGGCGGTGTACAGTCAGGGTAAAAAACACCATACACACATATAGATAGAGGAGGCAATATACAAACTGTACAGTAAAATACAATTAAGAACAACGTTAAAATCAACCCCTAAAATCTACCCCAAAATTAAAAATAATTAAAAATAACTGCCAGGAGGATAAGAATAGAACTATAGATGAGCTAGGCCAGCTAATTGGAACAGGTGGGTCTTGAGTTTCTTACGGAAGGAGCGGAGGTCAGTAGTGGTTCTAATGTCGGGGGGGAGGTCATTCCAGAGGGTTGGGCCCATCACAGAGAAGGCCCTACTCCTCGGCGCCGCCCGTTGGCATTGCTTGGTGGATGGCACCCGGAGGAGTCCCTCCCTGTGAGAGCGAATTGGTCACAGGGATGTATGGGGTATGATGCGATCCAAAACCCTGCTTTGACTATTGAGCTGTTTAACTAATTTTTAACCAACAGGATATAGATTTGCCAGTTTCTCATGAGTTTCCCGGAACAAAGATAGGAATGCAAAGTCTTTGCCAGGTTTAAGAAATATCGGAAGGAAATGTAGAAAAAAATAAAATAGATTTCAGAATATTAAGAAATGGGTTCACTCCACCATAGACTTCACTAATTGGTTTACAATAATTCCAGAAAGAATGAAAACATCTTTTACTTCCTGGTAGTCTCTAGACAGGCATTGAACCAGAAAGTATGAAGGCCTGAAAGACCAGCAGTCATAGGAAATCCATGTGCCTTAACTCTTTTATTAAACTTCTTCGTGTTATTTTTCTTTTCAATCATATAGAACATAGCAATATGAAACCAAATGTGCTACCAGTTTGAGAATTACATATCAAATATCTCCTAGTTTGAGACTTTTAAGCCATATTAAAAAGTATAATTTATCCCATGAAGACATCCAAATTTCCAAGATGATTTGCTATATTAATATAGGGTTTTCATCCCCCCTTTTTTGGACTGAAGGTCTAAGTGTGCAATCTCTTTTATTGATAAATTGCTTTTTAAAAAAAAATCCTACAATTTTAAGTAGACTATGCCTTTCCTATTTCAGGTTACCAAAATCAGAATCAAAGTATGGCTATAAGCACATTGTTGTTCATTGTCAATGTGCAATGAACATCTCTAGTGATGAATCTATATTGCATGACAATAGAATACTTCCTGCTAAAAGGCTAATAAGGAGCTTATTCCCATTGTCATTCATTCTGAGAAGAATAGCAAATTGTAGAAAACTGAAAATGGAATCTGTGTTAGTAATATACACCAATATATTACAACATTCTAAATTTTGGGGAAGAGCTGGATGTGAATGAAGGCCAAAACCAGCTAAAGAACTGACAGCTGTGATTTGTAAACAATAACAACAATAATTTTTGATAGAAGCATATTATTCCATATTAACTGTCCACAAAGATAGTTAAAAAGTTAATATATATCCCTGGGAAAGTTCTAACCTAAACACAATGCTTGAGTGGGTAGTTGCTTTAAAAAAAAATACAAATGACAGGTCTCCAAAGGTTTTTTTCTCCTCTCCTTAATTGATTACACATTTCCTCATTTTGTTAACCAAAGTTGTGATTTAGTATCCTCATTATTGTTTTAGAATGATCATATTTATTTACAAGTCTTCACCAAAACAGCACATCACATTTCAGGTGTGTTTGTACAGTGTGTATAAAAATGTGTTGTTTATTGTGTTTCTATTCTTATCCTGATTATCTCTTTTTATGTCATCACTTTGATGTGTGTGTACACACATTGGCTAAGGAGGGTTACAGCTGATCATAGTCCATTCTTGCTTACAGTTTGATAGGTAGAATTATCCTGGGTTTGAATATCATAAATTAAAAGTAGATCCTTGTCCAATATGGTATTAACTATGAATGCCTCCAAGGATATGTATATGTGGGCTTTAAAACCCAGTTGCCCATGAGAACTGAACCCCCATTTACCCTTTCCAAATTATGCCTCCAGATACTTGCCCCACCCCCAGGCATGATTTCTTACTTTTATTCACAGCAAAGTAATCATGCCCATTCATCTAAAGAAATGAAGAACAAAAATAGATACATTGCAAAAATGATTTAAAACTCTATCATTCTCACTGGAAGTAAGAAGTAGTACTTCAGAAGTAAGATGTGATTCAGATAGCGAGAGAGAGAGGGAGGGGAGATGGAATGTAATATGATTGATTCCTAGGAGGCAGGGATGCATTCTAGAAGAATAAGAAACAACACAATTCAGATATTTGGGGTGAGAGAAAGAGAGTGAAGACAGCTCCTCCCTAGTAGATCTCCAAGTTCTTCAGTTTGGCAGGATTCTGTCTTAGGCGTGAAAGCAATAAAGAATTCTGCTTGGAAGAATTGCTGTGTGTGTGTGTGAGAGAGAGGGGGGGGAGGGAGAGGGAGAGGGAGAGGGAGAGATGTTTTATTAAATAAATAAACAAAAAGTATTTTTTTAAAAGAGTGATTCTCCATCCATAATGCTAGCCAGCAGGGCTTTGGAATTGTCATAATGCTATGTCATAACATTTTTGTTTTTAAAGTATTGCTTCAATTCATAATAGAAATGACCTATGCATAATAAATATTCTCCTGTGGTAAGAAAGAATAATATTTTACACCATTTTTATCGGTTTGAAAATAGCATTTTCTTGGTTAGCAGAAAGAATGTAGATTGATTCAATTATTGCTAAGTTTGTTCATCAGCTTTCATGGGATGATGCCGTAAACTACCAGGTAAGAATTGGATGTGTTTTTATTGATTGGCAATCCTATAATTCAATGTGTGAAATTCTCATACCTTGAAAACAAGCAAACAGCAAAAGCCAGATTTCTATTGGGCAAACCCCAAATAAATGATTGTCTGATCAGAATGTAAAATAGTTCCATTTGGCTTCTCTCTCCCAAAATATATCCATAAATGGCATCAGACTAGAAGGTAAAAGAGAGAGAAAAATCACTGTTTCTCTGTTTGAAAGACACTGAACTAGTTTCCTACAGAGGATTAAAATGATTACTGTGGTGATGAGTTATTGTCAAAAGTACCAGTTAGCTATAGATCATCCTAAGACTAAAAATGGCTGTTTTCAACAGGACTAAAAGAAATGTTTGTGGAATTGATGACCTGGCCACTGTTATCTAGAGATCCATTTTGTTGAAACTAACTGCATTGCAGGTTTTTCAATCACCTTCAGGTGAACAAAATCATTAATAGATCTGTAACATCCTGGGGGGGGGGGAGAGATGATATATGATAGATAGATGATAGATAGATAGATAGATAGATAGATAGATAGATAGATAGATAGATAGATAGATAGATAGATAGATAGATGGATAGATAGATAGATGATAGATAGATGATAGATGTTTTTGAAATTACCCTAGTAATTTCCTTAAATTCCTTAATAACCTGAATTGAAACAGGGCTTTTACTATAACAGGTATGCTTATTATATCCTTTTAATTGCTGGTACCTTATAGAGATATCGTGCCCTGGACTATCATTTTTTAATCCTTTCTAAATTTCATATCAGAAATGCCTAATCTTACTTCATTTTTATTTTATTCCTAGTGGAAATGCAGATGGCTGCTGAAAGAAGTGGCATAGCATTTTTGTATATGTAATGAAAGGATTGTGGAAATCATAAATACATGTTATTCTATTGATAATTATTTATAATGACTTATAATGCAAATAGTAAGATTGTTGCTTCAAAGTATCGTTAAGCAATCTATACCAGACACATACTTATTCTTGAGAAGATCCCTTTCTCCATCCCTTTTTACATTTCAAAATCTTATCTAGCATATCACCATTCCAATGAATACATGATTACATTTCTAATCATATTCTGGACTTAAGTCTGCAGGATCTTTTATTTTAAGTAGCTGATGGTTAGAACAAATGTTTATCCATATATTTATAAGACAGCCTTTAGAGATAGACATAGAACTGTTTCATAATCAGGTTAAGACAAAGAGGAATTTTAATCTTTGTTAATCCATATTTGAAAGTATGAAAGTATGTTATTTATAAATATCATTTTAAGATCTTTACATAAGCATGATCTTAGTTAAACTATGTACAGTGGTACAATTTAAAAAGTTATCATTAAGTACATGTACATTCATTTATGATAAAATGCTTCAGGGTGACAGATTAGAAAAGCTACAAGATCAGTTAACATTTTTCTGTTCTATTGTATTTTTCACCATTCAAATGTCGTAAAATTGACAAAAGATTTTAAAAGCCTCCTTTTGCTTTTACAAGGACAAGAAATTTGCTGAATCTTGGTATTGAGCTTGTTATGATGAGAATGCAACACAGGTTCAATGAATGTAAATGAAAGAGCTTCCATTCTTTTTCCTTTCCTCTTTCCTCTTGCCCCTCCTCCTCCTCCTCTTCTTCTTCTTCTTTTCTTTTTCTTTTTCTTCTTTCTCCTCCCCTCCCCTCTCCCTCCTCCTCCTCTTTCTCTTCCTCCTCCTCTTTTCCCATCAGGTTGTATTTGTTGGTTAATAATAGCCCACTGAGCTTTCCTTCTTAGGTGAATCTTATCCAGGTTCAGTCTCAAATGCTTTGTGGACATATTGATATTGATATCATTTCAGTAGGATAGATTCTGAGTTATCTAATCTAAGATCACTAGACAGTGAATTTAGAAGACCACCAGAACATCACTAGAACACCACCCCTTCTAGGTCCATGTTCAACAGTAACATAAGCCATATCCATCTTACCCATGTTTAGTTCTTGTAATAGCTCTGCCAGCACCTCATCATGGCTAGGAAGGCCTTTGAACACCTTTTCCTAGACCAGGAGACACTTTAGAATAACACAATTGGAAAGGGCCTTCTAGTACAACCCCCTGCTCAAGTAAGAAACTCTATACCACTCCAGACAAATCATTGACCAATCTATTCTTTAAAATCTCCAGTGTTGGAGCACCAACATCTTATAGAGGCAAATCATTCCACTGATTAATTGTTATATTAGGAAATTTATCATTAGTTCTAGGTTGGTTCTCTCCTTGATTAGTTTCTCAGTCACTCTTGCCCTGATCACTTCACATCTTGATTACTGCGATGTGCTGTACATGGCGCTGCCTTTGAAGACTATTGAGTACCCCATAGCTGCTGCCCTTCCGTTATGCTATGAGCACTACAGCAATAGCACTTAAACTTATATACTGCTTCATAGTGCTTTAAAGCTCTCTCTTAGTGGTTTACCGAGTCAGCATATTGCCCTCAACAATCTGAGTTCTCGTTTTACTGACCTCGGAAGGATGGAGGATTGAGTTAACCTTTTTTTTTAAACAAAGTTTTATTGGTTTTTTAATATTTTACAAAGGAAAAAGGTATGGGAAAGGTTACAAATTTTGGCAGCCGCGAAATGCGGTAGGTGTACCCCCGCCCCTCCAAACTCATAGTATACATTTGCATAGAATTCAAATATTACATAATAGCATATAGTCAGTGTGGTAAATTCAATTGGTAATTTCGGTCAGTTTATATCACATGGATTTTCTTACTTATTTGTGTGATCTGAGAGGATTGAGTTAACCTTGAGCTGGTCAGAATAAAACTGCTGGCAGTTGGCAGACATAGCCTGCAATACTGCATTCTAGTCACTGTACCACCACAAAGCATCCTCTATGAGAAGCTAAATTATCTTCTATTAAGTTCCTTATCAGCAACACATAACATAGATAATTAGAAAAGAGCTGGTTTGGTTGTCTGCATGGTTGCAAGAATACACAAAGAGATAACAAAACACTGTACTGGACACAGACTCATTTATACTTGTAGTAATAGTTTGGAGAGTGCTATCCCAAGAAAAGTACTTATAGTCTATCATTAATAAGACAGTGAAGTGTACTGTAAAGAATATTTTACTGCAGTTGTCAAAAACCAAACTACATCATTGTACATCATTTTGGTAGGCAGAATTTAACTTTCTCTGATACCTATTTTTCCTCTGGAACAAAAGTTTCAGTATATAGTGGGAATTGCATTTAAGGTTTGCTCTCTTTTCCTCATATTTTATACCTGAACCAAATGTGACAAATAGCTTCCATTTCAATTGGTAGAGCCTCTGCACATTTTCCTAGTAGATATGAGTGATAATTGGAAATTCCTTGAAGTCCAACAGCTGCAATCAAAATTTATTTGGTGAGAAAGTCTGTTTGACTGTATGGTGTTGAAATCACACCTCTAGCAAACTTTTATCGGCATATATGTATGAGGAAAGTCAGCATAGTTGCAGAGATTGATGAGGTATTACAATTTTGTGCTTTTGAGTTCTTGTAGACTCTACCAGTGTTACTATGGGGATAGTATCACAGGTATATGAATCACAGTTAATTCTATTTGTATACCTACCTATCTCAATAAACAACACTGGCCTGCTATATGATTACTCTAATCATCATCATCACCACCACCACCACCACCATCATGGTTGTGCATTACCTGTTCTGTCCCATGATTCCAATGAATATGCAGACCCAGGATTGGCTGTCTGCCACGACTAATTACATAGATAAAGCCACCCCTTGGCTGGGAGCCTAGAAAGTTATCTTCACGAACACAAGATAAAACTTACAGAAGGCTTTCACAACCGCTCGAATATGGACTGTTGTTTCCTGCAAAGATTCCCCTCCCGTCGCTCTAACTATAAACTCTTTTGGGAGGGGCCACATCCTTAACCAGCTGTCCTTACTTTCTTCTATAATGTCTTCTCCACAGCTGTTCCTTTCTCTTATCAATTCTATGCCTACACACATCAAGGACAACCTCCCTCTGTTCCTCCTCACTGCTCCCTGATTCAGATGCCACCTGGTGGCCAACAGGCTTCTCTAGTTCCTTCTCTGACTCCAAACACCCTCCAGAGTCTTCCTCATCCTCCAGAGCAGTCCCATAATAGTCTGAGCTGTCAGAGTCCACCAACAGCTCAGCTGGCCACTGCTGGGCCACAACAATTACCTAAACCAGAGCTGTCAAACTCGATTTCATTGACGGCCACATCAGTATTGTGGTTGCCCTTGGGGGGTGTATTTGGGTGGGCATGGTCAGCTCAACATCACTTGCATCAGGGGGGTGGGACCAAGGGGCTCTGGGATCTGATCTACCAAAAAGCTTTGCTGACCCTCTCAAGTCATTGGGAGGGGGGGTCAGATGGCAGTTTGGATTTCCAGGAGCCTTGGGCAGCAGGTACCCATCCCTTGAACTCCTGGGGCACCAGAACCCCACACCCTGGCCACGCTTCTCCAAGGGCAGCCTGGCCATGGTTGCCCCTTCCTCAAGGCTGTTGCTGCTGTGCTTGCTCTCCTTGCCTGGGCTGAACTTCCCAGGCTGGGAGGGGATGAGGTGGGTGGGAATCTTGCTGGAGGTGGATGTTGCAGGTGGTGCCATCGCCATGAAGTGGGGCAAGGCAAGACAGGTGGCAGGGTGGGGGTGGCCTGGCTGAGGGGCTCTGAGGCACAAGGGTGTGGGTGCCTGGGGCAGCTCTGGGGCTGGTCTCAGGTAGAGCAGAGTGGGGAGAGGAGTCCCAACTACCTCTTGGAGATGGGGACTCCCCACCCTTCCCATTCTCCTGGGCCATCACAGGTGGGGGTAGTGGGCAGGATGCTTGTCCCACATGTACAGTGGAGCTGGAGGAGGAGATTTGGATGGTGGGGACTGAGCCCCGTGGTGGCACTGGCAGTAGGCAGAGGTACTGTGGTGATACATGTGATTCAGCCTGCCAGGCAGCCACATGGCTGCCTATCCCTTCTGTGAAGGAGGGGAAGTTTCCCCCCACCTTCAATTAACGAGGTGCGGATCGCAGCCCTTCGAAGAAGCATATCTCTGAATAAGCAAAAATAAATCCTGAGAACATGTTCTAATGAAAACAAACTTTAATATGAAAATAAAATAAATCTTACTATCTAATTGTTACATTTTGGCAAGAGCAATTGTTGCCCACCTCCTCCGGTAAGCAAACGGAAGATCAGAAAGAAACTACAAGAATGTGTGATGTATTATGAAACGTGTTAGGAGACATGCGCAGAAAATCATGGTTTGGTTTAGTTTGGTGTGGTTTATTTGGATTTATATGCCGCCCTTCTCCAAAAGGACTCAGGGCGGCATATAAATCCACACACATCTCAAAAGTTTAAAAAGATTAAATCAATTTCCAAAAAAACAAACCGAATTTTTTTAAAAAAACAATACATTTAAAATAAGTTAAAATTAAAATTAACAGGCCAGGCCAGCTTGCTGGAAAAGCCAACTTTTTAGGGTGCGTCGGAAGGACCGGAGGTCAGGGATTATGTGGAGCTCCGGGGGCAGCTCATTCCAGAGGGAAGGCGCTCCCACAGAGAAGGCTCTCCCCATGGGGGTCACCAGCCGACACTGCCTGGCCGACGGCACCCTGAGGAGGCCAACTCTGTGGGATCGTACTGGACAGTGGGAGGCTACTAGTGACAGTAGGTGGTCTCGCAGGTACCCTGGGCCTAAGCCATGGAGCGCTTTAAAGGTCATAATTAATACCTTGAATCGTCAGATAAGGAAAATATTTCTACAGTATAACTCAGAATAGAAGCTCAAGCAGACAAACCAAAATAACACAGTGACACCTTCCCAGCCACAGCAGTTGCAGACAAACAAAATCAAATGGTGGGACAGAGGCAAAGGCAGAGGTGCAGAGGGAGACAGATGATTTAGTCCCCTGGGCAGCCTCATGGCCACTTGCCCTGCATTGAACATGGCAGCCACAAGTAAGCAAAACAAATGGTGGGAGAGAGCAGGTGGGTGGCCGTCCAGTGCATCCAGCAGGCCAGACCACATTCTTCCCCTCCATGCCTCTGTCTCTGCCTGCTGCTTGGAGGGCTGGCCCAGCAGTCACAGCAGTCAGAACCACCTGCATTGTGCAGGCTGTGGAACCCCAGAGTGCATAGGCAGGCAGCAGTGGCTGCCGGACACATCAGCCTGCATGCACTCACTGCCTCCTGTGCACATGCCAGGAAGAGCCAGGCCCAGGTTGTCAGGGGCCAACCCCTCAAGGGACGATCCATCCCCGTGTTTGACATGTCTGAACGAAAACTGTCTGCTCTTCTTTATTGTTACAAGGATTGAAAAACCTGAATGTGTTGGTGACGTAGAAAAGCAGACGCAGACAGGAGTAAGGTTGTGCTGGGAAGGCCACCCGATGGAAGGCACCCCGAGGGGCACCCACCCAGAACATTGTTCGGGGCTCCCTTTTATTGTCAGAATTCTCAGAATAGAAAAAGCTCATTGGACAGAAAATCTACTTGGCAACTATTGATTGGTTTACAGATGCATGCTTTCCTCATGGACACCTCATGGTATAGATACGTGACTCTCCACTTAGTTAATATTTTGCTGCATGGAATGCGATGTCTACGTGTACATTTTATTGTGCCTTTCTTGTAAGCAAAAGAGATTAAGAGCCAAAGGATTAAGAGAGGAAGGAATGTGGATTTTGACTGATTTAATCAAAGTGGTTTGCCAACTACTGATTAATCAATTAACCCTACAGAATGAAATAAAAAAATAGATGAAAAATCTAAATGTTTAAAAGCAATGGCAGACCTAAATGTATCACATTATCAGTATTTGATTGGAACTAATGATATGTTTAAAAATATGCTTAGCTCACCTCTTTCTTTGGAACAGATTTTTCTGGAATCATGCTGTTTATTTCTGACACCTTCAAGTAAAGGTAATGATGATTAGTGATAACAAAATAAATGGTTATGTTATAATATCACAAATGTATCAGATAAACAAATTGGATGGTCAGGAACTTCCTCTGATACTAATTTGATGCAGGGTTTTACTAGTTTTATTTGTTGTACACTACAAACTTGACAACTTTGTATAATTTCAAATTCTGTCAAAATATCACTTTGAAATAATTATTGAATTCCTATTTTATTTTGGGACATGACCATACCCCTGACCCATTAATACTGACTATTGTATGCTGATATTGATGTTGATATTGTTTCATTTTTTATTATTTTTAATGTTATATCATATTGTTATGTCAGTTACATGCATGAAAAATATTTTAGTATTAGCAGTACGAAGTAAAACTTTTTTAAAAGTTGATCTTTAGTCAGTTCAGTATTGAGTATTGTTGAAGTATTTTTTTTATTTTTAAATTTATTTTTCCTATTTTTAGTGTCTTTAGTGAAGGAAATATGGATATAACTTTCTGAAATCCATAGAAAATTGATGTTGAAATGATTCATTTGGTATTCATCAGGAAACACCAATAGATTAAAAAGAATAAGAATTGGCTCCATTTGGTGTTGGGAACTGGGTGGAGATCAGTCCAATTCTAGATCACTGCTAGATCACTGTGAAACCTAGACATTAGGTTTCTAGACATTTTCCATCTTTGGTTTTGCAGGATTGCACTTCCAGATTCAGATGTAGTATACAATTCGGGAATCCTCCTGTACTTAAAGTTCTTGCACCAAAAAATAGATGGCAATTGTGTCAAGATAACCTTTATCTTGGGTGTCAGTTATGCCCATTCATAGCTTGTTAAGCCCTACTTGCTGTTACTCATACCTAAGTCACCTCCTGGCTAGACTTCTGCAAGGCAGTGTACACAGGGGTACTCTTAAAGACCACCTAGAAGTTACAATTGATCCAAAATGCAGTGGCACAAGTAATCATGGATGTACCTCTCAGTATGCCCATATAATCTCATTATTCCTCAAGCTACATTGTTAACTTCTTCATGGCTTCTAGGATAATTGGAGTCCCTGTCCAGAAGAGAGGGAAAAAGTGGGTCCCTGGTCACTTATTAATATTTGTTGGATTTTAATGAATATTGTTTATCTTGTTCTCTTTCAGTTTTTGCAACATAGAATTGGCCATTTAATTTTTTTGAGTGAATTGAAGTACATAAAGTAACCTAAAGAAAAGAGTGTGATGAAAAAGATGGAGCTATGGAGAAGATTCTTGATATTATAGAATTAGAACATTTTCTGCACAAATATCTTCTTTCATTTTGCTTCCATCTTTCACAATTACAGATTTTAATCATTGCCCAAGAACAAAGAGAGAGGATTCTATTATAAATTATTATTATTGTTATTACACTTTAAAGAATATGAGAAGAAAAATAAATAAATACATATTTGACAAGAGGCATAAAGGAACAATACAGCACAAAATGAATAACAAGTAATTTATATGCATATTAAAATTAGACTAAATTTTCCAATCTTTTCACCGATTAGATTTAAGTAATAAATATACTATAATAGTTCTTAAAACTACAAGTAACTGCTAAAATTAAAGTAATATATGCATATCAACAGCAATGATTAGCACTATAGCAATCATAAAATAAGATAAAGATTTACAGTAATGTTATCCATTATAGCAATTAAAGTCTTTTTGTTCAGAGAAATCCAAACTTGTAAGATGGTGCAAGCCCATAGATATCAACAATTAGATATGATAGTTTTCTCAATGTATATTTCTTCCACTGAAATTACCATTGTTGAATAGCAGTTATTGTTGATAAATTATGCATCTGTTTAATTGAGAAAATGTGTGACTGCTAATAGTCAACAATGACTTCATAGAACAAAATTTATTGATCAGTCTACATCCATTTAATCATACAGTGTTTTTTTTTTACTTGTTTGGCTCCCAAGTCACTGAAAATCTGTAAATAAGGTCCACTTAATTTTGGAGTGAAAAGGTTGTCAAATCAGTCAAGTATTTACATAGTCCTGCTTTTGAAGACATTTGAAGACAGGTGGTTCTGATCAATCTGAAAAGAGATACTTTTCTGAAACTTGTTCTTTCTTATTCTTCCTGGTTTCATGAAGAAATTAATATTTGCCCCATATTTTACATCTCTCCAAAGCTACAATAGTTGTGTACCTGTGTGTACCCAATGTTTTGCTTTTATTGGGTTATTATTTCTATCCTTTATTCACCTTTCAATGTTTTCTGATGCAAAATATAAATAATTTTCAAAATAATTCACCAGATTCAGTAATTCTGGTACAACAAGAGCTATGCTGCAATGTCATTAAATCTAAAAAAAAATCCTCATGCTGAAAATTAGCAGGTATCTTCACAGAACATAACATACTTGGCTGCAGTGTATCTGTACTAAAGTTACAAGAATATTCTTGGAGGAAAAGTAAGGTTGAAAATACTCCATGGGAACAGGTCAAAACCACAACAACATTGCAGACATCATGACAAATAAACACAAATTTCTAAAATTATGAAGCATGTAATTTGAAGATGCCTTGACACATCTGATGTCACCTTCTCCTTGTTTCCACTGTGGATGCCCAGGTAAGTGGGGTCTGTGCAAAAGTATCAGTCTTCATCCACTGTAACGTAAATAAATACATTCATTTTAAAAAAATCTGTTCAATAGCAGAAGGCACGCCAGCCAATTAAAAATTAACAAGATCTCCTCTGAATGAAATCTAAGGGCTTAGTAGCCTGTCAGTCATACAGAGAGAGAGGGAAGAGAGAGAGAAGAGAGAGAGGGAGGGGGGAGATGCACACAATTCCAATTCATATAGACTTTGGTCAGCATACAGTAGTTAAAAATACAATGAAAAAAAAGGAATGAAAATAATGACGCACAACTACAGGCAAACAGTTCACTGGCAATGATACTGATATCAGAAGCAGGTTTTGCATTGGAAGGTTGCCATGATATTTGAGAATGATGTTGCCTGCTGAATGGAACCAGATTGTTTTGTATATCTATAGAAGTATTTCTGAAATCAAACTCAGGGCTAAGAATGGTAGGAAAACAGTAGTCAGGCATCATCATATCACTTCTCAGATGGATGCTACTGTTGATTAATAAATAGGATCAATTGCTTTAATGTCACAAAATGATACAAAAATAATCACCCCTCTATTAATATTGGTGGAATCATGATTAAACACTATATTGCCAAACCCTCGATGAATAAAATCTTGCCTGGGCCCATACTGACAGTTTCTTCTTCTGCCTACTTATTCGCTCCCTTCAGTAAGAGACTATTTTCAAACTTATCCAAATGTTTGATTTCGGTAATTATTGTATGGCCTTCTCTGACACTCTGGATGGAAATAAAATCGTGATTTAGATATTGAGTCCCCGCAGTCCTGTCTGTGCTCGGCAAATGGTTACCATGTCACTCCCTGCATCACAATATCCAAGCCACGAAGCTCTGTGGCAGCTAATCCTCTGAGCCTGTTAATAAGCTTAGGAGCACGTTCATTGAAGACTGACGGCGTTAGTCACAAACAGGGAGAAAATATCTACTGGGGGAAAGCTGAATTGGTTTTAATCATCTGCTAATCACCAGTAATGAGACCTACTCTGGGGAAGAAAAGAAAAACAGATAGTCAGAGGGGGGTTTTGTTCTTCACAGCAGAGTAACAGGGAATGAGAGGGCAGCTGTTATTACCAGAGAAAAGATGGAAAGAAAGGAGGGATTTGGCCAGTCCAGATGAAGCTTCTTCTATGGCACACTGTTTTGTTAGCTGAGTGTTTCTTTCATTCAGGCTTCCAAACTTCAGATCTTTCATTCTCTCTTCTCCCCTCCCCCACCTTTTTTTCAAAGGCTGAGCCCACCTCTATGGGGAAGGGAGACCTCCCCCTTTTCTCTCTTTGCCAATTTAAATTTAACTACATTGCACTTTTCAAGTATTATTATTATTGTTGTTGGTGTTGTTGTTGTTGGTTGCAAAGTCAGCCAGATGTTTAGCCTGGGTTTGGCATTTTTATCCATCTATCAGATCCTTCCAAAAGAACTGGGATAGGCAGATGTGGATGCCTGATGGTGTTAAAGATAGTGTCCCAGGATGCATTTATTGTTTTATTTATTGCACAGCCAGATGTTTAGTCTGGATTTGGCATTTTCATCCACCCATTTATTTTATTGTTATTATTATTGTAAAGACAGAAAAGGAAGAAAAAGAAGGAATGGGCAACATGAAAGGATGAGAGGAAATGGGAAATCAGAAGCATTATTTGCCAGTTGGTTGGCTGTTCAAAAGGGCTCCAGTCCTGCTTTAAGGCCAAACTGAATGAATTTGAAAAGGGTGAGATTTATCCAAATCTTCCCACTATGTTTTAGTATCTGAATGATGAGATCTAAAGGAGAGGCTAAAGCAGTGGTTCCCAACCTTTTTCAGTCCACCGCCCCCTTGGTGCTACAAACTGAACCTCAGTGCCCCCCACCCAGTGGTGGAATTCAATTTTTTTTTGCGACCAGTTCTGTGGGTGTGGCTTGATGGGCATGGCTGGGGGAGTCATGTGACTCGGCGATTTGCATGAAGGAATAAAGATAGTAACAGTAAAATTCAAAACTGTAACAATTAATTGCACATTTATTCAAAATCCAATTTAAAAACCTTTATAGTTATCTGCAGGATCGCATCCTACCACACTCGTCCCTGCGACCTATCCGCTCACACAGGGAGGGGCTCCTCCTGGTGCCGTCCGCTAGGCAATGCCAGCGGGCGACACCTAGGAGTAGGTCCTTCTCTGTGATGGGCCCAACCCTCTGGAACGACCTCCCCCCTGATATTCGAACTACCACTGACCTCCGTTCCTTCCTTCCTTCAAAAGTTAAAGACTCACCTATTTCAATCAGCTGGCTTGGCACTTTCTTAGTTTTACCTCCCGGGGATTTATTTTAATTGGGTTTGGGGTTTTAATTGGGATGTTTTTAGGTATTTATTTCTTGTACAGTCTATCTCCCCCTCTAATGTATTTTAAATGTATTTTATTGTTATGTCTGTATTTTATGCACTGACTGTACACCGCCCCGAGTCCCTTTTTGGGAGAGGGGGCGGTTTAAAAATCTAAGAAATAAATAAATAAATAAATAAATAAATAAATAAATAAATAAATAAATAAATAAATAAATATAGTTAGTTAGTTAATTCAACAAAATTGTTGAACATGATCCAGTGATACCAGGTTTTCAAAGTCTGATAGTCATTTATCAAGAACCTTAGTAACTAGTAACTTAGTAAACTTAGTAAAATTTAGTAACTACTTCACTGTTCACTAAATTCTTAATGTGATGGATGGGCTTGATGAAGTGATACCAGTTTCCCAATGTCTGGTTTTAAGTCACTTAGCAGGAGTCTTAAATCACCACATTCAGTAAACTGGAGTCATTTTCTTTGCTTGGAGAGAAGTTGGATGACCACACTGAAGCCATGTTCCACCAAATATGATGTTGGAAATGCAACAAGGAGCTTCTTAACCACTGTCCATAGTGTAGGATAGCGATCAGAAATTTCTTTCTGTAACCAAAACTCTTGGTACGATTTTTTGAACTTTGGGTTCAGCTCAATGTCACCAACATTTGCTTGAATTCTTTGTTGAGATTATTGCATGGTACCTAGGGATTCCCAATATGGAAAGTGAGAATGGGAACATTTTAACAGATCTATATGTTCTTGGGTTATAATTTTCACTAAAGAACCATGGGGATGGAAAGGGAAATATAGACAATGGAGTCCAATCCCCTTCCTCAACAGTTTGGAAGCAAAGAATAACTCTAGCAAAATGTAGCCTTTTACCTCTTTGGGGAATCATATTATTATCATTATCATTATCATTATCATTATCATTATCATTATCATTATCATTATTATTATTATTATTATTATTATTATCATCATCATCAGAATTGTATCACAGCGGCCAGTTGTTTCACCGGATTTGGCATTAATTACTAGTTGGGCCCCACCCAGGGGTCTAGGACGTCGTAACGTATTTTCGTAATATGTGTGCGGATCCAAGCAGTGCGGCCTTTTGCATTTGACTGATGGTGATTTTGTCAATTTTTAACTGTTTTAAATGTAATTCCAATGCTTTTGGAGTAGCACCCAGTGTGCCGATTACCACTGGAATTACCACTGCTGGTTTGTGCCATAATTGTTGGATTTCGATTTTTAAGTCCTGGTATTCGCGATTTTTTCATATTCCTTCTCGGCGACCCTGCTATCACCTGGTATTGCGATGTCTATGATTGTAACCTTATTTTTCTCAACCAGTGTGATGTCTGGTGTATTATGCGCCAGTATTTTATCCATTTGTATGTGAAAATCCCACAAGATCTTGACCATCTGACCCTCGACGACTTTTTCAGGCTTATGTTCCCACCAGTTTGTTGCTGTTTTAATATTATAATTTTTGCACAAATTCCAGTGGATCATTTGTGCCACTGAATTGTGCCGCATTTTATAGTCAGTCTGTGCGATTTTTTTACAGCAGCTGAGTATGTGGTCAACAGTTTATTATTATTATTATTATTATTATTATTATTATTATTATTATTATTATTATTATTATTATTTTGCCAATACAACTCATGCAAAGGGTCATCCACAACTACATTACATTTTCCACACTCATATTTGTGATTCCTTATAACTTCTTTAAACTAAACATTTTTAGTACAAATCAACGCATTGACATATATATCACTAATGCAGTTTCCTATCTCTTCCATTGACATAATTAACACCTTATGTATTGAATACAAGTATATCAAGTATAGGTTAAATATGAATTGAAAAACATCTAATTCAAATGTATAACCTGTGGATTTATTATATAATCACAAGCAAACATTGCACTTATGCCTAAGTCCTCTACCCACGGACATTATAAGACAGATAAAACTATCTTAGCTGGCTGTTGTAAATATTACTCTGCTAATTCAACAAGAAATGCTACTGCATGAATCCTTAATGCAGAACACAACTAAAAGTGATTTTAGCAATTTTCTTCCCAAGTTAATTCAAAATGTATATCCAAATGTTCCTCTTATTTTTTTCCCCAAGCACTAGGGAGGATTATATTCAAAGCCAGACATTTTTGCTCTCTCTGTGTGTGTGTGTGTGTGTGTGTGTGTGTGTGTGTGTGTTTGCTTGCTTCTGGTCTCCAGAGTCAGAAGGGCCGGTTGGTACCCCCAGAGGTCATCTAGTCCAACCCCAGAAAGTGCCCCCCGCCCCACATTCCCCAGCCCCACCTCCTCTGGGAAGGCTCCGGTGGGGGGGAATGTGGAGAGATTCCGCCGAGGCACCCCATGCAGGCAAAATAGCGAGGGAGCGAAGGAGGATCAGGCAGGGCACCGAGGCCCCTTCGCCTCCCATTTTGTCTTGATGAGGTCGCTGCACCTTCCGGGTGTGGACGGATGGAGGTAGCCTGAGTGGCCTGGGCGGGCGAGCGGGTGAGCAATGGAGGATCAGGCAGCTCACTCACTCACCCGCCTGCCCCCCTGGGCTTCCTCGCTGCTCTGGCTACCTCCATCCATCCACGCCCGCAGCTGCAGTGACCTCATCAAGACAAAGTGGGAGTGAAGGGAGGCGAAGTGGCCTCCCTTTGATCACTCGCTCCTCCTGCCTGTTCACACTATGCTAGCCCTGTGCTCACTGATTGGCTGGCTCACTAATCGTCCCGCCCACCTCTAAGAGCCCTATCTATAGAAAGTCAAGCAGAAAAAAAGATAACTGGGTTTATATAGGGCTCTTAGAGGCGGGCGGGGCGATTGGTGAGCCAGCCAATCAGTGAGTGAGCAGGGCTAGCATAGTGCAGATGGGCAGTGGAGCGAGCGACCGAGCAGCTTCTGGATGGGTGGGGGTGAGTGAGCAAACTGGTTTTGAATGGCTCGCTAGAGGAGGCCACCTCCAGCACGCCTTTGCTGCCCCCCCTTGCCTCTTACCGCTCCCCTAAGCCATCTCACCGCCCCCTAGAGGGCGGTACCGCCCACTTTGGGAACCACTGGGCTAAAGGACCTGAAGTTTCAGCTCTATTGAAATTAATGGGCTTGGAATGTCTTATATCCTAAACCATTGGTACTTAAAGAAGTCTAAGTATAATCTCACTTTTAAAACAAAAAAATAGAATACAAGTAATTCAAGTTCCCTGAAAGTATTAATGGCTCTTCCTATACTTGTCTTTGCTAAAGGCCAGAGATTACTATCAATAATAGTAACACTATGTTACCAGATATCTCATGTTTCTTCACCACAGTGTATCAGGTCATGAGGGATTCTTTGGGAAAGGTTTCCTGGAGGACAGGATAAAACAAATTTCTCATTAACTTAATGAATAATTATGTCCTATCATTTAACCTCAGAATGCAATGGCTGCATTGTCAATGACAATTTTTATAGTGAAAATCAGAGGAAGGGATATGTTTTGGGACAAATAACCTTTGAGTTGAGATTGCTGTCAAAATATGATGAAGAAGGTATCAAACTGGATTGACTAAGACCCAGGTTCAAATTCCTACTCTAATAGGGACTGGAATGAGTTTGGAACAGTTTTTTTTAAAAAAAAATATTGCAGCTAATACATTGTTGTGGAAATAAATCAACATTTCAAATGGGATATAAATGTGATAAGGAAGTATGATTATTTCAGTTTCTTATGGACAATTATTTTATGGGGGAGGGGCGAGCAAGATTTGTTGAAACAGTTATTTCTCCTCCTTCAGTGGAGATTGAGTATTATAATATTTAAATTATAGAAACTTATTTGCCATTCTAAATCACTTTAGTCTATGAGCATATATTACTGTATTCTAATTTACATGCTCTGGCAATTTCTAAAAAAAACAACATCCAGCTATGCGATGGTAGTTTATAAAGGCTTAGTTGAAACCACAGTTTCTATTAATAGCAATAGTTGCTATTAACAAAAAAGTCAGAACTACAAAAAGACTCGTTTTGAATCTGTATCTTGCTATCATACATTAAGATTTACAACTTTGGTGGGCAGAGCAAATAATTTTGAAAGCTAGAGCACAGAGCTAAGTTTTCTAAAATCCCTTTCATCAAAATGCAGTTTCCACTTTTGCAGTGGAAAAGTTTAAGAGGCAGGCAAGGCGTTTAAGAGGCAGTGGCGTTGGTGCTTTCACTTGGCTTTTCCCTTTTATATTCATGTCAATTTAACTGACATCAGCTGTTCCCATCATTCTTATCTTTATGGCAGTGGGAACAATGCTGGAAGGGCTGTGCATAGCTCTCTGTCAGAGCTGCTTCTTCATTGTGTATGTCTTTAAGTGGATGGACACCAGAGTTTACAGTAACCGGCAAACCTGTTATTTCAGATTAGAAATATAGTATCTGACAAAGTTTATGACTGTGTTGCTTCTGTTTGTGTATGGTGGAAGGTTCTGAAGTGTGGACATTACTGTTTTATTTATGCGTTGCATTTATATCCAACTTTTCTTCCGAGCAGCTCAAGATCGTTTTTGTGGTTTTCATTGCATTGCTTGCCAGAAACATAGACATACATCAGAATATCTCTAGTTACTGCTTAAGAGATAACAGCTTTAGACTGAGTGAGTTCCTATGAGGATTGTGATAAGTGTACACACCAATGTTGGATGCGAGTAGATCTGTTAGTGAGTTATGCTATGCCATGATAGCATGGCAAGAGAAGTGGTTCATCATTTTGCTCTCTTCTAGCACTCTTTGCAAATGCCTATGATCAAGTGACACTGACTTTGCACAGAAGATTAGAAGAGTTGTATTACAACTCACCTAGGGGTATGGATGGAGGAGGCCCACCATAATGCTTTTCTGATTTATTCATTTACTGACAGTGCAACATTTCTAACTCTCATTAATGCTTATCTCATTACTTTAGCATTAGTAATTTAAGGAAGTGATGTACTGTATTCAGTCCAGTAGATGCTATTCTTTGCTTATAGATACTGTCAAAAAACTTCTCAATCTAATAAAGTTCCAAAAAGCTGAAAGTCATACTGGAATATCATAGTACTTTCATTGATCTGAGGTTCCACTGAGGGAGAGCAGGCTCCAATATAGATGTTCTTGCCATGGGTGTGCACAACGTCTTTGCATCTTGAGGATTTTCAAAATTTGTTTATTTACAGTTTACAGAAAAATAAGATATAATATTATTAGAATTGTTTATTTTTAAATAAATATTTTTTGAAGTATAGTCTTACATGGGAGGCCCTGAGGGCTACAAAGATAGACTGCAAATAGTCCATGTGTTATGATCTGTCCACCTTTGACAAAAGTCATTATACTCTAAGATAGAGTCATTTTAGTGTAGCTGTTAAAGATACTGGATTAGAAATAAGGTGACTATGCGTTCTAACACTGCCTTAGGCATAAAGCTAGCTGGTTTGCTTTGAGTTAGTTACACTTTCCCAGCCCTAAGAATATCAGCTTTAGGAAGAAGGCAATGGCAAAACACTTCCAAAAGTATTCCCAACAAAACTGCAAGGACTAACTAGGCAGTCACCAGAAGTCAAAATTGACTTGAAGGCCCCACCTTCCTCTACAGTCTCCCAGACAGTTCTCAAGCTATAGTCTGAAATATCTAGGTAATTCAACTAAAAAGAGATTTCTGGCATGTTCAAATGAATATCATCTAAATTGGATCTCAGATGTCCATGCAAAATCATCCTCTTGTTCAGACTTGTTTTAAGACTAGTCTTATTGATTCACATTTTGCTCAATTATAATAAATCTGAATTCCAGTGAAAAGGTAAGGAAGAGAAAGTTCCATTTAAAATTTAAGAAGCTTCCACATTTCCAGTTTTGAAAACTGAAATCTACAAAGAGCTCGCCTTTGACATTGGTGGCAGCGCATGTATCTGTATTCAGGACCATAGTGTGGCAGTAATGAAGGTCAGCAGCTAACACATAACTGAGCTCTGTTCTTTTTCCATGTGTGTACGGCATTGTACTAATACAAGTTCCCTGTCTCTTCATTTTATCTTTCTGTCTCTAAGGTTTATTAGCATATTTGACAGATTAAAAGGCTAAGGTCAAACAAATCCCAAAGCAATATGGCTAATTATTGTCATATTTTTAAACACTTTCCTTCCAAGAATTTTAAAAAGAAGGCAACTCTGCACCGTAGCTCATATAATTCTTATTTGGTATGCACTTCTCTGTGCCTTCCCAAAGTTTTCTGAGAGCAATTATCTCTTTGCATAGGTATCAAGATTGCTAGGCTGCACTTCAGACAACTGGCATCCTATAAGTGACTTCCTGGTCAGGCAATCAAAGTCTATAGAAGTTGTTCAACATAGCAGACAAAGAGTATAAACATAATCAGATGATTCTTTCATCTACTCTTCAATTGGGAACGTCAGATGAAAATAATTGTGCAAAGGTTTTCAACTGCTGGCTGGAGTACATGATTCTTATTCTAAATAACCCACCCCGGTTATTTTCATCTGATTTAGCACTCCTTCAGAAGTGAAGTCTAGTGACGTTATCAGCGGACAAAATTATTTCCATAATATCCCCCATAGAATGGCTTTAAATTGTTTCTACTGCATTATCATCTGAACTAGCGGATACAAATAGGAGAACTAATCCTAAATCACATTAGCCGTTTCTTCTTCCTGTCCTTGAATCTTCACCATATCATTTGCCAAGGGTTGAGGACAGAAAAGGAAGAAGTAAATTTCAGTTCTGTATTTTGCATGAAGTCAGGCTGGCATGCTTTCTTGTACAACTGTGTAAAAGAGTAGAACATCATGGAATCAGAAAATCAAAGGGTTAGAAGAGATTAGTTAGACTACAGAGTCTAACCAATGCTCAATGCAGCCACCCAACTTAAAGCATCCATAGCAGAACATCGTCTTCAGAGATGGATTCTTTCTCATTGAATTCCCAACTCTACTTTCTGAGAGATGAAGAGCACATTTAATTGACACTTTGTTTTCATTTTTGTTATTTGATGTATATGTCATTCCTTTGTGTATATCCTGAACAACAACTATGTCTCAGATGGGCAGATGCAGGCGTAGGGGATCAGGTTAGAATAATGTTAAGCACTAAATAAAATGAAGCATGAAAACCAATATTTTTCAACATGTCATTTTACCAACATACCATGCTGTATTAATGTTCAAACTTTCATCTCTTATGACTTTACAAGCCAGACATAGTTATCTTGACATGTTTCTATTTTTCTTGCAATTCTTGTATTAAACATTCTCCATAGATGAAGGTACCAAAAAAAGATACAGAAAAGAAAGCACAGAACATCTGGCCTTCCAAATGTCTGATTGTTTTGCCTCTTAAACACATAAGAGCTGTATCACTGCCTGCATGAACTGTCTACATACGTGGTAGTGATTATGATAATGGTGGTGAGTTAACTAACTCCTCAGGATAAACTGTGTCAGAACCCATGCATAAATTAGATTGTATAAATATGACAGCATTTGGCAAGCAATTGTATAATTTGCATTTGAATTTCTTGCATGGAAAAACCAAAGAAAATAACTTGTTGATTAAAAGATACTTGTTATATTTTAAAGTAGATTTTTTCCCTTTCTTTCTTAGTTTTAGGTTGTATCCAATAGTGCCACCTAAGAACAGAAGAATATCTGCAACAGAAATGCATTGCATGTGTCCTAATTTTTATCCATCTCCCCAAATACAGCAATACATTTGGGGAAATCCTCAAGCAAATTTGTTAGGAAATGGGGAAAGGAGTACAAGAAAGTAGTATAGTGTAGATGCAAAAACTTATTAATATAAGACAAGGTAAACCTGTTCTAAACATATTTTAGTTAGTAAATCATATGCTGCTAAATGTGATTAACTAATTCATTAAGCATTTGAACAAAACCTTTAAAGTCAGAATAATTTGATTGTGAGATGGTGGTTATGAAAATATAATAAGAGAGAGAGATAGAGAAATTATCCTTTTAAAGTCCTTCTAATGACATTAAGAAAATCATGGAATAACGATTCTAATAAACAAAAGTTGTCCTTCACTGGTAGAAAGAAAGAAAACACATCCAGCAAATAATCACCATGCTGTTATCC
Organism: Natrix helvetica; assembly: GCF_964273705.1. Classification (NCBI taxonomy): domain Eukaryota; kingdom Metazoa; phylum Chordata; class Lepidosauria; order Squamata; family Natricidae; genus Natrix; species Natrix helvetica. The sequence goes on from NC_138549.1 coordinate 34,566,770, forward strand.
TTGCCTATTAACAGATATAGACAAATCAGCTAAGCTTTTATTACTTTACAAGTTCAACATCTCAATATACAAATTCAGAATTAAAGGGCATTCTTGGTTTTAATCTTCAAAAGCATTTCAATATTATTCTCGGGAAAACATTCTCTTCCAAATCCAAATGGAATACTAAATTGCCAATAAACCATTGAAATATGTGGACAGCAAACAACAACATTTCTGTATTGCATTCCTATCTCTCTTTTCTTTTTGGGAAATCAACATGGAGAGCATTTAACATACCTTAACCCAATCCAATGTGACAATAAAAGCTGAGAAACTGGTCTGGAAATATTGGGATCGTGCCCTTTAAGATAGAAAGCTTCTATGTGTCACATTGTTCAAGATATATTGCTTATATGTATATTTTCTATGAGATAGCAGTTCCCATTGCTGCAACATTATGAGAAAACCTTCAAGGACTAGTATAATCTGGAATAGCAATATGATGGAAGGGGGTCGAAGAAACAGGGTGAACATTAAACCCAAACAGCTTAATTAGCCACTAGGCTGTTACCTTTTCACTTGACATTTTTCTTAATTTTCAGACTCTGTCAGGGTTCAAAACAATTTTTTTACGGAATTGTTTGACAGGTGCACAAGGGTAATATGTCAAAGATTGTTCATTCCAGGTGAATCATGATATTGCCTAAAACTTTTTGTTCATAGCAGGTTTCTCGATTGAGAGGAAGGCTTGCCAAAGAATTGCTGATAATATATCCAGGTACAAGTGACAGTGTGCAATCCTCACCTGTCATTGTGTGTTTCTATGTTTATGTTTGTGTACAGACAAATATGTATATACACACAAACACACTTCGGTAAATCTATAATTATCTTGTATCAGGGCTAAACTTGGATAGTTACCTGGTTTTATTTTAATTTTTTTAGAATTGTTTGGAACATTTGCCATTTTCTATGTGTTCATCAAAAGTATTTACATTTTGGCTTCATGTATATAAATATACTTAGGCCATACTATAGACACTCCCATTGTATTTATTTCATTCTCTTGCCTTTCTGTCTTAGAAGGTAGCAACAAATAATCATCCTTGGGTCAGATAAGAGATAAGGAAGGAACACTATTTAATCTTTGGATGAGGAATAACAGGAAATTCAAGGGCCATTGGTTAGAGTGGAAAATGAACAAAAAAAATCTCAGACTACTAAGACAATAAAAAATCATTTTTGTAACGGGCCAAGTAAACTACAAAGGTATGATCTGGAGTGAAGTTCAACTTTATATATATTTTTTTCTTCCAATAGTCAGGCTTATGGAGATAGCAAATCAAAAAGGATCAGAGGAAACAAAGAAGATATGTCATATTCAAAATGCTGAAGAATTATATTGTCATGCAGAGGTGAAATCTAAAAATTTTCCCTACCGGTTCTGTGGGCATGTCTAGGTGGGTGTGGCTTGGGGTCATGTGACTGGGTGGGCATGGCTTGGTGGTCATATGGCCGGGTGAGCTCAAAAACCAATTTTCACACTTCACACACAAACAACACAAAAGTCTCACAACTGACTCACACACAATGCAAAAGCACACAAAATGCCCCCTACAACAACAAGCAGAAACTTCACAGAGCCACAAAGACTTCAAAAACCAACTTTTACACTTCACACACAAAAGTCACACAACTGACTTAAACACAATGCAAAAGCAGCAGGACTTCACACAGAATGGCCCCTGCAACAACCAGGAACCTCACAGTGCCACAAAGAGCCCAAAAACCACCTTTCACACTTTACACAAAAATAACACAAAAGCTACACAACTGACTCCTGCACAACTGACTCACACACAATGCAAAAGCAGCTGGACTTCACACAAAATTACCCCTGCAACAAGCAGGAACATCACAGAGTCACGGTTAGGGCTAATAGGTAGTAAACAATGCTTTTAAAAAGCAAAAAAAAAGCAGGGAAGTTTCCGACAAGACCCAGCACAGCTGATTCTCAAACAGCTGATAGTTGGAACCTTTTATTTTACTTTTTAAAGCATTTTTTTTACTACCAGTTGGGCGAATAGGTAGCAAACAATGCTTTTAAAAAAGTTTAAAAAAAAGGTTTATCAGCTGTGACAATCAGCTGGGCAGCATGATCGTGGGAACTTCTTTTTTTTACTTTTTAAAAGCATTTTTTACTACCGGTTCAGGGAACCGGAAGCATTTGTTACTACTGATTCCAGGGAACCAGGCAGAACCGGCAGCATTTCACCCCTGCTATCATGGTATAAAGCAGTTGTGTTGATGACAGCTACAGTTTATTGCCCCTATCTAATAGGAAATGGGTGTACTTCGAGAATGGAATAAAATTGGACCTCACAGATATAAATAATGCTTCCCAACCAAATTCCTACACTCTCCGAGAACATGGCTCCTTTATTTTATTTTTGCTTTGAGCAATAGCAATGAAAATCTCCCACCACAATGGGACATCCCATTTCATATATATAGGCCACCATCTTCATTTGAGATGCTCTTACAAAGGTCTTAAATCCTGAGATTGTTTAAATGCCCTTCTACAATCAATTACAATGGTTATATTATTAATTAATGCCATCAGTGAATGTTTTATTAAAATTACTAAAATTACCAATTACTACAACAATTATATCCTAAAGTGCAGTCATCCTATAATAATACTATCATTGTTACATATAATAATAATTCCATATGTTGGCTGAGAACATTTGCATTATTGCAGAACATGTTAGATGGATTATATGACACAACAAGGAATATGGATCTGAAAATTAAGGTAGCAAACGTCAAGATTACTGTGTCTGATTGGGGAAATGCAGTGAACAACAGCAAATTATGAATAAATGAAAAAAAAACTGAAGTAAGCAGGTGAATTGGTACACCTCAGTTGAAAGCTTATTAAAGATGGGAAAATGAAATGAAAAATGTTAACACATGTAAGTTTGGTTAGAAAGGTAATGGATAGCATTTGATCTGCTGCAAGAAATTAGCTATGTTTCTGCCCAATTTTTAATGGAAGTTGCTAATATCAGGAGAAACATGAAGTTGAGTGCAGTGTGAATGGCTAAATTGCGTTGTGTGTGTGGTAAAACAAGAAGAGATGAGTCCAAATGAATTTGTGCTGAATAAATATGGATTGAATATCAATATATTAAAATGTATATTAAATTCATCTGGTTATATGCAGAGAATGAATGAAGATCAAAATTGCAGAAAAATGCATTGAGGTGGAATGAATGGAAGGGAAGAGATGAAGGGAAGATTTGGAAAGTTGTGCTTTAATGGAGTTAACAAAATCCTCAAAAAGTGAGCTGAGGGAAGTTTAAAGAACAAAATACAATACAGAGATCAGTCTATGGAAATTTAAATTCAAGATAGTATGAGAGTTAAATAAATGATGTTACTGAAAATTATATTTAGCTGTTTCCTTTCCTTTTATTTATTTTTGTCTGTCTCACTTTCTCTCTTTCTCTCTCTTATCCCTTGATATATAAAATAAAGTGCAACAAAATAAAGTAAAGTAAATATGTTACATGTTTCATGATCATGTTACAGATTTAGGCTACAAACACAGCATGACCAAAAGTAAATCATATTTTTGATGACAGATTTTTTTAAAAAATTAAAGAATAGATGAGTTCTTACATACAGTGTTTGGGTCCTGGGAATTATGTGTGAATCAGAATTTCCATGAAAGATGAAATGTACTACAGGCCTACCACCTCCAGTGAATGGGGCATCCTTGCAGATATAAGAACACCATGCATAACACAGTACAAAGAATATTTGATACATGAAAATATGTAGAACTGAGACATGGGGGAAATTTCTTGAATCATGTAAGGATTCTAGATGATCATTTCAAATCAGAGTAGATGACTACCTGACAACCTTTTGAAGGAAAAATCAATTTTCTCCCAACTCACAATGATGCTTTTGTCCAACTTGTTGGAGAAAACCATAACTAGTTTTAATTAGCCATCATTAGTTTTCATATCCTTCTCAAAAGAACAGGGAGATCAGAGACTGTTGGTTGCTTAGGGGCCTTCTGAAATTCTTCATGTCTTAAGCCAATGTTGACGAACCTTTACAAGCACCGAGTACCAAAATGGGAGCAAATGAGCAGGGGAGGAAGCACCAGAAACCGGAAGAGCAGTTCCCTGGTGTGCATGTGTGCGCCGGGAACCTGAGCTTCCGGTTTCCATCATGCCCATGCCTGCCAGTCACCTGGTCTTTTGGTTTCTGGTGTGCATGCATGTGTGGAAACTGGAAGCTCAGCTTCCTGGTGTGTGCATGCGCATTGGGGAACTGCTCTTCCAGTTTTTGTTGCTCCTGTGTGCACGAAGACCAGCTGGCTGGTGCGTCGGAACCCAGAAGAGCAACGAGAAATGTGTGCCACTTTCAGCACGAGTGCCATAGGTTCACCATCACGGTCTTAAGCTGTCTCATAATAGGACATTCTGTCCTCATTCATCCATCATGTTAGTACAGCTATTCTGGGTAAGAAAAAGGTTTGGGAGGATATTCCAAAGGACTCTATATGAGAGGACATTGGCATAGCAATATTATATACACTATATTGCCAAAAGTATTCGCTCACAACTGAGTCTGATTATGTGGATGGGTGAGCGATTACTTTTGGCAATGTAGTGTATATGCTGCCTTTGTTATTTCTATAAATAAGGCAGAAAGCATACCTAAAACTTCCTCCTTCTATTTTCCCCACAACAACAACCCTATGAGGTGAGTTGGGGCTGAATGAGATTGACTGGTCCAAAGTCACCCAGCTGCTTTTCATGCCTAAGGTGGGACTAGAACTCTCAGTCTCCTGTTTTGTAGCCTGGTGCCTTAACCACTGAACATAACTCCAAAGATGAGCCTTAAGCACAAATGAAACAGATCCTGCCAGGCATAGTAAAGACATTGTGTTGAATTACTACTGTTCAGAGCAGGGGTGGGTTGCTTCCGTCATTACAGCCTCAGGATCCTAATGGGTTAATGATCTCTGCTATATGCTGAGGCTTGATTGCTGGTTCAGACATAGACTTCACAGGAACTTCATGGCTTTTGGGGGTCAAATCTAGCTTACACCAGTTCCAAATGCAACGGCTTATTGCAAAGGTAGAAAATTACTCCTTGTTTTCTGAATGCAATTGGAATTGGAATTTTAGTTGATGAGCAGAGTAAAATGGCAACAGGCACAATCTTGTATGTGTCTGTGTGCCAGAAAATATAAACAGATTTTAAATGGCATTTTAAATGTTGAAATAAGAAGGCATTTTAGAGATTAGTATGACCTACAAAATTCAGACTCGACAAAGTGCTTAGTGCAAAAATCCCTGAATGTTGTCCCTCCGATTCTCCTTCATCTGGGCAAACGGACTTGTAGGCATCTTTTTGAACCCTTTTTGGGAACTTAGAATGATGCTGCATATATTTAAATCTTCCTTATAAAAGGTTTAGCCTAAGTTGCTTCTCTAGGACTTGTTTGAACATTAAATATGCAAATAATCATCATTACACTTCCAACAATTACACATGTTTGTGAGTACTGTGTCAAGTACTGGCAGCAGTGCAATCATTTGTAAAGACAAATATTCCATTCCAAGAGATGTCATGCTGCTTAGAAGATTTCTTTTTGTATTAGTAGCCACACTGCTGCTTCATAAAGTGTGCAAATGAACGTGACAGTGCTGCCAATAGCTGCCAGTGCCTTCCTCTCAGTAGAGCAGATGTCAATCAACCATCCCAAACAGACAAGGCCGCTGCAGACATTAAACATGAAGGATGTGGGGAGGAGGGTAGAAACAATACTGGGATCTTGCAAGCTTCATGTACCCTCTTCTACCACCCACCCACCCACCCTCCCTCCCTCCCTCTCTCTCTCTCTCTCTCTCTCTCTCTCTCTCTCTCTCTCTCTCAGAAGCCTTCGGCCTTCAGAATATTTTAATTCCTGATTTCTGACTACATTATCATGCATTTGTAACAGGTGAATTGTAATTTGTAGCTCTGAGGTGATATGAAAAGCTGCCCAAACTATAAGGCAGTCACAGCTGTGGGAAATGCAAGCAGTGTCCTCTGTCCCCCCCCTTCCCCACGGCCTATTTACCCCCCTATTCTCTCTCTCTCTCTCTCTCTCTCTCTCTCTCTCTCTCTCTCTCTCTCTCTCTCTCTCTCTCTCCCTCCCTCCCTCCCTCCCTCCCTCTGTCTCTCTCTGTCTCTGTCTCTCTCTCTGTCTCTCTGTCTCTGTCTCTCTCTCTCTTCCTCTCCCCAGTTATGGATAATTGTCATCATTCACTTTTATCACATCCAAAGTAGCAGCTTAGAGAAGCTGTGTGACTTTAGTCCAAACTAATCTTGCTTCCCCTGAAGTAGGAAAATCCCAAGTATTTCGGGGTCCTATTGATAACCCTTGTGCTTCTTTTCCATAAAAGACGAATGACTCCGGCAAGCTTGGAAGAGTGCAGATAATGGGATTGACTTGGTACTTAAATCTCAGTGAACCAAGACAGCATAAGTAATTAGTGAATTGGATCCATACTGGGGTGCTAATGACGGCTAATACTGCCCCGGCTCCATTCTAAAAACCACAAGATGCACATCCATCTCACTCGGATAAAAACCGAAGGAAAGCTGCTTTGTAGGCATCATTTATTTCTTCTACTTCTGCACAGAATTTATTCCTTTCTTGTTTGGGGCAGAGAGAAAAAAAAATCTAATTTTCAGAAGTGACATCCTAGAGAACAAAGTGACCATTCTCTCAGCAGAGTTCATTATGATTACAATACCTCTGGTGTTTTTAATTAAGAAAGGCTAATTAAGAGAAACCACACATTTATCTTCTTATCTGCTTGTCAGGGGACAGAGTCACAAATACTAACTGTATGTTTGTTTGCACAAAGGAAGTCGTTAACACTACATTGGTGACTGATATTCACTTTATTTAATATTAAAGTATTCCATTATTTCTTGCATTGTCAACTTCTGAAAAGGAGGGGGAGATCACATGGGTACCCAAATTATTCCCCTACACCTCTTCTATTGGTATAATTGCAGAGTATTTGTGTACAAAGTAGCGGTCTACCTCATTTTTCTTTTCCCACAAAGTGATAGTGTTTTATCAGGATAATTTAGATAAATGTCTTTTCATAGGGTTTGCTTATCCTTCCAGGAGCTATGATCGACAAACAGCCAGAGAAGATGAATGGCACATTGTTTAGGTAAAATGTATTCTCAGCTGAGAAACAGAGAGTGGTTCAAGGTGCAGCAAATTCTTTCTTTTTTTTTTTCCTTTTTCATTTGAAAAGATCTGATTAGTAGTTAACAAAATCCTTATCCTGCCTTTTTCTCATCTTTAAGAGCACAGGAATAGTACAAATCGACACGTAGAAACTATAAAGCCCTTCCGAATAATGAACTTCTTCCTCCGAAAATGAATTAGAGTGGCAAGATGGCATTGGATTATACATTTTTACGGGACGTCGTGAAATGAGTCAAAATATACAGATCCCCTGATTTTTAAGTCTCACTGTATTTAATGTGCTTCACCCCAAATAGTATTCAGCTCGAACCCCACAGAAACAAAATATCAAACATTCTTTCTTTTAGCAGGGCACACCAATGTGTGTATGATGTGTGCACCATGCACTGCAGTGGGTCACTCCAATCTCCAGGGAATTTGAAGGAAATGCATAGTTTTAATCAGAGCTTGTTCCTAACTCTAAAGGCAACGAGCAACTGATGAGAAGGAGCCTTAGGGTAAAAGTGGCATATTGTGAACTTGGTTGCTCACACCGACAGGACTCATTGTTCTCCCAGCTGAGCATTGAAGCTAAACAAATTACTCCTGCCTCTTCCAGTCACTTTCTCAGGGACAATTTCTCCTGTCTTTATTGGAAGAGGAAAGGTGTGGTTTAAGGATCAGAAAAGAAGGCATTCAGGTGGGGAAGAAAAGATATTGTTGAAAGGATTCAAACCACCACTTTGCCGGTTATCACTTTATACAGTGCTAGTTTTGTAATTGAGATTGGCAGGTGAAATTTATTAGACCTGCCAAAAAAATTCTTTCTTTCTTTCTTCCTTCTTTCTTTCCTCCTTCCTTCCTTTTTCCTTTCCTTTTTTCTTTTTCTTTCTCTATTTTTCTCTCTCTCTCTTTCTTACTTTATCACACACAGAGACACAGAAATATATGTATAAATGATATTTAATTTCAAAATACATTGGAGTAAATATGACTTTTTGTATAAGCATGAAATGCCAACTTTTTGCAAAGGCATGGATGTGTCTCTGTATATATTCATTCTCCCTTTGTCATAGTCATGTAAGACAGAAAAGAGTTTAACTGTGAATGACTAGGAAACATGCAGAGCTAATGTGGAATGAATAAATGGAGACAGTTTTATATGCCTCAGTTAACATAGCTTTAAAAATAATTTTGTTTTTCTGGTTTTCACCAGGAAATGTCTAGAAGGTCTCAGCCAGAATTATACAATAAGGGCACCAACAACTCATTTACATTTCTACATTAACATTTAGAAATTTCTCTGAAACATCTGATGCTTTTTGTATATATCCATGTACACATGTATAATAATATTTAGCAATAATTTCAAGCTAATTATTATTGAATTAAAACAGACAAGAACAAACCTATTTAAAATGTATGAAAATATAGCTTAAAATCTTATAATCCTCAACAATAAAGTACAAGCATCATATAGAGATTTTCAGTTTATGTGAACAAGGATTTTGCAAATATAACTTTTAATCATTTTTCCTTGGGGCACATAGCCCTTTCTGCACAAAGAAAACAGAGTTCTTTTCTAATGATGGTAGAATTTGCAAAAAAAGAATTAGCCATAGCAGGGCACCGAAATAAGTTCTATCAGGAAAAAAAATCTTTGGTGGGTTCACAAATGTTATTTTTTTAATGATATGTAATCTATCTTAAATGTAAGGTATTGATGAAAAGTAAAAGCAAAGCAGCACTAGAAATTACAGACATATATTGGGTGAACTTACTCACCAGTAGCAAAAAAAAGAAAGAAAGAAAATCCTACTTATCCAGCTACCTAGCTAGCTATCTAGTCACTGTAAATAAAGGAATTTAAATTTACAATGGCTCCTTTTGAAGAATCAAGTAAAATCAGTGCAGTGCAGTGCTTTTGCAAGATTCGCTTGCAAAATCAAGATAAAACTTGGTCCTATTCCTAATTGCTGAAACCTTTACATTTATTCATGAACTCAGCTAATATATATTCTAGAGGACGGTTCTTTTACTCTCTCCTGCCAGGTTTCCCACTGTGCCCTCTTAGAAGCCTAGTAGTAGCCATTGAAGATGTTGTCCTTAGAAAATGTGATTTCTAAGGTAAAATTACTTCATGGTAATTTCACTTAGCATATATGGCAAAAAAGATTGCAGAATGTAGGACTGGCATCTCTCTCTCCAAGTTCTGCAATTGGCAATACCTATAAGGATGCCATTTCAGAAAGTTAGTTGGTTCAAAATGTACTTCTTACAAACTGTTATCATTCGTTTTATTAATCCTAGATCATTATATTGCCCTGATTAAAATGCTTATATCAATTCCCATTGTGAGGAATAAAT